>NC_140975.1:63870311-63907811 GCF_056783735.1 Eptatretus burgeri | reverse complement strand
ATATAATTTTGTAAACAACATGTAAGAATCTATATATTGTGTTCTTTATGAACCAACAAAAAGAATATCAGCAAACAAGAATATAATTTTTATACACAACAAGTAAGAATCTATATATCGTGTTCTTTATGAACCAAAAAAAGAATATCAGCAAACAAGAATATAATTTTTATACACAACAAGTAAGAATCTATATATCGTGTTCTTTATGAACCAACAAAAAGAATATCAGCAAACAAGAATATAATTTTTATACACAACAAGTAAGAATCTATATATCGTGTTCTTTATGAACCAACAAAAAGAATATCAGCAAACAAGAATATAAACTGCAAGCCAGAGTGAAAGAAAATTTTAAAGAAAAGTCCCAACATTTTCCAACAAGGCAATGTTCAGATAACATTTCTTTCCATCTTCGTCATCGGTGTGAGCAAGTCGAGACACTCATCCAATGTGAGTGTAAGCAGTGGGTCAACAGTCCCATTAAGTTCACAGTACTTTTCAGGGTCTATGGGTTGGGGAGGAAAACCAGAGTGAATTATCGGGGAGGGTAGAGACGGCGGAGGTGTTGGCAGCGGTTTGACCACAGCAACCACAGCAGGCTTCCCCAGGACTGTCTCCGGTTTTGTTGTTTTCTTTGCCTCGCACTTTACCGCAGTCGGAGTAGTCAGCAGTACTTGAAATGGTCCTTTCCACCGAGGTTCCAAGGCTGTTTTCCTCGTGAAGTGTTTTATCAGTACGTAGTCTCCCGGCTGGAAGGCGTGGTACGGCTCTTCCACTGGTTCGGGTAGGGCCTCTTTTACCCTTGTGTGTATCGCCCTTGCGATCTGCAAAGCTGTTTACAAAATGTCAGCAAGTTCTCGTCCATCATTGTAATATCCAACTTATTCATGTTTGTGGGGGCGGTCACAGGCAACCGCATTGGCCTTCCCATTAGTATTTCATGGGGGGATAACCCTGTTTTCCGGTTTACTGTCAATCGCATGCTCATTAGTGCCAAGGGTAATGCCTCTGGCCATTTTAACCCCGTCTCCGTTGTTATTTTAGCCAGTTTGTTCTTCAGTATTCCGTTTTGCCATTCCACAGCACCTGCTGACTCTGGGTGATAAACACAATGAAATGTTTGTTTAATTCCCAGTGCTTTACACGCTGCCCGTGTTATTTCCCCCGTAAAATGTCCTCCTTGATCGTGAGACACTTTATGAGGAATGCCAAATCGGCAGAAAAAACTTTTTAACAGGTGCTTTACCACGGTAGCGGCATCAGCCTTTGCACATGGGTACGCCTCTACCCACTTAGTAAAAATGTCTACCACTACCAAAACATTGCTGAACCCGCCTGATGGAGGCATTTTTATAAAGTCTATTTGTAGGTACGTGAACGGTCCCCAAGGGGCTGGGTGAGCTCCCAGCACTCTTGTTTTTCCCTCCTTCTGCTGGTTGTGTTTTTGACATATTTGGCAACTCTTACACACCCCTTCTACTACTCCCCCAATTCCTGGTGCATACCAGGATTCTTGCACCTGTCTCACAGTCCCCCTCTTGCACACATGTCCATTTAAATGGGCCATGCGTGCAAGCCACGGTAGGATTTCAGTAGGTGCTATGACCTTTCCCCTATTAGACCATAGTCCGTCTTCATCCATTGTCCCTCCTGCAGCTTTCCATTTGTCAC
The DNA here is from genome assembly GCF_056783735.1 of Eptatretus burgeri. Taxonomy (NCBI): domain Eukaryota; kingdom Metazoa; phylum Chordata; class Myxini; order Myxiniformes; family Myxinidae; genus Eptatretus; species Eptatretus burgeri. Next base: position 63,906,137 of record NC_140975.1, on the reverse strand, counting down.
GATCATCCAGCGATGCTGCAGCTTGAATTGCAATAATATCTGACAAGCTATACTGATGCAGCTTAATTTGTTCCTTCGGTAGTCGTGCTGGCATTATCAAAGGAATAGGCAGACTAGCCGCCTCTTTTGCAGTTTTATCCGCCTTGTCATTTCCTTTGTCGATATCCGTAGTGAGTTTCTGATGTGCGCGGCATTTAATTACCGCGACGTCTGCTGGTGCTGAGATACTTTTTAACAGCTCAGAAACTAAATCACCATTTTTTATTGGTGTTCCTGCAGAGGTGAGAAACCCTCGCATTTTCCAGATCGCACCTTTGTCATGTACCACACCAAAAGCATAGTTAGAGTCAGTGTATATATTTACTGCGATGTTAGCAGATAGTTCACATGCCCTTATCAGGGCACACAGCTCCGCCTGCTGGGCAGAAAAATGTGCAGGCAGGCGTCTTGCTTCAATAACTTTACTATGGGTGCACACGGCGTATCCTGCATGCCCCGAGCCGTCTCGGCCACGATAGGCCGAACCATCGATGAACAAGGTGAGGTCCGGGTGTTCCAAGGGTTGATCCTTGAGAACCGGGCGCACGGTGCATACTTCTTGTATTGCCTCTGTGCAGTCGTGAGCATCACCATCGTCTTTCGTTGGCAGCAAGGAAGCAGGATTAAGAACATTACATCTCTCAATCTGCAAATTTGGCTGGTGTAGGAGAGTCGTCTCATACTGCATCAGGCGTGTGTTGGTTAAATGTTGTGTTTGCTTTTGGGTTAATAAAGCCGCGACACAGTGGGGTACCCTTAGCGTGAGGGGGTGACCCATCACGATTTCTGCCGTGCACTTAACTGTGTAGCTCGCTGCGGCCACTGCTTGCAAACAAAGAGGCAACCCACGTTCGATCGGGTCCAGCCTTCGGCTAAAATATGCAATTGGTCGCTGGCGGTCGCCGTGGGATTGTGTCAGCACAGCCTGCGCAAATCCTCTAGTTTCGTGAGAGTAAAGGAAGAATGGTTTCTCATAATTATCTGGCAGCCCCAACGCGGGAGCTGTCGAGAGTGCCGCTTTTAATTTGGTAAAATATTCCCCCATCTTCTCAGTCCACTCAATTACATTGGGCTGGTTTTTGCCCACCACAACATACAGTTCCTTTGTCAGAATTGCATAATCAACAATCCACTGTCTACAGTAGGTTGCCATACCTAAGAATCGCATCATCTCTTTCTTTGTGCGAGGGCGGGGCACTTCCGAAATTGAAGTTATTCTCCCCTTATCCAATTCCCTCTTTCCTTGCGAAATGTGGTGTCCCAAATACTTAACCCTTTCCTTGACTAATTGCAACTTCTCTTTATTCACCTTGTGGCCTTTTCTTGCCAATGCCTGGAGCAGCTGCAGCGTATCTGTTTCACACGCTGCTTTGTTTGGGGAGCAAATGAGCAAATCATCCACATATTGTAGCAGCACTGATTTACCCTTGAAGACAACATCTTCTAAGTCCTTATGTAAGGTACGCGAAAATAATGTTGGACTATCCGCGAACCCCTGAGGCAAAACAGTCCATGTGTATTGACGGCCTTTATACGTGAAGGCAAATAAAAACTGGGATTTTTTATCAATGGGTACGGAAAAATATGCCGAACATAAATCGATTACAGTAAAATGGGTGGAACTTGCAGGTATAGACGTCATCACCCCTTCTGCACTCGGTACCACTGGGTGGATACTTTGAATCACCTCATTTACTTCCCGTAAATCCTGAACAAATCTCCACTTATCTTTCTGTGGCTTTTTCACTGGCAGTATAGGCGTGTTGCACGGGCTTGAAGTTTCTACAATTATCCCTTGCTCCTTCAAAGATTCAATTACTGGTGCTATCCCGGCCTCTGCCTCCTTTCGCAGGGGGTATTGGCGCACATTCAGCCAAGGCATTCCCGGTTTGAGTTTAACCACGAGGGGTGTTGCCCCAATTATACGGCCTACATCATTGTCATGTCGGGTCCACAATTCTTGTGGAACTCTTTCTATCAAATCTTCTGCGTTTTCTCCTTCATTTACCGTTTTCATCACCCTCTCATGTTTAGGTGGTAAATCAACCTCTTCAATTGTCCCCAATAACACCTGTTCCTCAAAATCACAAATCCACCCTTCATCGTTCGCTAGCTTGTGCACCTGCCAATGCAACATCATTGTTGTGCAGGTCGCTACTGCCCCCTGTAGGCGATAAACCATAAAGCCCAAATCCTTCGGGTGATAATCTTTTGCTATGGTTATTGTCACATGCGAAGCTACTCCCGGCGGATACTTTGTCAAATGCCTTTGTTGTTCTGTGAGCTTTACCTCCATTGCAACACCTTCCTTACCAATCATCAAACGGCAAATCAAAAGATCATTGTAGGTTCCCAAATACGGAGCAATTTTCTCCGCAAATTCAGCATCATCTCCATTCGCATCATAATAGATTGTACAATGTGGAGGGTCATAGTAGATGTGTGTCATTACTTGTGCATTGTCTAGCCACATTTGCATTTCCTCACTTTTGGCTAAGACTTCCTTTAAACATATCAAAGCCTCACTAATCGGCTGTCTTTTCAGCCTCCACCAATAAACAACTGGGTGCGATGTCATTAACAGCATCATTGCTGACTGTGCTTTATTCTGGGGAATATCCACAAAAACCCCTTTGTTCGTACATGCTATTTTACATCCCAACTTACACAACAAATCTCTACCTAACAAATTCACCGGTGTGGTGGTTGTGAGAAGAAATGCATGTTTTTCCTGTAAAGGTCCACATCTTACTGGTAATTGCGTTGTTGTCTTTAATGTTTGTATGCTACCACCCAACCCTACTACTTGGACTTCAGCATTGGATTTTTCAACATGTGGCAGCTGTTTGGCTGCTATGGTAGAGTAGGTGGCTCCCGTGTCAACTAAAAAAGATAGTGTCTTACCTGAAACATCCAAAGAGTAGGTCGGCTCCTCTTTTGGTGTTAATGTCAACATTGCCCCTTGTAACACGGGTCCACCCGCGGTGTGTCAATATGACTTACGATTTTGCGGTTGTCCCGATCCTCCCTCCTGTTGGATCTCCGGTCGTCCTCTTTGGGGGCAATGTCTTTTCCAATGTCCCAATTGCCCGCACTGGAAACATCCTTGTGATTGACTTGGTTGTTCCTGTTCTTGTGTTGCTGCCGTCCTCGAGCGGGTCTGTGGTGGCGTTCGCGTCCAACCTTTGTTTTTTCCACTCCATTTCTTGGGCCGTCCATCCTGTGCTGCTGGTGGGGGTCTTTGTGGACCTCTCATTCGTCGTCCCCATCTCCTGGCCGCTTCTTCTTCTTCCGAATCTGAATCATCTCCCTCCAGCCCCCACTTTCTCCAACCCTTATTCTTTCTTTGGTCTGCTACTTTGTCGAGCAACACCATCTGCAACACTTCGTCTTTCATTTTTGCCTTTGCGTTCTCCCGTTCTTCCGCTCGGTCCATACATTGATCAGCTGCTATACAAATCTCACTTGCTTTCTTGCCCTGCCAACCTAACAGTACATACTTCAATTGTTTTTTAATTTGAGGCCTAAGTCCTTCCATTACGAAATTAGTGACCGTTCGCTCCGGTATGTCTGCTTCAACTTGAAACCCCCCATATTGTAAGAGTGTCAACATTAATCTATCCATAAACTCGAATGCCCGCTCCCCTTGATGTTGCTTTGTTTCATAGATTTTATCCCAATCTAATGCTGGTGGTCGTAAGGCCTTCTCAATCTCCTCATACAGGCGCCCTCGCTTATCTCGCCGATCTGCTTCGGTGCAAACTGCTGGTTCGTCTGCTGTCCACTTGGCAGCTTCTCGAGCTCTCTTCCACACATATGGAGACAACACTGCTTGACATAGCACCCCAATGTCACTGTGGGTGCATCGATGTGCTGCAACCCACTGCGTTATTAAATTCTTTACTGCTCCTGCATTTCCCCTCTGATCTAATACTCTCTCCTTCATTGATCTTAATTCAATCTCTTTAAATGGTTGGTACACTGACTGAGCCTGCACCCCTGGTCCCGCCGGAGTTATTTCCTGAACCGGGAAAGCAGAGGCTGTGGCCATCAGCCCCATACTTTCAAGGTTCGGATACAATCTTGGTGTGTTATTAACATATGCAGATGAATCACCTTCATTATTTACCTGAGCTTCCCGTCCTTGTACTTCAATCTCAGAGGCTTTTACCGAGGCAGGAGCAATTCCAATCACTGGTGGTTGCATCTCTTTTACCTGTGTTTTTAGTTTTAATAGTTTCTGTTTCACCAAATTTCTAGCTACTTCACTTATTTGTAAGGCCTCCTCTTCCCACAATTTCCACACTTCAAGATCTGGCTCTGGTTTTAATTTATCACTTGTCCGTTGTTCTAATCGACATGCCAAGTTATTGATAATTTCTGCTTTTAAAGAGCCCCATCTTGGGAATGGGCATTGGTCTTCCTTTGTCCATTTATGCCATAATGCCAATTGGGTACATGACTTGACTCCATATTTCCCATACATCATTTCTGCCACGGTATTCGTGGGTGGGGCATTATTCAATTTCAGTTTTGATGTTTTATTTCCCATTTTCCTTGCTTATTTCTAGAGTGTTCTTGGACTGGTCAGTGTTTTGCCTGGGGTGGTCTCGGGTTGGGTTGAGTGTCTTTCACACCTTTCCACGAACCCTCACACTCCCTTGCACACCTTCCATGTCCTCAATCTCCCACAGAAATACCTTGTCTCTTGGAGATTTCTCAGATTACCCTCCCAGGCTTATACCTTACAATCTCCCCTTTAGACACTGTTCTCCAGGGATTTCTGAGATGAGCCTGTAAGCATCACCTGCAACCCCCCTCTGCGAACACTTAACCCCCCGGGGGTACCCTTCTTTTTGATGCGCACAAAGCTCTCTCTTTTCTCGTTCTTTTAAGATAAGTACAGATCACAAAGAGCAGCGAACCTGTATGTCCCGGTGCGAGAAAAAGAGGCAGTTCTTACCTTATCTTCAAGCCGACCGGCTGCTGTCCTCTTTTTGTCTCACCAAGCAAGAAGTTCCCCTCTTTTGCTCTGTTTTTACCCCCTTGCCAACTACGCCAAAATGTCGACATCAGGGTCTGCAATCAAGCAATGACTACACCAATCGTCGTAGAGAAGAGCGTTTAATGCGCATCAAAAGTGTACACACGAGAGTAGAAAGGCACAGAATACCTACAGTATACCAGCTCAGTCAAACTCTGGCCCGCAAGCAGTTTGGTTTACTTTATATATACTTTTCCTGCTCATCTGGTTTCTTTGAAAGTAACAACACCCCAGCAAATATTCTCTCCTGGCCTGACAAAGCATTTATCTTTTCACAAGCAAGAAGATCTGTTATTGATCAGGCAGATCTTTATCACAATATATATTATCGTCTCATTCTGCTACAAGATGTTCCCCTTTGAACTATACCAAAACAGTGCTGATTTATAATTGGGCTTCTCTGAGCCCAAGGCTCAAAGAATGTTGTTACAAGGGCCAACAAGAAAGCCAGATGTTCAGCTGCACGACAAAGAGACAGAGAGAGACAGAGAGAGAGACAGAGAGAGAGAGAGACAGAGAGAGAGACAGAGACAGAGACAGAGACAGAGACAGAGACAGAGACAGAGACAGAGACAGAGACAGAGAGAGAGAGAGAGAGAGAGAGAGAGAGAGAGAGAGAGAGAGAGAGAGAGAGAGAGAGAGAGAGAGAGAGAGAGAGAGAGAGAGAGAGAGAGAGATAGAGAGATAGCCGACTTGCTTTGATTACCAACAGTCAAAAACGGTAGCTTACTGAGAGCATCTTAAATGCTTTGGCTTCCTCAATTAAATGCTACATTCAATTTTAAGAAAAGGTAATCCTCTTAAAATGGCTGCTTTCATCTTGGGAGCTGTTCAACAGCTCCACATATATACACACATATATACAGATATATATATATATATATGTATATATATATATATATATATATATATATATATATACATACATATATACATTAATCCATGTGTGTGTGTCATCTATTGAAAGGACGTTAATCTGGAGAACCCGTCTGCACGCAATGGTAGTTGGTGGACGTTGAAACCCCATGGTGCCCTTCGTTAAGAGTAAGTGAGCTTTCACCAGCACCCTGAACAAATTACAAATTCCTATCCCGACTGACTACTGGGGAGGCATTGGAAAATGAACCATCACAACTTGTCCCAAGAAACTGCTGCGGCAGCACTCATACTCTGCAAAGAGCATGTTCGTTAATCTCATCTCGTCTCAATACACAATGAGCAATGCACTGCAAAAGATAGTGCACATCCAGGTACTGTATATATGAGAAGGAGGAGGAGGAGGAGAAGGAGAAGGAGGAGGAGGAGGAGGAGGAGGAGGAGGAGGAAGAGGAGGAGCAGAAGGAGAGGAAGAAGAGGAAGAACATTCAAAGTAATAGATAGGTATTGGCAAGCAGGCCTTGTTTAATCAGTCATCGGGCTGGTAATGTCCTCAATAGGTTTTTGAACTGGGAAAGTGATTACAGCTTTGACTAAAAATAAAACATCATCATTTCCATTGTTGTGTTTGTTTCTTCTTGTCTGGCTCCATTTATTTCACTCTGAATGGTCGGCCAATATGTTTGGTAAAAACATAAAATTGAATCATCATGAATCTCGGAGTGGATGTCAACCGCTGCTTGTTTGAGAAGAAATTAATCCGATTTTGACATTCCTTCCATCATGGAAAGAAAAGATGGAAGATCTGCCATTAAACAAACATGCACAGAGACAGCCAAGTACAATAAAAGAGCAAGGACTTAATGGTCCGAGGATGCTAATGGACCTCACGTGAGTCAATTTGACTGGTCATTGTCTAAGGATCATCTGTGGACATACATTGGCATCGGTATTTATAGAGAACCGTTGCACAAAGAAAAATAACTGTTTCAGTCAAGTGTCTGTGAAAAAGAATCTTGATTACATGAAACATTTAATACATTTAGGGCGATATCATGGCCATATGGTATGATGGGATGGCTCGTTTGGCATTCCCATCAGAGCATGTAGCCCATAGTGCTGGGATGCCAGCTTCAAATCCCATGTATCATGTGGAGCAGTAGCATAGTCCTTTTCTGGATATATGGTCCAGGCTCATGGAAGAGCTAGAACATAAAACTAATCAGGACGCAACAGAACAAAGGAACAGTAGAAAGAGAAGTGGGAAACACCAACAACAGGGTAGAAGGACAAAATAGAGGGAGACTTGGACAAATAAGGAGAGTGGGAAGGAAAGAGACTTTTAAGAAGGAAAAACAAGAAATTTTCAAGGCTTTGGGAGTGGGGCAGAATGGAGTTAACGGGGGTAGAAAAGATTATGGTTTTGGATGTGGGATGATCTGAGATGGTGGTGAACAGCCATCGTGAAGACCTGAAGGGAAGAGTGAGAGTGAAGAGGATGTGAAAGTTGGTTCCAGAGGTGGGGAAAAAGAGGAACAAATGAGTGAGGGTGAGAGGTGATTCTGAATTTTGAGAGTTTCATGAGAATAGGGTTGATGGTGAACCACGTGCACCCTGCAGGAACCTGGGGGTGAGGAAAGGGGGGGGGCACGTGGGGGCGGGTGAACCGTGTGTGCCATCCAGGAACCTGAGGATTGGGGTGGCAACGGAAAGAGCAGAGAGTGGAAGACCAGAAAGGTGGCAGTAGAAGACAGAGACCACCGTCCTGTCTGTGATGGCAAAGTGAGAGGCACAGAGACTCAGCTTCAAGGCTAGAGAGTCCAATAATCTTGAAGGCCATCTGCCACATGGAGACATTGTCTCCTGCCCCACCAATCACAACCAAGTATACATCCTTGTAGCAGATGGCACTTGTTCGTCCCAGATCGTGCAGCAATAGCTGTAATGGAACTCGATCTGGTGTCCTCACCAATCACAGTCAGTGGTGCATCAATAACCAGTATAAAGCTGTAAGGCTTCAAAGTCACGAAGTGGAGAAGTCTGGAGTTTGCTTATTAGTTAAGTTGGCTGGCTTGAGATCTTAGGGTCTTCAGTTTGAGCCCCTGTAGTTCCGGTGAAATAACACCAGGTGGGTTGACTCAGCCTGTCATTCTTCTGAGGTGGCAAAATGAGTACCAGCTTACTGGTAACAGGGGCACTGCATCAGCAGCACAGCCGCACTTCCAGAAGTGATGCAACCAGCAGCCGCAGGATGCATATGAAACAACAACTAAGTGGATGGAACTGCGATGTGTTGCCCTGATAAGCCCCAAAAAGGGCGAGACCAGTCGCAGGCTTTGCTCTTCATCTGCTTGATCACATCATTGGATCTTGGCATCATTGGACTGCAAGAGGCCCTTCTTTGGCTGTAGGACTCATGAGTCATCATATTGTCGCGGTGTTTGTCCAGGTTGGAGAAATTAATCATCTTCATAGAACTCCCGACCCACTAAAAATATCGGTGGTTTCCTCGTTGCGATTGGTGGGGCAGAAGACGATGTGTTCATTTGGTAGATGGCACTTGTTGGTCCCAGATTGTGCAGCAATAACTGTAATGGGACTCAATCAGGTGTCCTCACCAATCACAGTTCTTGGTGCATATACAAGTCTTCAACAACCACAATTACCACCATCTCGTGGGGTCGGTGGGGGGAAATGTTTGGCCCAATTCTTCCATGAACTGGCCGGCCCAGCCTGACGTTCAACTAAGTCGGTTAAAGCTGGAATCTCCAATTGGTTTAGGGTGTTGGTGATAGCTCAGCTACTCTTCACGAAGGACGCCGTGGAATCTTTCACGTCCACAACAAACGAACGCACACACAACAACGACTCACCCCGCCTGCAAAACACCAGGATGACACTTTATGCCTGGGTCGAGATTCAAATCCAGGACAGGTAGGTCAGAGGCGAGTGTGCATACCTCTCAGCTATGCTGCCACCGTGTGTGTGTGTGTGTGTGTGTGTGTGTGTGTGTGTGTGTGTGTGTGTGTGTGTGTGTGTGTGTGTGTGTGTGTGTGTGTGTGTGTGTGTGTGTGTGTATGTGTGTTCTCAACAGAAAAGGGTTAAAATCCCACAGTCCCATGCTCCCACAATAGCGGTATAATGAATAACCGTGGAACAGCAGCCGATTGCAAATTTAATAATGGATGTTGGCTTCATTTGTTTTCCGGACAACATTGTGCAATTAATTTTTCACTGGGCCAGATGGTGTTAGCAGAAAGCATCGCTCACCTGCTGGTAAAATTAGCCCGCAGCGGGAGGCTGAAGCCCTGTGGAGGGAAAACAGCAAGGGTTTTGGCCACAGAGAAATGTTCGCCTTTATGGCCATCTTCTCTGCTCCGTTCTCTGGGATAAGGAAAGGTCCTTTTCCCATGTTCTCCCAAATCTCCAGGCAGCAGTAGCCGACGATGCGTGACCACAGCTTCCTGAGTGCGAGCATTTCACAAAACTGCAATTAAATTGGCCATACATAGTATTATCCCATGATTAAAGTCTATCATATTGTCCACATTATTATAACCATATAACAGTAAGTATGGTGTAGATAATAAGCAATACAATTTGCTTCTTATCCCCTTGTTACATTCATTCAAAACGTTTTTATCATCCGCATCTTAAAATTTAAATATTGTTATTTTCATATTTTCTTAACCTTGCCCATTCATTTGATTTGCTTACAATTGTTTATTTGGACTGTCCAAGTGTCTATACTGTTGTGCAATATTCCAGTAGATCCTATATATCGATTGGTGAATACAGACTGGACGGCCGGCTTTAATGCCCTCTCTGAACGACGATCAAAACTATTATCGTTGTTCTTCTTTTGAGCTGTCTCATCTTGGTTAGATTCCCCACACGACATGAACTGTCGGATTAGTGCTTCACAGGCAGGTTGTGACATCACAAAGTGCGCCGTCCCTCTGATGCATGTTAAGCCCGGTGTCCTGTATGCTAGCTTTCGATGGTGGATGTTGAAGATCCCACGATGTCTTGTGTGAAGGGTAGGCGAGTTACACCAAATGCCAAAATCACCTCCCGTCAAACGTTAGGCCTGGCCAGCCGATTTGTGGAAGACTTGGACAAAAATTTTCCTGAGCTGATCTCCAAAAAAATATGTTACAAAATGGAGACATTAAAAAAGTAGTGAGTGTAAAAAAAATTAAAAAAAAAAAATTGTTTTCAGGTTATTTCTCAATAAGCTTGTAGAGTGTGGGTAAAATGTGGGTAAGAGGGGGGGGTGGGGGGGAGGTTTGCAACAAATATTGGTATTTTATTCAAAAATCTTCTCAAATCCAGATCAAACTCACCACAAGACATCAGGACTATGCCCTAACTTGAAGTTGTGCTTCCCATGGTATCTCCCCCAAATCCCTCATTTTCACTGAAACATCTCCACAACGACCTGAACGACGTGGAACAAATTTGTTACAATGCGTCAGGAGAGTAAAGTCTCATGGGGTTGTGCTCCCCATCCGGATCCGCCCATTTAAAGGGAATAAAAAGTTGTGCTCCCCATGACTGTACCACTTCAGGAAGGGGGCATTGCCCCTTCCCCATAATCCCTCATTTTCATCCTGCTTGTTGTGGAAATAACGGTCAATCCCCTAATGGGGCTATTTTTTATTATTACTCTTGAAAAGAAGAAAAAGAGGAAAAAGAAAGAGGATCAAATCAAACTCTCATGTCAGAATACGAGACAATGACAAAGGTAAATGACTACAGATATATAAGAGCCACTGAGAAGTGAACATGTGTGGTGTTGGCTTAATGGTTAGGGTGGTGGGCTTGGAATCCTAGAATCCTGAGTTCAAATCCAACTAGGCTGTGAAATTAATACCAGGTGGGGTTGACTCTGCCCGTCATCCTCCCGAGGTCGGCAAAATGAGTGCCAGCATGCTGGTATCCTGTGTCGGAGTGGCGACCCCGTCCAGGATTGTGCCCAATAGCCAAGGAGACTGCTTAGGTAGCACCAACGCTCTGCACAGAGTATGGTCCCAATGGATGGATCATTGCCCATCACCCCATGTCATGCCTAAAGCCATCGCACATCACTTCCAGCCCTAATTCCATCTTTGCCATCATCTGTCTCATGAACAGCATCATCTGACCGTTGCCGGGCTGTGATGGCGATGCAGCTCCGCTATTCTGTGCCATGTTTTCTGGGGGAATGGGGTTGGGAGTCTTCGAGCTCTGTTGGTATTTCCATGTGAACCCCTACTGCGCCCTCTCCCTCAATGTCATACAATTTCCTGGACCAAAGGTTCCTCCCCCTTATCATCATCTTCATCAAAACTCACCTGGATGATCTGTTTTCCTTGGTCCGACACATCTGCACAATTACTTCATAGCTAAAATTGGCACCCAAATCATGCTCCGTTACAATTTTGAATTTGTACAATCCTGACTCCCGATGTTATGCAGTCAGAGGGTTCCAAATATCCCACATGTTACCAAATTATCGCGGATCCAGGGTTAAAGGCTTGCCACGAGGGGAAGCACTGGGATCTCTGCCGAATGCCCAGTCCTGAGGCCACTGGGCACAGATAACTCCATGCACCGGCAGGTTGCGAGGCAACCACGAACACCAATTGACACGGCCAATCCAGATAGGATTACACAACTTCGCGTGATACCTCACCTGTGGACGGCTGACTAATTGGAGTCACGTGCCCTCAGCGCACACTCCGAGTGCTGCCGAGCATTACAGTGAGTGCACGCTGGCTAACAAAGCAAATTATTGGAGTACAACTTTCCATCCAACTATACTTGTGCACTGCATCGGACCAATAAAGGAAAAGACAACCGAGACATTGGAAATCACAACAAACAATTATTTATTACAAACAAACAAACAAGCAATCATTTAAAAGCAAGTATTTTATCAGCAAGAAAGCTGAAGGCACGTAAGAGCATATTTAACCAAAACACATATTCTTATTCAGTTTAACTTGAACAAAAGACTTGGCCAATCATTCACTCAGGGGAGAAGAATAAAACAAGAAGGACTTGAAAATAAAATAAAATTAATCAATGGAGAAAAGAAAAATAGCCTCTTCCTTTCTCGCTCTCCTCACACAGCCCAAATATACAAGAGAATGCAGAGGGAAATGGATGGGGAAGATGGGCTGTGGCGATGTGATGCGATGGGAACATGCAGCCGTGTTCCTTAAGTGCTCAGACCCAGCAGGTAAATTTTCTCCAGCATCCCAGATATGCGAGCTACATAGACGACTCGCCCTCCTCTGCCTCAGATTCTTCCTCCTCAGGCACATGTCAATGAGGTAGCACCGTTCACCCTCCTCATCCTTTGTGGCTGACAGGATCGAGAGGGCAGGATAACGCTCGTGGAAGGAGTGCACGATGTCACCTGTGGAAATTGCCACACCATTCGGAGGGAACTTTCAACGAAGCCCCGCCCCGCCCTCCACGTGCCCAAAGCCGCAACGAGAGCACCCATCCCCCTCCCCGCATGCGTGAAACGCTGACTTGTACTGTTATGCACTGGACCACACCCGCGAGAAGCGATGCACCTCGCAAGCCATGACGAGCGCCAAGCATCATGAACATGCATGTGGGAGCACCTGATGGGTTAACGAATGTAGGTAATTTGGTCACAGGAAATTTGGTCACGGGAAACTTGGTCACGGTAAAACGGTCACAAGGTAATTTGGTCACGGTAAAACGGCCACAAGGTAATTTGGTCACAGTAATTCGGTCACGAGGTAATATTATTATTATTTATTATTCACTGCATTTAAAGCCAGTAAGGCCCAAGAGCAGTAATAAACATTTTCATTTCATGGCCGGCGAATCTTGTTGGCATAATGACGTATTGACCAAGTTTACTGACTACTATAATGGAATCGGAATTTAAAAGTTGAGAGAGACAGAATCGATTCCATTATAGTAGTCAGTAAACTTGGTCAATACGTCATTATGCCAACAAGATTCACCCACCATGAAATGAAAATGTTTATTACTGCTCTTGGGCCTTAAATACAGTGAATAAATAATAATAATAATAATAATAATAATAATAATAATAATACCGCGACCAAATTACCTTGTGACCGAATTACCGTGACCGAATTACCGTGACCAAATTACTTCGTGACCGAATTACTGTGACCAAATTACCTTGTGACCGTTTTACCTTGTGACCGTTTTACTATGACCAAGTTTCCCGTGACCAAATTACCGCACCCCATCATGCCTGCACCACATCAGCACCACACCAATTTATCACCACAAGATCAAAACTAGAAGGGTACTCGGTAGAGCGCATAACACCACCTCTGCCACACAATGCCTGATCCACGAGAACATATCAGGCCCAATACATTTTTGAAATATCATGCTATACAGTACTATATCGTTTTTGGTCCCGTCTCTCAATGGTGAGGAATAACTTTGAAAATTAAATAATTCCCGTATCCAGATCTGGATTCGGATCTTCACCAAGATCTAATCAGTTCGTCCTTGTCACACACCCAACCTGTCAACAAAATTTCATCTGGATCCGTTAACAACTTTTTGAGATATCCTGTACATAAGCAAACAGACAAACAAATAAACCAATGTCACCTGCAGGGTGCCCGTATCTTGCCAAAAGGTGACCATGTGTGACTTCTTTAAGGTCACACTGAGGTGAACAGAGCTGCTATCCACCAGGAGCGACTCCTTGAGGAATATCTGCCTACGAGAGATTCCGATGAGAATCGTTCTACAGAGTAACCATGAAAAATATGCGTTTGCCTCATAACGTCACCAAATGACGTCATAATGTCTCAAGCTTGACATATCTAGAAAGCACTCATCGAGGTGTTCAATTTGAGGTACTACACGATATGGTTCCTAAAACTTGAAAATTTTACCTTGGGGTCAAATATGTTTGACCTCAGGCGCTAACCATGAAGGTCAAGGCCAATCGCCACTAAAAACTAATCAGCTGAGCGCCAGACCATGAACTATATTCCCATAAAGTTTGGAGATGATTCGATTAAAATTACTCAAAAAATAAGGGTTTCGTCGACCTCCATGATTTACCGCAAAGTGACCTTGACCTTTGACCTTTATGTGTGCTGAAGGGTATTGTAATAATACTACGATATGTGTACCCACAAGAGTTTCTGATGAGAATTGTGCTCTACAGAGTGATATAAAGGTGAAAAATCCAATGATTACAGACAAACAAACAAAAAAACTTCCCAAGTAACAGATCTTGCAAAAACTTCGTTTTGGCAAGATAACAAGCCGGTTAGTGGGGCAGATAACAGCCATTTTTGAGAGGAATCGTGCAAATGATGATACAAGCATCAAATTTGGCACATTTGTTCTCCAGGGGATTCTAATCAAATCTGCCTGATTGGCCATTTGAAAATCAAAATTTTGAAAAATTTGAAAAATAAAAAAGAAAAACTTTAAAAAAGTCAAGATCAGGAATCAATGTTGGATGCTGCCTGAGATTGGTGAATGTTTCAGAAACATCATCAAAGACGTTCCAAGTCTGCCATGCAGTTTTCTTCCCTTTACCGCGGAAGGCGAACACGACGTCATATCCAGTGAACGCATGGAAGTGTGGGATCCCTCCAGCTTTCTCAGGCCCTATTGCAGAAACTACCTCATGGACTGGAATCCATCACGCCTTGGCTCCTTGGCCAAAGGCAATCCACATGTTCTCAAGACCGAGTTCCTGTAAGGATGGCAGTACAGATATTGTTATGACTAGTACATCCATGTCATTAGCTCACCTGTTCGAAGAACAGAGAGCTATAGCGATACCCCCGGCGTGAGCGTGAGCGTGAAAATGTTAAATTTTTTGGTGCAAGTTATTTTTTCCTTTCTAATGTTTTTATCTACCACACTATTTTTTATACGCCCGATATATATATATATATATATATATATATATATATATATATATATATATATATATATTTATATATATATATATATATATATATATATATATATATATATATATATATATTTATATATATATATAGATATATCGGGGCGTATTATGTGTCGTCCGTCTGTCCGTTCCTGTCCGCACTCTAACTCCCAAAGTTTTAAACTTTCACGTTTCATATTTGGTAAATCAGTACAGACTGTGGAGACGGTGTGTCACGACATAGATCGTCATCTAAAGTGGTTGCCATGGCAACCAGGATGCTGTTTTCCATCCGTTCCTGTCCGCACTCTAACTCCCAAAGTTTTCAACTTACACGTTTCATATTTGGTACATAGGTAGACTGTGGAGACGGTATGTCGTGACATACGTTACTCATCTAAAGTGGTTGCCATGGCAACCAGGATGCTGTTTTCCACATAGTAGCACAATTCTGTATATACCTTCTTGTTTGGGTGTATATTGTGCTCACTTGCGCTCTTGTTGCTGATTACAATATACAAATACATATATTGCTTTAAAATTATTTGGATCAGACTTCACTGCAATGCTTTATAAAAAATATTAATTATTAGACGAGTCTTTTAAAAACGATAAATGTATAAACAGTCGAGCTTTGGGTGGCTTTGACACCAACTCTGGTTAGCCTTAATGACATCCCTGGCGTCGTTGCATCCCTGGCGTGTACAAATATTCGAGTGTCAGCTTTTTCATGACAACATGGAGACACAGCATCCAGTGACTTCCTTGTGTTGCTAATGGCATCTTCTCCTTTTGTGACAATGACTGCGCTTGTCGTCTGTGCTTCACACATCTTTTCCGCAAGGAAGTGAAACAGCTCAGTGTTGTTGCTGTCATCTCGAAGAAAGCTTCTCTAGTTATTTGGGGTCTTACTGGTTCCTGTCACTCTTCTTCTGATTCCTTGCCCCCTTTTCGACCTTGCCTCAGACTTCAGACTTGACTTCTTGTGCACATCAAACACTACGTCCACCCTCTCGTACCTGGTACCATAGGATTCCACCTTTGGGATGATGTCTTCTTTAGCATAGTCATCAAATATCTTTGAAGTGCGTGGAGGTAGGGCATTGATCAGTGCTGACCCATCAATGATGACTGCATCTCCCCTTGGTTCTCTGTCTGGGATGTTCACTTGCACTTCAAGAATTTCAGCCAGCTGTGACTTGAAATTTTTTTGAAGTTATTTATTTATTTTTTTTCAAAATTTGGATTTTCAAATGGCCAATCAGGCAGATTTGATCAGAAAGCCCTGAAGAACAGAAATGCCAAATTTGATCCTTGTATCATAATTTTCAAGATTTTTCTACTCTCTACTACACTAAAAGGTCGAATTGAGAGCAGTCTGTTTAAATAGTAGAAGAGTAGTGCATTATGATACAGTAAAGAGTACCACACGTGTGAAAGAGGAAGAGGAAGCATTATAAGAGATCGTTTTTAATTGTTATTATTATTGTTGGAGAGAGTTTTCATTAGATTAGGTCATGGAAGTGTTGAAGAAAAAATCATGAGGTGAATGGTGAAATTGGATCGGTAAACGCAGGGGGTGTAAAGAGATCACGTGGTTATGGGAGAAGGCTAACCATAGGTCAACATAGGACAAAGGTCAATGGGAGGTGGATAGTCAAAAGTGAAATTATTTATTTTAAATAACGATTGCGTAACATTTGGAAAAGGGAAGGTTGAAGTAAAATTGTGGAAGTGTGTGGTGAAGTTGGAACGGTAAACGCAGTGTGAAGCTGCTGTGTCGATGAAAAGTACCAGGAAGAGTTTCGAAAAAAAATATGTATAAATATTTTTCGGATTTTTTCAAAAATTTCAAAGCCCCGTTGCTCAGCAACGGTGGCGTCCATAGCAACGGTGCTCAAAAGCGTACAACTAGATCCTGGTATGAACTTACCAGTCAAGTTTCATCAAAATCGGTTGACTCCTCTGGCCTCCAGAGCTGTCTATTACGTACATACAGACAGACGGAAAACCTGAGAATAACCGTAGTCTCGCGACCACTCAAAAGACAGAAAGTGGTGAAAACATAACCTCCTTCACCTTCGGTGGCGGAGGTAATAACTGATCCTCGGGTCACCTATGTGTCCATGTATGCTCTCCCAATGAGATAAGTTTCCCAAAACCATAACAATATCTCCCCCCCCCCCCCCAAGTGAAAAGATATATCCATAAAACTGAATCACTAACTTTTGGTGGTGTTGATCATGCACAGCAAAATGGCTTCCTTCTGCATCAAAGTTCCCAATGTATACTTGTACCCTGGATCTCTGACCAGCCTAGGAAGGCAGACCAGAAAGAAGAGAGAGGAGGTAAAACAGCCTTAACTGCACCCTGGTAATGATGCAACCGCTAGATCGAAATCGAAATTGAATTGCGTTACAATATGCTTACGATGGATAAAAAAAAAAAATAGCACAACATCGTTCATGTCTACTTGGGATGGAACTGACCCACAGTAAATGAAGCACGGTTTAACATCCAGCTCATGGAGGTGAAAAAGAAAGAGACCGTCGATTCCGAAGAGCTTGAGAGGGTAAAACGAAACAATGCAATTCTGTCAAAGCCGCAAACAAAAAAACACTTGGTATTAACATCGATCCATTTGTGGCATAATGCTGACACCTGCTGATTATGTTTATAGATTTTTGTTCTCGAGTACACTTGTGCGTTGCAGATCAAGGTCAGGCCTTCTTTGCTTTGGCCCTGTCAAACCAAAGGTCACAGCATGTTGGCACTTCATGCATTTCACAGTCACAACCGAATACCTTTTTTTTGGTGCTTTGCTCGAAGTGTTGATAATTTATTCAAGTACATGATACACGTGCATTTCATTCAATCTATGTCACCTCTGTTTGTTACTTGCGAAATCGAAGATTCGCAAGTATATTGGTTGGTCTGGTCTGTGATTCTGTCTGTGTGTTTGTCGGTATGTAGATCGCCTACAGGTCACAATTTTACACCGATCTTCACGAAACTTCACTAAATGGTAGAGTTGGTCATGTGCATGAGGCCTATTGATTTTGAGGTCAAAATTTCAACATAGGCCAAAGGTCAACGACTTAGGACAAAGGTCAACAACTCAGGTTTAATTTCTAAAATCCTCAATTTTCATCCGATTGACTTGAAATTTGAAGAGGGTTGATATTTCAGGTCACTGAATTCCACCAGCCAATTATTTTTGAGGTCAACATCGACCAAAAGGTCAACATAGGACAAAGGTCAACAATTAAGCTGGAATTTCGAAAATCCTCAATTGTCATCTCATTGACTTGAAATATGAAGAGGACTTGCATATCAGTTTATTGAATTCAACCACCAATTCGTTTTTGAGGTCAACATAGGCCAAAACAACAACATAGGCAGGATTTCTAAAATCGACATCTTTCATCCGATTGACTTGGAATTTGAACATGATTTGCATATTGCATCACTGAATTGGGAAACCAACTATTTTTGAGGTCAAAATGTCAAAGCTCAACTCAAGGTCAAACTCCTAAAATTATCAATTTTAATCTGAAAAATAATCAATTTTCATCCGATTGATTTGAGCTTTGATGAAGATTGTCAATTTTAATCTTAACTTGACGACCCGTGAACCCATTGGATTCCCGTTGTGACAGCGGTTGATGAAAACAAAAAAGACACAAAATTTTAATACTATTCAGTGGTCAAACTTTAACTTGAAGAAAATTTGAGCATTTACCTCAGAGGTCATCGTTCAACGAAGCACGCGTCTAAACACAATTTTATTTATTAACGAACACGGAAGTATTAGATCAAAATGGCGATGTTTATTTTATGCTTAAAAATAAATCGTTCTTTGTCTCGACTAAATGTTTGAGATTTTAAAATAAATCATTTGAAGAAAAAAAAAAAAAGATAGCTCCAGCGAACTATACTGCTGAGGTTGTTTGCATTGATCAAATACTCCCGGAGTACTTGACTGAATCCGTTTTTACAGCCATTTTTCCCTGCTGTGCAGGGGTTGGCTTTTCTTGAGGCAATGTTTTATGGCCGGATGCCCTTCCTGACGCCAACCCTGGTTGCCTCTTACGACACACAGGGATATGGTATACCTATTCTAACCGGGGCATACACCGGGACCAGTACACTGGTACTCATTTCGCCGACCTCGGAAGGATGACAGGCTGAGTCAACCCCCTGGTGTTAATTCAGCAGCCAACGGGGCTTGAACTCAGGACCCTGGGATCCCAAGCCACCACCCTAACCACTAAGCCAACACCAGTCTAGTACTTGACTGAATCGGGAATTGATTTTTCTATAATTTTTTCGTTGCCCGATTTGAACGAACTTTGATACTCCACACCGCAGGAGAATGGTGAGTAAGGTGGCACAAAAAAATTTGCGCTATCGTGTACCGTTTTGGCTGTATTTCGGGAACATACATACATACATAATACAAGATGAGAGTTTTGGTAATACCGTATATGAGTCGACCCGTGAACCCATTGGGTTCCCGTAGTGACAGCGGTTGATGAAAAAAATAATTTCAAGAAAAAAAAAAGATAGCTCCAGCGAACTAAACCGCTGAGGTTGTTTGCATTGATCAAATAATCCTGAAGAGTACTTCACTGAATCAGGAATTGATTTTTTAATAATTTTTTCGTTGCCAGATTTTAACGAAACTTGATACTGCACACCGCAGGCGAATGTTTGAGTGAGGTGGCCCTCAAAGTTTTGCACTATCGTGTACTGTTTTGGCTGTATTTCGGGAACATACATACAAGATGAAAGTGTTAGTGATATATAGAAGATATAGATGGAGAGATGAAATGGACAATTTTGACGTATCGATGTCAACCTTTGAAAAGGGGGCTAGATTGTGCAAGTATCGTGCTCTGCACGATGTCTTTTTCTTGTTTGTTTGTCTGTGAACAGGATATCTCAAAAAGTTGTGGACTGATTTGAATGAAATTTGGTGTACAGGCTTGGTGTGTCACAAAGACGAAATTATTAGATTTTGGTGAAGATCTACAAACTAAAACTTTTTAAGCAATTCGATCTTCACCATTGAGAAAAAGGGCCAAAAACGATATCTCAAAACGTTGTTGCTGGATTCGGCTTATCTTGGTGGACAGGTTGGTTATATGATAAGGACAAATCTATTCGATTTTGATGAAGATCCGGATCCAGATCCGAGAAGCTTGGTGGATGAGGTGGGTACGCCAATTAAATAGTGGAGGTCCGGATCCAGATCCGGACTACCAGTGAGATACACAATGTAAACTGTCAGCCTGGCGGAGGTGTGCGCTCTACGGAGTGCCAATGTAGTGGTTAATGCGTCTCTTCTGTGACAACTTGATGGTGAAAAGATTAATTCAGCATGATATTACTTTATAGCGTGTGAATAAAGTGTTGGAACTCTATTGTAGTGTAATATAAGCATTGCCTGTTATATAAACAATGCTATTTACATAGTGGAAGCATTTGTTTTGTTTTTTTTACACAAAAGCATCTACTGAACTCATTTTGCATGTTTGTCTGCAGTTCACAATTCCAATGCAGAAACTCAAGTATTTCAGCAAATAATATGTATTTACCGAAATCAACCCATCCTCTGTGCAATTAGGTTGTCTTCTTCATCTTCTTCCTTGTATTCTCTCGTATGTAACACATCGCTGAGGGCAGCATCATTTGCCGGGGGCTCACCTGTGCCGCTGCTGCCATGCCCGATGTAAGTTCGAGCAAGAATTTGGGACTTCCGGTTCCAGGTCTGCTTGTTTGTAGGTTCCATCAGCAGCTGCTCCTTCTACTTTATCAAAGCTAATTTTTCAGGACTGGATTCATCATGTCTTTATATGATATTGTTGTGGGCCGGGGGTGAGAAGACCACCGGGGGGGGGGGGTGTGGGAAGCTATCTCAGCTCCTACCAGACTCCCCGGAATTGGAGGCCATCGCACACGGATAATTCCGTGATGCGGCAAGTCGCTAACCGACCGTGGACGCCAATAACTCAACTGCGTGACCAAGGGTCCTCCCGTCTATGGGTTAAACAGGTTACCTAATTAATCACGTGATTTAATTACCAGGAAACACGCCCTCGGTACGCCTTGTCCGAACTGGATCATTTTACCAGACTGGATCAGATGCAGCCAAGCGACACTGCCAAGGACGTACCGGCTAAAAGGAACGGATCGTTGGGAATAAAGTCACGGCTAAGCTAGGATTCGGGCCATGCTGGATCAATGAAAGAAAAGACAACCAGAGAGTTGGTGTCAAAGCCACCCAATGCTCACCTGTTTCTACATTTATCATTTTTAAAAGACTAGTCTAATAATATTTTTTCTAAAGCATTGGCGTGAAGTCCGATCCAAATAATTTTAAAGCAATATATGTATTTGTATATTGTAATCAGTAAAAAATAGTGTGAGATAAAAACATTAGAAAGGAAATAACTTGCACCAAAAACTTTAACATTTTCATGCTGACGCTTACGTTCACGCAGGGGGTATCGCTATAGCTCTCTATTCTTCGAACAGGCGAGCTAAAAATGAGCTGGGAACATTCCTAATAGTAATTTATTAACAAGCAGGTGAGGAAGGGAATGTGGTACGATCAATAGATTTATTGGGGTGCGCAAGCAGAGATAGGGAAGAAAGGTGTGGTGTTTGAATAAACAAGCAACTTACAAAAGGGGACACAGAGCAGACTTAACGCGAAATAATAACAATAATAATAATAATAATAATAATAATAATAATCTTCTGCGGTCTTACTTGTGTGGACAGGCACCAAGACACACACACGCACACACACACAGACACAGAAAACCCGATGAAGAGGAATTGAAGTGAGAAAGGAGAAGAGTTGAGGCTACAATCTCTCGGAACCTTTGCACGCTTGTCCGAACGCACCACCAATACATTTGGGGGGATGCTCTGTGGTGCAGTACCTCCCTGACAGTTGGCGCGTCGTCTCTTGCTTTGTGGCAACTCATGCAAAGTGTCGTTTAGAGAATAAGACGCGACTGTCGGTGTGAAGGGGGGGCTAGAGTTGGGAGGGTGGAGTCAGTGTCGTATGGGCAGGGCGGAGGAGCCGAATCGAGGCGATGACGACAGAAGACGGAGTCGAAGTCCAGCTTGAGCGGGAGGCGAGGTAGGGCAGAGAGAGATCGAAGGCTCCGCTCGGACCTTTATAGGCCCCACGGTGCGGGGCGGGGGGCCACCCTGAAGCGCTGTGTCGTCACCCGAATCGGGCGCTCTGATTGGCCCCGACCCCCTGCACGGCCCGGCCGCGATGGCCGGAAACCGCAACATCCATTTCCGGCAAGATGACTGCAAGCCGTAAAAATATCTTGCTCCGACCTCACGACATGATATGAATTGCCCATACCAAACTCCACGTCATGAATTGCCTTGCACGAACCCCTGGGCCATGTCCTAACGACCGACCAAGAGTGGCGTCGGTCCCGTTTGCCCGCTCAACCGCCCCCGACCAGCGCTGGTCAATGTGCCTGCTCCGTAATGTTCCACATGGCCCGCACTCTACAACATGCCTCTGCCCGGTCACAGCTTCACTGGCCGAAGAGGCGAGAAGAAGTTTGCCGTCCGTGTGGGAACATCCGCGGCCACCAGCGAGGACCGAAGGTACAATGTTATGGTGAACCCATGCACAGACAGTAAGATGTGTCCATTCGTGCCCTGCTCTGTACGATAACAAAGTGTCGTGAGCGGTGCATGGGTCTGCCTTCGAGCATGTTCCGTACAGTGCGTGTGGACCCGCCACTACGCACATGGCCAGCGCTCGCCAGATTCTGCCATCGTGTGCGCTAGGCCAACACCGATTTGTGTCAGAAATTGAGGGGGAACGATCAGTTATATAATTTTATGGAGGTTTGGAATGAAAAGGATATAGATATGTGTCAGATGGAGAAATGGAGGGGAAAAAAAAAAGAATGCCAAGAAATGAAACCCAGAAATGGGTTGAAAGGAATGCACCGCTTGCGCCTTGCACACTCGCATCCCACCCAACGTGGCGTGGGGTTGCCTTTCTATTATTAACGGCCTCGGTGCGCGTACCGTGCAGCGTGGGCGTAGTGCTGGGTGTGTTTCCTGTGTTGTGAAAAACACCATCCGTGCAGCCTTTTTAAGAGATATTCATTCATACTAGCCGAAACCCCGTCAAAGATGGATTCCGTTCATTCAACCACCCTCACCAGCTCACCCACACTCAAGGGACATGGACTGGACAGGGCGTGCTTGCCCCCGCCTACTCATCCCCCACCCCTGCCCCATTCCCCCCCCGCCTTCAATTTGCTTACCCCCGCCCAAAAATTTGCTGACCTTGCCCCCCCCGCCTCTTCATCCCCCGCCCCCACCTCTTCACTCCTCACCCCCATCTCAACGAAAAGTGTTTATTCTGCTTCAAAGTTGAAGATTGACTATTGCTACTATGCGCGATGCACTCTTACAGGTACGAAGTTTCTTTTAGTCCAGGCCACAGTACCGAGAAAAACATGACGCGACCGCTAGGAGGAGCACAAAATTGGTCCTTCAGTATTAATATATAGATAAGGATTTTTTGGACGAAAAGTATTTATTCTGCTTCAAAGTTGAAGATTGACTATTGCGACTATGCGCGATGCACTCTTACAGGTACGAAGTTTCTTTCAGTCCAGGCCACAGTACCGAGAAAAACATGACGCGACCGCTAGGAGGAGCACAAAATTGGTCCTTCAGTATTAATATATAGATGCCTTTTCAATGCAACCGGCAATCTTCCCCAGATCATCGGAAGCTCGAGTCGATAATCTCGAGCTGCCGAGCACACCGTATCACTCGCCGCAAACGTAGGGTTGAGGGATCGCTTAAGGATGGGAGCTCTCTGCTGTCGATGCTCGTGTGTTGTTTAGCACCCTTTTTCTCTGCCCCTCTCCCGCAGAAGTTATTGCGCGGGGCATGGTGGTTTCCTCGCAGCCGCGGCACATGATGCACGAAATTCGGATTTACCTCAGAAATAATCAGAAAAGAAGAGTAGGAATGAAGTTAGAAATGAAATGAAGAAGAAGAAATGATGTAAGCAAATCGAGCTATGAGATCCTCGCAATGCACGCCCCCCCCCCCCCCCGTTGTTCCGCTAGACAAAAGGGAAGGGACTATCTCCAGGTATATTCATGGAATAATTGTCTTGGGAGCACTGTATGTTGGATGCATGCGGTTTCCGAGAACCACAACAATATTTTCGTCCATGTGTTGCTGTTTGTGTTTTCACCCAATTTTCCATGTTAAATCTTACCTTGATGTGCTGTGTTGTTAAATTTGAGTTCTTGTTTGCTCAGGCCTACTTCTCGGATAACCGGCGTGCAAATTCTGTTTTGACGTCGCATTCCTCATCGTGGTTCATTGAATGAACCGCTTCGCCGCAATCTTCATTCAATGAATCACTTCCTTCTTCTTGATTCCTTTAGAAGCGTTTAAATACACTTTAAACTGCTTCACTTTCCTTATTTCTATGTCATGAAAATACTGTTTTCTTCTTCTTTATTGCAATCTAATCTTCTTCTTCATCACAATAATTATTTTCCAAACCTGTCTCTCACTGAAATGCTTGGTCCATCAACAGTAACACCTTCGTTTGTGCCTTCACCAAAAATGATTTCCACCTGTCCCATAATCTGTGGCTCCAGATTTGGAATCTTGAGAAATCCAGTTTGCAGAGATTGTCTGCTCACAACAACCAATTCCCCATTCATGTCATTTAATCGTGTCAAACCTCTATATGTCAGTAACCTCCCCCACATCTCCTACCTGCCCATGTCCTTCCAATTACATCCTTTTTGTGTCCCCCTCTTCAGCACATGCCCCCTCTTTCTGCATCCTCCTCACCCACCACCGAAAAGTTTTCCCCTCACCCCACACCATCAAAGCTTCCTCCTCAAAAAACCACTTAAGCTTCCCCTGTCATCCCACCCCTCTCAGCTTACCCCTTTGTCCTGCATCCTTCTATCTCCCCCCCCCACCCCAATCCTGCACTCTCCCATGTTTCCCCCCCGTCCTGGATCCTCCCAGCCTCTCCCTGTCTCGCACCTTCCCTCAGTCCCGTGCCCTTTCACACCCCCCCCCAATCACGCATCCTCCCAGCAACTCCTCTCCTGTTCCTAACTGTGTGTACCTCAAAATTCTTCGGCCTCTGCTCCAACCTGACAGATCTCTCAATCCAGGTCATTATTGATAAACCAGACATCACCTGTTTAACAGAATCCTTCCTAACACAGGACACCCCTAACTCCTTAATATCTCTCCTTGCCTATTGTCTCCTCTGATTTGATCGGCCTGAACCCTGCTCAGGCAGCAGAGTTGCACTTTACATCAATAACAATTTCTCACTGTCCGTGTACTAATCTTACACCTTCCAACCCCCAAGAATACCATTGGCTGTGACTCCCCCTCCACTCCCACCTCTTGTTTGTGTGTTGTACCATCCTCCAAACAGTGACCACTTTCTCAGACAATATGGACCAACTTTTAACCACTAATCCCAACTCTCTCTTCCTCATAGGTGTGATTTCAATTGTCACCATGCGAATTGGCTGGGTATTGGTACCGCTCTAACCAGCCATGCAACTTCAGCAAAGGACTTCTGTGACTGCATTGGACTGACTCAATCAGTGAACTTTCCGACATGGATTTCTCCCAATAGCAAATCCTCCCTTCTGGACCTGGTGATCACTAACTTCCCCACAAATGTCTCTTGCTCTTCCTCTGCACCAATTTGTTCATATGCTTGTGAAAGTCAACATCTCTCTGGCGATTCTCAGAGAATAGCCTCAGTGTCGGCATGTCTGGCAGTTCACTCAGGCAAATCGGCAAGTTCTGCAAGCAGCCATCTCTCTTCAGGACTGGTTTCCCATATTTACTGCCCCTGATGTTAACTCAGCCTGGGAATTCATCCACAGATAACTGCTCTCTATCTTATGCACAGATTCATCCCATCTTATCTTCACTTATCCGAACCTTCTTCCTGTCCAAGGTACACTTAATCCTGTGGTGAGGCAATTGCTTTTGAAACAACTTGCCTTCTCTTTCTGGAAGGCAAACCCAACTGAAGCCAATCTCAGATCATTCCACAAAGCCTACAAGTGTTTGTCCACTCTCAAGAGAGCCAGAAAACAACATCTGTCCAACCTCAAGATTGAACTTTCAAACCTGTCTCTCTCCTCTAAAACCTGGTGGCACCTTGTTCAGTCAGTCAGTCAGTCAGTCAGTCAGTCAGTCAGTCAGTCAGTCTCTCTCTCTCTCTCTCTCTCTCTCTCTCTCTCTCTCTCTCTCTCTCTCTCTCTCTCTCTCTCTCTCTCTCTCTCTCTCTCTCTCTCTCTCTCTCTCTCGTATGCTCCCTGCCCTCAATTCAAATGGCACCACAGCTGACTCCACTCGTGAGAAGGCTGAATGCCTCAATACTGTGTTTGCTTCCAAATATTGTGTCCCCAACCCCTCGCTCTCTGTACCCACCCTACCCAGTCACAACAAACCACTTCAATACTTGGTGTCTTTTGCACCTGAAAAGGTGGAGAGGTTTCTGGCAACCCTCGACTCTGATTCTGCAAATGGACTGGACGGTATCAACTCACATGTCCAAATAACCTACTCTGCTGCTCTTACACATCCTCTTTCTGCTCTTTTCACCGCATCACTTGCACTTGGTCATATTTCATCAGCTTGAAAATCTGCCAACATCATCTGCACAACATCATACGCTGTCTGGACATATATATATATATATATATATATATATATATATATATATATATATATATATATATATATATATATATATATATACATATATATATACATATATATATATATATATATATATATATATATATACATATATATACATATATATACATATATATATACATATATATACATATATACATATATATACATATATATATACATATATATATACATATATATATATATATATATATTCATATATATATATACATATATATATATATATTCATATATATATATATATATATATATATATATATATATATATATATATATATATATATATATATATATATATATATATATATATATATATATATATATATATATATATATATATATATATATATATATATATATATATATATATATATATGTCAAACTTTTGATGCACTCTGACATTCCACTGAGCTCTTCAAACTCTTTGCCTATGGCATCCAAAGCCAACTCCACACATGGCTTACTAGTGGGGCAACTTAGCTAAATATAGCATAACAATTGTGAATTTTGTGGTGTCGTGATAGAGATGCTTAGCAGGCAGACACGAGCGGGGGAACAGTCGAGCCGGGCTGTGTTGCACAAGCGCGGGCGTACTTTGCCCGCAGCTCTCCTTTATTACGTACTCAGCACACTCACAAGCCGGGCGACTACGGCATCACTACAACACCTCAGGCGGCGCGCACTCCTTATATTCCTGGCAGACACGATGACCACGACGACCACTCCTCCCATCATCATGCCCCGCCCTGCATGCCCGCAGGCTATACCACACTCCTCCCTCCTAAAACTATGATTATTAAATGATCACCATCATAATAAGCATAAACAGCACGAAGTACTACGGTTTAACAGTAGACAAGGTACAAAAAAGAAAACAGCATAGTATAAAAGCACATCACATCATACAACGTGTGAAGCGAGCTACTGGAGAAGCACAGTAGCACTACGCAGCAAAAACGCCCCCAGGCGGCTCATGCTTAAATGGCCCTTGGCGAGGTCGCGGCGACCTCCCCCGGCACCATCAAACGCCTCCGGCCCATAAGGCGGCACCTCTTCCCCAGCCAGACCTGAAATAGATAAACCTTTCGAGGCCGGACCCCGCTGTCTGGAACCCGCGGCGCCACCGCCAGACCCGACCGACCTTGGTGGGGGCGCTGAACAGCGCCCTTGGCTGGAAGCAACAAACACTCCACAACAACCCACGCACCACAATCAGTTGAGATTCCACCGCATGGCCAAAACGGCCTTGAGCGAACCCAGAGAGCCGCGCCCCAGGCGCCAGGCACGTCTGACCTTGCTGAAAGCAGAGGTGGGGGTAACGCCGACCAGCGCACGAGTCCCGGCTTCGAGTCGATCTCTGAGACCCCCACGGCAGTTAGACGGTCGCAACTCCATTCAAACCACACTTTAACTACAGGCTCGTCATAAATCAATAGGAACACCACTGGAACCATTGCAAACTCATTTTTCCGTACAGCGCGTTCTTTTGATAAAATCCCAGCACCTGACAAAGCAACTACCCGTGGCCTGGGGCAACTGGAGGCCAAGAAACCCTCTTTATTCGCCCCCACCGCTCCCAAAGCCCCCACATCACATTGATCATAATACAAATCCCATCGATTGATCTCCGCCAAACCCACTCTCACACAGGACCTGTTGGCATTTATTTCAACAACGTTAAACTGCATCACTAGAGCAAGGAAAAACAAATATGCAATGAACAGCAACCCATAACCCACATCACGAGTCCGTCTCTTGGTTGTTGACTCGATGTTGTGACTCGCGACTTCCTTTAACGCCACGGGCTCACCACAACCCGTTGAAGCTGCCGGAACAACACAGGCGCACCTCGCACCATGAACGCAGCCGACGCGCGAGAGCTCATCGCGAGAGCTGGCACGGCTCCTGCTGCTTCCGCACCGCACACCATCGTTGCAGGCAGCAACGAACGGCCGCTCCCGTTGCATCGATGCGTGTTCCGCTCCCGCCGCCAGAACCTCGCCCTCGGGTCTCGACGAAAACATCGAAGGGAGCACCGGCACACCTGGAGGTACGAACTGGAGATCCAGCCCGCGGTGCGCCAGCCAGTTCCGACCCAAAAGGGCGGGCCCCTCCCCTCGCACCACGAACCTCGGAAGCGCAACCCGCTGGTCCCGCTGGGCAATCACGATGTGCGCCCCGCCAACCGCCGGCAGCGCCTCACCCGCATACATGTACGATGCGAGGGCAGCACGAGTGGACTCAACTCGACACCCGATCAGTGCCCTGATCACTTCGACATTCACTGGCATCGGTCCTGTCACCGTAGGACCAACTGAAACCAGGCTCAACATGGGCAGCATCAGTGCCCCGGTCACCTCAACCTCCCCTGCCACTGATCTTGTCATCTCCGGATCAACTGGAAGCAGGTCTAACACCGGCAGCATCTCCCGCTCAGGGTCGCTGGAATCTCTGTGCCCCGGCTGCAAAACTCGACCCGGGGCGTCACCGTGCACGCCATGCACCGAACACCATGCCGGCAGTAGGTCTTGACCCGGGATGGAAGGACCGCTTCGCACCCCGCCATCAATGACTGTCATGACGGGCGATGACTCTCGGCATACACACCGTCGATGCCCCCGAGTGCTCAGACCACCGTCCGAGTGATCGTATTGCAAAAGCCGTCCACGACCCGCGCCGCAGACCTTGCGCGCGGCCGTACGCGCCTAGCACATCGCGCTGACCCCCGGACCATCTGCTGCACCCCGACCATCGAGACCCCGGACATTCTTCAGAGCTCGCTCGACGTCCAATGCCGCGTTCAAGCCGAACCTCGTGTCCTCGTTCTTTAGTCGTGGCTTTGCAGAAATCATTCCCCCGATTTGTCGTGCCTCAATAAAACGAACACTGAGCGCGGCCGTTGCCCACTCGACATGGCCGAAGTCGACTCCGACGAAGGCGGGCACGCGTCCGCGCGCCGTGCCCCGACTCCCTGTCATGCCTGAGCTGGACCGCGCCGGCGAGCCTCCTGGCTCCGGAGCCTGTGCGCGTGCGAGCGACCCTGCGACACACTCTTCGCGATGCTTACTCCTCCGGAACCTCGAACCGCGCAAGGTGCGCTGAGTTACTCGCTGCCACTTCGAACCCAGCCACCACCCTGCACACGCCGATCCAAAGATCCTCGTCAGCCAACTGTGGTGTCGTGATAGAGATGCTTAGCAGGCAGACACGAGCGGGGGAACAGTCGAGCCGGGCTGTGTTGCACAAGCGCGAGCGCGGGCGTACTTTGCCCGCAGCTCTCCTTTATTACGTACTCAGCACACTCACAAGCCGGGCGACTACGGCATCACTACAACGCCTCAGGCGGCGCGCACTCCTTATATTCCTGGCAGACACGATGACCACGACGACCACTCCTCCCATCATCATGCCCCGCCCTGCATGCCTGCAGGCTATACCACACATTTTGTGAGGAAAGCACCAAATTTGGCATACTAGTAGCCTATCATATTATGAACAGATTTGGATATTGGGCCATCTCAAAATTTTTGATGGCAGTGGAAAATGGCTGCCACAGCCACCAGCGGCTGAATTTGAGATGACCCAATATCCAAATCTGTTCATAATATGTTAGGCTACTAGTGTGCCGAATTTGGTGCTTTCATCACAAAATGCACAATTGTTATGCTAAGTTGCCCCACTATACTGACTTCCTCTACTCTCATAGCGAACGTGTGGCTCGCATTGGATTCTTTTCATCTCCTCTCCCTATTAAGGTTGGAGTGCCCCAAGGCAGTGTTCTGGCCCAGTCCTATTCCTGATCTTCATCAGCGGTCTCTCTGACTCGCCGGAAAAAATCCTCTATCTATTTGCTGATGGCTCCATCCTCTGCTGTGACATCCCTCATCCTTCAGATCGGCAGGCAGCAGCCTCTTCCATCTCTTCAGACCTTGAGAGAATCGCAAGCTGGTCAAACACTTGGAATAAGTATTTCAATGTTGACAAATATCACAATCTCTCTCCGAAAGGACCAACTGGCAAACCCTCCTGTAAACTTTCTTAATACTCTTCTTAACAATACAGTAAGTTCAGTTACTCACAAACTCTTGGGCACACATGAACTCAACTCACTTTTAGCCATGATCTTTCTTCTTCAAACCACATTTTTATGTTGGCCTCCAAAACCAGCCGCTGACTGGGCATCCTCCACCATACAAAGTCCTTCCTTGGCACACATGTACTCATCCACCTACACGGTTTTCATCAGCAGCTTGGTGGAGTACTGCTCTCTCCTCGAAGCTGGCTCCCCTGCCTCACATCTTGTTCAGCTGCATGCCTTGAAAACCAAGGCCTTCAAAGATCACTGGAATCTTCTGCGATGAAGCTGAGTCTATGGGCTTATCACTTTCCCATTGCAAACAGGTCGGTGATCTCTCCATCTTCTACCACCTCCTTTTTGGTCCTGCACCCTCTGCTCTTTCTGTGCTTTGCCCCCCCCCCTAATTCTGTATGGCGCACACAGTCCAACATCAACCAACCCCCTTCTGGTGAAACAACCAAAATTCAGAATTTGCTGCTTACCTCCTTTCATTCCTCTTTTTCTTCTGCTTATGGAACCAACTTCCACATTCCCTTAAAATGTCATTCCCTCCAGGTTTCCAAGATCATTGTTCAACACCATCTCAGAATATCCCCCATCCAAAACCATATTTTCTATCCTCGTTAATCCCCAACCCTCCCTAGCCCACCTCTTTATAAACCTCCAGTTTTTCCTTCCTGAGAGTTTGCTTCTGTATCTAAGTTGTCCACTTCGTGTATCCTCCCCTGGTCCCCATTTCTTCCAATATCCATTATTCATCCGTCTTCCTCTGTGTTGTCCCTCAGTGCTGCTGTTGGTATCTCCCTGCCCCCTCTCGTTCTACTTTTCCCTTTGTTCTGTTACGTCATTATCCGATCTGTATTCCAGCTCTTATACAAGCCTTCACTTCATCTACCAAAAAATTATAATTTCTTCACTGTTTATGATTCTGGTGAGAGCTTGCCTACTCTTTGCAAAGGACACTGCGAGATCTTTAACATCCACCAAGTATTTCTGCAAATGGGACACCTGCAGTTTAGCATCCGAGGGATTTATTTTATCCGTCAACACGGCTGGTGGTGCGAGTCTGCGAGTCTCTCCACCCCCTTCCCCTTATACTCTTCTTTTCTTCTTTACATTCTGTTATGTCCTGGTCTATTATGTGCTCGAGCTCCTCCATGACCATTGACATTGTATACAATAAATAAAAGAAACTGCTCACTATTCCCTCCAGGGCTTCAAATTGGCAGATAAGCACTAGCTCCTCATGTCATCCTCCATCCCTTCAGCCATGATTTTTTTTCAATCCTCAATAACTCTTCCTTACATCTTCCAATTACTTGCAGGTCATTATGTTTCCTTCCATATTCCCTCTCCACCTCTTCTTCGTTAATTCCCCACTTCTTGTCCCACCATCCACATCTGTCAGCACATTGCCTTCCATCGCCACTATCACTTCGTTCTTTAGTGAGTATACACTTTGTGTAAAAAGTTAATGGACTAATGGTGCTTACCTTGAACCATCCATGGTATTGTTCAAGGGTTTCTTGAGATCTGTCGGTTTGTGAAACCCACTGATAATCACCTGTGTGGGATTCCCAGCGGCATCCTTTACACTTTAACTTTCCATGCTTCACAAGCCCTTGTGTCCATCCCTTTGCATAATTTCTCAGGGGGAGGGAATAAAAGATGTGAGAATAATTTGGCCAAGGGGGAACAAGGAAAAACTTCACATCTTTCAATGATTGTGATCGCACCTGTTATTAATCTTCCGATGTTTTCCCATCAACCTTGCGGAGTTATTACACTGGCATGACATTCCTTTTTCCGTTATATCTTCTCCTGATGTGTTCGTTATTTTGTTTATTTCCATTTTTTATATTTTTTTTACACGACTGCATATCTTTGCTCCGTTTTTGCTTGATCTTTGCAATTTGACTTTTCATTTTACAATGGCAGCAGTTGAGGTTACAACTTTGTGTCTTCGACTTCACACTCACATGTTGTTTTGACATGTCGATTTGCTCGCTTGTTGTCTCATTCTATACATAAGGGCAACGGTCTTCAACAGGATTATTTTGATCTGCAAATGAAAAGGTTCCCAGTGCAGTGGGACATCACCGCAAAATCATCTCATGGAGGGAAATGCCAAAGAATATTGTATATATGGTATGTATATGATATGGAGCCCTCTGGTGTATCATGTGAGTACAAGGGGAAGCTGACGTCAGGCCTGAGTGAATGAAACCAGGTGTGACATCGTCATGGTAATCAAAGTTGGTTCATATGGAAGGTTCTTGGACTTCAGGGAGTCAACAATGAGGAACGAGACTTCCCTGTGTAATCAAGGACCCTAATGACCTGAAGGTTTGAGGTGGGCAGGAGAGACAAGAGATCGATATGGGGCATGGGAGGTTCATCACGCATACCTGTTTCATCTTGTGGATAACAGACAGCATCATGGTAAGGACGTGTTTTCCTTTCTGTCATAATTGTCCTGATAAAGAGCACAGTATAGAGTATGTGTATATATATATATATATATATATATATATATATATATATATATATATATATATATATATATATATATATATATATATATATATATATACATATACAGATACATATACATACACATATACATATACGGTATACATTTACATTACACTAATGCATATCTATACTTGCAGGTCATTATGTATACTTCCATATTCTCTCTCCATCTCTTCTTCGTTCATTTTACACTTGTCCCACTGCCCCCATCCGTCAGCACATTGTCTTCCATACCCTCCATCACCTCATTCTTCAGTTAGTCTAAGATATATGTTTTAGGCTCATTGAAGAATGAGGTGATACGTGTTTTTATATATATATGTATATATATATATATATATATATATATATATATATATATATATATATATATATATATATATATATATATATATATATATATATATATATATATATATATATATATATATATATATATATATATATATATATATATATATATATATATATATATATATATATATATATATATATATATATATATATATATATATATATATATATATATATATATATATATATATATATATATATATATATATATATATATATATATATATATATATATATATATATATATATATATATATATATATATATATATATATATATATATATATATATATATATATATATATATATATATATATATATATATATATATATATATATATATATATATATATATATATATATATATATATATATATATATATGTATATATATACATACATATATATATTAGCCTGGTGTTGGCGCAGTGGTAAGGTCAGTGGCTTGGGACCCAAGAGGTCCTGAGTTCAAGCCCCGTTGGGACACTGAATTAATATATGTATGTATATGTATATATATATATATATATATATATATATATATATATATATATATATATATAATATGTATATATATAATGTGTATATATATAATGTGTGTATATATATATATATATATATATATATATATATATATATATATATATGTATCTATATATATATATATATATATATATATATATATATATATATAAATATATAAATATATATAAACCAAGTAGAAAACACCAGGGGGTTGACTCAGCCTGCCATCCTTCCGAGGTCGGCGAAATGAGCACCAGTTGTACTGGGCCCGGTGTATGCCCCGGTTAGAATAGGTGTACCATATCCCTGTGTGTCGTAAGAGGCGACCAGGGTTGCGTCAGGAAGGGCATCCGGCGTAAAAACCTATGCCAAATCATTATGCGGACAACAAAACGAATTTCCATACCGGATCGGTCGAGGCCCGGGTTACCAACGACCGCCACCGGTACCGGTGGTCAGCAGGGTACCAGTGGAAATTGTGCTACTGCTGGGCGAAGGAGGAGAAGGAGACGGGGAAGGCGAGTCCGGAGGCAGTGGGAGAGGGGGAAGGGTAGAAGTGTGGAGGTGAGAGTTGGAACTCTGAATGTTGGGACGATGACTGGCAAAGGGCGAGAGTTGGCTGATATGATGGAGAGAAGAAAGGTGGACATACTGTGTGTACAAGAGACCAAGTGGATGGGGAGTAAGGCGAGGAGCATTGGAGGTGGTTTCAAACTGTTCTACCATGGTGTGGATGGGAGGAGAAATGGTGTCGGGATAATCCTGAAGGAAGATCATGTCAAGAGGGTATTGGAGGTGAGGAGGGTGTCTGACCGAGTGATGAGTGTGAAGTTGGAAATTGAAGGGGTGATGATGAATGTCATCAGTGCATATGCCCCACATATGGGGTGTGAGATGGAATATAAAGAAGATTTCTGGAGTGAGTTAGATGAAGTGGTGGAGAGTGTATCCAAGGATGAAAGAGTGGTGATTGGAGCAGATTTCAATGGACATGTTGGGGAAGGGAATAAAGAGGATGAGGAGGTGATGGGGAGGTACGGTCTCAACAAGAGAAATGTGGAAGGGCAAATGGTGGTAGAGTTTGCAAAAAGAATGGAAATGGCAGTGGTAAACACGTATTTCAAGAAGAAGGAGGAACACAGGGTGACATACAAGAGTGGAGGAAAGTGAACACAGGTGGATTACATCTTAAGTAGGAGATGCAACCTGAAAGAGATTAGTGACTGTAAGGTTGTGGCAGGGGAGAGTGTAGCTCGACAGCATCGATTGGTGGTCTGTAGGATGACTTTAGAGGTGAGGTTGAGGAAGAGAGTGAGGGCTGAACCAAGGACCAGATGGTGGAAGCTGAAGGAGGAAGACTGTTGCGTGAAATTTAGGGAGGAGGTGAGACAGGCGTTGGATGGTGGTAAAGATGGGTGGGATGATTGGGCAACGACAGCAGAAGTTGTGAGGGAGATAGCTAGGAAGGTACTTGGTGTGACATCTGGACAGAGGAAGGAAGATAAGGAGACTTGGTGGTGGAATGAGGAAGTACAGGAAAGTATAAGGAAGAAGGGGTTGGCGAAAAAGAAGTGGGATAGTCAGAGAGATGAAGAAAGTCGGCAGGAGTACAAGGAGTGGCGTCGAAAAGCAAAAAGAGAGGTGG
>NC_140975.1:63852811-63862811 GCF_056783735.1 Eptatretus burgeri | reverse complement strand
AAACATATCCCTCTTTATCATAGAATGTTGTTAATAACTTTTCTGTTGATTTGCCTTTAATATTAAAACTTTTATGATAATCACTGAACCATTCTTTCTTTGGGGTTTCTTTCTCACATGCAAAAGGAAGGTCTTTATGCTTATTATGAAGAACACTCGGGTACCTCAAATCAACTTCAAAATAATAACCTTCTTCTTCGTCATTCAATTCCTCTTGAGAAGAAATAACAATATTCATCAAAGCCTTTTCATAATCCTTTTCTTCCACCCACTCTAATTTACCATAAGGTAGAGATTGAGACATTGCCCATCCATACAAATTATTAGCATCAAAATACATCAAATAATTACTATCTTTTTCACTATCATAATTTGGGAGATATTTATTATTTGCTTTCGCATATCTTTTTGAACATACTTGTGATATTCCACCTCTCTTGGACTTCTCAATCATCAAAAGCATATCAACATCACTGATTAAATCTATATCTTGTTTTGTCATTTTCAACATTGCACTCCAAGCTAAACCAGGAGCTGTGAAATAGTGGGCAGGGTCTAATCCATAACAATTTTTATTATGACAGAGTGTTCTAAAAGCCTCAAACACATCAGCTAACAATAAAACATCTGTTTTTAGATATAAATCATGATATTCTCCAAGGTTCTTTATCTTAAATATTTTCCATATTTCTTGTGCGTGTTTATATTCCTTATCACTTATCTCTTCTTCATAAAGGTAATTATAGAAACTTTCTTTTGAAGGAAGTTGTGTTTCTTTAAATCTCATAAATGAATCCATATAATCATAAGGATAAATTCCCTTACTTGTAAGAATTTTCTCTTTACTTTGAATTTCATTCCTTGTTTGAATTTCCTCTCTCGTAAGAATTCCTTCTTTAATCAGAATTTCATCTTTAATCTGAATTTCCTCTTTAGTTCGAATTTTCTTTATAATTAGAATTTCATCTTCAGTTAGAATTTCTTCATTAATTAGAGTTTCCTCTTTACTTTGAATTCTCTCTTTAATCTGAATTTCCTCTTTAGTGAGAATTTCCTCTTTTGGAAAGAATGAATTAAGATTTGGAAAAGAGTCCGTGGAGCTTAGATTTGATGCGAGGTAGGCTAGTGGTGTTCCCATAAACTTGTAAGAATCTAGAAACCTAATACGAGTTAAAGGTTTTGTGAATATCATTTTTGAAAATGAAATATACTTTTGACTTGTGTTTGTTATGGCAGAAATATTCCCTGGTGTTTTTGAAAGTTCATTTATAAATAGATGTGTATCATAGTTGGCGCTGTTGTGAAGAAAGACTGGAATAAAAGAAGGTAATTTATAATTAAGATTACAACAGGAATGAGCGGGACCTCGATATTTACCAGTAAGATGACAATGGTCTCTAACTTTAGACTCCTTAATTTTCCCCTCACAAATATGACAGATATTGTTCATTCTAAATTCTAATTTTTCTTCTTTGGTTAATTTCATCGGTTCATTTGTTTCTTTCATTAATTTAGTGAGTCTTATACAATCCTTTTCTAATCGTTTTACAAACTCTTGTGAAGCATTTTTTCCACGATAATGTTCAAGTTTGTTATACTTTTCTCCAACAGATGATTTGATATAACAACAGAAACCACAAGGAATATGTTTATGATATTTATTTGTATATGGTTCTTTTGGATTAGGAGAAGCAGTATTTATCTTTTTAAGGATACATTCAAAATCAGCGTATATCACAAATGGGTGCATGATAGATTTATTATAATCTTCAAAATAAATCTTTTCACCAGGTTTAGGCATTGTAATTACAGCTGATTTATGATTACTACAATATTTTGAATGTTGTTCTAATCGTTCTTTTGTATGAAATGAATTAAGACATCGCTTACAAGGATATATTTTGTTTGCTGTTCTGAATACCTGAGAAGAGATTAATCTTGATAAATTATTGATGTATGTGTAATGTGAATTCTTTCCAACACTAAAATATAAAAGGTCAATGTGTGTTTCTTCATTTTTATAGTTGTTTGAAATTTTTAATATTTGAACTTTGTTTGTATCCGTTAATCCATATACATTAATAGAAAGATTATTCTTTTTCTCAAATTTAGGAATATCTGTTAGTGGCATTGGGAATTTAAAATCTTTAATGTCCAAGGTATTCTCATATTTCATATATTGTTTTACTCTTTCTGAATTACATTTTGGTGGATGAAAGTGAGCAAGAACAGACCAGAGAAAACATTTATTATCATTGTTCTTAATATTAACAACTGCCTTCTTTAGTTTTATTTCTTTTGGTAATTCAATATAAGAAGAAGCTTTAAGAGGGTTTGATTTTAGAATGTGTATATCTAAAAAGATGATTTTTTTAATATTGAATCCACTTCCTACCACTGTATTATCAACATCCTCCTCTTGTCTTGATAGTTCTTCATAAACCCCACTATTCAAAAAATCTTGAAATGATGTTATAAAATGAAGACCTGTTCTCATATAAGGAGTATGTTCTTCATCTTGTCTTTTCATATTCATTTTCACTCCCATATAAAACTTTAAAGTTTTCATTTCTTTTAATGTCTTTTTAATAAATTTTTCAACATCGGGTTTCACTATTTCAATTGATTCAGCTATTGATGATGGACCGGGTTCTCCAAATTGAAAAATCCTTATTTTTATATGCCCTTTAAATGCCCCATCAGTGTTTTTAATATAATAGTCTCCCTTTACTTTAAACTCATTTTTCTTGTGTTTTTGTGATTGAAGATGTTTATTATAACTACTCTTCAAAACATCCTTTGAACAGATATCACAATGTTTTCTTTCCAACTCAAGAGGAGATATTTGATGAAATAGATTAAATGTGTGTTTGTTGGTTCGGAGGTGTTTTCTATAATGTTTATATTCGTGATTACAAACATCGCAGTACGTTGTATTCACCATATTTATAGAATAAAACTTTGCTTAAACTAAAATTTTCTTGATGAAAATTTCGTTTAATTTATAGGTGAATCTGTGCTTAAAAACATTTTATCCTCCAACTTTTTCACTTAATAAATACAATGTTTCAAGACACAAAAGACAAGTTTCAATCAATCTCTTCATCTGTTAAAGATACTGAGAAATATGTCAAGGATGTAAAATTGAACAAAGATAAATATAACAACTATTGGATAAAAACTATTATGGTAAATAATATGAGTTCTTCAATTTCCTTCAGTGGAAGGGCTTTCAGTATACCTGGAAGAACATCAATTAAAGTATCTCTAACAAAAGTTTCTCCTCTCCTTCTAGTAATATATTCAAAACTAGAAAAAGCAATGAAACAAGAAAAAGTATCAAAGAACAAAAACCTTATGGATGAAGCTTTAGAAAGAAAAGATAAGACCATCTGTAATATGCAAGGAGAAATTTGTATTTTTTTCAACAACCCTAAAGATGTAAATCCTGATGAAATAAAGGATGTTAATATATCAGGTGAAATGACATTTCGTTCAATAGTAGTTTACGATAATTTTAAAATTACCTTTAATATAAAAAATGTTGTCGTTGAATCTGATAATGAAAAAAAGTATATCGATATCGATGGTAATATACAACTGAAAGTATAGATGAATTTCAGTTTAAGTAAAGTTTTACTTTATAAATATGCTAGACTTTCCTGATTCTCCATATGACAAATTTGAGAATTGTCCTGCGTGTGAAAGACGGGGATTAAACACAGAGTCAAAAGCCTATAAACAATGTATATTCTGTGATTATCTTCTAATTAATGATAATAAAAAATATAAAAAGGAAAATAATTCTTTTAGATTTACACCAAAAATGAATTACTTTACAAGATTGATTAGAGAAATGAATGTAAAGTATGAGGGTGATAACACACCTTTCCTTACAAGGGAAGAAACTGAACGTATAAGAGAAATGTTCAAAGGATTGTTGTTATATATTATTCATGGATGTAATTTTCAGGGAAATATCAACACAAGATATTGTATAAATAAAATAATGGATTATCTTGAAATTAAACCTGAACTTAGGATAAAATATAGAGTTTCTAAAAAAGCCAATAATAAATTAAATAACCTGTTTTTCAAATATATAAATGAATGATTTTTTACCTATTTGGGAAAATAAGATAAAATTTAACAACCATAAAAAAACTCCCAAATTCATTAAGATGTCTCATAGTTGGTTCAAGTGGATGTGGAAAAACCTGCTTACTTTTAAAAATGCTCCTCACTCCCAACTTTTTAGATTATGTTAATTTCATAATTTTCACAAAGTCGAGTTTTCAACCAGAGTATCAACTACTCTCACAAGGTTTTAATGCTGGTCTTCAAAAAGAAGATATAATCGGTTTATTTAAACGTCAAAAAAACCTAAATGATTATAACATTGAAGATATAATTCAACTATTTTGTGATACACAGAGATGTAAAAAGAAATCAAATCCTATAACTTGTATTCTTAGTGATAATACGGATGATATACCGTCTCCCCAAGATTTGGATAAATCAAAAAAGAACCTCGTTATCTTTGATGATTGTGTTAATGAGAGAAACCAAACGGTAATGGACAGCTACTACACAAGAGGGAGACATTCTTCTTGTAATTGTATTTATCTTAGTCAATCGTACTTTCAACTTCCTCGTCGTTCCATCAGAAACAATGCTAATACTTTTATTTTATTCAAGTTAAATTCAATAGATATCAATAATTTTTGGAGAGATAATTGTTCTACATTATGTAGTAAAAAGAAATTTGAGGATTACATGAAGCACACGACTGAAAAATATAAATATATTGTTGTGAAACAAGATGAGATATTAAGGGATATATTTTTTGTTTTATAAACAATTACATATATAAATGACAACTATTATTATAAATCTTGTGGGTAAATCTGCTTCTGGAAAAAACTTTCATAAATCAAGGTTCTTGTGTAGTACAAATGAGAATATTGTAAATTTACTTAAAAAACACCCCGTGATACGCATTGTATCAACAACAACTAGAGCAATAAGACCTGGAGAAATAAAAGGTGAAGATTATCACTATATTTCAGTGGAGGAACATATGCGATTGAGGAATGAAGGACAAATATTTGAGGAGGTTTCTCTTGGTACAACAAAATATTCACATTGTAAGAGTGAGTTAAGGAAACTAAAATCTGGTGGTGTTGGGATATTAGAAACTAATCCAGAAGGAACGAGACAAATTATTAAATATCTGAGCGGAGTGAAGATTTTATCATTCGGTTTTGATGTTGATGAAGAAACTCAACGCAAACGTATGAAAAGCAGAGATGCAAGTATTAGTGAAGAAGAAATTACAACTCGCATTAATGTTAATAAAGAATTTGATGAAATATTTAAAGAAAAGGATTTATTTGAACACATCTACTTGAATGATGAAGAAAAGGAAAATTTCCCTGTTAATCTTTACAATTCATTAAATGATATTTTACAATAAATAAATGGATACAAAAGAAAGAGCAAGAAGATTTAAGGAACATCAAGAGTTGGTTTCAAAAGTTGTAAAGCAACAGGAAGACATAAAGAAGAAACGCAGACAGAAACTAACGGGCGAAGAAGCATTTGAAAGAAAACAAGAGAAATTTTTTAAACCACTTTTAAAAACTTCCCAAGAAAAAATGAAAGATGTTTCCACAGTTCCCACAGTAGAATATACTCCCAGAAAGCTTCAAATGTTAAAAGATTTCAGTCAAATGACGGAGGAAGAATTAGAGCATTTTGGAGAATTAGAATATGATGATGAAGGTTTATTTCAACAACTGGAAGAGATTAATCAACCCCCTGATTATATTGTGAATGCTATTCAAAACAATGAATATTCAGCGGATTCAAAAACCAAAGCAGGACTCATTCCAACAGAACAACCAGCAATATTTCATCTTGTTCAAGAAAAGGTATTGATATTTAATGATGAATTAAGGTTCTTAAGTTCTGCTCAACCCCCTGTTAAACTAACTCCGAGATTAATGTTTCTTCTCACAAAAGATGGAAGACAAGGTTCAACTGTGAGGGATGAATCAAAGTATATTGATAAACCATTGGATATGGAAAATAATGATGATAGAGTATATATTGATTCGCTGAACACTCTAAATTATAAGGTTATTCTTTCTGGTAAAAGTAGGAAGAATGAGAAGGAGAAACACATTATTCAGGCTTTAAGTATCCTTGGTTCAGGTATTAGTTTTCTTCCAAATGACCCATCGCAATTAGTTAATAGACTGTTATTGTTGTTAGGCAGTAAGAAGGCTGGAAATAACAATTGTTTTAATGAAGCATCAGCCATTTTAGACCAGTTGATGAACATGAAAAGAATTAATAAATCTCAATATAGACATTTTATCTCATATTAAATAAGATGAGAAGCACAATCCTGAGTTTTAATTTCACAACAAGCGACCACACATCTTCATTCCCATACCCACTACAACTTGACACAACAAAAGAATATGAGGCATCTTTATTGTCCATGGAAACTTATAATACCTTATTTAATATAACCGAGAAAAATGACAAGTTTAGTTATAATCTGGGAAGTGGATACAAAACGATAACAGTCTCACCCGGAGCATTCGAGATTTCTCAAATATCTTCCGAAATTGCTCGTCTTATGAAAGAACAGGGTGATGAACCAAAAAATATTGTTATAAACATTCAAAAACATACTTCAAAATCAACGATTAAAGTTAAAAATAACTACAAGGTTGATTTCACAATTGATAATTCATTTAGAGAGTTATTGGGTTTCTCCTCAAAAAAGATTGAAACTAATGGGACGTTTTACAGTGATAATGTCATTCAAATATCCTCAGGAATAAATTCGGTGTTAATTCACTGTGATTTGATTGATGGTGCTTATAATGATGGAAAAAAAACAAATACAATATTTTCATTCAGCGCATACTCAACCCCAATTGGTTATAAATTCAATATGGAACCTAAAAATTTGGTTTATCTACCTGTGTCAGGAAAAACCATACACAGAGTAAATTTTAGGATAACCGACCAAGATAATCGTGTGATTTCTTTTAATGGAGAAGTTATATCCATCAGAATTCACCTATGTGAAGTTTTCCAATAAATAAATACGATGGTTATTGTGAGGAAACACGAGTTGGGAAAATATAAAATAATTACAGGGGATGGGATGTTCCTTTCCCCGTACTACAAGGGTGAAGGTATGTATCTTGGTAGAGGATACTATAAACCTAAGAGACAAAGGGGTGTCGGACATCAATTTAGAGGAGATGGGATAATTGATACTCTCATGGGTATTGGTTCAACTATTCTTAAACATAAAGACCTAATTGGTTCAACTGCTTCTGCTGTGGGAAATGTAGCAGGTGCTGTAAAGAGTATAAAAGATGCTCAGAAGGAATCTCATAAATTACAAGCAATAAAAGAAATTAAGAAAGGTAAAACTCAGTTGTCCCCCCAAGAACGACAGAAAATAATTCAAATACTTGGATCAGGGTTTCAAAAGTTTTAACATCTTTTTTCCTAATTAAATACAAGTATGGAAGCAATTGATAGTATCTATGATTTGGATGATACTATTATTATCTCAAACTCCACTAAAAAAGAAGATTACTTCAAGGTAAATGCAATAACTGGAACAGACTGGAATACAAATGGTACAAAAAGTTTTGAAATAAATAATCAACAAACCTATTTGAATCTCTCCGAAAGTTTCTTGTTGTGTAAATTTAAATTCACTAAGGCTGGGAATAACACAAACGCTACACTTGTAAATGATTTCTTCTGGAAAATGTTTGATAGTGTGCGATTGTATATTGGAACACAAGAAGTTGAAGCGGTTGATTATGTCTCTGCTGTATCTGAAATGATGAAATTTACACTCTATACATTCAGTGATAGAATGGGAAAGAGGTCTGTCGAAGGTTTTATTCCTGATATGTCAACGGGAACAAACACAGACCCTGGATATATTCAAAGGAAAGGAATGTATAATGATGATACAAAAGCAGAAAATAGTTTTACTGTGGCAGTTCCTCTTAAAGGTATATTTGGATTTTGTGATTATGATAAAGTTCTGTATGGTCTTAAAATTAGATTTCAACTACAAAGGAATGATAATGAAAATAGATTGCTTTTTGGTGTTGGTAGTGCTTTTGGTGAACAGAATAAATTTGTAATTGAGGAGATGAGTTGGTATATCAGTGAATATACTCCTAATCTTAAAACAGAAGAGATGTTGAATCGAAGACTTAACTCAAAGAAACCACTCAGTGTATCATACCTCAAAAGAAGATGTCAACACGTTAAACTCAATCAAACTACTTACACGTGGA
This sequence comes from Eptatretus burgeri, assembly GCF_056783735.1. NCBI lineage: Eukaryota > Metazoa > Chordata > Myxini > Myxiniformes > Myxinidae > Eptatretus > Eptatretus burgeri. The sequence goes on along the minus strand of NC_140975.1, from coordinate 63,854,460 downwards.
ATTTGGGTGTTCTGGAAGGAAAGCCACGATATCTGTGGATGATTTTTAAAAAGCCAGATGGTGATACTGCGACTGATAAGAATAATGCATTGAGTGATAATGCTAAGGTGAAACAACTTCGCGTTTCTCTAGATGGAACATTTTATCCACGAGATAGATTGGAAATTAATTGGGAAAAAAATGATTTTGCTGAAGCATACAAGTCTTACCAAAAGGTGTGTGAAAGTAATGGAAATAAAGAACCTATTTTGGATATGACAGCATTTAAAAGTTTGTATACAATCTATGCGTTTGACCTGAGTGCTCAAAAGGAAACTATAAAGTCTAATCGAGTGGATACTTCCCTATACATTGAAAGAGGAGAGAGTGAAGAAGTTGATACATATTGTTTGCTTTTGGAAGAAACAGAATTGCAAATTAATACAGATAATGGTGTGATGATTAGTCTCACATAATTTTTTGTTAAATAAATGAGTGGCAAAGTACCAACTGGGGTATATGTTAATCAAATCAATCTTCATAAACTATCATCTTGTGTTCAAAATCAAAAGCCTTGTACGATTAACGTTAATACAATTCAGAGAAAAGGAGCAGTAAGAATTGATGTTTTGCTCACAAGAGAACAGGTTAAAATCTTGAATGACACTGGCTCACTTAAAATTAAAATGACAAAACCAATGTTGAAAAAATATTCAATAAGAGAGACGAGTGGAGGATTTCTCCCATTTCTAATTGCTTTATTTGCTGGTTTAAGTGCGGTTGGAGCATTGACGGGTGGTATTTCAACAGCGGTGAAAACTGCCAACGAAAGGAAGGCTCAACTCCAGGCTCAAAAAGAATTGGAAAGACATAACAAAGAGTTGGAGAAACAAATTAGTGGAAGTGGTGTAATTGTAGATTTTGCTGAAAAACTTGAAGGTCTGCCTGATAAAGCAAGATTGTTAGTTGGAGATATGCTTTCTTCTATAGCATAAGCAGGTGTAAAATTAACGAAAAGAGGTAATGGATTATATCTTTCTAATAAATAAATGAGCATTGATGAGTGGTTGAAAGAATTTGGAAAGAATACAACATCAAATTTACAACTTGCCAAATATTGTAAGAAATTAAAAATTCATAATGTGGTTATTTGTATGAGAGATGAATTAACAAATGTGCCGAAACATACAAAGAATATTATTATGAACTTAGAAGATAATGATGGGAACGGTTCTCATTGGGTTTGTATTTTTAATAGTCAAGACAAATATTATTTTGATAGTTTTGGTCTTCCACCACCTGTTGAAGTCATAAAATTCTTACAGAATGGTGTTTATCAAACATTTCAAGTCCAAGAATTAAATTCCAAGTGTTGTGGTCAATTATGTCTATATGTGTTATTTCAACTCAACAAAATAAAAAAATTTTATGATATTATTTTTAATCTAATATAAATGACTTATGTTGGTAAAGATGGTTCTATCTTTGGTGTATCTCAAGAACTGGATATTGATTTATCAAATTATTATACAAAGGCACAGGCTGAACGACATAAATATAATATAAACAAAAATATTAACATGAAAAATGCTTATAAATTAAAAAATTATCCAAGCCCGACTGACGCGAATGACTTGGTGAGATTAAGCGATTTATCACAATATATATAT
>NC_140975.1:63844311-63852311 GCF_056783735.1 Eptatretus burgeri | reverse complement strand
GGACAAGCAGAGGAAACTGGCGATGAAATTCCCGGAGTTCATGATGATCGGGAGGACATCGAAGGAAGACTTGGCAATAACGACTGTTTAAGGCGCTGTCACACCTTGACGATTTAGCCAGCGTATGCCGACTTAAGAAAAATTTGTCTAAAACGCTGGCACACGTCAAATACGTTATGGGTAAGTTTTGTATACGTTAAGAGCACGCTGAAAAACACTGCCATACGTCGTAGTACGCTGGCTTTCATCGTTGTACTTTGTGGTCGTCCTCAAATTTTAGCATGCTTGAAATTTTACGACGTATGCCAGCGTATGACTCGCGTATTCCGCTACGCTGGCCATAAGTTGTAGGCACGTGATCGTTGACACACGTCAACACATGTTCCTTGTAAGTTACTCATAAGTCGAAATACGTCGAGGTAATTATTAGCATATCCGAAACTTATTTATAACCTGTCAGTAAAGTGTTGTAGGCACGTTACACGATCGTCGAGGCACGTTACGCGATCGTTGACACACGTCGAGGCACGTTACTGGTAAGTTACTCATAAGTCGAAACACGTCGAGGTAATGCTTCGTGTACCCAAAACTTATTTCTAACCTATGAGTAATGTGCTTTAAACCTATGTGTAACGTACCTCCAACGCATATAGACGTATGTGGATGTATTTGATTGACGCCTTCCGGATGACCACAGAACTTGCTGAACGTGTTTCTAATTTACAGCTACCGTATAATGGCGTATTGGCAGCGTTAAACAAAAACAACAACAAGAACTTCCGATATTTCGTTACGTGCCGTTGCGTCACGTCCGATTGCCTCTTCAATTTTCTCATGTCTTATTCTTAGTTCCTCTGTGAATATTTTCTGTTTGAGGATATTGTCACGTCGACGTCGAAACTTAAAAGCAAATGTCCAAATATATTTTAAAATTCGTGATAGACTAAAAAAAAAATAAAAAAAACAACAAAAAAAAAAACAACTTCAGATATTTCATCACGTGCCTTCATGGAGCCAAGGAGAAAAAAAGAAAACGGAAAAAATAACTTTCGGGAATGCTAAACATTACCTCGACGTGTTTTGACTTGTGAGTAACTTACAAGGAACGTGTGTCAACGGTTGCAAATCGTGCCTACAACTTATTCCCAGCGTAGCGGAACGTGTGAGCCATACGGCGAGTATGTCGTAAAATTTTCAGCATGCTTGAAATTTCACGACGTACGAGACTTACCACGAAATATGACAGCATACTTCATCGTTTTTCAGCGTGCTCTTAACGTATACATAATTTACCCATACCGTATTCGACACGTGCCAGCGTTTGACACATTTTTCATAGGTCGGCATACGCTGGCTAAATCGTCAAGGTGTGACTGCGTGGTTGACACTTTCAATTTTCAGGTGGTTATGATTTAAATCGGCGTGCGGCAGCTTTTTAACAGGCTATGCCACGAGTTCGTCGGCGATACGTGCAGCGCGCTATGCCTAAGTTAAACTGTCGTTGGGCATAGGTTGTGAATGCCGACAACAGGCTAAGCATTCGTTGGTATAAGTTATCTATAAGACAACAAAACGTTCTGTGCCCATTACTAATATATGTTATGCATACGACCAGCACGTTATGAATACGACCAAAACTTAAAAAAACATCAAAATTTCAGCGTACGCCAACGTTTTACATACATTTTTATACGTTGCCATTGCTGGCTAAATCGTCAAGGTGTGACAGCGCCTTTAGATGAAATCCTATTCGTAATTCAATAATGTAAATTCGACTTGCATACTGCTCGATATCAGAAATATTTTAGTGAGGTGACATGACCAGTGCAGCGGACATGTTGCTCCATGGCGAATCAATCGCAAGGCCAGCCCATGTCATCGGCCAAAACTCTCCGAGCATAAAACGAAGCAATCTCGCTGTCCGGATACAATGAAAACTCATGTGCAGAACACACCTTGCGACACAATTGTCTCGAGTAGTCCGATAAATTTGACGTTCTGTTGCATTTTTATTTACTTTATTCCTACTGTCGTCAGGTAGCGTCAGTAGAAAACAATGAAGAAAAGAGAATAATAAAAGAAAGCTACAGCACGTCAGATTTATCAGACTAGTCGGACGGACGACGGATTTATCGGACTAGTCTAGACTCTGGAGTTGACAAGTAACTTGTATTAGCATGCACACAATGTATAAGTCAATGCGTAAGAGTCCCGAGGCTATGAGGCCGTTTAATAGGACAGATTAATTTGTCTTTCATAGTTTTGCCAACGTATTTTACCCTATTCATTTATTACAGCATTATGGCTAAATGTTAATGAATAACAAGCCAATGGAAGCAGTACCTTCACTTTAGAATAAACCCACGTATGTCGAGTGCATCCATAACCTGGCTTGCATGTATGTGGGATCGTACCTATCCCAGCAGGCTGGATTCAACGAACAATTCAATAAGCTGCAAAATGTGGGTGCAGGTTTTTCACATTGTTTAATTTTAAAATTATCTCCTTGCGCCTTGAAATTATGCAATATTAATCTTTAGCATTTTACTTGTCTGTCCCTGTAACTTTCTTTTTTAATGGAAAGGTTTAACAGTCACATTTTATATTTTGTGGACATGGTATAGCCCTTTATTGTGCATACATGTATTGGATTTGTACACGACTATGACAAGGTAGTAAAGGGATAAATAATTGCCTCGTGATTGTTGTGCATACAGGGCTCAGAAGCAGAATTTCTTTTCTGCGAAACAATCACAGGAATTAAGACGACCAGTGGGACAGCAAACACGTGTGCACAATGCATTTGTACGTACTTTATACGGCGCGCAACGTCTAATCAATCCACTCTGTGCGAGTTGCGTTCTGGAGATGACGTCAACGGTCACGTGACCTACAGTTCGCTCAACTCAACTTTTTTGAGGGGCGGGGCATAGAAAGTTGTGAAAAGCACTACAAATGTTCGAAATATTGGTCTAATTATTCCATTGTTGATTTTAAAAAAAGAAACATGGGTGATTTCTTCACTAGGAAGGTCAAGTTAATATATAAATAACCAGAAACTTTTGAGTGTTAGGGGACCTTTTAAAAAGACATCTCAACAATAAAACAAACACGAAAATCAAAACAAAATCAGAACCCCCCCCCCCAAAAAAAAGCCAAGGAACAAGAAACAAAAGAACAAAAGAAATCAAACAAGAAATAACAGAACAATAAGAAGATATTAAGAAAGATGAGGAAAGCAAAATAATAAAATCAAAGAGGAAACTCGATGGTATTCATAAAATACTTTCCCTGCGCAGTCTTGAAAGGAGTTGGTGCAAGCCAACTCTTCTGTTTCAGGGGAAGATGGCACCTGTACCACGTTACCTATGACGTCATAATTACGACAAAAAAAATTCTACAGGAGGCACATCTATTTCGAAAATTTCATGTCAATCGGACTAACGGTTGCTGAGAAAAATGAATTTTTAAAATGCAGGCACGTACGTACGCACGGCACATGGACGCGACCGATCGCTTAACCCTGCTTTTCACTTCTCGAGTGGAAGGTAATTAAAGTGAAGAAAAATCAAATCAATAAGCAAAAACAATTATCCCACCATTTCAATCCCCATTACCTCCACCGCGCCTGGGGGGGGGGGGGGGGTGAGAGGAATGACGAGTGGGGAGCTCCGTCTTTTGGAGTGAGTGTGGCAGCGGGAAGGAACTGGGGAGTAATGACTTGGGGAACCCTTCACACAATCTGCCACACAGTGTGCTCCCCTTCTGCCCTGGCACTAGATGGGCCGCCTGATGCCCGGGTGGGGGGGGGGGGGGTTCTACGTCCCACAGGTGTCTTCGCGATGGTTCGGAGACTATAAATTCCCTGTGGGGCCCTGCCCAGGTTAGGCAGTCTTTTGTCCTCCAGGCCCAGTGGTGGGGGTCTCTTGAATGGAGGTTGTTCCCTCAGACCCTGCCACCGTAGCAACCACCTTTTCTGCAATGTTCTCCCCTCCCACCTCAGTGGGCCCGGCACCTGATGCAACCACATCCAAGTCCTGCTGGGGGCGAGGGGACTGCGGCCTCCTCCTTCCACGCCTTGCTCCACTGCCTGCCCATATCCATGAAAATGCCCCCACAACTGCCCGCAGACACACGCATCCTGTTAGCGTAATGCTCGCAGTAGAAGGTGTGCCCCCCGGTGAACTACAAAGGTTGCACCACACCCGAGAGGTGCAGTGTTCCCTTACATATTCATGGAATATTCATATTCTGAGCAAAATTGTTCCTTGCACCCAGAGACTAGCTGGTCCAGCTATCCACATCTGAGACATTTTCAACTGTCCTGGGTAAAACACTTGCCCACATTCCATCCCAATTATTATTCCATGAGGGACATGAGTCACCACGCCATCCTCCTTGACTCAAAACTTAACCCGATATTGCCGAGTCCCAGTCGATATGCCCAGACCATTTTTGGATATACCGTGGTGGGTCTTCACTTCAACATATCTCGAAAACCATAATTGCACATCATAATCAGAACACTGTTATTGTAGAGGCGGATTATCGCGACCCTCTTATGGTCAGTGAGTGCCTCGACCACCCAGTCAGTCAGAGACCCAGTTGACCAAGCAGTAGTCTACCTCACCCAAAACTCAGCAAGCCTTTCAGCTGACTGAAAGGACACATCAAAACCGTGGGCCAAGGAGATGAGGCAATGAAAATCCTCAGCTTTGAACCCCAGCACATCAAACAAAACTGTCCGCCCAAATGCCTCACTTGTCGGCATGGCTCATCTTCCTTGGAGAGCACGAACCTGATGCAGTTATGGCACCTGCTCACCAGTCTGGGGTCCTGGGGAGGGTGGGGACAACACTAGGAGAGAGGGGGGGAAGGGGAGCAAGGGAGGTGCTAGCGAAGAAGTGCAAGGCTACCTTCCTGCCGAGTGGGTGAGGCCTACTAGACAGGAGGAAGACCGGGGAAAAGCAGGAAGGGAAAGACGAATGAAAACACAGGACTAACAAGAAACAAAGTATAAAGTAAACAAATAGATGAGATAGGGGGAAAACAAAGCATGCAGAGCAAACATAACAAGGCTAACACGGTGCTAAAAGGGGCAAAAAAAAACTCCATCACTGAGGATTTTCCTCTGCAGCAATGCTCGCCATAATTATAGGCAACCAGGCCTGTGCAGCATTTTTATACGTGACCCTAAGAATGTTGGGATGTTATTTGTTTAATTAAAACGTGGGCCACACCTGTGTGGTAGCTGTTGCTTGGTGTTCCTCATTTACCCAGATGTTTCCATTTATTTTGTCCACTACCTGTACATGCTACACACACCAACAACAACATCATGTGAAACAATTCACCAATTATAGAGGTTGACAAGTTTACATATCTGTAGTCCATTGGTACAATACCAGGAGGGGACATGTAGACATACTACGAGAGATACAAAAGGCAAGGGGGTATTCATGAAAGTCAAGGAAATTTGGAACTCGACGAAGTGCAAGAACAAAAGTAAACTGAGGATCTTTGACAGCAACGTCGGTCCTCCTACTTTGATGTGACTATTGGAAAATCACCAAAGAAATCGCATGGAAACTAGAGTGTTCATCTCCAGCAGCCATAAAAAAATCTTGAATCTTCTGGCCTGACTTGGCTCGTAAGAAAGAGGTTGAAAGGTTAACAAGGAGGAAAAACGTCATGGAAAAGATCAAAATTAGGAGATGGACATGGATTGCACATAGAGGATCAAGATACACCAGAAACTGCAATACGCTGGGCACCAGACATGAATAGCAGGGTTGGACGGCCAAAAGAAACCTGGCGACGTCCCGGTGAGAAGGAAATGAGAGGAGTAAAGGTCACCTGGAATAAAATTGGAACGTGGGCTCAAGACCAACGGAAGTGGCGAAAGTTCATAAGAAGCTACATATGTCAGCCGGCATGATTGGATAATGTGAAAGTAAGCAAAGAAATACCAGTCGGCTTCTACTGATTCGGGGCCCCCTGTAGATCTGGGCTGGAATTTGGCCAAGTCGATGGTGATAACTCGTCTAACTTGAAAGATATCGTGTAATCTCGTCTATGAAATGGCACACTTTATGATGCAATGCCCTAGCAGCGAAGCACCAATCTGAAAGTTTAGAGTTGGATCAGGAATCAATCCCAAACTAGACAGCTCAAAGGTGAGTGTGTTACCGCTGCACTCGCCTCTCCATCCTGTCAAACTTCTTTCATATGCAGCACATGGCTGTGGGGAGCATCATTTGCTGGAGGCACAGGTGTGTGTGTGGTTGTGTGTGCTGGGGGACACAAAAGCCAAGTGGTGCTGCTGATGCAGTGCCCCCTATAATTTAGAGCAGGAACTTTGAATTTGGCAAGAGTGCCATTGATAGTTTGCCTACTCTTCACGAAGGACACCATAGGATCTTTACCATCCACCAACTAATACTGGAAGATGGGACACCCGTTTTCCGTCCATCCAAGGGACGGCGCATGCATTGATGAATCTCCCTGCCTGTGAAACACCAGGATGACAGTTTATAGCTGGGTTGGAATTCAAACCCAGGCAAGACACCTCAGAGGTGAGTGTGCATACTGTAGGCTATCCTGCCAGCCCTTTGTTTGACTTGATAAATGATGACTGCCATTTTGCACAAGTTGTTGGCTGTCTATTATTCCTTGTGTACAAACGCATGTTGGGTATATATCTTTAGTAAGGTCTCGGTCACATTTGCCACGGCGGCCGTGGGGTCTCCAAAATCTACAGCCACTAGCAATTATACGGCAGCCGCAGTATTTCCACGGTCACACAATGTAGCAGTCACATATGTTTTTATTTTTCGGGGAGCCGCACGGTGTATTTATAAATTGTGGAGACCGAAAACGTGGGGTTGCCGTACGGTCTTTGATTTGATGTCACACGGTGACCTTAGGGCGTTCCTGCGGCGGCCATAGAATTTTCAAGGCAGATGCAAGGCGACCGCAGGGGGACCGCAGGGGGGCCCTAAGGCGAACGTGCGGCCAGACGGACGGTAACGAATGGGTACATTTTTTTTTTTTACCAGTTTTTTTTTCGGCTTGTCGAATTGCTATGGCGAACGTAGAAATGAAAAAAGTTATAACTCTGCGTTATAATTCCATGGCGACCTTACGGCCTGTAAAATATAGCCATATGGTGTAGGGCCACCTCAGAAACTCTGCGGCCGCCGCACGTTTCTGTCAATTCAGAGGGCATACGGCCGCCGTATCCTCACCGTAGAGCAAATGTGGCTTAGGCCTTAGGTCTTAGAAATTGTGGAGACCGAAAACGTGGGGTTGCCGTACGGTCTTTGATTTGATGTCGCACGGTGACTTTAAGGGGGCCCTGGGCGGCCATAGAATTTTCAAGGCAGACGCAAGGTAGCCTCAAGGTGCCCGCAGGGGGCCCTAAAGCGAACGTGCGGCCAGACAGACGGTAACGAATGGGTTAATTTTTTATTTTTTTTATTTTTACCAGATTTTTTTTTCGGCTTGTCGAATTGCTACAGCGAACGTAGAAATGAAAAAAGTTATAACTCTGCGTTATAATTCCACGGCGACCTTACGGCCTGTAAAATATAGCCAAACGGCGTAGGGCCACCCTGAGGCCACCGCAGAAACTCTGCGGCCACCGCACGTTTCTGTCAATTCAGAGGGCGCATGGCCGCCGTATCCTCACCGTAGAGCAAATGTGACTTAGGCCTTAGGTCTTAGAAATTGTGGAGACCGAAAACGTGGGGTTGCCATACGGTCTTTGATTTGATGTCGCACGATGACTTTAAGGGGGCCCTGGGCGGCCATAGAATTTTCAAGGCAGACGCAAGGTAGCCTCAAGGTGCCCTCAGGGGGCCCTAAAGTGAACGTGCGGCCAGACAGACGGTAACTAATGGGTTAATTTTTTATTATTTTTAATTTTTACCAGATTTTTTTTTCGGCTTGTCGAATTGCTACGGCGAACGTAGAAATGAAAAAAGTTATAACTCTGCGTT
>NC_140975.1:63814311-63824311 GCF_056783735.1 Eptatretus burgeri | reverse complement strand
TCTCTCTCTCTCTCTCTCTCTCTCTCTCTCTCTCTCTCTCTCTCTCTCTCTCTCTCTCTCTCTCTCTCTCTCTCTCTCTCTCTCTCTCTCTCTCTCTCTCTCTCTCTCTCTCTCTCTCTCTCTCTCTCTCTCTCTCTCTCTCTCTCTCTCTCTCTCTCTCTCTCTCTCTCTCTCTCTCTCTCTCTCTCTCTCTCTCTCTCTCTCTCTCTCTCTCTCTCTCTCTCTCTCTCTCTCTCTCTCTCTCTCTCTCTCTCTCTCTCTCTCTCTCTCTCTCTCTCTCTCTCTCTCTCTCTCTCTCTCTCTCTCTCTCTCTCTCTCTCTCTCTCTCTCTCTCTCTCTCTCTCTCTCTCTCTCTCTCTCTCTCTCTCTCTCTCTCTCTCTCTCTCTCTCTCTCTCTCTCTCTCTCTCTCTCTCTCTCTCTCTCTCTCTCTCTCTCTCTCTCTCTCTCTCTCTCTCTCTCTCTCTCTCTCTCTCTCTCTCTCTCTCTCTCTCTCTCTCTCTCTCTCTCTCTCTCTCTCTCTCTCTCTCTCTCTCTCTCTCTCTCTCTCTCTCTCTCTCTCTCTCTCTCTCTCTCTCTCTCTCTCTCTCTCTCTCTCTCTCTCTCTCTCTCTCTCTCTCTCTCTCTCTCTCTCTCTCTCTCTCTCTCTCTCTCTCTCTCTCTCTCTCTCTCTCTCTCTCTCTCTCTCTCTCTCTCTCTCTCTCTCTCTCTCTCTCTCTCTCTTCTCTCTCTCTCTCTCTCTCTCTCTCTCTCTCTCTCTCTCTCTCTCTCTCTCTCTCTCTCTCTCTCTCTCTCTCTCTCTCTCTCTCTCTCTCTCTCTCTCTCTCTCTCTCTCTCTCTCTCTCTCTCTCTCTCTCTCTCTCTCTCTCTCTCTCTCTCTCTCTCTCTCTCTCTCTCTCTCTCTCTCTCTCTCTCTCTCTCTCTCTCTCTCTCTCTCTCTCTCTCTCTCTCTCTCTCTCTCTCTCTCTCTCTCTCTCTCTCTCTCTCTCTCTCTCTCTCTCTCTCTCTCTCTCTCTCTCTCTCTCTCTCTCTCTCTCTCTCTCTCTCTCTCTCTCTCTCTCTCTCTCTCTCTCTCTCTCTCTCTCTCTCTCTCTCTCTCTCTCTCTCTCTCTCTCTCTCTCTCTCCTCTCTCTCTCTCTCTCTCTCTCTCTCTCTCTCTCTCTCTCTCTCTCTCTCTCTCTCTCTCTCTCTCTCTCTCTCTCTCTCTCTCTCTCTCTCTCTCTCTCTCTCTCTCTCTCTCTCTCTCTCTCTCTCTCTCTCTCTCTCTCTCTCTCTCTCTCTCTCTCTCTCTCTCTCTCTCTCTCTCTCTCTCTCTCTCTCTCTCTCTCTCTCTCTCTCTCTCTCTCTCTCTCTCTCTCTCTCTCTCTCTCTCTCTCTCTCTCTCTCTCTCTCTCTCTCTCTCTCTCTCTCTCTCTCTCTCTCTCTCTCTCTCTCTCTCTCTCTCTCTCTCTCTCTCTCTCTCTCTCTCTCTCTCTCTCTCTCTCTCTCTCTCTCTCTCTCTCTCTCTCTCTCTCTCTCTCTCTCTCTCTCTCTCTCTCTCTCTCTCTCTCTCTCTCTCTCTCTCTCCTCTCTCTCCTCTCTCTCTCTCCTCTCTCTCTTCTCTCTCTCTCTCCTCTCTCTCCCCTCTCTCTCTCCTCTCTCTCTCCTCTCTCTCTCCTCTCTCTCTCTCCTCAAGTCTCTTTGAACACCTTTGTACTTTGGTAGCCTTCATTATCTTATCCATTTGCCCAAATGTGTATTCTTCCTCTTTTGCATTCAACGTTCATACTTTTTCAACCTCAACCACTCATTTCTTCCCCATTAATGCCACATATTACTCCACTTGCCAGCTGAATTGCAAAACACCGTCTAAACATGTTTTTCAATGTCTAATTAGGCGCATCGTTCCTTATCCTTTATCACCTGCACCTACTCTCTTAAGTGAGAACAGCAAAAGCACTCGGTAACATGGTAGGTGATGAGACAGCCATGTATATATATATGGAGAAATACAGCATTCCCACGCTCATACTTCTTCACTTGTTCATAGAGTCACTGAATCAGCTGAACAACACTGCCTCGGTGATCATCTCAGGATTTCGACCCAATTAAACTATTACCCTTAGGAAGACCTGGTCCACCGGTAAACAACCGCTGCATTCAACAAGGAATGAAATTTCCAATGGACACACAAACGTACACATTCAAATGTGAAGGCATTGCGAATGTGTGCATCACACGCCCAGCAGCTGGGTAGGCCGAGGTATCGGATGGAATGATATCTTAGCATGGTTGATGCTTTTTGGGCTGATCCTCGTTCGACCCGACCAATTTCATCTGCCGAGAACAATGTGAGAAAGGGAAGTTAGAGACTAGTATTCTTGGTGACGAAACATCTGTTCACCAGTGGGGAACCCCCCTAGGCATCAACAAGGCATGCTGGCTGAATGGTTGGGAGGCTTCCGGTAATATGGAGGATAAGTGCTCAATTCTCTCGGCCCTTGCCGTGCAAACCCTTTGGCACTTATCTCTCTACAGCGTTAATCAAAGAATCTCCCCAGGCTCCAACGAACAGTCACCGTCAATCCCCCCGCCTCCCTCTCGTCGGCCAGTGCACGCGACTCTCCATATCATGGCAATGGCCCCATCTTCATGGAATTTCAGGAACATTAGGTCGCTAACGTTCTCTCCGATGTGCACTGTAATGAAAAGCCAATCTGTAGCTTATTATCTGCTCCCATGTTTTTATTAAGTTCCGTTTGTCTCTGGCGAGGGGGTGGAATTCAGGGTGAAGGGGGTTGTTCACCCAGAAAACTACACGGTTTAAGGTTTGAAGGCCTCTAAAAAGCAGAGAAAGAAAACGATCCTTGGGATTCCTTTTTCCGCAATTATCGTTTTTAACACTCGGTAAATCACCTCGTATCGACCTTCACCCTCATATCAATGCCCGGTTTCACAAGGTGCGGCGGCTCAAATTTGACCCGGACTTGTGCACGCAACTCAGCTTGCGTACAACCTTGACGGGCTATGGATATCATCAGCGTACTGTTCAGCCATTCATCTGTAAATTTGAACATGCTTCATGTTATCGTTGAGCAGAAATTTTTATAATAATTCACCGCTCTTTGTTATCTCACTCGCCGCCATATTGATTTCCAGAAGGTGCATGGAAGCGTGAAACGCGTGATTACGGTGCCTCGTGGACAACCACACGACAAAGACCAATTCCATCAAACTCATTCAAATTATATCTTGCCCTTTCAACGCAAAATAAAGCACACGTTGAATTTGAACCACCATTGTCCTCGTTGTTGCGCTTCAATCTGGTATATTAGTGAAGAAGTTCGAGTAGCAATGCAGTATATACAGGGGGCTGCAAAAGTAGGTATACAGCCATAAAAAACAAAACGTGCGCACAAAACGTATTTTATTGATTATACAATCATATCAATAATAAACATTAATCTAGTATTAAAGAAAGAATTCTAGTATTAAATGATTCCGAGCACCACTATTATAGTACTGGTAATATTGGTATAATCCTAAATGTGTACTACTTTTGCAGCCCCCTGTATATATGTATATATATATACCGGAAGTTGGCCCACATATTTATGGAATAAATAAATAGAAGCAGAAATACGTTCCCTGTGATTGTGTTCATGAGATATCATAAGTCGTGTAATTTATAGGCACTCTTTCGTGCAACTTCAATAATAATAGGATTTACAAGTGCCCAGGGAGTACACACGGCCGAACAGCGACCCAGTCATGGAAGGCCAGAAGCTTTGCATATTTTGAAGGGAGCTCACCCGCTGGGCACACCATCAACTCAGCACAGCTGGAAGATATAAACACTCCACCAGCTGAGAAAGAAGAAAGAGAAACGTCACTCGGGTTTCATTCTTCTTAGGTTAGTGTATGCATCGTTTACTTTGTTATAAGGAACGTTTCTATTAGAATCAGTGGCGAATTTCAAGTTAACGTGAATAGTATTATGCATGTATTTTGTTGACATTTTCAAGAAGATAACTTTAACTTTTAGGAAATTGTTAACTTATCTCTTTGGCAAATAAGGGTTAAAATTAATGATAATATGTACTGTATGTGTATATTTGTTTGATTTGGTGAGAAATGATTTGTTGGTCCCTCCATTCACAGGTGAGAAATGTGAGTGGGTCTTTCTTTATCATTTATGCACATACATAAATATATATATATATATATATATATATATATATATATATATATATATATATATGTATATCCTCCACATTCATATACAGATAGACTTGCATATATACAGATGCATATATATATATATATATATATATATATATATATATATATATATATATATATATATATATATATATATATATATATATATTTTCCTAACATGTCAAATGCTATGTTTTTCATGACACTATGAGCTGATCACACCTGCCATGGTGTTTTCACAGTACATCCCAGGTTTGAACAATTTGAGTGGGAAACTGTGACAATTTTCTGAGATATTTTGAGGACAATTAACATTTTGCATTTTGTTTTTCAAGGATCTGTGTCGGTAATTGGTCTTCCCAGCGTGTGAACCAGTAGGGTTTGGGTCTTAATGCAAGGAGACCTTTTTTTCTTTCGCTTGAAGGACGAAAGGGTATGTAAAATTAGCACGTGGCACACTATGTGAGGGCCGCGGTCAGGCGTTGGTCAAATAGCAGTGGGGGTCTGAGAGCAGTGTTTGTGTTGTGGGAGAGGGAAGGGATGGGGACGGGGATTGGGTTGGAGTGGGAGATGCCTGGGTTGACACTTTCGCCAGAAAGGCCGTTGAGGGATGAGCACTGGAGCTGTCATTGACGTGAAAAAGTAGGCCGGACAGATATTGTGTTGCAGTCGTGGAGTGGAAGGGAAAAGGGTTGTGGCTGTTTGGTATTCACTGAATCACGTGACCATATTGTATTGAAGACAGAGAAAAAATGGGAACTATCATTTTCAGGGTATATAGGACAGTTTTTATTTATTTTTTCCTTTGATGTTACAGCCATTTCATAGATAGATTGATTCTTTTTATTAGATTCTTGTTATGGTTGAGGTTCCTGAGAGAAAAAGAAATGTCAAGAATTGTATTATGGTCGCAATAGCTTCACTCGTACATTGAGGATGTTGGAATCTATTTATTTACCATTTTCAGTGCACTTGCACAATCCAATTTAATGCCGTGTTACTCGACATCACATGTTGGTCCTGCCATTCTGGTTTGGTGGTTCTTGTCGTTGTTTAACACACTATTTGTTCTTTTCAATGAGGATGGCATAAGCACAATGGGACATTAATTGGAGAAATGTTAGGTTTTCATACACGAGAAATATTAAGAAATGAGAAATGTTAAGTTATCCTCATGGGTACCCAGCGTTGCCCAGTGCTGTTCTAATCCTGTTGGCATTTTGAAAAAAACATCAATTTTTTTCTATTTTTTGTGGGGGCCAAAACACCTCCCTACACCCATGACGTAATGTGGTCAGTAGTCATTCAATTTTACCTTTTGTATAGCTAAAAACAAAGGCTTAGGCACTACAGAGTGATTCAAAAAAAAAATCCAAATTATTTTTTTCAAAATTTGGAAATAATTTTTTTGCCAAAAACAATCTGCAGCACTCACTGCTGAACTTCTGAAAGTTTGACAAATATCTGTTTGGCTATCTCCAAGAAAAATGTGAACAGACAGACAGACACACAAACACCTCTCTTAGAGTATCAACAGCAAAGACCAACATTTTTCAAATAATGCCATGAAACCTGAAAAGCATCTACACTACAAGCACGTTTTCATGACCTCGACCACAAATATGGCTGAGGCTCCAGGTCTTGAATACATTTCTGGTAGTTGTGATCTTGTCCCTGGTGCAAATTCAAAAACTTAAAAGCACTGGTACGGTTCACCAGATGACCTGGGTCCGATTCCTGGTCTGGGCATGTATTTGTCCCACATATACATATTAAAAACAAAAGAAGGAGGAAGTGGTGGTGTTGGTGGTGTATGTTGTGACATTGCTCAAATTATTCTTGATCCCAAACTTTTGTGTTTTTTTAATATACAATGTTGAGGCTCGTGTCAGAGTTAACACACAAAACGTATAACAAGGGGAGCAGGAGACAAGAGTGGGGGTAGAGGGAAGCACAAAACAGTGGGGAACAGAGACATGAGAAGATCTGTGGAAGGGAGAGGGTTGGGGTGGGGTACATGGGGTAAACAAGATGCACACTATAGAGACTTTCAGGAAGGAAAGCAGGGAATTTGAAGGTGATGAGTTTGGGGTGAATTAACGGGGGTAGAAAAGATCAGGGTTTTGGATGAGGGAAGATAAAATGGTGGTGAACAGCTGTTTTGAGACCTGGAGTGAAGAGTGGGATTGAAGAGAGTGTGTGAGCTTGTTCCAAAGGCAGGACAAAAGAGGAATTAAAGAATGAAGGTGAGCAGTGATTGTTGAAGCTGCTGCTATTGGATTAATTTCAAGACCCTGACCCCAAAGATTTTTTTTTCAATAATTTTTTAACCCTGTCTTATTTTGCAGTGACCATAACTGTGTTGTCTCCTTCTGGAAGAGTGAGTGGCACAACATCGAGTATGCATGCACGCTGCCATCTGTTTTGGTTCAAAACAATGAGGCCGCAACTGTGGTTAAGTGGTTTTATGACTGAGGGAATGCACATTCACAAGACAAAACCGCAAAAAACACTCAAGCACGTTTTTAGTCATGATCATGATTGTGGTCCATGCCATGAAACACACTCTGCGGAATCGAGGAAAGTCAACCGATTACCCCATGAACTGCCAGGAGAAGTGAACTCACAGAAGCAGCAAAACCTTACCCACTTAACCATTGAGTCACTTGTCTTGGTCCTCGAAACACTCATGCCATGTCGAACTTCATGGACAGGATTGTCAGTCTACGGAGTTGATAATTATGGTAAAATAGGGATTGGAGGAGACGATTAACACGTCGTCAACTTTTCAACTTCGCCAAACGCTTCCGATATATTTTTTTGAATCAAGGTATGGGTTTATCTCTCATCATTTCATCATAACGAGAATGCAGTACCTGGTTTGGGGTCATGATCATGTGATATTCGAGGTCCTGACCCCTTTACCACCCTCTCACTCGAAGCCCAGCACAGCGGTGCTACAGGTACAAAAACTGCTGTACTAGTTAATGTTACACTCACACTATTTGAGAACCTGAGATTAGTTCTCTTTGCCTGCAAGTCCATTACACAGCAGTTTATGGCTTGAAATCAAATGAAAAATACTAGTTTGAAGGTTATGTTTGAAACACCTGCATGGAAGCAAGCCAAACCTGTACAGCTGCAGAGTAGTTATTAGACTGATGCAGCAAAAATGTACGGGGGGGGTGTAGGTTGGAGGGAGGGGGTTTGCTTCCAAACGTTTATAATAAATAAAAATTTTCACACAAAGAAAGAAAAATATAATATTAATGCCATTTCGATTCATTAGGAAAGCTGTGTAGTTTTGTAAAAGGTACGAAAGAGGGAATAAACTATCCAGTCTTCTCCTTCTTCCATACGCAGCACATGGCTGCGAGTGCAGCTGTGCCACTGATGCAGTCAGTGCCCCCTGTATGATAGGGCAGGAATTTGTAATTTGTTCAAGGTATCGGCGATAGGACCCCGTGGGATCTTTAACGTCCACAAACTAATGCCGGCAGACATTTTGGAACATCCATCCAAACGACGGGACAAACATGGATGCCTCGCCCTGCTAGCCAAACACCAGGATGACGGATGTGCACATACTATAATACACCGTGGTTATATGCCTGGGATCATTCCGATTGCACTCGGCCATGGACTAACACCCAGGCCTGAGGCCTACCGATCTGTATACTTCATGCAATGGCAGCGCATGATTTTATTGAGGTGGAGTCAGGCCAGCTGTCCAGCCAATGGGTGTAAAGCAGTGGAGTAGAGTCAGGGCACCTGGACACTGACACATGTATAATATGTGATATTTTCCAAGTTTAAAGAGGACTTAACTCTGAAAATTGTATGAAATGCCCTGAAACTTGAACCTGTTCTGTACATTATCATATTAGAGCAATGTATCAAGTCATAGTTGAATTTGTTAAAGGATGTGGGGGGAAAAAGTCTGAAAAACCACAGGTCGGATGGATGGATACACGGATGGACGGACGGACAGATTAAAACAAACGTACAGTCCCCTCTGGTGAAACCAGAAGGGGACTAATAATAGCATACAGAACCGACAGACACAAATTAAACTAGAACAGCACTCGGTAAAGCGCATACCTCCACCAAGCTGAACAGTTTACATTTTGTATCCCATTGATAGGTCGAATCTGAATCCTGACCTGAACCAAAATCAAATCTGCTTGTTCTCATCAGTCATCACCTACCCAACTCATCCACCGAGTCTTGTCATAACTCGTCCACAACTTTTTCAGATATGTTATATATCGTTTTGGCCCCCATCTCTCAATTATGAGAAATCACTTTTTAAAGTTTTGAAAAATTCGCGTATCTGGATCTTCACCAACATCGAATCAATTCGTCTTTGTCACGCACCCAACCTGTCTACCAAGTTTCATCCCAATCTGTTGATAACTTTTTGAGATATCATGCTTCCAAACAGACAGACAGACAAACAGGGGTGAAAACATAACCTTGGTCTACCTTTGGTGGCAGAGGTAATAACATGTCACTGTAAAAAATAAATAAAATAAAATAAAATTCCTCAGACCACACATCATTACTTGCCTGTTAAGATAGGTGCAATATATTTGAGGTCTTACCTTGGTTTTATTCCGTGTTGGGGGTGGCGGAAAAATGAGGACTATAAACTGCCATCCCCATGATTCACAGGCAAGATATTAAAGGTCTCGGAAAAAGCAAACATTCAGAATGGATATTTTGCCGGCTGTCCCCTGCATCAGTATTTTCTGTGGATTTTGAAAACCTAACCCTTTTGAAATACCTTTTGAAAAGCTGAGGTTATTGCGCATCTGGAGTGCCAATGGTAATTTCCACCACCAATATTTGGCACTTGTCAATGAACGGTTCTCTCTCTTTCTGCATTTTTCATCATTTTCATTGCCACCATCTTTTCTGCCATCTTCTTTGCTTTCACTAGCTCGTTGGTCTGGCAGGATAACCTTGTGGTATCCATCGTCACCTCTGAGCTCTCTATCCTGCATTGGAATCCTGGGTTTCACAGGAAGGGTGGTTCATCAATGTGTGTGCAGTCCCTCGGATGGATGTCAAACTTGTTGTCCGGTATGCCAGCATTAGTTTGCGGACGTAAAAGCTCCTGTGGGGTCCTTTTCCGAAGAGTAAGCGAGCTTTCGTCAGCATCATGAACTGGACTACCACTGGAAAGGCAAAGACAAACCACCCATTGCAATCCTTGACATGGAGCTTCTTTGGCACCACTCAACCTGCCTTCAGCCAGAACACCAGAAAGAAAGAAAGACAAAGAATAGATATTGGACGTCGTATGCTTTTCACAGATAGTATATGTCCCGCGATGATATTGTCAACTAGAACGGCACTCGGTAGAGTGCATACCTCCACCTGGCTAAACGGCTTAAGTTTTGTATCGCAATGATATGCCGACTCCGGACGTGAACCAAAAATCTAATCAGATTGGTATTGTCACTTACCAACTCGTCCACCAAATTGTCATAATCCATTCTCAACTTTTTGAGCTATCATGCGATGTATCGTTTTTAGCCCGCTGAAGAATCACTTAAAAATCTGGATCTTCACCAAAATCTAATCAATTGGTCCTTGCCATACACCGAACCTATCCACCAAGTTTCGTCCGAATCCGTCTACAACTTTTTGAGATATCGTTGTCAATGAGAGACAGACATAGGTGAATACATAACCTCCGTCCACCTTCGGTGATGGAGGTAACCATGGTGTAATAATGCATGAGACTGAAGATCGTTTACCTTATTGAGATATACGAGAACTTGTATGGTTATTATG
>NC_140975.1:63799811-63808811 GCF_056783735.1 Eptatretus burgeri | reverse complement strand
GTTAATATATTCTAATTGAACAGCTAAAAATCAAGATGAACACCTAGTTAATGAACAGCTAAAAATCAAGATGAACACCTACTCAATGAAAAAGAAAGAAAAGAATCCATATGAACACCTAGTTAATGAAAAAGAAATATTCTAATCAATGAACTGTTAATATTCCAATTGAACACCTAGTTAATGAACTGTTAATATATTCTAATTGAACACCTAGTTAATGAACAGAAAGAAAGAATCCTAATTGAACACCTACTCAATGAACAGCTAAAAATCAAGTCAATGAAAAAGAAAGAAAAGAATCAAGATGAACACCTAGTTAATGAACAGCTAAAAATCAAGTCAATGAAAAAGAAAGAAAAGAATCAAGATGAACACCTACTCAATGAACAGCTAAAAATCAAGATGAACACCTACTCAATGAACAGCTAAAAATCAAGATGAACACCTACTCAATGAACAGCTAAAAATCAAGTCAATGAAAAAGAAAGAAAAGAATCAAGATGAACACCTACTCAATGAACAGCTAAAAATCTAGATGAACACCTACTCAATGAACAGCTAAAAATCAAGTCAATGAAAAAGAAAGAAAAGAATCAAGATGAACACCTACTCAATGAACAGCTAAAAATCAAGTCAATGAAAAAGAAAGAAAAGAATCAAGATGAACACCTACTCAATGAACAGCTAAAAATCTAGATGAACACCTACTCAATGAACAGCTAAAAATCAAGTCAATGAAAAAGAAAGAAAAGAATCAAGATGAACACCTACTCAATGAACAGCTAAAAATCTAGATGAACACCTACTCAATGAACAGCTAAAAATCAAGTCAATGAAAAAGAAAGAAAAGAATCAAGATGAACACCTACTCAATGAACAGCTAAAAATCAAGATGAACACCTACTCAATGAAAAGAAAGAACCCAATGAATACCTTTCTTTTCCCTCATATCTATTTACTTTTTCTTGTTAAAAAAGCTTTTTTTCCTAAATAATTCACGTTTTTATCAAGAAAATATAAGCTAAAAATAAAAAGTGA
The DNA here is from genome assembly GCF_056783735.1 of Eptatretus burgeri. Taxonomy (NCBI): domain Eukaryota; kingdom Metazoa; phylum Chordata; class Myxini; order Myxiniformes; family Myxinidae; genus Eptatretus; species Eptatretus burgeri. The sequence goes on along the minus strand of NC_140975.1, from coordinate 63,807,770 downwards.
ATTCACTTTTTGAAAAAAGTGAAAAAGAGGTGTTTTGAAACACCTCTTTTTGAAAAAAGTGAAAAAGAAAAAGTGAAAAAAAAAAGTGAAAAAAAAGCTTTTTTAACAAGAAAAAGTAAATAGATATGAGGGAAAAGAAAGGTATTCATTGGGTTCTTTCTTTTCATTGAGTAGGTGTTCATCTTGATTTTTAGCTGTTCATTGAGTAGGTGTTCATCTTGATTCTTTTCTTTCTTTTTCATTGACTTGATTTTTAGCTGTTCATTGAGTAGGTGTTCATCTAGATTTTTAGCTGTTCATTGAGTAGGTGTTCATCTTGATTCTTTTCTTTCTTTTTCATTGACTTGATTTTTAGCTGTTCATTGAGTAGGTGTTCATCTAGATTTTTAGCTGTTCATTGAGTAGGTGTTCATCTTGATTCTTTTCTTTCTTTTTCATTGACTTGATTTTTAGCTGTTCATTGAGTAGGTGTTCATCTTGATTCTTTTCTTTCTTTTTCATTGACTTGATTTTTAGCTGTTCATTGAGTAGGTGTTCATCTAGATTTTTAGCTGTTCATTGAGTAGGTGTTCATCTTGATTCTTTTCTTTCTTTTTCATTGACTTGATTTTTAGCTGTTCATTGAGTAGGTGTTCATCTTGATTTTTAGCAGTTCATTGTGTAGGTGTTCATCTTGATTTTTAGCTGTTCATTGAGTAGGTGTTCATCTTGATTCTTTTCTTTCTTTTTCATTGACTTGATTTTTAGCTGTTCATTAACTAGGTGTTCATCTTGATTCTTTTCTTTCTTTTTCATTGACTTGATTTTTAGCTGTTCATTGAGTAGGTGTTCAATTAGGATTCTTTCTTTCTGTTCATTAACTAGGTGTTCAATTAGAATATATTAACAGTTCATTAACTAGGTGTTCAATTGGAATATTAACAGTTCATTGATTAGAATATTTCTTTTTCATTAACTAGGTGTTCATATGGATTCTTTTCTTTCTTTTTCATTGAGTAGGTGTTCATCTTGATTTTTAGCTGTTCATTAACTAGGTGTTCATCTTGATTTTTAGCTGTTCAATTAGAATATATTAACAGTTCATTGATTAGATAAGTAGATGTTCAATTAGAATATTAACAGTTCATTAACTAGGTGTTCAATTGTGATTCTTTCTTTCTTTTTCATTGGGTAGGTGTTCATAAGGATTCTTTTTTTTTCATTGACTTGATGGGTAGGTGTTCAATTAGAATATATTAACAGTTCATTAACTAGGTGTTCAATTAGGATTCTTTCTTTCTTTTCATTGATTAGAATATTAACAGTTCATTGAGTAGGTGTTCAATTAGAATATTAACAGTTCATTAACTAGGTGTTCAATTGTGATTCTTTCTTTCTGTACATTGATTAGAATATTTCTTTTTCATTGGGTAGGTGTTCATATGGATTCTTTTCTTTCTTTTTCATTGACTTGATTTTTAGCTGTTCATTAACTAGGTGTTCATCTAGATTTTTAGCTGTTCATTGAGTAGGTGTTCATCTTGATTCTTTTCTTTCTTTTTCATTGACTTGATTAGTAGGTGTTCATATGGATTCTTTCTTTCTGTTCATTAACTAGGTGTTCATCTTGATTCTTTTCTTTCTTTTTCATTGACTTGATTTTTAGCTGTTCATTGAGTAGGTGTTCATCTTGATTTTTAGCTGTTCATTAACTAGGTGTTCATCTTGATTCTTTTCTTTCTTTTCATTGAGTAGGTGTTCAATTAGAATATTAACAGTTCATTGATTAGAATATTTCTTTTTCATTGAGTAGATAAGTAGGTGTACAATTAGAATATATTAACAGTTCATTGATTAGATAAGTAGATGTTCAATTGTGATTCTTTCTTTCTGTTCATTGAGTAGGTGTTCATCTAGATTTTTAGCTGTTCATTAACTAGGTGTTCATCTTGATTTTTAGCTGTTCATTAACTAGGTGTTCATCTTGATTCTTTTCTTACTTTTCATTAACTAGGTGTTCATCTTGATTCTTTTCTTTCTTTTTCATTGACTTGATTAGTAGGTGTTCATATGGATTCTTTCTTTCTGTTCATTAACTAGGTGTTCATCTTGATTCTTTTCTTTCTTTTTCATTGACTTGATTTTTAGCTGTTCATTGAGTAGGTGTTCATCTTGATTTTTAGCTGTTCATTACCTAGGTGTTCATCTTGATTCTTTTCTTTCTTTTCATTGAGTAGGTGTTCAATTAGAATATTAACAGTTCATTGATTAGAATATTTCTTTTTCATTGAGTAGATAAGTAGGTGTACAATTAGAATATATTAACAGTTCATTGATTAGATAAGTAGATGTTCAATTGTGATTCTTTCTTTCTGTTCATTGAGTAGGTGTTCATCTAGATTTTTAGCTGTTCATTAACTAGGTGTTCATCTTGATTTTTAGCTGTTCATTAACTAGGTGTTCATCTTGATTCTTTTCTTACTTTTCATTAACTAGGTGTTCATCTTGATTCTTTTCTTTCTGTTCATTGACTTGATTTTTAGCTGTTCATTAACTAGGTGTTCATATGGATTTTTAGCTGTACATTAACTAGGTGTTCATATGGATTTTTTCTTTTCATTAACTAGGTGTTCATATGGATTCTTTCTTTTCATTAACTAGGTGTTCATATGGATTCTTTTCTTTCTGTTCATTGATTCTTTCTTTCTGTTCATTGAGTAGATGAGTAGATGTTTATCTTGATTCTTTTCTTTCTTTTTCATTGAGTAGATGAGTAGATGTTTATCTTGATTCTTTTCTTTCTTTTTCATTGAGTGGATGAGTAGGTGTTCAATTGTGATTCTTTCTTTCTTTTTCATTGATTAGAATATTAACAGTTCATTGACTTGATGAGTAGATGTTCAATTGTGATTCTTTCTTTCTTTTCATTGATTAGAATATTTCTTTTTTTTATCGAGTAGATGAGTAGGTGTTCATCTTGATTCTTTTCTTTCTTTTTCATTGAGTAGGTGTTTATCTTGATTCTTTTCTTTCTGTACATTGAGTAGGTGTTCAATTGGAATATATTAACAGTTCATTGATTAGGTGTTCAATTAGGATTCTTTCTTTCTGTTCATTAACTAGGTGTTCAATTAGAATATTAACAGTTCATTAACTAGGTGTTCAATTAGAATATTAACAGTTCATTGAGTGGATGTTCAATTGTGATTCTTTCTTTCTTTTCATTGACTTGATTTTTAGCTGTTCATTAACTAGGTGTTCATCTTGATTCTTTTCTTTCTGTTCATTGAGTAGGTGTTCAATTGGAATATATTAACAGTTCATTGATTAGGTGTTCATATGGATTCTTTCTTTCTGTACATTAACTAGGTGTTCATATGGATTCTTTCTTTCTGTACATTAACTTGGTGTTCATATGGATTCTTTTCTTTCTTTTTCATTGACTTGATGGGTAGGTGTTCAATTAGAATATATTAACAGTTCATTAACTAGGTGTTCAATTGTGATTCTTTCTTTCTGTACATTGATTAGAATATTTCTTTTTCATTGGGTAGGTGTTCATATGGATTCTTTTCTTTCTTTTTCATTGACTTGATGGGTAGGTGTTCAATTAGAATATATTAACAGTTCATTGAGTAGGTGTTCAATTAGAATATATTAACAGTTCATTGATTAGATAAGTAGATGTTCAATTGTGATTCTTTCTTTCTGTTCATTGAGTAGGTGTTCAATTAGAATATTAACAGTTCATTGATTAGAATATATCTTTTTCATTGAGTAGATAAGTAGGTGTTCAATTAGAATATTATCAGTTCATTGAGTAGGTGTTCATCTAGATTTTTAGCTGTTCATTAACTAGGTGTTCATCTTGATTCTTTTCTTTCTTTTTCATTGACTTGATTAGTAGGTGTTCATATGGATTCTTTTCTTTCTTTTTCATTGACTTGGTGTTCAATTAGAATATATTAACAGTTCATTAACTAGGTGTTCAATTAGGATTCTTTCTTTCTTTTCATTGATTAGAATATTAACAGTTCATTGAGTAGGTGTTCAATTAGAATATTAACAGTTCATTGAGTAGGTGTTCAATTAGAATATATTAACAGTTCATTGATTAGAATATTTCTTTCTGTACATTAACTAGGTGTTCATCTTGATTCTTTTCTTTCTGTTCATTAACTAGGTGTTCAATTAGAATATTAACAGTTCATTGAGTAGGTGTTCAATTAGAATATATTAACAGTTCATTGATTAGAATATTTCTTTCTGTACATTAACTAGGTGTTCATCTTGATTCTTTTCTTTCTGTTCATTAACTAGGTGTTCAATTAGAATATATTAACAGTTCATTGATTAGATTATTTCTTTTTTTATCGAGTAGATGAGTAGGTGTTCAATTAGAATATATTAACAGTTCATTGATTAGATGAGTAGGTGTTCAATTAGAATATATTAACAGTTCATTGATTAGATGAGTAGGTGTTCAATTAGAATATATTAACAGTTCATTGATTAGATGAGTAGGTGTTCAATTAGAATATATTAACAGTTTATTGATTAGGTGTTCATATGGATTCTTTCTTTCTGTTCATTGACTTGGTGTTCATCTTGATTCTTTTCTTTCTTTTTCATTGACTTGATGAGTAGGTGTTCAATTAGAATATATTAACAGTTTATTGATTAGGTGTTCATATGGATTCTTTTCTTTCTGTTCATTAACTAGGTGTTCAATTAGAATATATTAACAGTTCATTGAGTAGGTGTTCAATTAGAATATATTAACAGTTCATTGATTAGATTATTTCTTTTTTTATCGAGTAGATGAGTAGGTGTTCATCTTGATTTTTAGCTGTTCATTGAGTAGGTGTTCATATGGATTATTTCTTTCTTTTCATTGAGTAGGTGTTCATATGGATTCTTTCTTTCTGTACATTAACTAGGTGTTCAATTGGGATTATTTCTTTCTTTTCATAGACTAGATGTTCATATAGATTCTTTCTTTCTGTTCATTAACTAGGTGTTCAATTAGAATATATTTACAGTATATAATGTGTGTCAAGGGGGACGTTCTTAGATCTGTGAACCCCAAACACAGAATCCTCAACTGAATTGGTCAAGGCTTAACTTTTGTTTGTGTGTGTGTGTGTGTGTGTGTGTGTGTGTAATGGGAGCAATAGGTTGGCGCTTCACTCCCTCCTACTATACACCGTTGTGGACACTCGAGGGCCAAGTCCGAGGTGTATAACAGTATATAATGTGTGTCAAGGGGGACGTTCTTAGATCTGTGAACCCCAAACACACAATCCTCAACTGAATAGTCAAGGCTTAACTTTTGTTTGTTGATGTGTATGTGTGTGTGTGTGTCCCAACCCTCACATTCAAAATCTCAACCCCAACCCTCACATTCAAAATCTCAACCCCAACTCAATCCTCACCCAACACAGTCTTTTTCAAAATGAGATTTCCACCTATATATATATATATTTTTACGTTTTTTTTTTTTCTTCTTCCAATTCTGTCTTTTAAGGCTTTCAGGTTTGATGACGTAAAAAGGGGGAGTAAGCCTGCACTTTCTTCCCAGAACTTTCTTGATCTTGCTCCCATCAAGCACCATCCGACAAAGAACTACATCGATAGGTTTAGATCCCAAAGAGTGATAGCAACTCCAAAAGTCTCCAAAATATAAATAAATAAAATAATAATAATAATAAATAAATAAATAAATAAATAAAAGCCCCCAAAAAAGTTTCAAGTGTCCAACATAAACCCAACTTTCCAAGTCTTCAAGGTATAACCACATTCCCGTTGAGTTTCCAAGATATGTATCACATTGTGAGTTATCAATCCAGAACCCACATTTCAAGTATTCAAAGTAAAACCAACTTACAAAGTCTCTTAAGGATAACTCATTTACTGATTTTTTCAAAATTTGTGAGTCTCCAAGGTAGGCCCCATATTTAGAACCATCTTGGCAGAACCCTTTTCCTGAGTCTCCAAGGTAGTTATTTAAACCATCAAGGCAGAACTCATTTACTGATTTTTTCAAAATTTGTGAGTCTCCAAGGTAGGCCCCATATTTAGAACCATCTTGGCAGAACCCTTTTCCTGAGTCTCCAAGGTAGTTATTTAAACCATCAAGGCAGAACTCATTTACTGATTTTTCAAAAATTTGTGAGTCTCCAAGGTAGGCCCCATATTTAGAACCATCTTGGCAGAACCCTTTTCCTGAGTCTCCAAGGTAGTTATTTAAACCATCAAGGCAGAACTCATTTACTGATTTTTTCAAAATTTGTGAGTCTCCAAGGTAGGCCCCATATTTAGAACCATCTTGGCAGAACCCTTTTCCTGAGTCTCCAAGGTAGTTATTTAAACCATCAAGGCAGAACTCATTTACTGATTTTTTCAAAATTTGTGAGTCTCCAAGGTAGGCCCCATATTTAGAACCATCTTGGCAGAACCCTTTTCCTGAGTCTCCAAGGTAGTTATTTAAACCATCAAGGCAGAACTCATTTACTGATTTTTTCAAAATTTGTGAGTCTCCAAGGTAAAACTTGTATTCTGGCTCATCAACGTATAACTTGTTCAGTGGGTATTGTCTTGATAACTCACAATGAGTACTATTGCTGTAAAACTCTTTTTCAGGATTTTGCTGGTCTCCAAGGTATAACTCTTTGGTTGGGTCATCAAGGACGAACTCGTTCTGTGGGTCTTGGTCGCTCATAAGGTCTTCAACCAAGCCAACAATTTCGCCCCAAGTTGTAGCAAAAGCAGTATTTTCATTTCGTATTTCAGACACAATTTCCTGTGAGAGAAAATAATAATGTATTAATTAAGTTATTTAATTATTAAATGAGTATGCTTCAATCAAAGTTTGAAAATAGGAAAATAAAAAATCTTACCTCAATAGATAAGAGGTTTGAATCCAGTTCATCAACTTGAAGGTTTAGTTCCATAGAAGACAGAGAGTTCCAAGGAACACCAAAGTCATCCCACTCAAGGTCTTCAACCAAGCCAACAATTTCCCCCAAGTTGTAGCAAAAGCAGTATTTTCATTTCGTATTTCAGACACAATTTCCTGTGAGAGAAAATAATAATGTATTAATTAAGTTATTTAATTATTAAATGAGTATGCTTCAATCAAAGTTTGAAAATAGGAAAATAAAAAATCTTACCTCAATAGATAAGAGGTTTGAATCCAGTTCATCAACTTGAAGGTTTAGTTCCATAGAAGACAGACAGTTCGAGACAAGCACACAGAACACCATTGCCAGCAAGAACAAATGTTTAAAATGGAGCCTGGGTTTGAAGCTTTTATAGAGAAAGACTGGTGGGTGTGGTTTCCTTTGGAAATTCCCTGGGCAAGCCTAGGCAAGCCTTCATTGGGAAATTTTTCAAAACCATAACATCCTGTAATTTTCTAGTGATTTCTTTGTGAGTCAGAGATGAACTGGAAATGATGTAAGAGTGGGCGGGGCTTAGCAAAAGTAGGCGGAGCTTAGGAAAAGTGGGCGTGGCTTAGAAAAATACCTTATGAAAAGTGGGCGGAGCTTAGCAAAAGTGGGCGGGGCTTAGGAAAAGTGGGCGTGGCTTAGAAAAAATACCTCATGAAAAGTGGGCGGAGCTTAGCAAAAGTGGGCGGGGCTTAGGAAAAGTGGGCGTGGCTTAGAAAAAATACCTTATGAAAAGTGGGCGGGGCTTAGGAAAAGTGGGCGTGGCTTAGAAAAATACCTTATGAAAAGTGGGCGGAGCTTAGCAAAAGTGGGCGGGGCTTAAAGAAAAGTGGGCGGGGCTTAACAAAAAATAACCTGTGGCTCAGGAGGTGGTCAAACAAGAGCATTAAGAGAAGTTTATCATTTCGTAATGGCACAAATGGGGTATCTTAAAAAATATAAAGATTCAAATGTTTTGTTTATCAATATTTTAGATGGGGATTATTGTGCAAAGAAAATTAAACTATTGAAGGAATTTGAGAATGAACAA
>NC_140975.1:63779811-63794811 GCF_056783735.1 Eptatretus burgeri | reverse complement strand
CCAACACACACCTCATAACCATCCCTATCAGTTCCAGTCGATGCATTGAAATCCCCCAAGACTAGAAGTGTATCTCGTCTGGGGCACTGATCAACCACAGATTCGAGTGTGGCGTAGAATGCATCCTTCACGGTAAGATCACTCGCCTCAGTCGGAGCATAAGTAGAGACCAGGGAAATGACACCTAAGGAGTGACGAATCCTTAATCTCATGATACGCTCGTTGACCGGTGTTACCTCAATTATCATTGGGGTCAGCTTATTGGACACAGCTACAGCAACTCCTTGGGTATGGTAACCATCAGAGCGACCAGACCAATAGTAGGTGTAACCACCCACCATTATCTCGCCGCAATCCGGTCTCCGAACCTCAGAGAGAGCTGCAATCCCGATGTCCAAACGCTTGAGCTCAGATGATAACAGAGACAGGTGATCATCCTCTCTTAGGGATAGGACATTCCAGGCACCCACCCGAAGGGACCGCCTCAGGTTAACCCAAGGAGACCGCCGTCTGGTGGACGACACCTCAGCACCACTCCGACACACTCTCCCGCAATCTGACCCAGGGATGTTACCCCGTGGTTTCCCTCCTATCAAAGATTGGGGGTCCCGAAGGCTTTGCCCCAATCCCATCATCCGGTGAGCTGCCCTGCGAAGGGAAGCTGCACAGGAGGTACTCCCACGGAGTGGGTTTTCAGATTTTTTTGCGTTTTTGCGTTTTGCGGAATGAAGCGTTTTACGGTGGCTGGAGTACAAATCCTGCCACCAACCTCCTAATAAGAAGTAACCCAACTGCAGGAGGACGTCCGCAGACACAGTTGGGCACTAGATATGGATGGCCGTTGGCTCACAAGGAGCTCCTCCGCCCTTTGACAGGTTTTGTTTTTAATCCTGCTGGGTGTGCATATCCAAACACCCTCCTCACCAGAAAACCTGGTGGGGGAGACGGTTTAGTCGCCGACAACCCGATCATGGAATTATCTCGCCGCAATCCGCCGCATTATCTCGCCGCATATATATATATATATATATATATATATATATATATATATATATATATATATATATATATATATATATATATATATATATATATATATATATATATATATATATATATATATATATACATATGTATGTATATATATATATATATATATATATATATATATATATATATATATATATATGTATATGTATATATGTATGTATATATATATATATATATATATATATATATATATATATATATATATATATATATATGTATATATATATATATATATATATATATATATATATATATATATATATATATATGTATATATATATATATATATGTATATATATATATATATATATATATATATATATGTATATATATATGTATATATATATGTATGTATATATATATATATATATGTATGTATATATATATATATATATGTATATATATATATATATATATATATATATATATATATATATATATATATATATATATATATATATATATATATATATATATATATATATATATATATGTATATATGTATATATGTATATATATATGTATATATGTATATATATATGTATATATGTATATATATATATATATGTATATATGTATATATATATGTATATATGTATATATGTATATATATATATGTATATATATATATATATATATATATGTATATGTATATATATATATATATATATATATATATATATATATATATATATATATATATATATATATATATATATATATATATATATATATATATATATATATATATATATATATTGTTGCAGCTTCGGGTACAGAGTGTATTATGAGGCGGTTTAATCCCAGTTTGTCCGCGGAAGAGCCGGATCAGGGGCCACCACTTACAATTGACTTTGTGGTACGGTGGGTTGCTTTGGAACCACGAATGCCACCGAGTTAACCACGAGTTCCAGTTTCCACCATCTAATTATGCCATTTAACTAGAGGTCACGTGGTTTCCTGAACGGGGAGCGCACCCTCGGCAAAGCACCAATCTTATCTTGATTAGATCTTAATTAGGGTGGCCAAGCGTTTAACCGCTGGTGTGCACCAACTATTACTTGTCAAGTCGTGTGGTAATTACCTCCCAGTCTATCTAGGTTCGGACAATGCTGGATCAATGGAAGGAAAGATCAAGCATGCACAGGTTGGAACGTCAACAAATAATTTATTAACAAGAAAATAAAAAATAAAATAACTTTTTATTTACGTGAGGTATAAATAAATAAATTCCAAATCAATCAAAATGATTGCAAGCAAATAATTAATCAGACAAAATCAATCGAAGTGATAGGAAAAGAGACAAAGAGCAGATGCTTATTGGGGATTGACTTACTTAACAACTAAACACAGACAAGGGTACCCAGCAGATCATTCGGGGGGGGGGGGGGGGAAGAGGAATCGTCTCGCTCACCAAAGAGAACTCGTCCGTCAAATAAAAACATCCTGAAATGTGTGAGCGTGCCTTGTCCGTTGCCAGCGCCCAGCCTTGCTGTGCACCCACTCGCAAACAGGCTTGCACGCCAATCGACGTCACCCCCAAGAAACAGGTACGCCCAGAGTGACCCTCTGACTGGAACCGACGAAGCAGCCATCTGACTGGCACGGATGAAGCGACCGTCTGACTGGAACGATGAAGCGACCGTCTGACTGGAACGACGAAGCGACCGTCTGACTGGAACGACGAAGCAGCCGTCTGACTGGCACGACGAAGCAGCCGTCTGACTGGCACGGATAAAGCAACCGTCTGACTGGAACCGACGAAGCAGCCGTCTGACTGGAACTGAAGAAGCAGCCGTCTGTCTGGAACCGCCGAAGCAGCCGACTGACTGGAACCGATGAAACAACCGTCTAACTGGCATGGCCGAAGCAACTGTCTGATGGGAACCAATGAAGCGTCCGTCTGACTGGAAATGATGAAGCAATCGTCTGACTGGCTTGTTGTCGACCGACGAAGCTGTCAGAACCGCAAGTTATCGCCAACTGACTCACGAACTGACTCGTCGACTGACCCGCCAACTCAACCGTTGTCGACTGACCCGCGCGCGCGCACACTGCACGCCCAGAATGGACCTCTCCCTCTTTTTATAGGCAGCATGTCTCAGCGGCACAGACTCCCCCCAAATCCACCCTGCCACATTCGCGCGCCGTTACCGTGATAATCCGCATGTCCCGCAGTCATTCCTCGCTTACGAGGACATGTCTGTGGTGCTGGACGAACGGCAAAAAGCAACCATTTGTCAGAATTACCAAGCACAAACGTGAAGCACTCATAAAACGTCAACAACAATTATTATTTCCTCACTGTTCAGCCCGACATGAAGAGGAGCCAGTTAGAGTCCATAGAGCTGCGGAACGGGGTGTCGAACCTCGATGGAAAAAGGTGGGCGTCGGCATTGGTGAAATAAACGGCTATCTCACGTGCATGAATGTATCTGTCGTAAAGAGAAAAAGCTTCCCATAAGAGAGGGGCTTTATTATTTTACCCTTCTCAACGCATCACATTTAGAATCCCACCAGACATGGGGATGGGTCTATCCTGGACATGCATTTAGGGAAATAATGATCTGAGGACCTGGATGTGTGGATGCATTCATCGGATCGCATTCTGAAATCCGAAACCATATATATATATATATATATATATATATATATATATATATATATATATATATATATATATATATATATATATATATATATATATATATATATATATATATATATATATATATATTTTACATTTTCTTGCCTTGTAGCCTGGAATTAAATTTCATTAAATCAGACTTTTGCCACCATTATTTACACATCGTAACGCACAACTTCCAAGTGTGAAAAACAAATTCTGCAAATTTCAGAAAATAAATAAAAAATACAAAACTGGAATATCTTGGTTGGATAAGTGTCCAACCCTTCCTCCACCCCCCCCCCCCCCGAGTTCATACTTTATGGAAGCATCTTGAACAGCAATTGCAGCTGTCAGTCTATTGGGATAGGTCTCTACCACCTGAATTTTTAATTTAGGTCAGGGCTCTGATTGGGCCACTCAACGACATTTATCTTTTTGTTCCTCAGCCACTCCAATGTAGCTTTGGCTGTGTGCTTCGCGTCATTGTCACACTGAAAGGTGAACTTCCGTCCCAATTTCAGCTTTCTTGCAGAGGGCAGCAGGTTTTCCTCTCGGGGTTTTCTGTATTTTGCTCCATCTATTTCCCTTTTATCCTGACAAATGCCTCAGTCCCAGCTTATGAGAAACATCTCCATAACATAATGCTGCCACCACCTTGCTTCACAGTTGGGATGGTGTTCATTGGGTGATGTGCTGTGTTGGGTTTGCACCAAACATAACGTTTTGCATTTAGGCCAAAAAGTTCCATCTTTGTTTCATCAGACCACAAAACGTTTTTCCACATGGCTTCAGAACCTCCAAAGTGGTTTTTTGCAGACCTCAAACGGGACTCAAGGTGGGCTTTTTTGAGTAACTGCTTCCTTCCTGATACCCTGCCATACAGGCCCGACTTGTGGAGTGCTTGGGATATTGTCACATACACACAGTGACCAGTCTTTACCATAATGGCATGTAGCCCCATCAAAGTTGCCATTGGCCTCTTCGTGTTCTCTCTGATCAGTCTCCTTGCTTGGTCATTCAGTTTGGAGGGATGGCCTGATCTCGGCAGGGTCTTGGTGGTACCACACGTCTTCCACTTCTTAATTACTGTCTTGACTGTGCTCCAAGGGTTAAATAATCATGTGACCCTACACAAATGATTGTAGTTAGGTAGAACTCGTGTTTCATTGCCATCTTTTCCAAAAGTTAATCCGAACTGGTGAGCTGATATTGTGGCATGAAAGCCCAACAACTTCCAATTTGTCTTCACTCCAACGTTCGGGCCTCACATTTCAGCAATACAGTTGTTATAACTTATAATCAAGGTTTCGTTGTTCCGAAATGGTTGATTCAAATCCGATTGCAGTCACTGGAATGAATTGGTTGTGCCAGAGACATAAGCTAGTGAAGCATTTAGGAGCTTGTGCTGATATTTCAAAATTCAATGCTTTCGGCAGATTACGCACCTCTTCGTATGGAAAGTGGAATATACATGGGTACATATTATGTATAAATAATACAACTCGTGACTTATTGTACTTTTCAAATTCTGTAAGTTCATCTGAAAGGTAGGTGAATTATCCTCCTTAATAGGAGTTTTACAATACCTCGAGTTTCATGACATGATGACAAAGTGACCCCATCATCAAACATCACTTTTTGTGGAATGGTCGATTATTTATTAAGTTCAATATCACGTTTACGACGATTGTGATGTATGACCACGTGTGGATATAATTAAATCAATTTGTTATGTTCCACGGGCAGCAGGCTTCATGGAGTTTGGGGTTGGGGGGGGGGGAGGAAGGGGGGCGTGAGGAGAAGGGTTTCCATGACAGGTTGTTGGATTCCACGCAAGGGCGAACACAAATCAGTGAGACTCGAGTTGAGAGGGTTCTATGAGCTTGCTCCATTATGCTCTGCCCTCATTCGCCCATATGTGCGGTCACCGGCACTATTATTGCTTTTGTTCGGCACAGAAAGATGTGCATCCATCTATCACGCGAGAAGCAATAACAGTGTGCAGGGTGCATGCAAGTTGTCAGTCCTAGTCAAACATATCATTGCTTACCATAGTACTAAACCATAATGCATCCTTCTTGGGGGGTAATTAAATGCAATGTTTATTTTGTGTTCTTGTTCAATGTTCAATATTGAATATTCATCATGTCAGCAATAAAAGGTCAACTTGTTGTCGTAAGTCGAGGCATGAAGGCAGAATTTGATGAAATAGTGACGTCACTGTGCAGTGACGTCAGAAGATAGCTTGATTTGGCAGTATAAGAACCGGTGTGCTAAAAGCTGGAGGGTTAAGATGCATTCATCCAACACTAACGGTTTCCTTTATTTCCCACTTATGGTGCACCTGAGGACGTGCCTAAAGCAAAGGGTGATGCTCATTAGCCTGATTATACCCATGCTGTCCTTGATTGCCATGCTGGTGTGATAAAAGCCTCCAAAATAGGCGGCTATTCACCATACGATACCTTTCAACATCACTCGGTCGAGGGACACAATACTCCATGTTGTGTTTAATAGTAGGGCATCTGGCGTCACATCTGGCCTGTGGCCCATGGATCCCTGGTATAAAATCCCGAATTTGTCAAACATAACTACAATGGTGTTGCTGCTGTCGAGTCATGGAAGGGAACGTGGAGCATCGAAGCTGGATGCTAAAGTGCAGACACTGAAAGATGGGGCTGAATCGTATTAAATGGACAACTATATGGGAAATGAATCAGTGGAACGACCCCCTTCCCCCCTCCCCCCACATGGATGTCCCCATTGTCTGTTATAGTCACCTTCCACCCCTCTCCTGAATTAGAACTCATCCCAATACACTTTCCTCCTTTCTCTCTCACCAACCACCAACCCTCCATTTTATTCTCCACTATCTGTGTGCTATCTCTGTCTTTTTCTCAATTTTAACCTTTTTATTTACCACCTAATGTGATAGCCTAAATACCGAGACACTTTTCTCTTTTGTAAGCAATAACTCAGCATGGTCTAACGACATACACAGGTCAAAATGGTCTAACGGAAGGTCTATTGACGAATTTGGTTCTGTCGTAATTTATTTAAGCACTTTTTTCACCTTTTATTCACTTATTTTTTTGTCAGAATCAAACCAAATTTGTCCGTGGACATCCTCCAGGACCGTTTCCTCAAATGATTTATGGTTTATTTTCTGTTGATATGTAATCCAAAAGAAAAGCTTGCCATGTGCTTGTACCTTGTCTTGCAATACCCTGCTTCGAATAGCTGTGCGATATGCGACTTTCGAAATTATGTAATCTGCCCCAGAATGCTCGGCTTTCATGTGCAGAAACCCCGTTCATCCGGGCGGCCCTGGATGTATTTCATGATTGTCAGATAAGGATTGTAGCATGGAAAGGCTGAAAAAACACTTTTAAAGAACCCGAAAATACTTGGAAACTTAACTGCGACATAGGGGTGTGCCTCTACACAACAAAATATTTGGATAACTTCCTGGTGAACTCGTCCAAAATGTTGATTTTTTTTTTTTTTTGTCAGTGAAAGGACAAGCATCGGTGTGTGTGTGTGTGTGTGTGTGTGTGTGTGTGTGTGTGTGTGTGTGTGTGTGTGTGTGTGTGTGTGTGTGTGTGTGTGTGTGTGTGTGTGTGTGTGTGTGTGTGTGTGTGTGTGTGTGTGTGTGTGTGTGTGTGTGTGTTATAACCACAGCCGCCGCTAGCTAATTATATTACCAGGAAATAGTACGAACCTGACTCCTCTCCACGGATATTTCTTGTACTCTATTCCTATATTCCCACGAGTCTGATTTTCATGTAGGAACAGAACAATTATGGTTTACCAATTTGAAATTGTCACTCTTTCGGATAAATGCTGAAAATTATATTCAAAGGATGATTTGAATCACAGACCACATGCTAGCATTCCATCCATTCCATTGGGACCATACTCCGTGCAGAGTGTTGGTGCTGCCTAAGCAGTCTCCTTGGCTATTGGGAACAATCCTGGACGGGTCGCCACTCCGACACAGTATACCAGAATGCTGGCACTCATTTTGCCGACCTCCGAAGCATGACAGGCAGTCAACCCCACCTGGTGTTAATTCAACATCCGAGTGGGATTTGAACTCAGGATCCTAGGATCCCAAGCCCACCACCCTAACCATTAAGCCAACACCAGGCATAATTGCCAATAATGCTCGCACTGGTAGGCTAAAAGTGCCTGTTGAGCCAAACCAAGTCGATGTAAACACTCCCACAGCACATGCGCAAAAGGCCTCATTTAGCTTCATTTTAAAAGTACGTACTGTATTTAGCTCTACAACTGCATTTTAAGAAGGAGTGCTGGAGTTCGATATGCCATATGGATTCAATGACCTTCTCTTGTTTCCTTGTGTTTCTTGAAGTAATTTTACAAATGACAGGTTATGCATCTCAGTCTTCTATGGTGAAGAATGAAGATTCAGAATTTTCCGGTTCTTAAAATGTGTTTGTGTGTGCGGGAAAACGAGAACATCCCAAATTTCAAGCTGCCCTGGGATAGATAGATGAGCTATGCCTGCTTTTGTCTTATTAATCTACTGCACATGGCCACGACCCTGATTCATTAGATCCAAAATTAAATCCAGAGAGACCAGAACGCCAGGACAGGTTGAAACATCGGGTGAATATAATCTCATCAATTTGCTCTGTGGCAATAGTCATACATATCTTCCTGAAAACAAAATGGCAGCAAGTCCTTCCTTGTCTGTAATTTTCACGATAGATTATGCTGTAATCAAAGGAAGAACTCATTGGATAATTGCAATATTTCGATCTGCGATGAAGCTCAGTCTCCCCATAGTATCTTTATAAAAAAAACCCCAAATATAATCTGGATAGTACAATATTTTCGGCCATGGATTTTCTCGGGGCCACATATATCACAAGGCTCATGGAAACAGACTGTTTGTAATCAGCATTAGAGGCAAAGACTTGATAATTATCAATTATAATTGATTGTAACACTCATTGATGGAGAAAGTTAAACAAACCCGAATATGGTAAGAACAATTTGAATTAACGTGTGTGTCGACTAATATACCGTAATACCAGACCTTCGGATGAATCTTCATTGAAAAATTAGTCTTGTGTTTAACTTGACATCCGCTTGTGCTGTATAATGCATGGTATAATGCCGAAATACAACGAGTGGATGCAGATGCATTGTGTGCGAAAACTTTTACGCAAACGTGAGGAGTACATGAAACGTACAACATTTGCAAAATGAATGGTCTGGCATATAAAACAACCTCTCTCAATACCCTCCCCTTCCCGCGAGCTGTGGGTGGCTGCCTCCGAAATGGCTTTTCCTCGTGGCTCCTCCAGCTCGGCGTAAGGCCACCTTGCTTTTTAATTCAGGAACAATGGAGCGTGCTGGCATAAACAGTCTAAGCAATAAGCCGCGGATGGGATGCTCAAACTCCACGGCTCAGTGGCGGAGTCGCGTGTGGCGGTGAGCATCGCGGCGGGTGCATTTAGGGATTGCGAGGAACTTGTCATGCTGCGAGGTATGGCAAGAACCTTGAAATGACCACTGCAAAAAGTTTCAATGTTCAGAGTGAGCTTTACTTGGGCGCTAAGCACCATGTGCGTGCGGGAATTCGGTACTTGTGACGTCACAATGGCCAATTGTCATTATTCATAGGGGTCGTGATCAAGAAGCAAAATGTGTTTACTCACCCTCTGTTGTCTTGCTCTTCCATGAGCCTTGACCTCTCTTAAAAAAAATTATATACTTAATAATAATTATGATTCTACTATGAATTTGAAATTGGTCGCTGGCTTTGACACCAATAGCAATTTTCATTACGGACCCGAGGCATCCAAAAGCTATCTATAATTAATCAAACAGTTTCAAAAGGAGCACCTCGATGCCGTTAGTCCATTTAAATTGTGTCAGATGCGACAATAAATGCGAATTGTTGCTCCCAGCTTGCCGGTTCGGTGACAGAAGATCCAATTTTCATTTTTGCCATCTCCATCCATACCCCGTTTAGAATCCCGTGCGGGCACGGGCAACTTGCTCGTATTTGGAATTTCGAAGCTCGTTTTATTTTTGGTATTAGTCAGTATAAAAGGCTGTAACCATTATTTTAGCAGCTGTTGCTTTTATGGCTTATGGAGGAGATTGGACGTACAGTGTATGACGAGGACTTCAAATAACCTTATTACAAGGACACATGAATAGACTTTGGAAAACGGACCACGCTATGTATAAGGGATCTCAAAGTAAGATCTCAATATCATGAGCTAAGTGTTCAGATGGGATTGCCATGCCGGTCTCATCCCTACTGTGGGTGGACAAGGTTAATATTGATTCAATTTGTCTGATCAAGTCTTTCATCAGCAATTGGAATTTTTTTTATTGAAGCTGGAATCACACTCTGTTGCAGCTGGTGTTCAATCATGAATTTAACGTATCTCTTATTGAACAACAATTTGATGTTGTACTTCTTTTTTCATATTCAGCACATGCCTGCGGGTTGCATCCTTGGCTGCTGGTGGAGTGCCCTCTTTAGGTTAGAGCAGGTTGTTGGAACTTGTTCAGGTGACGGCGAAAGCTCGCTTACTCTTCGCGAAGGACACTGTGGGATATTTAATGTCCACCAACGAATGCCAGTAGACGGGGATGCTCAATTTACGATCCATCCAAGGGACGGCACACACATTGATGAACCTTCCTGCAGTTGAAACACCAAGGTGAAAGTTTATAGCTGGGTTGAGATTTGATCCCAGGCTAGATAGTTCAGTGGTGATTGTGCATACCTCTTGGCTATCCTGCCAGCCACTGCTGTTATGCTTTTTATGAGATAAACCGCAGTAACGACTCAAGATGGCTACTTAATCTTCAAATGAGGCCCAAAGTCCTGGCATTGCCCATAAGTTCGAAAATGAAGGCAACCAAATTTGGACACCATAGCTTTACTGCTTTCGCATGAATGAAACCGCAAATGCATCCTGAAACAAGGTGTCCAAAATCCAAAGTCATTTAAAGATCTAAAATATAATTGTTTTGCCATACTTAAGGCTTTCAATCATATCTGAGAAGTAGGAAAATCCCTCTTGCAGAGGCCTGCACATCCGCTGCCTATTCTTAAATACAATCTCCAAGGTCATACAAGAGTGAGATGGTCGAGGATTGAAGGCAACACACTGACAGTGGGGCAACGCTAATGGCAAGTAGACTGAATGAGGGGGATGAACAAACAATATGAGAAAAGGCAAGGAAACGCAGCAACCTGAAAGAACATTTGGAGAGCTCGGGGAGGCTTAATGAGGACAGAAAAGATCCAGGGTCAGGATGGAGGAAGATCTGAGATGGTGCTGTATCACCATCTCAGATCTTGAGGACCTGAAGTCCTCTTGACCACTTTGGTTCGTAGGGCTTCAAGTTCGCTTATTGCATCTTTAACCATTTACATCAAAACAAATTCAAGGTACGGTTCATCAGATCACTTTGAATATCTCGAAAAAAAATCATTACATTCTCCTCACTCGACTGTTGTTATTTGGATGCCATATGCTACATCCGCAACCCTTACATCCAATCATCCCGTTCTGTTGATGAAGTACAGTGACGTACGATTTGGGATACCTGTTCTCAAATGTTAGAACGGAATGAATACAGATCGGTATTTGCTTTGCCATTGGTCAGAATAACACTCGGATTAACAAAGCTTGTTCAACGTGGCCCTCACTCGGACTCGAACCCACGTTTGAAATAAATCGCTGGCTCCGTAATCCGTTATCCAGCCTTGTTTCGGAGGGCGTATAATGGTCTGTTAGTGAGGCCTTGTTCTAATGACCGCTGTCCATCACTGTCGGCATGGTCGTTTACCGAGGCGCAGCTCAAATGACGTCCATTACTCCTTTTCTGGTCCAAGGTAGGGGGTGATGGTAGGGGGTTGTGAGGTGGGGGGCGCCTTATGCTGGGCCAGAGTGTTGGCTGCAAGCATGGCAAGTAGAAACACAATCTCAAGCTCACTCACATGCTGCTGCCCTTTGATCACATCAGGCCATCAATGTGCACAGCACATATGATTCACTTACAGGTCATACATGCAGGAGTCATAAATTATTGTGTACAACATTAACCTCATGGAAACGACCCTGGACCGGAATTCTCAAAGGCAGCAGAATTAAAGCTCTCGTTTTTTTTTAAAGCTTCTAGAATTCGAACTAGTCGCAGGAGCATTACCTTGTTACTGTTGGACTGTTAATACCCATTTCGCTCACGAATGCTCTTCGCGGAGAGAGTACTCTGCCTGATATGATTTACAAGTGGTGCCAGGCCTTAACTATCCTCCAGAGCAGCTTTGGATGGACATTAAATTGCCACCAACATCTCCCTCAACAGACAAAAGACCTAATTCGGTAAAAAAAAAAAAAAAATATATATATATATATATATATATATATATATATATATATATATATATATATATATATATATATATATATCGCAGTCTCACAAGAAATCTGAAATAAATGAGTTCTGCCACCTGAGTTCGATGGATGGTTCGCATGTAGTTATGGAAATGAAGGTTCAATGAACCCACTTGCCCTCACCCTTTCACACTCAGAGCCTTCTAAAGTATAGACCTCTGACCTTTTGTTAATTGTGTACTTTCTCAGAGAAGTGGAAATCTACTTTTAGCATCAGTATCTTTGCAGGCGAGAAAACGAAAACTTGCCCCAAAGCAACGACCTGGCTCAGTAAAACAAAAAGGTTTGCATCGTAATTCCTCGTTGGCAAGATGTATACATGAAAGTCTCGGGATTACATACAGTTACCCGCATAATATAATCAAATGCAATGAAAGTGTGAAAACGTTTAAAAATTGCCATCAATGGAGAACCGAACCAGCCCGTCGAGAGAGAGAGAGAGAGAGAGAGAGAGAGAGAGAGAGAGAGAGAGAGAGAGAGAGAGAGAGAGAGAGAGAGAGAGAGAGAGATATATATATATATATATATATATATATATATATATATATATATATATATATATATATATATATATATATATATATATATATATATATATATATATATATATATATATATATATATATATATATATATATATATATATATATATATATATTATGTGGTCGACAAGAGCGAGTTTGTGAAAGTTGCCCCTCATGTCCCATCATAAGCATCATGACTCATGAGTCCCATCGACTCATAAGGATTTAGTCCATCGTCTATTGCCATCAGCGGCGAGGCGAGGCAAGAGCCAGGTGCCATCAAATTGCGACCACGGAGTCA
Organism: Eptatretus burgeri; assembly: GCF_056783735.1. NCBI lineage: Eukaryota > Metazoa > Chordata > Myxini > Myxiniformes > Myxinidae > Eptatretus > Eptatretus burgeri. The sequence continues at coordinate 63,781,851 of NC_140975.1, read as the reverse complement.
AACTTCATTATTTATTACGCAATCCACAGACTTGACGGGCGGGATGGAGGTGCGATATTGCATCATTGATCATTGTCAATCGTGCTAGCTAGGAGCGAATCTAGACTTTGAAAGGTGCTAAACAATGATGTCAAGCAAACGGAGGAATGGGAAGGAGAGGGGAAGGTGAATCGAGAGCTGAGGGACAGCAGGAGGATATGGGGTGGGGGGGGGGGCACAGCACATCGCTCTGCTGTCCACTCCATCAAATGACTGCCTAATGAGCCGTGGACACCAGAGGTGGCTGTGTGTGATCATTAGTTGACGGCAAGCATCTCTGGATGTAGTCGGTCTCGGAGAGTATGCTGGAGCTCGATGCAGTGCAACTCAGAGAAATGAGCTTCTCCTTCTCACCAAATGCTTCCATCTGTGGTCATTACGAAACAGCATCGAGCGGATTGGGATGCTGTCAGAGAGTTTGTGGTGTGAATCACACACAGCCTTAATCTCCTCAACATGCTTCATTCCATATGGATGCAAGGTTATATACCCAACTTTTGTTTCTCTGCTGCTGCATTATAGACTATACGATATCGAAGAATGGTGGAGTCCTTTGCAAGAGAATGAATTATAACGTCTGCATCGAAAATATTGCAATTACTTGTCATAAAATATCCAGAAATTTTTTGTGATGGGGATTCACAATGAGGGGTATAGTGGAAGGGTCTCCAAGCTGGCCTCCAAAGCCAGTTGCCGATTGGGCATCCTCCATCGTGCAAAGTCCTTCTTTGGAACACCTGAGCTCCTGACCATGTACAAAGCTTTCATCAACAGCCTGATGGAGTTTTATCTTCCCTTTGGGTTGGTGCTCTCGTCACACACTTTTCTCAGCTTCACGCTGTAGAAACCAAGACATTTAAGAACATTAGTATGTCCCTCGATGAGGCTGAGTCTTTGGGTCTCCCACTCTGTCACCACAGGCAGATCGGTAGTCTTTCTGTCTTCTACCGTCTCCTCTCTGGCCTGTCTGTTATCTGCCCCCCTCACCCCCCCCCCTGTATGTTCCACCAGCAACCCCCTTCTGGTTAAACTACCAAAATCAAAAATCAGTGCTCACCTTCATTATTTCATTCCTCCTTTTTCACACCCTTGTGACTATAGATCCCAGGAACAACGTCGGCTGTGATGATAGAGCCCAATTCTAGAATGACAGTCATTGTGACAGATATTGCAGGTAAAGCGAGTCGATGAAGTTGGCATTCTACTTGCTGTTTCCTTGCACCACTGTCTTTTCTGCCAAGTTGTGTTCCGCTTCTCTTCATTTCTCTTGAGTCCCTGTTTGATTGTGCATTGTGAGCTGGCACGATCACTGGCAACGAGCTCACGCGTCTCCAGATAAATGTCATATGCCTTCATATTACATCTGCAGACATTCTTGTAGCAGAGCATTGGGTGGCCTTTGCGCTTTATGGCCATGGCGATCTCGCTGTGCAGTACGTCCTTTGGGACTCTGCCATCTTCCATTCGACACACATGGCCAAGCTATGGTAAACGACGCTGGCTCAGTATGGCATACATGCTCGAGATATTGGCTTGCAAAAGGATGTCAGTGTTAGGGATGTGGTCTTGCCATATAATACCAAGAATACCCATCCCTATCAGTTCCAGTCGATGCATTGAAATCCCCAAAGAGTAGAAGTGTATCTCGCCTGGGGCACTGATCAACCACAGACTCGAGCGTGGCATAGAATGCGTCCTTCACGATGAGATCACTCGCTTCAGTTGGAGCATATACAGAGATGAGGGAAATGACACCCAAGGAGTGACGAATCCTTTGTCTCATAATACGCTTGTTGACCGGTGTTACCTCAATTATCATTGGAGTCAGCTTATTGGACACAGCTTCAGCAACTCCTTGGGCATGGTAACCATCAGAGCGACCAAACCAATAGTAGGTGTAACCACCCGCCATGATCTCGCCGCAATCCGGTCTCCGAACCTTAGAGAGTGCTGCAATACTGATGTCCAAACGTTTGAGCTCAGATGATAACAGACAGGTGA
>NC_140975.1:63732311-63772311 GCF_056783735.1 Eptatretus burgeri | reverse complement strand
TTTTTTTTCTAGGAGGAATTTTCAAAATCGGAGGTGGTTACTGTCTGCGCAGGGTATTTTTACATATATATGCCAAGTTTCAGGAAGTTTTGATGAAAACTGTCGGCTGTGAAACAAACAAGTTTTGGAGATAATGGTATAGGCGATTACCATTAGCGGCGATATTATGACGTCAACTTTTTTCCAAGGAAGAATTTCCAAAATCCGAGATGGTTACTGCCTGCGCGTGGACTTTCTGCATATAGATGGCAAGTTTCACGAAGATCTGATGAAAACTCTGGGTTGTGAAACAAAAAATGTCAAAAAATAGGAATGACGTCATAAAAATTTATATGATGTCATAGTGATGTTTCATATGTGCGGTAATTCATCTCTGCTAATGCCCTGTTCAATTCCCACAAACAGAATTCAAAAAGCTTGCCGAGTTTCGGACATAATTTTTGGCGATTTCCATTAGCGGAGATATTTTGACGTCATAACTTTTTTTTCTAGGAGAAATTTTCAAAATCGGAGGTGGTTCCTGTCTGCGCAGGGTATTTTTACATATATATGCCAAGTTTCAGGAAGTTTCGATGAAAACTGTAGGCTGTGAAACATACTAGTTTCGGAGATAATGGTATAGACGATTTCCATTAGCGGCGATATTATGACGTCAACTTTTTTCCAAGGAAGAATTTCCAAAATCCGAGATGGTTACTGCCTGCGCGTGGACTTTCTGCATATACATGGCAAGTTTCACGAAGATCAGATGAAAACTCTGGGTTGTGAAACAAAAAATGTCAAAAAATAGGAATGACGTCATAAAAATTTATATGACGTCATTGTGATGTTTCATATGTGCGGTAATTCATCTCTGATAATGCCCTGTTCGATTCCCGCAAACAGAATTCAAAAAGCTTGCCGAGTTTCGGACATAATTTTTAGGCGATTTCCATTAGCGGAGATATTTTGACGTCATAACATTTTTTCTAGGAGAAATTTTCATAATCGGAGGTGGTTACTGTCTGCGCAGGGTATTTTTACATGTATCCGCCAAGTTTCAGGAAGTTTCGATGAAAACTGTAGGCTGTCAAACAAAAAAGTCCACAAGAACAACAACGTGAGTAAGACTTGGAGATCCTCCACGAGGATCTAAAAACATTACAGTGTGGGCCAGCAAGGCCAAATATGGTAACAGTACAATATATCCTATTTTTTTTTCTTCCAAATGTACAGTGTGTTCAAGAAGAATTAGTATCACTTTCTGGAAATATCACCACTTTAAATTGCCCATGGAAGGTGGGCAGAGCAGGGCGCTCCTGCCCGGAGGATGGGTGTGCTGATTCTAGGATGTGAATGATGATTTGTCGATATTATCTAATCATGTCCTTGTGGTTCATGTAAAAGTATACCCATGTCTCATAATGTCATTGTTCACATGTGATTTATGTACGAGCTCCACAATGAGCCTCGGATTGCTGTAAACAAAGACATCATTGGGGATATCTGAATAATTTAGAGATTCTCACACTGCACTTGCAGCGAGAAAACAACGCAGAAGTCTTTCGTTGATCTATCGACTTATTTTTGTTTCCCATTATCTCCGTTCAAGTTCGTTCATACTTTCTCGTCTGGATATAAACATGCAATAACGGAATTTTACACTTCCTGTTCCATTGAAGTTTTCACATCATAACAGGAAACTGTTTGGCATGGAATGAAACAAACTTTCTTTGGCATCTTTTACTTTTACCCTGCTTCATTTCCTTGCTGGGAACGTAACCAGTGTGGATAATATTCATGTTAAGTTTAATTAGACGTTAAAACAGTCTAATTATGTATTTATAAAGAGTTGAGTTGGCATGTAAAATATAATTCTTTCCTCTGCCACCAAAGGTGAAGAAGGTTGTGTTTTCACCTCTCTCTGTCTGTTTGTTTGTTTGTTAGTGCGCAGGATATCTAAAAAAGTTGCATACGGATTCAGCCGAAACTTGGTGGACAGGTTGGGTGTGTGGCAAGGATGAATTGATTCGATGTTTGTGAAGATCTGAATCTGGATCTGGATACAATAATTATTTATTTTTTTAAGTGATTCTTCACCATTGAGAGATCGGGCCAAAAACGACATAGTACTGAAAAGCATGATATTTCAGGGATGTATTGGACGCGATATGTTCTCGTGGATCAGGCATTACGTGGTGGAGGTATACACTCTACTGAGTGCCCTTTGAGTTTCTGTGGTTTTTGGCATTCCCATGTCATTTATCCAATAAAAAACAAACATTGTGCAGCACGTTTTAAAATTCAAGGTACAGTGTCTGTACTTAGTTAAAGAGTTATTCTGAGTGTGGAGACCCATCATGGGATGTGGATCACTCTCGTGTTGGGCAGAAACAAAGACCTGCAAAATCACTTCATTCAGAAAACCCAGCAGGTGACCACAACAAAGAGCAGAGAGCAGACAAAGGATTACATTGCATGATAAATAATGCTTCATGGATTGTGGACAAAGACTTAATGAGGAGTATTTGCCCAGTGATTGGACGAGAAATGGGCAGGCATCTGATCTTCATTATTCCTTCAACAAACTGTAACTCTTGTTTGCATTTTTTGGCCTCAACGATGTCAAATCACCATTTGTATCTGTCACAGAGTGTTCAACCAACAGTTTATCTCCCAGAATCACTTTTGTAAATGGCAGAGAAATTTCAGGGCTGGTAGAATAACCCACAGGTTTTGCATAGTTTCTTCTGAGCTGTCTAACCTGGGTTTGAATCTCAACCCAGCTCTAAACTGTCATTGGGTGGTTCACAGGCAGAGCAAGGCATCAATATGTGTGCCGTCCCTCGTTTGGGCACATTGAACTGGGAGTTAGTTTGTGGATGTTAAAGAACCCACGGTGTCTTTCGCGAGCTTTTAGTAGGCCAGCTATTGCCGGCACCCTGAACAAATTCCAAATATATTGTAATGGTTGTGAAGCATATATAAAGTACAAGCAAATGCCACCTGTTGCTTCGTTGATGGAAATACAAAGAGAGGGGGGGTGAGGGGTGGGGGTTGGTGGTTGGGGGTGAGAGAGAGAGTTGGGAGAGAGTAACGGGAGTAGGAGAGAGCAAGGAAGGGGAGGAAGGGGAGAACAAGGAGGGGGAAGCAATGAAGGGGAGGAGGGAAGAGCAAGGAAGGAAGAAGAGGAAAGAGGAAAGGGAAGAAGAGAGAGGGAAGGAAAGGAGGGGAGAGTGAGGAAGGGAATGCGACACCTCACCACACATCGCTGTGCACTTCGGGAGGGAGGGGGTAAGAGAAAGAGAGAGAGACAGACAGACACAGACAGAGACAGAAAGAAAGAAAGAAAGAAGACAAAGTGAGAAAGGTGAGGGGTGAGAGAGAAGGAGAGTGAGCAAAGAGAATATGTTATACTTTATAAATGACCGCACAAACCAAATATATAGTGGAGAGAACAAGTATTTGATACACTGCCGATTTTGCAGGTTTTCCCACTTACAAAGCACGTAGAGGTCTGTAATTTTTATCATAGGTACACTTCAACTGTGAAAGACGGAATCTAAAATAAAAATCCTGAAAATCACATTGTATGATTTTTAAATAATTAATTTGCATTTATTGCATGAAATATGTATTTGATACATCAGAAAAACAGAACTTAATATTTGGTACAGAAAGCTTTGTTTGCAATTACAGAGATCAGACGTTTCCTGTAGTTCTCAACCAGGTTTGCACAGACTGCAGCAGGGATTTTGGCCCACTCCTCCATACAGATCTTCTCCAGATCCTTCAGGTTTCGGGGCTGTCGCTGGGCAACACAGACTTTCAGCTCCCTCCAAAGATTTTCTATTGGGTTCAGGTCTGGAGACTGGCTCGGCCACTCCAGGACCTTGAGATGCTTCTTACGGAGCCACTCCTTAGTTGCCCTGGCTGTGTGTTTCGGGTCGTTGTCATGCTGGAAGACCCAGCCACGTCCCATCTTCAATGCTCTTGTTGAGGGAAGGAGGTTGTTGGCCAAGATTTCGCGATACATGGCCCCATCCATCCTCCCCTCAATACGGTGCAGTCGTGCTGTCCCCTTTGCAGAAAAGCATCCCCAAAGAATGATGTTTCCACCTCCATGCTTCACGGTTGGGATGGTGTTCTTGGGGTTGTACTCATCCTTCTTCTTCCTCCAAACACGGCAAGTGGAGTTTAAACCAAAAAGCTCTATTTTGGTCTCATCGGACCACATGACCTTCTCCCATTCCTCCTCTGGATCATCCAGATGGTCATTCGCAAACTTCAGACGGGCCTGGACATGTGCTGGCTTGAGCAGAGGGACCTTGCGTGCGCTGCAGGATTTTAATCCATGACGGCGTAGTGTGTTACTTATGGTTTTCTTTGATACTGTGGTCCCAGCTCTCTTCAGGTCATTGACCAGGTCCTGCCGTGTAGTTCTGGGCTGATCCCTCACCTTTCTCATGATCATTGAGGCTCCATGAGGTGAGATCTTGCATGGAGCCCCAGACCGAGGGAGATTGACTGTTACCTTGAACTTCTTCCATTTTCTAATAATTGCGCCAACAGTTGTTGCCTTCTCACCAAGCTGCTTGCCTATTGTCCTGTAGCCCATCCCAGCCTTGTGCAAGTCTACAATTTTGTCCCTGATGTCCTTCGACAGCTCTCTGGTCTTGCCCATTGTGGAGAGGTTGGAGTCTGATTGATTGAGTGTGGACAGCTGTCTTTTATGTAGATAACGAGTTCAAACAGGTGCAGTTAATACAGGTAATGAGTGGAGAATGGGAGGGCTTCTTAAAGACAAAACTAACAGGTCTGTGAGAGCCAGAATTCTTACTGGTTGGTAGGTGATCAAATACTTATTTCATGCAATAAAATGCAAATTAATTATTTAAAAATCATACAATGTGATTTTCAGGATTTTTGTTTTAGATTCCGTCTTTCACAGTTGAAGTGTACCTCTGATAAAAATTACAGACCTCTATGTGCTTTGTAAGTGGGAAAACCTGTAAAATCGGCAGTGTATCAAATACTTGTTCTCCCCACTGTATATTAGTGATGGGCTGATGTCAGACTCAACAATCTGCATGTGCGTGCCAATATCTGCTTACAATACTGTTCTCTGTACAACCCAAATACCTTGAGGAACTATCACCCTTGTTTTGAGTGAATTTCAAAAAACATTTTTTTAAAAAACGTTGATTTACAGACGCTTCAAGATGTGCATAAACAACATTATTCGTTATAAAAAGCTGCCAATCATCGTGTGACAGGTGGAAAAAAATTTCCATAGCATGAAGCCGACAGAGGTGAGAGGCAGGAGCACCAGCCCAGAGGGGAGAGCAGTACTCCATCAGGCTACAGACGAAAGCTTTGAGGTTGTGGTGAGGAGCTCAGGTGAGCCGAGGAAGGACTTTGCACGATGGAGGATGTCCAGGCAGTGACTGGTTTTGGAGGCCAGGTTGGAAATGTGGTTTTCCCAAGAAAGATCATGGTTGATTTTGAGACGCAGAAGCTTGAATGAAAGGACTTCTTCAAGAGGATTGGGGAGGAAGTAGATAGATGGGGAGGGGGAGGTCCAAACGGTCCTTTTGGAGAGACATTGTGAGAGTGTGAGACTTGTCAGGATTGAAAGACATGTTCTACTTGTTGGATAAGTTTGTGATTTTATCCAGATCTTCAGAGAGTGAAGAAGCTGCTGCCTGCTGGTCTGAAGGATGACAGATGGTACGGCAGAGGGTGGAGTCATCAGCAAAGAGATAAAGAGGAATTTCCAGAGAGTCGGAGAGATCATTGATGAAAACCAGAAAAAGAATAGGGCCCAGAACGCTACCTTGAGGAACTCCAGCCTGGACAGGAAGAGGGGATGAAAGAACTCCATTTAGGGCCACACGTTGGCTGCAACAGAAGATGAAGTCTGTGAGCCATGAGTGGAGATGGCCTTGGATACCATAGGAAGAGAATTTGGTGAGCAGGGCAGGGTACCAGACCGTGTCACAAGTACGCGATTTGTCTCGGGATATGGCTCTGATTTCATATCTGGCATTGAGGACCTGCATTTGTTGTTGGGAGAGTAGAAGCAGCATATCCAGGGTAGAGTGACCTGGTTTGAAACCAAATTGATGATCGGAAATCAAGCCATTAGAGAAGAAGAAGGATTTAATGTCTGAAGCGATGATGGATTCCATAACCTTGTTGATGATTGGGATAAGGAAGATTGGTCTGTAGTTACAGGGATCTGTTTTAGCACCTTTTTATACAGGGCAGTAATGTGTGCTGATTTCCAAGCAGATGGCAGATGACCTTGAGCAAATGAGAGCGTGAGCAAGAGCAGAGGAGCTGGTTTCTAGGACACGTGGGCTGATGCCGTCTGGACCAGTTGCAGAATCTGAGTCGAGGTTTGACAACAAGCTCTCCAATTTGTCAGGAGAAAAGGACACAGAGTCCAGGGACAGCTGGGGGGGGGGACTGGGTAAGATGGGTACAGAATGTGATAGGTTTCGGACACAAGATGTAGATGCAAACACGGAGTTTAGACATTCAGCCTTTTCAGGTGCGGTGTCAGCAATGCGGGCATTTGAGGTAAGGGAGGGGATGGAGGGGAAACATTCACCAGAAACAGATTTGATTTGATCAAATGCCACCAGGAATTGGAAGAGGGAGAGAGGTTTGAGAGTTCAGTCTTGAGATGACTTTCTGACTCTTCTGAGGGTAGACACACACTTGTTCCGAGCTTTATGGAAGGAACTGAGATTAACCTCAGTTGGATTTGCTTTCCATGAGGCAAAGGCAAGTTGTTTCATGACAACTGCCTCGCCACAAGCTTCAGTGAACTATGGGCGGGAGGAAGGGTAGGACAACTGAAGACGAGATGGGATATCTGTGTATGAGAGAGAGCAAGTTTCTTTGAAATAATTCCCAGGATGAGTTGATGTCGGAGAAAGTTGTGATGGGAGACCAGTCTCGAAGTTTGATGGATGCTTGAAGTCCCTGCCAGTCAGGCTGAGTAAAATGCCAGACTCGACGGTACTGATGTGGTTCTCTAATAACAACCAGAGAGATGTCTACTTTGACAAGCACATGGTCAGAAGAACCGATTGGAGTGGAGGAAGAACAGCAAATATTTTTCTTTTTTGTCGAAATCAAAAACAGAATCAGAAAATGTCAAAATCAGATCCAGAAGAGCTGGAGTACCGTTGGTTGAGATCTGGGTCGGGAAGTTTACTGATTGAGTCAGTCCCAATGAGTCACAGAAGTCTTTTGCTGAAGTGCCATGGCAGGTGAGAGAGGTACCCACACCCAGCCAACTGGCATGATGACAATTGAAGTCACCACATCTAAGGAAGAGAGAGTTTGGATGAGAGGATAGAAGTTGGTCCATGTTTTCGGATAGTGAGGTGTAAATGGAGTCATCACTGTTTGGGGCACAGTACGACACACATATAAACATGAGGTGGGAGTGGAGGGGAAGCCGTAGCTTGAGGTATCCCTGGGGATGTGGGGGAGAGAGGGCAGTGCATGGAGAGTGAGGAATAGAATCTTTGATGAAGAGAGCAACTCCTCCATCAAGACGAGACTCAAGTCTGTCATACCGGAGGAGGGATTAACCAGGGAGAGATACTCATGAGTCAAAGACGTCTTGAAGGAGGAAAATTTCTGTTTGGCAGATTATGTCTGGTTTGTCAAGGGCAAACTGTATGGAAAAATCTGTCAGGTTTGAGCGAAGGCCCCAGATGTTTGAGGTCCTCTCTGTTAAGGAAGAGGGAGGGGAGGGGGCTTTAGGGGGGGGGGGGGGGGGGGGGAGGACGAGGGGGGGAGGAATGTAAGGAGAGCTGTTGAAAGAGTGTGAGGGATTGCAGAAGAGCGAGGGGAGGGGCCGGATGAGGAGGAGAAAAGGCTCTGTGGTGCTGGGTTGAGGTACAGTGGAGAGTAATAAGAGAGGGGGCAGAAGGCAACTGAGGATTTGAGAAGGTGGAGTGATGAGATGGAGGAGCTAGGGCAGGGGAAGGAGGCAGCTTTGTGGATGAGAGGGGGGGCAACTTTGAGAAGGGGGAGTGAGGGGGTGAATGGTGGGAGAAGGGTGAGTGGGGAGAGATGAGGGAGGAAGGTGAGGGGGGAGTTTTTGAGAAAGGTGAGAGGGAAGCTTGGAGTGGGGAGAGTGTGACGGTTGCTTTGAGAGGGAGGGGTGAGAGGGGTGAGTTGGTACTGAAGTTGGAAAAATAGGACGATTGATGGAAAACGAACATGCATTGCAAACTGGGGTTTTTCAATTTTTTAGGTTAGAGATGTGACTAAAGACATTACTTGAGGGATGCAATAAAGGCGAATTAAGAGAACGGAGAGAAGAAACGTTTATACTGTTCACCTTCATACTTTATGGAGACTTTGTACTGTTCGCCCTGTTACCTTTGTGAATTTTAAGACTGATATGCAGAGTCGAGGGTGCTTCTGGCTCAATTGACAAAGTGTATCCGTTACGCCCGACCAAGGGATCCCCAACTCTCGGACACAGTGTAAAAGATGCGATCCGGGTTCTCCATACCGAGAGCAATGAGTGAGAATGTGTTCCAAGATTTATTGGCATTATCAGAACCACGAGACTCTATAAACGCCGCAAACACAAACTCATCGGTTATCGCCAGATAAAAATAAAAAATTCCAGGGACTTTATACTGTTCACCCCATTTCCTTTTTTTTAACCAGGTTTCTTGACTACAGAATATATCCGGTTTGGATGTGAGATCGCTGATGTATTTCATAAACTCCGGCCCATGAGTATCTAAGATTTTTGCATTTCATTGGATAATTTTTATGAATCAGCAGGGGAATCCTGAGACCATTTGGAGTCTGCCCCTCTGCGTTTTTGGCCTGATTGGCTGAATATTTGATGAATCATCTTGGAAGAAAACCTCACTCAGCCCAAATGTTTGATGGCTGCAACAGAAATAATATTGATGTTCTCCAATCTGTTTTTCGCTTGAGCTGCACAACTTACTACTTTGGTGATAAAGCCAATGAACCCCATTTTTGTAGTGTTCATATCCACATCGGTGATACTCTCAGTTTGGCATTCTGTATCTTTCGTCTCAGGTTGAACTCTCACCGATTTCGTTTGTATGCTAACCGGGCCCTCAATTTTAGTGTTGCTCCTAACCATGTTTACTGGGGTCTTAATTTTGAGGACCATCTGGATAGCCTCAGCATAAGACAGTTTCCCCTGCATCTTCACCTGTTGGATCTGGGCAGCTCTTTGGAATTTGGGGCACCATCTGAAGGCTGTTTGTCCCCACCACAATTAGCACAAGACATTTTTTCACTAGTGCAGTTTTCACTAGCATTACATTTGCTGCAGTGTTGTTTGTCCCGACAGGCTGGAGCAGTATGACCCAACTTTTGGCACTTGTAACATCTGATGGGGGCTGGAGTGTATTCCCGTGCAGTGAAGGCTTGATACCCCAGGAAAAGTTTTGGGGGAAGGACTGGGTGGCCGAAGGACAAAACCAACGAGGTGGCAATGATCCCATCCCTGACCGTGGTGAGACGGTGGGCATCCACAACTCCCACCTCCACGAAATGCCTCTTAATGTTGTCAATTTCAGTGGAGGGATCAATCCGGTAAATGACTCCTCGACTCTCCTTCAGAGACTGAGGAATCTGACACGAGACCCAGATGCCACTAAAATATGAGGCTGTCATCACCGTCTCCCATTGAGCGACTGATTTACACTCAATGATAAAGTTGCTGGATCTGAGCTTTTTGGCGATGGACACGTCTCCAATTTGTTTTTAATCAGTGTAACCATTTTAATTGGGTTGTCGGGGCTCAAGGTTTTAGAGCCATCGGAGGCCGAAACTCTGACCAATAGTTTGGCATGGTGCTCATCGGAGACAGAGGGGGCCTTAACTGCTTTGGGAGGTTCCGACTCATCAGTACTCTCCTGTCGTGGTCTGTCCCTCCTCCTAGTTCGATTAACCGACCAAGATAAACCCTCGTCATCTTCGCCAGACACATTGATCATCCTTGATCACCTCCTCCTGACACCCTGGAAGATTAACTTGGCCAATTGAGCTGAGAATCAACCGTAATACATGCAAGATAGGATACAGAATACCGGCAAAAGCCAATGCACCTTCGACACTCAAACCCTTCCTGTAATGGTGTCCACCCAGGTCTTTTCTTCTTATGCATGTCTGAGGTTTGATTTGATGTGAGAATTTTTTGGTTATTGTTATTGGCATATATTTATAGATTTATATTTATATTTTATGAAGAAATCAAATCGCTCAAAAGGGTAAAAAAAAAAAAAAAAACTGCATTCACAATTGCTGAAAAAAAATTAAGGACCCCTGTTGACTGTTTCGCCACGGTGTGCCAAACGGTTTCGAACGCACTGGTTAATTCTTTTTGTTTCACTCCATGACGTTCCACTTTTGCACATTGCTTAATCCTTTCTTCAATCAATATAATCGCATGCTGCTGCTGCGGAGGGTCATGGCGACGTGGTGGTATGGCCAGTGAGGCAGGCAGTGTCGGATTTAGACTTGGTGAGGCCCGAAGCTGTATAAAGCTTGGAGGCCCCTTGTTAAAAAATTACACCAGAAGGTCTCACAAGAATTGAAAACATTTATGCCTTTTAATTATTTAATAGCAAGGCATTTAAAGCAAATAATACAAATTATTTTCAAATGAATGCATTTACTGATAATATATTTATTATTTGGTTGGCTTGATCTCTATCATAGATTATAATATAGTACAAGTCTGGAGACGGCAATAGTTCACGAGTTGTATTTGACGATGGAGATTGTTTCAGAAGTCAAGGATGAGACAATGTGATAATTTTTGACCAAGTTATAAAAATGATCAACATGATATGGTACGAGTGACAGGTTATTAGCTGCAAAATGTCGAAAACCCGGTTTTGTTCAACAACTTTAGAAATTTGACCTTTGCATAACCTTTAAATGTCACAAAACAATGTTGTGGACATTAAAATAAGGAAACAGGATATGTGCTATAGCTTATTGGAGTTAGTTCGTCGAAGAAGGTCGAAAAACCGGTTCGATTCCCACAACTTTGAAAATTTGACCTTTGTGAACTTTAAAGGTCAAAGGTCAAGGATTATGACCTTTGGTGCAAAACTTCCTCTGGAACATTCCAGGAACAATAAAACGTCATATAGGCTATATGGCATTTCGCACTCCTCGGATTAACCAGACTTTGATGAAATCAGTGTAAAAACAAACTTGAAGGGGGCGCCACGGGCAAGGTGTTCGAGATAGAGCAAAATGGTTTCCAGACTTTAGGTGGGGAATGACGTCAAGTTTATGCATAAAAAATATTGTCATCCTGGCTCTCAAAGTTTGGGCGGTCGTATGATTTTTATGTCAAAATTCGCAATTTTCTAAGTTTGTGACCTTGACCTTGGGACGAAAATGAAAAATTGAGCTCCGTGGGGCTATGCAGGTGCCATTGTGCCAACCAAATACCAAAACCTCTGCCAGATTCGACAAACCCCCTTGGAGAAGATGTAAATTGAAATCGGCTACCCCCTAAAAACACGTTTTTTGGGCGTGGCTCCGCCCATAATAGGCGCACCACGCCCATTCTCAGGAAAACACAACTAGATCATGATATAAACCTCCCACCAAAATTTTATCAGAATCGGATCAAAACCCACGGAGCTATGCTCGGGACAGACAGACAGACAGACAGACAGACACCAATTACGAATATAGTGGTCACTTAATGACTCGTGAACCAATACCATGGAAACAATACTTGCATGTAATTTTTAAAATAATTTTAACATACATTAATATATATATATATATATATATATATATATATATATATATATATATATATATATATATATATGTATATACATATATATATATGTATATACATATATATATGTATATACATATATATATATGTATATACATATATATATATGTATATACATATATACATATATATATGTATATACATATATGTATATACATATATATATGTATATACATATATGTATATACATATATATATATATATATATATGTATATATATATATATATATATATATATATATATATATATATATATATATATATATATATATATATATATATATATATATATATATATATATATATATATATATATATATATATATATATATATATATATATATATATATATATATATATATATATATATATATATATATATATATATATATATATATATATATATATATATATATATATATATATATATATATATACAAAGTGCTGACAAAATAAGTAATCAGGATCATTTTCATGAATATAAGTAATAATAATGAACGTGTTTGCAAAATCAGAAAAATGATATCAGATACAACTTAAAACATTTTCTTTCTCGATTTCCCAAAAGGAACAATACTTACATGTAATTTAAAAAATAATTTTAACATACATATATATATATATATATATATATATATATATATATATATATATATATATATATATATATATATATATATGTATATATATGTATGTATATAGACATATATATATATATATATATATATATATATATATATATATATATATATATATATATACACAAAATGCTGACAAAATAAGTCATCAGGATCATTTTCATGAATATAAGTAATAACAATGAAGTTGTTTGCACAATCAGAAAAATGAGATCAGATACAACTTAAAACATTTTCTTTCTCGATTTCCCAAAAGGAAAATCATGAATTGTGTCCTCAAATGATCTGCTACGCAGCTTATCGCTTTCTATGCACATGATGCAAAGTACAGACAGTTTTTCTTGAGACCTGTTTGCTCTCAGTTCATTTTCGATTCTCTTTAGCTGTGAAAATGACCTTTCTCCTGAACAATTTGTTACCATCAGACGTAATAAGAGTCGTAATATTGCTTCCACATTAGGGAAAACTAAATGAATCTTGTCTTGGAAGATGATTCGATCCAGATCTTTGTGGCAAATTTGTTCTTTCCCTGGATTATTCTGCTTGACATAAGCATGGAAGTGCCTCAGTTCACCCGTAAGGTTAATATCAACATCGCTTGCATACTCTTTCATCAAAGTTTCTACTGCTCCACGTAGCTATGCCTCTGAAGCTTCTAAATCAACTAAAAATGAAAATTTGTATGCAGCATAATTGTAGACTGTTGCTTTTCTGCTCGTTTTCTTCAAGGACATCTATTATAGGAATTAAGGATTTCAATAAATTTCAGACAACCCTCAGGTTACTTTTGGAAACTCTGGGAAGTAACACCGCCTTGCGTTGGGAAGGCTTAATGGCGATTTTTCATCATGATGTTTTCCCGCACCAAGGTGGCAGTTCTTTAGGCCTCATTCACACATTTTTACACATCTCACATTTTTGAGGCCCCTGCGGATTGTGAGGCCCTAAGCTGTAGCTTGTTTAGCTTATGCCAAAATCCGGCACTGGAGATATGCTGTTATGAAGATTCATGCCGGGATGGTGGCATGGCCGGCAGGATGTGACAGGTTGCACCATGGTCAGAAGAGCGCATAGCTGAGGATGTGGCCTCCTTTGCAGAAGGCACTGGTGAGACTTCATCTGCATACTCAATTGCTGTGACAGCTTGACACATTCTGACAATGACAGACACATTATAACAATGACACATTATTCTTATACTTTGATTTTAAATTATTATAGTAATAGTCATACATTAACGACTTTGACAAGTCAAGAATTGATGTTCCTATATAAATAGGTTTATCCATTTCAATACTCTCTTTTTTCAAATGAATAGCACAAAAGTTCTCTGAAAACACCTCCGCTCGCTCAAAACTTAATTAACTTTGAAGCCTGTTTCCAAGATGCAGCAAGTCTTATGTTTTGTCGATTCCTAATATTTTCCATTGTCTTTCCAAATACAGCATTATTCATCAATTTATAAAAGTCCTTCTCAAAATCTGTTTTTGCTTCTGTTCTCCTTTTTGTATTAAAATCAATATACTTCTTTAACCAATGACTTTGTTTAAATTTCAAAATCCTATGAATTTTCCTCACTCTCAACCCAGCAGATAAATATTGCCTCAAGTTCCTTTGATGCAAAACATAATTTTCTTTATCATTTAATGTTGTAAGTAGTTTTTTCTGGAGATTTACCTTTTATATTAAATAACTGTTGGTAATCACTTAACCATTCTTTTCTTGGACTTTCTTTATCAGGGGAATAAGGTAGGTCTTTATGTTTGTGATGAAGTTCTTCGGGATATTTTAAATCAACCTCAAAATAATATCCAACTTTAGCTTCATCCAATTCTTTTTGAGAGGAGACAACAATGTCTTGTAAAACTATTTCATAATGTTTTTCTTTAACCCATTTAAGTTTTCCATAAGGTAAAGATTGAGACATAGCCCACCCATACAAATTGTTAGCATCATAATACATCAGGTACGAGTTGTCCTCATTCTTATTATAATCAGGAAGATATTTGTTATTTGCTTCAGCATATCTCTTGGAACATACTTCAGATATTCCTCCTCTTTTAGCCTTCTCTATCATTAAAAGCATATCTATATCACTGATTAATTCCAAATTCTGTTTTGTCATTTTTAACATAGCACTCCAAGCCAAACCCGGGGCCATGTAATAGTGAGCGGGGTCTAATCCATAATAATTTTTTATGACAGACTTCTAAAAGTTTCAAACACATCAGCCAATAACAATACATCAGTTTTAAGATACAAATCATGATATTCTACAAGATTCTTTGTATTCAACTTCTCCCAAACCTTTTTAGCTTGTGCATAGTCTCTATCAGAAATATGAGTTTTACTCAACTTGCTCTTGAAACTTTCTCTTGAAGGAAGTTGTGTTTCTTTAAACTTCTCAAATGAATCCATACAGTCATATATTCCCTTTTGTGATAAGAGATCAATCTCTTCTTGATTTGAGAAATATGATTTAAGATATGGTAAGTATTTAATATTTGATGCTAAGTTAGATAATGGACTTGCCATAAACTTGTATGCATTAAGAAATCTGATATGGGTTATGGGGGATGGATGAATTGTTTTTGTGAATGAGATGTATTTTTGATCTGTGTTAGGAATGGCAGAAATATCTCCAGATGTCTTTGAAAGTTCATTGATAAATAGATGTGTGTCATAGTGAGCGTTGTTGTGAAGAAAGACAGGAATAAAGCTTGGGGGCTTGTAATTAAGATTACAATGTGAATGAGCTGGACCTCTATATTTTTCCAGTAAGATGACAATGATCCCTAACTTTGACCTCTCCCTCAATTTTCTCCTCATAAATATGACAGATACTGGTCTTTCTAAATCGCCTTTTCTCTCCCTTTGTTAATGACATTGGTTTATAGGTTTTAACCATTATTTATCTTTGTCTTCTACAGTCTTTTCCAATCGTCTTACAAACTCCTCAGGCATCTTCTCCTCTATAAAGTTCTAACTTGTTGTATTCATCATCAATAGATGATTTGATATCATAACATAAATCACAAGGAGTATGTTTTTGATATTTATTTGTGTATGATTTATTTGGATTTGAAGAAACAGTGTCTATCTTTTCATAGGATACTTTCAAAATCAGCATACATCACAAACGGATGTTTTATAGATTTCTTAAAATCTTTGAATGATATGTTTGAACCTGCTTTTTGTAAATTGATTACGGTTGATTTATGATTACTGCAATATTTTGAATGTTGATTTAATCGTCTTTTGTATGAAAGGAGTTGAGACATCTCTTACAAGGATACGTTTTACATTTTCTCTTGTATAGTTGTTATTTGGTCAATCTTGATAAATTTTTGATGAAAGCATAATATAATTTTTCTTTTGAAGTAAAGTAGAGAAGGTGTTTAATCATTTTAAAAGTTGTTTGAAATTTTGAATATCTGAACTTTGTATCCATTAATCCATATACATTAACAGATGGACTATTCATTTTCTCAAATTTAGGAATATCTCTAAATGACATTGGAAACTTTAAATCTTTAACACTTAATGTATTCTCATATTTCCTATAATGTTCAACCCTTTCAGGATTCCATTGTGGAGGATATAAGTGAGCAAGAACAGACCAGAGAAAATATTTATTATCCTTATTTTGAATATTAACAACCACTTTCTTAAGTTTTATCTCTTTTGGTAAATCATCATAAGAAGAAGCTTGAAAAGGATCTGATTTTAAGATGTGTATATCTAAAAAGATTATTTTTGTAAGACCAAATACACTACCTACTACAGTGTTATCAACATCTTATTCTTGTTTCTGGAGTTCATCGTAAACATCACATCTTACAAAATCTTGAAATGATGAGATAAAGTGAGGGTTTGTCCTCATATTGGGAGTAGTTTCATCACCTTCTCTTACCATATTCAATTTTACTCCCATATAAACCTTAAAAGTTTCATTTCACTTAATGTGTTGGTTCGCGGGCGCCAGCAGTGACCACTCTTTTCGTTGTGTCTGTGTGTCTGTCTGTTTGTGACTCTCCAGAGCTCCTTGACGTTTGATGTGATCTTAATGAAACTTGGACACAAGCCAGATAACATGGTCTAGTTGTGTATTTTTGTATGAGGGGCATTCCATGCCCCTTGTGGACGGAGCCACGCCCACTTGAAGTTTTTATTTATTTTTTCTCGATTTTTTTTCTCGCAATTTCATTTCCTAGAAGCTGTGCGAAATGTCCATAAGTACAACATATAAAAAAATCCGATTTGATTTGGTCAATTTTGACGGAAGAGATAGGTTTTTACGTTAGTGCTTCCTCAAAAGCTTACACTAACTCAATTGTACCGATCGTGGCATTGTTCAATAATGCCCGTGAACGATCATCGCCTCCCAGCTTGTTTTTAATGATAGTTTCAATACTTTGTTTCACCATATCAACAGCTTCAATGATTGAAGATGGTCCAGGGTCTTGAAAGTGAAACAATCTTATTTTTATATGTCCTTTAAATGCCCCATCAGTGTTTTCAATGGAGATTTTAGTGGCATCTTCTCTTTCTTCATTGTTCTTGTGTTTGTGTGATTAAAGGTGTTTATTATAATTTTTTAAAAGAATATCATTATCACATCTATCACAATGTTTTGTTTCTTGGTCAATTGGAGATATTTGTCTGAAAAGATTGAATGTGTGTTTGTTGGGTTGAAGGTGTTTTTAATAACTTTTATATTCATGATTACAAACATCACAGTACGTTGTATTCATCATATTTATAAAACAAAAGTTTGCTTAAAATAAAATTTTCTTGATGAAAATTCCGTTTAATTTATAGGTGAATCTGTGCTTAAAACCATTTTATCCTCCAACTTTTTTCACTTTATAAATACAATGCATCAAGACACAAAAGACAAGCTTCAATCAATATCTCCATTTGTAAAAGATACTGAGAAATATGTCGAGGATGTAAAATTGAATAAAGATAAATATATCAACTATTGGATAAAAACAATTATGGTGAATAATATCAGTTCTTCAATTTCCTTCATTGGAAAGGCTTTTAATATATCTGGAAGACCATCAATTAAAGTAGCTCGAACAAAAGTTTCTCCTCTCCTTCTGGCAATATATTCAAAAGAAAAAACAATGAAACAAGAAAAAGTATCAAAAATGAAAAACCTTATGGTTGAAGCTTGAGAAAGAAAAGATAAGACCATCTGTAATATGCAAGAAGAAATTTGTATTTTTTTCAACAACCCTAAAGATATAAATCCTGATGAAATAAAGGATGTTAATATATCAGGTGAAATGACATTTCGTTCAATAGTAGTTAAGGATCATTTTAAAATTTCCTTTAATCTAAAAAATGTAGTAGTTGAATCTGAAAATGAAAAAAAGTATATAGATATAGATCGTAATGTTTTTTTCTGCTAAATAAATACGAGTCATTATTCAACTGAAGATTTTGAAGATTATGAGAGTGATGATAGTATCTCTCTTGGTAGTATATAGTATACGAGAACAGTATAAGAGATGATAGTATAAGAGAAGACAGTTATGACACAGAGTTTGTGTTCAAATAATATTTATGAAAATAGTTTTATAGATGATTGTGAAAGCACCAATGAAAGTACCGAAGAAGATACCGAAGATGAATTTTATTTGAAGTAAAGTTTTACTTTATAAATATGAATACTTTACTAGATTTTGGGCCTCTTGAATTTCCTTATTCTCCACATGACAAATTTGAGAATTGTCCTGCGTGTGAAAGACAGGGATTGAGCACAGAGTCAAAAGCCGATAATGTATGCTCTGTGATTATCTTCTAATTAATGAAAATAAAAAAATTATATAAAATGAATATAATTCTTTGAGATTTACACCAAAAATGAATTACTTTACTAGATTGATTCGAGAAATGAATGTAAAGTATGAGGATGATAATACACCTTTTCTTACAAGAGAAGAGACTGAACAAATGACGACCATGTTTCGTGGATTGATGATTAATATTATTAACGATTGTCTTTTTCAGGGAAATATCAACACCAGATATTGTATAAATAAAATAATGGATTATCTTGAAATTAAACCTGAACTTCGGATAAAACATAGTTTCCAAAAAAGCCAATAAAAAAATTAAATAACCTGTTTTCCAAATATATAAATGAATTATTTTATTACCCATTTGGAAAAATAAGATAAAATTTAACAACCATAAAAATCTTCCAAATTCATTAAGATGTCTCAAAGTTGGTTAAAGCGGATGTGGCAAAACCTGCTTACTTTTAAAGATGCTCCTTACTCCCAACTTTTTAGATTATGATAATTTAATAATTTTCACAAAGTCGAGTTTTCAACCTGAGTATCAACTACTCTCACAAGGTTTTAATGCTGGTCTTCAAAAAGAAGATATAATCGGTTTCTTTAAACTTCAAAACAAATGAAATGATTACAACATTGAAGATATAATACAACTATTTTGTAATACACAGAGATGTAAAAAGAAATCAAAGCCGATAACTTGTATTCTTAGTGATAATACGGATGATATACCTTCTCCCCAGGATTTGGATAAATCAAAAAAGAACCTCATTATCTTTGATGATTGTGTTAATGAGAGAAACCAAACGGTAATGGATAGATACTACACAAGAGGGAGACATTTTTCTTGTAATTGTATTTATCTTGGTCAATCATACTTTCAACTCCCTCGTCGCTCAATAAAAACTAGAGGTGGAGCACTCGGTGGAGTGCAAAACCTCCGCCGCCAATACTTCTGGGTCACTTAAGTGAACCTGATATCCTATTCATTGTAGGTCAAAACGGATCAGACTCTACTGAACCACGATTGAATAAACTAAACTCGATGATGTGCATGTAGAAATGCCAAAAAAAAAAAAAAAATCGAAATTTTTTTGAAAAAAAGGTGCAAAATTTCTGGGTTTTTTTCTCTAACAAAAATTTTTTGGGGGGTTGGCAATCACTTAAAACATGTAGAAATGCAATAAAAACAATTCAAATATTATTCAAATAAAATCGAAATTTTTTTGAAAAATAGTTGCAAAATTTTGTTTTTTTTTCTCTAACAAATTTTTTTTTGGTTGGAAATCACTTAAAGCATGTAGAAATGCAAAAACAAAAATTCAAATATTTTTCAAATAAAATCGAAATTTTTTTGAAAAAAAGTTGCAAATTTTTTTTGTTTTTTCTAACAAAAATTTTTTTTTGGGTTTTAAATCACTTAAAACATGTGGAAATGCAAAAACAAAAATTCAAATATTTTTTTCAAATGGCCGCCATAGCGGCCATATTGGACTTTGGACCAAGTCCAAAATCTAATGGCATGATCCTTGGACCATACCTAATCCCCCCACCAAGTTTCGTCGAAATCCGTCCAGGAGTTTTTCCGTAATACTGTTCACAAACAAACAAACAAACAGACAGGGGTGAAAACAGTAACCTCCATCCATCTTCAATGGCGGAGGTTAACAATGCTAATACTTTCATTTTATTCAAGTTAAATTCAATAGATATAAACAATTTTTGGAGAGACAATTGTTCAACATTATGTAGTAAAAAGGAAATTGGGGATTATATGAAGCACACTACTGAAAAATATAAATATATTGTTGTGAAACAAGATGAGATATCAAAAGATATATTTTATAAACAATTACAGATATGAATGACAACTATTATGATAAATCTTGTGGGTAAATCTGCTTCTGGAAAATTTATCATAAACTAAGGTTCTTGTACAGCACAAATGAGAATATTGTAAATTTGCTTAAAAAGCACCATGTAGTTCGTATTGCATCAACAACAACTAGAGCAATAAGACCTGGGGAAGTAGAAGGTGAAGATTTTTACTATATTTTAGTAGAGGAACAGATGCGATTGAGGAATGAAGGCCAAATATTTGAGGAGGTTTCTCTTGGTACAACAAAATATTCACATTGTAAGAGTGAATTAAAGAAACTAAAATCTGGTAGTCTTTGGATATTAGAAACTAATCCAGAAGGAATGAGACAGATTATTAAACACCTGAGTGGTAATGGAGTTAAGATTTTGTCCTTCGGTTTATGGGGTTTCTGGGACATATACAAGTATGTATACTGAAGAGGTACAAGTATTAGTTACGAGAAAAATAAATTACAACTCATATCAATGTAAACAGAGAATTTGATGAAATATTTAAGGAAAAGGATTTATTTGAACACATCTACTTTAATGATGAAGAAAAGGAAACTTTCCCTGTTGACCTTTATAATTCAGTGAATGATATTTTCCAAAAAATAAATGGATTTGAAAGAAAGAGCAAGAAGATTTAAGGAGCATCAAGAGTTGGTTTCAAAAGTTGTAAAACAACAGGAAGACATAAAGAAGAAACGCAGACAGAAACTAACGGGTGAAGAAGCATTTAAAAGAAAACAAGATAAATTTTTTAAACCACTTTTAAAAACTTCCCAAGAAAAAATTATAGATGCTTCCACCGTCTCCACAATAGAATATACTCCGAAAAAACTTCAAATGTTAAAATATTTCAGTCAAATGGCAGAGGAAGAATTAGGGCATATAGGAGAATTAGAATATGATGATGGATTATTTCAACAACTGGAAGAGATTAATCAACCCCCTGATTATATTGTGAATGCTCTTCAAAACAATTAATATTCAGCGGATTCAAAAGCCAAAGTAGGACTCTTTCTAACAGAACAACCAGCAATATTTCATCTTGTTCAAGAAAAGGGATTGATATTTAATGATGAATTAAGGTTCTTGAGTTCTGCTCAACCCCCTGATAAACTAACTCTGAGATTAATGTTTCTTCCAACAAAAGATGGAAAACAAGGTTCAACTGTGAGGGATGAATCAAAGTATTTTGATAAAACATTGGATGTGAAAAATATGGAAGATAGAGTATATATTCATCTGCTAGACTTTCTTAATTATAGGGTTAGTCGATCTGGTAAAAGTATTAAGAATGAGAAGGAGAAACACATTATCCAGGCTTTAAGTAGCCTTGGTTCAATAGCCTGATATTGGCGTAGTGGTTAGGGTAGCAACGTGGGATCCAAAAGGTCCTGAGTTCAAGTCCCGTTGGTCGCTTGAATTAATACACACCAGGAGGTTGACTCAGCCTGTCATCCTTCCGAGGTCGGCGAAGTGAGTACCAGTGTACTGGGACCGGTGTATGCCCCGGTTAGAATAGGTGTACCATCTCCCTGTGTCGTAAGAGGCGATCAGGGTTGTGTCAGGAAGGGCATCCGGCGTAAAACCTGTGCCAAATCATTATGCGGATCATAACGGATGATCCGCTGTGGCGACCTCTAACGGGAGCAGCCGAAAGAAGAAGAAGTAGCCTTGGTTCAGGTGTTAGTTTTCTTCCAAATGACCCATCACAATTAGTTAATAGACTGTTATTGCTGTAAGGTAGTAAGAAGGCTGGAAATAATTGTTTTAATGAAGCATCAGCCATTTTAGACGAGTTGATGAACGTGAAAATAATTAATAAATGTCAATACAAAGACATTTTATCTCATATTAAATAAGATGAGAAGCACAATCCTTCATTTTAATTTCACAACAAGTGACCACACATCTTCATTTCCAGACCCACTACAACTAGACACAACAAAAGAATATGAGGTGTCTTTATTGTTTATGGAAACTTATAACACCTTGTTTAATATCACCGAGAAAAATGACAAGTTTGGTGATAATCGGGGAAGTGGATACAAAACGATAACAGTTTCACCCGGAGCATATGAGATTTCTCAAATATCTTCAGAAATTGCTCGTCTTATGAAAGAACAGGGTGCTGAACCAAAAAATATTGTTATAGGTATTCAAAAACATACTTCAAAATCAACGATTAAACTTAGAAATAACTACAAGGTTGATTTCACAATTGATAATTCATTTAGAGAGTTATTGGGTTTCTCCTCAAAAAAGATTGAAACTAATGGGACGTTTTACAGTGATAATGTCATTCAAATATCCTCAGGCATAAATTCAGTATTAATTCACTGTGATTTGATTGATGGCACTTATAATGATGGAATAAGAACAAATACAATATTTTCATTCAGTGCATACTCAATCCCATTTGGTTATAAATTCAATATGGAACCTCAAAACATCTGGTTTATCTACCTGTGTCGGGAAAAACCACATACAGGGTAAAGTTTAGGATAACCGACCAAGATACTCACATGATTTCTTTCAATGGAGAAATTATATCCATCAGAATTTACCGACGTGAAGTTTTCCAATAAATAAATACGATGGTTATTGTGAGGAAACACAAGTTGGGAAAATATAAAATATTTACAGGGGATGGGATGTTCCTTTCCCCATACTATAAGGGTGAAGGTATGTGTCTTGGTAAAGGACACTATAAACCTAAGAGACAAAGGGGTATAGGACATCAATTGAGAAAAAAAGGAGATGGGATAATTGATACTCTTATGGGAATAGGTTCAACTATTCTTAAACATTAAGACCTAATTGGTTCAACTGCTTCTGCTGTGGGAAATGTAGCGGGTGCTATAAAGAGTATAAAAGATGCCCAAAAGGAATCTCATAAATTGCAAGCAATAAAATAAATTAAGAAAGGCAAAACTTAGTTGTCTCCCCAAGAACGACAGAAAATAATTCAAATACTTGGGTCAGGGTTTCAAAAGTTTTAACATCTTTTTTCCGAAAATAAATACAAGTCTGGAAACAATTGATAGTATCTATGATTTGGATGATACCATTGTTATCTCAAACTCTACTAAAAAAGAAGACTACTTCAAGGTAAATGCCAAAACTGGAACAGACTGGAATACAAATGGAACAAAAAGTTTTGAAATAAATAATGAACAAACGTATTTGAATCTAGCCGAAATTTTCTTGTTGTGTAAATTTACATTCACGAAGGCTGCGAATACCACAAATGCTTCACTCGTAAATGATTTCTTCTGGAAAATGTTTGATCGTGTTCGTTTGTATATTGGAACACAAGAAGTTGAAGCAGTTGATTTTGTCTCTGCTCCATCTGAAATGATAAAATTTACACTAAATTCATTTAGTGATAGAATGGGAAAGGGGGCTGTCGAAGGTTTTATTCCTGATATGGCAACGGGAACAAACACAGACCCTGGATATAGTCAAAGGAAAGGAATGTATAATGATGATACAAAAGCAGGGAATATTTTCAATTTGGCAGTTCCTCTTAAAGGTATATTTGGATTTTGTGATCATGATAAAGTTCTGTGTGGTCTTAAAATTAAATTTCAACTGCAAAGGAATGATAATGAAAATAGATTTCTTTTTGGTGTGGCTAATGCTTTTGCTGATCAGAATAAATTTATAATTGATGAAATTCGTTGGTGTATTAGTGAATATACTCCTAATCTTAAAACAGAAGAGATGTTTAATAGAAGACTTAACTCAAAGAAGCTACTCAATGTATCATACCTTAAAAGAAGATGCCAACATGTTAAACTGAATCAAACCACTTACACGTTGAATTTGGGTGTTCTGCAAGGAAAGCCACAATATCTGTGGCTCATTTTGTTAAAAAAAAACAGATGGTGATACTGCTACTGATAGGAATAATGTGTTGAGTGATAATGCTAAAGTGAAACAACTTCACGTTTTTCGAGATGGAACATTTTATCCACGAGATAGATTAGAAATTAATTGAGAAAAAAATGATTCTGCTGAAGCATACAAGTCTTACTAAAAGGTGTGTGAAAGTAATGGAAATGAAGAACCCATTTTGGATATGACAGCATTTAAAAGTCTGTATGCAATCTATGCGATTGACCTGAGTGCTCAAAAGGAAACTATAAAGTCTAATCGAGTGGATACTTCCCTATATATTGAATGAGAGGAGAGTGATGAAGTTGATACATATGGTTTGCTTTTGGAAGAAACAGAATTACAGATTACAGATTAATACAGATAATGGTGTTATGATTAGTCTCACGTAATTTTTTTGAAAAATAAATGAGGAGTAAAGTGCCAACTGGGGTATATGTTAATCAAATCAATCTTCATAAACTATCATCTTGTATTCAAAATCAAAAGCCTTGTATGATTAACGTTAATACAATTCAGAGAAAAGGAGCAGTAAGAACTGATGTTTTGCTCACAAGAGAACAGGTGAAAATCTTGAATGATACTGGCTCACTTAAAATTAAAATGTCAAAACCAATGTTGAAGAAATATTCAATAAGAGAGATGAGTGGAAGATTTCTCCCATTTCTAATTCCTTTATTTGCTGGTTTAAGTGTGGCTGGAGCATTGACGGGTGGTATTTCAGCAGCGGTGAAAACTGCCAACGAAAGGAAGGCTCAACTCCGGGCTCAAAAATAATTGGAAAGACATAACAAAGAGTTGGAGAAACAAATTAGTTGAACTGGTGCAATTGTAGATTTTGCTGAAAAACTTGAAAGTCTGCTTGATAAAGTGAGATTGTTAGTTGGCTTTCTTCTATCGCACAAGTAAGTGTAATATTAACTAAAAGGGGTAATGGATTATATCTTTCTAATAAATAAATGAGCATTGATGAGTCGTTTAAAGAATTTGGAAAGAATACAACATCAAATTTAGAACTTATCAAATATTGTAAGAAATTAAAAATTCATAATGTGGTTATTTGTATGAGAGATGCATTAACAAAAGTGTCTAAACATACAAAGAATATTATTATTAACTTAGAAGATAATAATGGGAACAATTCTCATTGGGTTTATATTTTTAATAGTCAAGACAAATATTATTTTGATAGTTATGGTCTTCCACCACCTGTTGAAGTAATAAAATTCTTACAGAATGGTGTTTATCAAACATTTCAAGTCCAAGAATTAAATTCTAAGTGTTGTGGTCAATTATGTCTGTATGTGTTATTTCAACTTAACAAAAATACATTTTTTAATGACATTATTTTTAATATAATATCAATGACATGTTGGAAAAGATGGTTCTATCTTTGGTGTATCTCAAGAACTGGATATTGATTTATCAAATTATTACACAAAGGCACAGGCTGAACAACAGAAATATAGTATAGCAAAAAAATATGAATATGAAAAATGCTTATAAATTAATCAATTATCCAAGCCTGACTGACACGAATTACTTGGTGAGATTAAATGATTTATCACAATATATATATATATATATATATATATATATATATATATATATATATATATTTATATATATCCTTAAATAAAACGGCACGTTTTGTTAAAGGAGTAGAATTTACAACCACAACACCTGGTTCAACAAACCATACACCTTTTCTTATTAAATTCAATTATCTGCTTAGTATTGAATCTTATAAAGAAGGAAGTATAGTTAATATGAAAATAGAGAAATGGTGGTATAATATGTGTGATTTCGGATTTAATGGGCTTTTTCATTCAACCGAGAAGACCTACACGATTTTTATCAGTCTTGTAAAGAAGAACATTACCCTCTTAGTAAGAATCAGGAGATATGTGGAAGGAAAGTTATCAAACAACAAATACACGATTTCGGGAATAGGAAATTATCTGATGGTGAAGTAATAGTTTATATGACAAAGAAGGAAGGAAATTGGATAATTATACAAAGTCGAGTAATACAAACTGATTTAACAACAGGAAGATGGGGTGGTATTACATGTCATCATATTAATCTGTCATATATTTCTGATACATAAATGACAGCAAGAAGACTTCAAGAAAATTATAATTTTTGCACTCAAGGATACCTACAAGAAAAGGGTGTTCAATTTTACATTCTTTATGAATTGGAACATACACACGGACATTTTTCAATCAAGAACTGGCCTTATACTGATGTTAGAAAACCCACAAATAGAGATTTGATTCAAATATTAAATAAAAATGAATTTCTAAAGGTGATGAAATATAAAACTCTTTTAGAAATCATCAACAAATCTTATTGGTTTCCTATTATGAGAAAAATAATTGTGGATTCAAGAGTATCGCAGAATCCAGATGAATATATATATATATATATATATATATATATATATATATATATATATATATATATATATATGTATATATATATCTTCTTCTTCTTCTTCTTTCGGCTGCTCCCGTTAGGGGTCGCCACAGCGGATCATCCATTATGATCCGCATAGTGATTTGGCACCTGTTTTACGCCGGATGCCCTTCCTGACGCAACCCTGGTCGCCTCTTACGACACAGGGATATGGTACACCTATTTTAACCGGGGTATACACCAGCCCAGTATACTGGTACTCATTTCGCCGACCTCGGAAGGATGACAGGCTGAGTCAACCCCCTGGTGTATTAATTCAGTGGCTCAACGGGGCTTGAACTCAGGACCTCTTGGATCCCAAGCCGCTGCCCTAACCACTGCGCCAACACCAGGCTCATATATATATATATATATATATATATATATATATATATATATATATATATATATATATATATATATATATATATATATATATATATATATATATATATATATATATATATATATATATATATATATATATATGTATGATATTCTATGGGGTGAAAGTGATTCAAGGATAGTAAGGGATGAGGAAGGAGTTGAAGAAACTGATATAAGAGAGAAGGAGGAGAGGGAGAAGAGAGAGAAGAGAGAGGAGAGGGAGAAGGAGGAAAGAAAGAGAATAAGTAAATATAAAAATATGGAAACCAGTGAGATTATAAAAAGATTAAAGGTATTTCAGAAAATAAATAAATCTCAATGGACCGAGGAGGAAAACAAAGAATTGGCAAGTCTATTAGAAATACTTGCGTCAAGACTATTAACATCGGTTTCAGGGAGAAGATTTAAATGAGAAAGTGGAGATAAAGAAGAGACAGAAGGAAAAGATTATATTATTGATGATGTTGGTGTAATTGACTTTGATTAAAGTTTTACATTTTTTTTCTTAAATAAATGGAGGAGAGAGTAAAGACATTTCCAAAGGATTCTTTATGTCTTAAAAATTAAGATTCAAATGTGCATGTTGGAAACAAAAATGGTTTTCGCACTTTGTCGGAATTTTTCACATAAATAAATGAGTTATTGTCTAAAATGTAAAAAGAAAACCAAGAGTAAAAATATCTTATGTTAAAAGTAAAAATAATAGGGTTATACAAAAGGTACATGTTCGGTGTGTGGCTCAAAAAAGAGTGAATTCACCAAACACAAACAAGTAAAGGGGGAGATATACAAAAGTTTTTATCAGGAAGTAAATTTACAACTGGAATACCAGGGGAATTACATCTACCAGGGTATTCTTTCTGTGGTCCAGGAACAAACTTGAATAAAAGATTGGATGAGGCTGACAATCCTAAACCGTGGAGCAAACCTATCAATAGGGTTGATGAAGTGTGCATGAGGCACGATATTGATTATGGAAATTGCACAAGGTTTGAAGAAAAACACGAAGCCGATAGAGAAATGTTGTGTAATTTGTCTCTGATACAAAATCCAACCTTGAGATAAAAAGTTGATAGGTTCATCATGAAGAAGATGATCAGTGCTAAATTGAAACTTGGGCTTGGAAATTCAAAAAACTTATAGGCTCTAATGATGTCATTGAGATTGAAGAGAAATTATCTCATGAATTACATAAACCAATAATCACAAAGTTTCATAGAAGGAAGGTTTATTCTAAGGAAGTTGATTATATCTGGTCCGCTGATTTAATTGAACTAAATTATGATAAGGGGTACAAGTATGCTTTAACCGTTATTGATTTGAGGAGTAGATATGCGTGGGTTGTTCCTTTGAAAAACAAAACAGGTAATACTCTTATGTTAGCTTTCCAACAGATATTCAATAAAAGCAAGAGAAAACCTAAAAAATTGTGGACTGATGAGGGTACAGAGTTCTACATCAAAACATTTATGAATTTTCTTTAAAATGACATTACATTTTTCAGCGCCTTTCATGAAGGAAAAGCGGTTGTTATTGAGCGCTTTAATCGAACTTTAAAAGAGAGAATATATAAAAAATTCACTCAACTCGGTTCTCAACAATGGTTATCTTTAATTCAGGACATTGTAGATAAGTACAACGACACAATTCATACCTCAACGAAAACGAAGCCATCAGACACATTTACAAAATCAAAATATGAAAAAGAGATTAATGTCAGAAAGCCTAAGTTCAAAGTTGGTGATATAGTAAGAATATACAGGTGGAAATCTCATTTTGAAAAAGGTCCACCCACCCACACAAGCTCCACCCACCCACACAAGCCCCACCCCCTGGCGCCCCCACCTTTGACCCACCACCCCTCTCATCCCACCCCACCCTTCCCCACAGACACACGAGGAGGGGAGGGGAGAGGGATGAGGGGGTGGTGGGTCGTTGGGGGAGCGCACCTACCCCCCAACCCTAACCCTCCCCAAACCCCACCCCTTTACATCTCCTTTATTCTTTTCTTGTCATTCAAAATCAGATGATTATAAGGAAAGCATTTATAATTAAACAAAAGTAATAACATTGAACAAAATCTTCTTTTGCAGCAGTCTGATGGTTTGTTTTGGTTTTGAAACTCGATCAACATATTCTATTCAAAACAAAGAGTGAAGAACAATTAGGGTATATAAAGATGATTATATTATGATATTAATAAAATTAGAAATATAACATTTACCTCCAGAAGATAGTGTCGTGTCAGATTCCTCCAGAAGATTAAGTTGTGTGTTTGGTTCATCAAAACAGGTGTTTAAACTGAAAAAAAGAAAAAATACTGAGTCAAACACACACACACACACACACACACACACACACACACACACACACACACACACACACACACACACACACACACACTTATTCAAGGAAGTCATTCATTTTTAGCCACTTATCGTGTAATTCAAAAGCCTCCTGTTCTAGATCAGTTATCAACAATGTTCTTATTGGGGACAACCTGTTAGAAAATGACACATAATAATTCATTGTATTGTGATTTAATTCTGTATAAAACAACAAATCATGAATTGGGTTAAGGATCTCACCTGTCATCTTGTGAAAACGATTTATCCGCAAGGTCGGAGAAATTATCTGCACAATCCATTCTCTAAACAAAACATACGAAGCCTGAGTAATAAATACGAAGCCCGAGCAAAAAAAGCAATAAATAACCTCCTGTTGATGAAGTAATGGTAGATTACACAACAATGGGTTTTTCAGGGTGTGCCTCACATAGCAATGACTTCGGAATTTTTTTGGCTTGGTTCGAGCAAGGCAGCTTGGCTGACTCCAGGCTGACTCATTTTATCATGAAAAAAATGAAACGGCTTGCTCTGAATGATTGTGAGAAAACTTACGTTTAAAATATATTCTTTTATTAAAAGCTGTTTTTGCTTGCTTTTAGCTAAACTTTGTTCTGTTAGTGTTCTGATGATTTAAGATATAACCATGAGAGACATGGGCACACAATACTTCCTCATTTTCACAGCACGACTGTGCTCTTAAAGGCACTTCTCCATTTTACAGAATCGAAGGAGGGACAGTGAACTTCCCTTTCTTTCGTGCTTGAAGAGATAAAGTGAATATCCTCGATGGAAATGAATGTTAAAAGAAAATTAAGTAATTCCCAAAAGTAGAACATGGGCAAATATTCGTTGGTTCGCTCTTTGAGTGGAATGAAAATGTAAAAGGACGATGATTGTGTTGTAAAAGGACGAAAAGGAAGAAGTGCTTTAATCAGTAAGT
Organism: Eptatretus burgeri; assembly: GCF_056783735.1. Taxonomy (NCBI): domain Eukaryota; kingdom Metazoa; phylum Chordata; class Myxini; order Myxiniformes; family Myxinidae; genus Eptatretus; species Eptatretus burgeri. The sequence continues at coordinate 63,742,126 of NC_140975.1, read as the reverse complement.
CTCAATCTTTCATAGTCTCAATTTTACATTTGCTTGTATGGGAGGGTAGGGGATAGGTGGGGAGAAAATCGGTCTTCTATTTTTGACTTTTGGGGCATGAGTCAGAAAGTTTTTCCCTTTCCCCCCATTCATTTGAATAGGCATCACAGAACCCCATTTATCATCTACTTGTGTGTATGCATGTATATATATATATATATATATATATATATATATATATATATATATATATATATATATATATATATATATATGCATACATACATATATACCTGGTGTTGGCTGAGTGGTGAGGGTTGCTGACTTGGGATCCTAGCGTCCTGAGTTTGAGACCCGTTTTCCAATGAATTAACACGAGGGGGTTGACTCAGCCTGTCATCCTTCCGACGTCGGCGAAATGAGTACCAGTGTAATGGTCCCGGTGTATGCCCCGGTTAGAATAGGTGTACCATATCCCAGTGTGTCGTAAGAGGCAACCAGAGTTGGCGTCAGGAAGGGCATCCGGCCATAAAACATTGCCTCAAGAAGGGAACCATGATTGCATGGAGCCCGTAAAAAGCTGACCCCTGCTCAGCAGGGAAAAATGGCTGTAAAAAGGCTGCTTTTAAAATATATATCTGTAAATATATATATATATATATATATATATATATATATATATATATATATATATATATATATATATGTATATGTGTGTATATATGTGTGTATATATATATATGTATATGTGTGTATATATGTGTGTATATATATATATATGTATATGTGTGTATATATGTGTGTATATATATGTATATGTGTGTATATATGTGTGTATATATATGTATATGTGTGTATATATGTGTGTATATATATATATATATATATGTATATGTGTGTATATATGTGTGTGTATATATATATATATATATATATATATATATATATATATATATATATATATATATATATATATATATATATATATATATATATATATATATATATATATATATATATATATATATATATATATACACACGTTGGCCATGTAGTGTATATCAGTTTAGCCAATCTCTCAATTGGGAAGAATCACTTAAAAAAATTATATATATATATATACCTCAACGAAATATATATATATATATATATATATATATATATATATATATATATATATATATATATATATATATATATATATTGAGATATATATTAAGATATATATATATATATATATATATATATATATATATATATATATATCTCAATATATATATATATATATATATATATATATATATATATATATATATATATATATATATATATATATATATATATATATATATATATATATATATATCTCAATATATATATATATATATATATATATATATATATATATATATATATTGAGATATATATATATATATATATATTGAGATATATATATATATATATATATATATATATATATATATATATATATATATATTGAGATATATATATATATAATTATACATATATGTATGTATATGAAACATATATGTATATATTTGTTATATTTTTCCGATGAGAGTGCTGCCTGCGCTCACTGGAAATGGACACTGCTCACCCATTTCAAACATCTTCCACTCTCACACACTAAATTTTGTACTATCCTGTCAATAATTAAGCAGAAGCATGAAACAAGTTATGTTTAATAGTTTTAATGTATTCGTAACAATATCCTCAAGGAGTGAGATGCTCATAAAACCAGGTGGAGAGAGAAATCTCCACAGTCAAGGCCATGAAGAAGTCACAGATTCCTGTCGGACAACAATTGGCACCTTCATGAGATGCATGGGGGAGTTGGGGGGGGGGCTTCGGGGGTGACTTGCGCAGTGGTGTTCACGACTCGTGGGTGACACCAAAAGCCCTTATCTCACTCGAACAGCACTCGAGCTGCCTTGGCCCACAAGCTCCATGCAATTCTGACTTCCCACCCAGTTTGCTTCCAAGGGGACATTCTGCCGCATGGCCAGGCCAAGGGATGCCACAACTAAAGTGACTGATGGCTGGCACAATGAGCATCCGTGTCTGCTCGATATGACGTAACTGTCTTGTGCATTGACGTCCTTGCCCCTGGTGAATAAAGTTGCAAATTTATTTTGTACCACATGAGCTTGAGCTAATTACAATGTTCTCCTATTACACACGATTTGGCTCTCCACTATTTTCATCTGCTTAATTGGAGTTGTCTGCCATGTTCATGGTGAATCTCTGATAAACAATGTGGCATCGAATATTGCTGTATACAATCATCATTTATTCCCCCCCCCTCCTCCAAAGCATTTTGGTGCAACAAAACATCATGCATCTATCTCAACCCCCACCGTCAGCCTGTGAGGTTTTCTCATGAGGATGGTGATGCCTCCTGCAAAAAAAGCATGCACATGATGGAGTTCTTTGAAGAGGAAACAACGCCACCATGAAAGTCCTTTAATCAAGAGCAACAAGGCTCGTTAATTAATTACTCAGGGTGGGTAAAGCTGTGGGAGTTTCTCTGCGCACCGATGGTCAAGGGCAAGAACCGAGACTCTTCCATAAGGAAGATTGTGTTCCTTTAAAAGTGCAATAAAAGGCCTTTTCTGTCAAGACTAATGGTTTGCGAGCAGTCCACTGCAGGCTCGAGGAAGCTAATGCCATTATGGAGCTATTGGTTCAGGGTAGTTTGGCAACTAAAGGAATGGGTGACCGGGTACAATAGCAGTTACCTTCGCCATTCAGCGTGAATGTAAGAGGCAGCCCACGGAGTCCCATTAGAGGATGCCGTTGACCCAGGATAGGCACTTACACGACTTTAGAAGCCAATTATAGGTGCCTCTTAAGTGGGCAATACGTGTCAAATAAAATTTCTGGACGAATATCTGTGGGATTTTTGAATGAACCGTTCTGATACACCTCACCGACAAAAAGAAACCCACGCATGTGGAGGTGAAAACAGGAATACCTGTTTTTCCAATTGTAACCCCGAGCAAGCCTTCGCCGGGTGAATACAGTACACAGGGAACGCTCGAAATGGCATCGTGCAATATGAAAACCACATCATCAGTCACAGGGAGACAGGACCTAGATTTCCTTCCACCAAGAAACTCATCTGCTCCAGACAAGCCATTTTTTAATTTTGCCATTACAGGTTTTTAATTGCTGTGCTGGTCGAGGACAGGACCATTAACGTTGGCGTGAAACGGATGGCTTGCTCTGCAGGCCATGGCGCTGCACCGTCGACTCGTCATTTCTTGCCACATTGCCAAATAGGCTTTCTCATGGAGTCACTGTTCCTCTTCCAGTGCTCACGCATACAGCTTCTTTCTAAGAATGTCATTGTACCTGGATCTTTGAACTTTAATCGATACCCGTTGTGCATTCCTTGGCAATATTCTTCAAATCGTGAAGACAACAGGTGACTGCTATTCGACTGTAATACCAGCTGCAAGGCAGACACGAATCCATATATTATAGATCATGTGTAATGACTTAAAGTGAGGAATGAAACTCATACAAGGTTTGGCAATTAATTTCTGAAACGAAGCTAAAGAGGCAGGGAATCAAGTTTGAATAAATTGGCAGAGGTAGAAGGTCATAAAATATGTCCACAGCTTTGAACTATGGTTACCTAAGAAACTGGGTTTTGCTTGCTTAACAGTTGTCCTTCATGTGTACAGTGGTCTGTCTGTCTGTAAGCTTTTGTCAAAATATCTGGTTGGAATTCTTAATATTCCCTCACTTTGTCATTGGATTTGTCACTTTCCATTTTGTCTGTTTTCCCAACTAAAAATCAACATGACCAGCGATTATGGTCCCATTGTAAACGTTTATAAACCTGTAACAATCAAGAAGTATAATATTCCTGATGAGGCCTTCCAGCAATTTCATCATGCAGGATTGCTGGGTTAAATATGGTATTTACATTGAAAGAGAATCTTCGAGCTCATTCATCTACCTGTCTGCCTTTCACGGTCTCATTTTAAAAGCTTATTAATGTTTGTACTGAAGAGTCCGAAAGGCAGAAACGGTGAAGCTTGAACACAGTCCCCTACGAGTGGAAATGGTTCAATGTTTGGGGGAGGTGTCTCCTTTGACCATGTCAATCATTGGGCCATCAAAAAGTGGTTGCCATCAGGACTTTTCATTGGACGTTGCAACCCTCGGTGGGGGGTTAGGGAGGAGGTGCACATCTCCTTTTTTCCCCCCTGTGTGATCAGGATTATGGAATTTGGCCAAGGCGGCGATGTGGAATAGCCTACTGCTTACAAAATGCATTGTCGGATCAGCCGACATGAGGTCATGTTCGTAAAGGTGAAGGACTTTATGACAGCAGGTCAGAAGGACATTTAGAGAGAAAAAAATCACATGCTTTTAAGTGCTATCTTTCAAATTGTGACAGTTTACTTTATTGATAAGTACGTTTCCATAAGACATCTATCAATACCAGGAGGAAAAAAAAAAAGGTGAAAATTTTGTCCTCAAATTGAGAAATATTTTCTTACTTGTGGATGTCGCCAATCTCGCCAAAAAACACAAACATCTATGCAGATGGCAAAATGGGCAAATGATTGGAAAGTCCAAGAATATGCTTCATGTGACCTTCCTTGTGTTGTAATGAAGCATGAGCCCATAGACTCAGGGAGATTTGGCAAAAGGATCCAGCAAATTTTGAGGCATTATTTAGGGTGTTTCATGGCCTTATTTTCACCACCAAACAATAAAGGAGCTTTGAATCCAAATCGTGTGAGACCATCATATATTATACACGTTATTGAATGTAAAGGGCAGTGAGTGTGGTGTTGATGAAAGCGATGCTTATCCCCAAAGCCAAACAATGTTGTGTTCAAACACATCAATGGGCTGAGAAAGGGTGAGTCTTCCATCTCAGAAACTTACCATAAATACCTACCTACTTGAAGAAAAAGAACTGCAGAAATAGCTCAGAGTATTGTAGAATTCCTTTCAATCTTTTTCATTGTTTAAGGAACTCAAATAACAACTTGACAGTTGAATACTGTCTTAATTACTTGTGCAACTTCATATATATATATATATATATATATATATATATATATATATATATATATATATATATATATATATGACCGTTTTTACAGCCATTTTTCCCTGCTGTGCAGGGGTTTGGCTTTTTCTTGAGGCAATGTTTTTTTATGGCCAGATGCCCTTCCTGACGCCAACCCTGGTCGCCTCTTATGACACACAGGGATATGGTACACCTATTCTAACCGGGGCATACACCGGGACCAGTACACTAGCACTCATTTCGCCAACCTCGGAAGGATGACAGGCTGAGTCAACCCCCTGGTGTTAATTCAGCAGCCAACAGGGCTTGAACTCAGGACCCTGGGATCCCAAGCCACCATCCTAACCACTAAGCCAACACCAGGCTTCATATATATATATATATATATATATATATATATATATATATATATATATATATATATATATATATATATATATATATATATATATATATATATATATATATATATATATATATATATACTTCTATCGAAACTAATAAAAGGGTGTGTGTGTGTCTGTGTGTGTGTGTCAGTGTGTTTGCAGTGTATCTCCTCCATAACTCCAAAACCATGAAACCTATCAGCCTGAAACTTTGCATGCATACGAAGGTAAATCCAAGGAGGTGTAAGAGTGAAAATTGTGTGTTTGGGTTAATTAAAACACCTCTTTTGAAGATAATTATTGGCCTTATTTAATTACATCCTTCATCAAGGGCATCCTCAGCCACCTCACTCTCAATGGGGTCTTGAAGCAGTTCCTGGGTTACCTCGTTAGGGTCTGAAGTCGCCATGTTTTTTGGCCTGCTAAATCATGCCTTGACTTGGAACAGGCTGATTCAATTTCTGAACGGAAAAGGTTTTTGTTTTTTTCACTTTCCTCACTCATATTATCGAATGCCTGTTCATCATACGTATTAATCACTGGGCATATTGCAAGGCTTATAAATGTCCGGAGATGTCGGCATTCGTGGCTATTTCATTACCACACATGCCATAACTTCAAGAATATCTTAAACGAAGATGAATTACAAAATTTCAGCTCCAGAATTAAACTTAGCAGCAGTTTTGACTGCTGAAAAAGTAATAATTTGTTTAATTTGGACATATTTGATAATTTGGCTCTCTCCAGGTTGTCCAGTGGAAATGTGAAAATGCATGTTGTGGCGTCATTATGAAGTTTTTTTGGTTGATTCATCATCTCTGAGCTATCCTGAATCAGAATCAGCCGGGTGCCAGACTCGCACCATTGAGGAATTTTTTTTAGAGGCGAAAAACAAAATACCCACCACTGACTTTCGATAAATTATGTTTTGGGCTAAATCTTCACTTCCAATGCACTTACAAACACAATTTTGGTGTCTACTACTACATTTTTGTGGTCAAAGAATCTGATAATGATAAAACTGAAGGTGTATATATAAGACCTGTCTCATATTTTCAAGATAGCCACCATTTTAATATGAAAAATGGCTATTTTGCAGTTCCACTGATCACTTCGAGTAAGAAATTGAATTTGATGAACCCTCAAATATTAATACTACATACAATAATAGTCAATGATAGCTGAAGTAACTTACTTGCAATGATCAATGAATTGATGATTATATTGGAATACGATTTTTACACAAATATATCCAGATACATGTGGATGGTTGACTATGACTTTCGTTTACATCTTAAAGTAAGTAGGTACATGTATATGATTTTGAAATTACCTTTTATTTTAAGGCAAACATTAACTTTGTTAAGGATGCAATGTTCTACATTATGTTCAATCTTCGTCATCGTCATCGTGATTATCAGATACTGCCCTTGTGTGTTCCTGACAACAGTCTGATCCAACATTACAACTGCAACACATCGAACATGACATCTGTGCTGCCACACAACCACACCTCCCGGTGGAACATGGCCGGGTGGTGGAGCATCCACACTTGATCAGCTGCAGAATGGTGACTGGTGCAGCAGACACATCAGGTGGAAGTGTGGTTGAACACAACGTCGCACTATCCTCACCTTCTTGCCATCCATACTTGATGGGATCCAAGTTCGGAGGGTCTGACTGAGTGGCCGATTTCCATATAATGACTTGATGATGAGCGCGATGTACATGTTGAACAAAGGCATCATGCGATGGGGGCAACGACTTCAATTTCGGAGCAGAGGTAATCTTGGAGTTGGCCATCTTAGATTTCCACAACTGGTACCGGTGTGTGGACATATCACCTTCGACTTTGGAACCATAACAGGCAGCAATGAAGGTAGTTGCCTCAGATATCATCTTTTCCTCGTCTGCTTCCAGCTGACCAAGTAAGGTGGGGTGATGTCCGCCCATTAGTACCTTCAGCGCTGTGGCCTTTCCAATGACAAAAAAATACGACACAGTATCGCATCCGGTCAAAGCATGTACAGCAGGCAGATATTTGGCGATGCTTTTGTGTTTCAGTGCTGTTTGGCGAATGTCTACGTTCGCCCTCCCAGCACACGGACTCTCCATGCTGACACCCACAGTCATCTTATCCTCGAGGTAGAAATGAATCAACAGGACAAAGACATCTGTATCGTCGCAGACCACTTTGATGTGAGTCACCACTGACACCTGACACAATTCTAACTAAGTGATGGATGATGATGACATCTGCTTCTTCATGGTGTTTTCAGATCCTGTCTCTGGAGAGTGGAATTGTTCCATACTTGTACTGGTGTAGGATCTTTTCCGGTGATCACCAGTTTGGTCTGGTTGTCCACAATGTGGGTCATCAGATACTGACAGATCAAATCGATCAGTTGTACTTTGTTGTAGGCCACTTTAGGCCTACAACATTTATACATACATTTAGGACCACTTTTTGAGCTGGAAGTGTTGTGTGTAAGTTGAGTTGATGTTTTCGACTTGAATAATGACTTGCGTGATTGAATCTCGTCATTTGTTTCGTGCTGATTTTGATGTACCTGTCGAAAATCAGGTATACGTCACAACACTCCAGGTGGTATTTGATGGTTCCCATGAGGTTGATCACATAATCCTCAACTGTACCATTTGTGGGCCAATGTACAGTCCATAACATGGCGCATCCATCGATGATGACAGCATCTGGAACACCTTGGATTCGACTTGATTGCTAAACTTGGAGTTTCGTCTTCAGGATTGCTTTTGACTGAGCCCACATCACACCGCTCTCATCAAACAAAGAGGCTGGGACAAGGGACAGTTCGTAAGAGAGGACATCCTTGATATCAATATCCCTGTATTGTTGGAGACATATGACTTGGGTGTAGATCAATTCGGTATCATATACTGGCCTTCCATTCAGCTTGATGCTCTTTTTGGTCAAAGTCATCGGGGTCACTGATGTGACCCTGATGTGACCCTGATTCAAACCGGGTCACTTTCTTGGTTAGTGTCTTGTTGAAGCTTGTTGGCCATCCAGATTCAAATTCCGCCATCTGTTGTCGTCCAATCTTGAGAGAATCATCAACGTTTACCTTGTCTGTCACATGAAACATAGTAGTAGACATCAAAATTGTGTGTGTAAGTGCATTAGAAGTGAAGATATAGCCCAAAACAGAATTTATCGAAAGTCGGTGGTGGCCATTTTGTTTTTCGCTTCAAAAAAAATTCCTCAAGGGTGCGAGTCTCGTACCTGGCTGATTCTGATTCATGATAGCTCAGAGATGATAAATCAACCAAAAAACTTCATAATGACGCTAAAGCACGCTTTGCCCTGAAATGGCTGTTTGACATCTAGACTAAGGAGGAGTGTATATTTTGACAGTTTGGTGATTGCTATCGCTTGCGAAGTGAGCCATTCCTTGTCAACCATTCAATTGGAGTGCTTTCTTGAGTGCTTAAGCCATTTGCCAAAGACCCAACAGTCGATAGCGGTGCAGTTCGTATTCCGATCAGAATGTACAGTCAGCAGTTGCTGCAATCAAAATTAAGACCAATTACTGCACCCTAGTTCCAAGAAGGAGGCCAGACATACCCCCCCCCCACACACACAAACACACACACACACACGCACATATATATATATATATATATATATATATATATATATATATATATATATATATATATATATATATATATATATATATATATATATATATATATATATATATATATATATATATACCGGGCGTAGTGGCGTGCGCCTGTAATCCGGCTACTCGGAGGCTTGGGTTGGAGGATCGCTTGAAGACGGGAGCTCTGCGCTGGGCCGCGCTATGAGAGGATGTAGGGCAGCCCGGAATCATGGCGAAACCCAATCCTTATCCCTGTGTCGTAAGAGGCGACCAGGGTTGCGTCAGGAAGGGCATCCGGCGTAAAACCTATGCCAAATCAGTATGCGGATCATAACGGATGATCCGCTGTGGCGACCCCTAACGGGAGCAGCCGAAAGATGAACAACAACATATATATATATATATATATATATATATATATATATATATATATATATATATGTGTGTGTGTGTGTGTGTGTGTGTGTGTGTGTGTGTGTGTAAACACCTCATACATACACATATACAAACAAAAACATATATAAACAAGCCGGTAGGTGACATGGGTGGTTGCTAGACTAAAGCGAATTTGAAAGATGTAGATAAGAAAACGCATCAGATGGCATTTTTGCCGTTCGTTGTTCCATATAGGAACATGACGAGCAACTCATTTGTGTTCGATTTGTCTAACCCTATGTTAGGGAATCCAACGCGAACGTTTGGGTGAAAGCATATATTAATACAATT
>NC_140975.1:63679811-63724811 GCF_056783735.1 Eptatretus burgeri | reverse complement strand
TTATGGTGTTCTGCGAATTTCCACAGCCGTAACAATATATATATATATATATATATATATATATATATATATATATATATATATATATATATATATATATATATATATATATATGTAGGGAACTTAGCAGCAGAGAGAATATGTTATATGCTTTATGAAGACACACACACATTTATTAGAAGAGATGATTAGGAAGCACAACCTGTTGCTTTGCTGATGGGAGTATTAAGGGGGTGGAGGGGAGTAAGAAGGAGGGGAGATGAGAGGAGGGAGGGTAGAGTGAGAGGAGGGATATTGAGGCGGGGTGGGGGAGCGAGGAAGGATGGGTGCGGAAAGGGAAGACGCTCCCTGTTAACTCCCCACCCCCAACACTCTCTCTTTGTCCCGTCCTCACTCTAGCTCCTCCAAGTACAGTGCAGCACTCTGCTTCCACACCTCTCTCTCTCTCCCCTCCCCATCTCTTCCTCTTTTTGTCTCCAGACGCTTTCGGGTGGTGTTTGTCTCCAGATGCTTCCGGGCGGTGTTTGTGATTTGTAAAGTAGTTGTGTATGATTTTGAAGTGATTTGTAAAGTAGTTGTGTATGATTTTTAAGTGATTTGTAAAGTAGTTGTGTATGATTTTGGTACCTTGTGATGAACGAGGATTTATACCACACAGATGATTCTCAGATAAATGTGAAGTTTAAAGTCACAACCAGCTCCAAAACTCCCTATTGGTGTTTCGCACATATGGCAATTCACAGATGATGCATGATCCCTCGGATGGATGTTAAACGAGGTGTGTTGTCTTCATTAGTCTCTAAATGGCAACAGCAAACCACCCAGTGCAACCCATTGATCAATTCAGGCAGGCAAAATTCATTGCATAAATGAATGAAATAATGTTACCTCTTATAATGATTGATCTGTGAACCAAGTACATCAAGTGGTGAAGAAAATTGGGTTACAATGCAGATAAAGCTCGTGCTCCTTAGAATGGCTCTTCATCTGAGTCCTCCTTAAACAAGTGTCAGACTGGCTGTCTGGTGCTCCTTGAACACACACAGTCGTACAGGCCTTATTACAAGAACATTTCTTGGCAGGCTTGTCTGCCAAGGTCAGCTGCCGGCACGAATAGCAGAAAGCAAAAAACATCTCTGTTGGCTTTATATGTGCCTCTATTTGTCAGGTTAATTCATGAATCAACTTTAATTTTACTACAATTTTGTTTTTATTGTCACATTGATAGACCATGAAGCTGTTTAAGCGAAATTGGATAAATAATACACTCCAAAGGTGGAGTTTTGAACCGAATGGTCATCTGGAGTCGCCACTCAGGGGAAGAGGGACCAGTTGGGTGCTAACAGCAGGTTCAAATCCTGCCATGCTTCTCCCACAGCAACGTTAAATGGACGGAGTGTGCTTTGAGCTGCAATTAGGAGTGCCATTCGCCTGGTGACTCAACTTGGACAAATGACTTGACAACTTTTATACACCTGTTTAAAAAAACAGAGGTTTAAACTGTATTTATTTGTTTTGATGAAGGAATGGATTTGTATTCAAATTCTCAGAGTATGTGCATAGATGGTTCGAGTAAGTGTGATGGGATATTGCAGCATTTTGCTGTTCAAGTGAGAGAGAAGTGGATAAAAGAAATGGATAATGTCAGAGATTTAAAATGTTGATGGAATTCCGAATAGTGATGAGAAAGGTTGGTTACAGATAATTTTTTTCGAGATTTTTCAGCTTCATTGACCATAAAAGAAATGGACGCTCATCAGATCAATAAAACAACGTTAGCATTTGGTAGTGTTTAAACTGTTTGGAGAAATTTTGTATCTCTTCACCATGTTGTCAAGTTTTGTTCCGAAACGTTTCCAAATGGATGCTCTGCTGCCAAAGTGTGGTCCGCAGCTCGGCAACTCGCACTGCTGTAAAATGTCAAGGCTGAGCGGCGTGGACCCCTCTCACTATGGGGGGAGTTCACAGAGCATTTTGTTTGTTTCGGAGTGTTGAGAGCAGTTGAACTATGCAGTATGCGATTTCGTCTTATGAAGCATTGAAAGAACTTCCACCAAAAGATTGGACAATGGGGAGAACCCAGATTTGGGTGATTGGGCATTCAAAATGTGATCATGACACTACCCTCTTCCTGAGGAGATAAGATGAGCATGTTAAAGAAAGAAAAAGAGAGAGAAGGCTGAAAAAATTTAAGCCAAAAACTGACAAAATTGGTTCCTCGAATCAAACAAATCTGCAGCCAGCATCAAATGCAGGGCTCCCATGGAAGTGAGTAGCAATTGAATAAAATTTGCAATAAAGTTTTAATAAAGCCTTTTGAATACATATGTAGTATATACTGTAGTGTCTCCAATCATGGTGGGGCGTACAATTTTTTTGAAAATCAAAGTGGGGCGTGGGACAAAAAAGGTTGAGAAACACTAGTCTAGCACATTACTGTACACTACTGTAGATTTTGTAAACACTGTACATTTAGGCTAAACTAGATTTATCAAAAAATATTTTTCTTTCTTCAATAATATATTAACTTTAGCTTCCTGTAACTTTTTTACTTGATAAACTTTTTAATTTTTCTTAAACTTTTTGATGAACGCTTTGGGGCCATGATGAACAAAACAACATGAGATTAAATCAAGCAGATGTAAAAATGATGCAATCAAGAGACGTGGTAAACACGAGATGTATGAGGCTGCTGCGTAACACGGCATACTGTTTAACAGTAAACTTTTTTTTATAAGTAGAAAGAGTACACTCGAAAATAACGATAAAATGTACAGTATAATAAATACATAAACCAGTAACATAGTTGTATTTTTTATCATTATCAAGTAATATGCACTGTACATAATTGTATGTGCTATATTGTACTTTTATATGACTGGCAGTGCTGCAACGACATCACTCGGCGATAGGAATTTTTCAACTCCATTATAAATCGTATGGGACCACCATCGTATATGTAGTCCGTCGTTGACCGAAACGTCATAATGCGGCGCATGACTGTATATATATATATATATATATATATATATATATATATATATATATATATATATATATATATATATATACAGTATATATATCTTTATTTATATATATATATATATATATATATATATATATATATATATATATATATATATATATATATACAGTATATATATCTTTATATATATATATATATATATATATATATATATATATATATATATATATATATACAGTATATATATCTTTAAATATATAAATATTATTATATCTTTATATATATATATATATATATATATATATATATATATATATATATATATATATATATATATATATATATATATATATATATATATATATATATATATATATATATATATATATATATATATATATATATATATATATATATATATATATATATATATATATATATATATATATATATATATATATATATATATATATATATATATATATATATATATATATATATATATATATATATATATATATATATATATATATATATATATATATATATATATATATATATATATATATATATATATATATATATATATATATATATATATATATATATATATATATATATATATATATATATATATATATATATATATATATATATATATATATATATATATATATATATATATATATATATATATATATATATATATATATATATATATATATATATATATATATATATATATATATATATATATATATATATATATATATATATATATATATATATATATATATATATATATATATATATATATATATATATATATATATATATATATATATATATATATATATATATATATATATATATATATATATATATATATATATATATATATATATATATATATATATATATATATATATATATATATATATATATATATATATATATATATATATATATATATATATATATATATATATATATATATATATATATATATATATATATATATATATATATATATATATATATATATATATATATATATATATATATATATATATATATATATATATATATATATATATATAATATGTAATATATATATATATATATATATATATATATATATATATATATATATATATATATATATATATATATATATATATATATATATATATATATATATATATATATATATATATATATATATATATATATAGATATTTGTAATATGTATATATATATATATATATTTGTAATATATATATATATATATTTGTAATATATATATATATATATATATATATATATATATATATATATATATATATATATATATATATATATATATTTGTAATATATTGTCATCGATATATTGTAATCGATAATATGCGAGAGCTGGAGGTGTCTTCGCGCCAAATGCTACTCCTCCTAGGGTTATGGTCGGATTGTCATGAAAATTCACTCGAATCATCTGGAATACATTGTGCACAAACAATCGAGCCGAATTTTCGATTTAGATCTTTGTTCACCCACAGCACCCCCTCGAACTTTGGGGATTTCCGATTTCAAACCGCATTTTCGGTACTTTTCATTCAAATGGATACCGAGTAGTTATCAGTTGATGGAACTGGATGAGATTTGATATGCATAATCTTAAGGTGATTCCCTATCTGCTATATGACATCCATTTTGCTCTATATCTTGTAGTTTCCATGCTCGGCGACCCATCGCCGCCTTCTGGCTTGTTTATCTGTTTGTCTGTCTGTCGATCACCTACAGGTTGCAATTTTAAACCAATCTTCATGAAACTTCACCACGTGGTATAGTTTGGCGTAAGCAAGAAGCCTATTGTTTTTTTGTTTTTTTTTTAGGTCAAAACGTCAAAATGTCAACATAAGCTAAATGTCAACAAATTTGAAAATTTTCTAAAATCCTCAATTTTCATCCGATTGACTAGAAATTTGAAGAGGATTTATATTTCAGGTCACTAAATTCAACTCGCCAATTTTTTTGAGGTCAAATTTGTTTTATGGATTTTACAAGTTTCGTGCTCTGCATGACGTCTTCTTCTTGTTATTATTATTATTATTATTATTATTATTATTATTATTATTTTCAGTGGATAAAATAGCGAATTAAATTGAAGGAAAAGTTTACTCACCTTATTTATCATTGTGTTCTCAAATTGAAAATTGGCAAAAGCTCTGGATCCAGGCTAAAGTTTCCATACTATTAGATGAACTGACATTTTCACAAATATGGAGGTCACAGCATGATTTAAAGCAACTTGTGCTTATGGGGCACCTGACAGCTGATTAAATCATGAATTGAGACACAGCAATGCTGATTATGCAGTGGCAGTGTCCCCACATAGATCGGACATGAATCGAGCATTTGTTCTCGTCCCATCACAAAATGGCCGACTCTGCGGAAGGTATCTTTATAACCCGCTTAACAACCACTCCATCTCAACGATGTGATAGCCACCCTGCGGAGCACCAGGGTGACAGTTCAAAGTCAACTCGGGAATCGAACCTGGAACAGATGGGTTAAAGGTGGGTATGCTGCTTCTGCCTCATCCTGCCAACCCCATTCAATGTAATTGAGGCTTAAAGATGCAAAAAAAACAGGGCAGAGAACCTTATTGAATAAATGTGCATCATTCACACAGTTGTTTTACATAATGAAGACTGGTTGTCCCAAGCGAGGAAGAATTTTGCACTGACAATTGCCTCGCAACCTTAGCTTCCGACAAAGACAACATCTGCCACCAGCCAAGCTAATAAAAACATATTTGTGCTCCTCTTGGGTTCGCCTAATGCCATCAAAGGAAAAATGATTTCATCATTTTGATGGCCTGTCATCTTGGAATCTGAAAAAAATATTTTGAGCGGCAGACATAATACTTGATGAAGACCTCCTCACAACAACAGGCACTACAAAGTAATTTGTCACAAATTAGACATTCCAATTTAAAAAAAGAAAAAAAGAAATCAGAACTCAGCAGAGATTTGCACTCAATACAATCGATTAGCTTTTCCAAAAGTGTAAATTCTTTATCCAATCATGGAATCGTGCTCTTCTGTCATGACGTGCCATGTTTGACGACCACGACTACAACTCCTACGACTACCCTAGAGGTATGTAGACTGATATCGAAGCTGTCTAACCTGGGTTCCAATCTCGGTCCAGCTATAAATTGTCATCTTGGTGTTTCGCAGGTAGAGCAAACCATCAATGTGTGTGTCATCCATCGGAAGGACATTATGCCGGGTGTCCTGCCTGCCATGATTTGTTGGTGGAAGTTAAAGAACGCAGAGTGCCCTTCACAAAGAGTAGGTGCATGATCCTCAGCACCTTCAACAAATTCAAAATTCTTAATCGTAACCCACAGGAGGCACTGCACCATCAGCATAGCCACACTCCCAACAAGATGCTGACCATCTGCAGCATGCTGCACGTGAAATGATGATGGGGATGACTTTTTATTTAACGGCCCCAATTATTCCCACTATTTTGTGGGCTTGACTGGGGAACATCTTCAGTCCGTCTCTTTCACGGACCAGCTATCCAGGTCTGATCTTCAACTGAAGGTGGCAGGAATTTGGAATTTGTTCATGGCACCGGCGATAGCTCGCTTACTCTTCGAAAAAGACACAGTGGTATCTTTAATGTCCACCAAAGATTGCTTGCAGACGGGACACCCAGATGAATGTCCATCTGATTGACATACACCTTATCTGAGAAGCACCGATACGAGGTACTGTATTTGCCAAGGTATTCCTTTTCTTTTTCTTCTTCTTCTTGCATATAGCAGCTTGGCTGCCGGGTAGCTTTCATTTTGTTGGGGCACAACTTTGCCTCTGATGCTGTGCCCCTATACCAGTACATTGGTACTCGTTTCGCTAACCTCAGAAAGATGACAGGCTGAGTCAACCTCACCTGGTGTTAATTCAGTGTAAAATGGGGCTCAAACTGAGGACCCTAAGATCCCAAGCCAGCGACCCTAACCAGTATGCCAACAACAGGCTGAACAAGCCAGCCACCCCAACAACTAAGCCAACACCAGGCTTGAAGGTATTCTTCAGAGAAGATCAGAACATCGAGATGTTGCCATCATCCACTGATAGACTTTGTTCATTAAACATCGACTGATCATGAAGATGACCTAAACGGTACTACGACTACAAAATTGAGGTTCGAGCATCTCTACAAACACTCTAATCATCATAGCTGCAGTATCACTCAATTATCGTCAAAATAACGGAAAAGACACCGTAATATCACATGCCAAATAGATGGCGCACCTTTAAATGCTCCTACCTCGTGTGGTTGCATTTCATTGAGCAGCATTTCGAGGCAGTTTAATGGATATATTACATTCCACCACAGAAAAGTGTTCCACACATCCCATGTTGAACCCATGGCCATGATCTACATTATCGCCAAAAAACCTGTCCAGCAGCCCCTTCCAAAATGGACAAGCAAGTGGCGTCTTGCTCTTCCCCTGCCTTCGCATCTGTCTTGCACTCTCTGCCCTTTATGCCATTTACCCCTCGACAGCCACATAGGTCACACACACTCATCAAATAAGTGACTCAATCCTTGTCAGTGTTACTAAGTGTGCTTTTAAGAAAGCTGTCAAGGAATGGGGTTGTCTTTGAGACAAAAGCCAATGTTTTCTGTCTTCTGCACTTCTTCTTGTGTGTGTGAAATCACCTTTTTGTCAACATACACCCTCTCTCTAGTATAAATATGGCTCGTTGAGGAACACATACCTTCTGGGAGTTGTCAGACCACCCATTACCAGATGTGAATGATCTGGTAGCTGAGCATTTTCACCCGACACGATGGCCTACTCTCTTCAGAAGGCAAAGTGGTAGCCCATTTTTGTTGCAGTGGAATCGAAGGAATTGCTCTCGTTGAACATGAATCGGAAAGAAAAACAACCCTGTAGTTTAGCAGTACCTTCGTCCCAATGCCTTACGCACAGCGAGCAGTGAGAATAAGTTTACTCTGTCTGCCTGTCTGGTTGTCAATCAATATTTAAAATCATTCCAAACAGGAAACTTGCTGTTTTTAAGAACTTCATCAAGGACACAAACAACAGGCACAAAGCACTCATGCGATGCATTCGATGGGGTGATGTAATTAATGTATTTATACGACCTTTACAATCTTTATTTTATTTCAATTGAATTATATACTTCAACACTGAAGAACAGAAATGTTAAGTTTGTTGAGGAATTTTTGATAGGTCACATGGTTTGGCAGCCATGTTGGATTGAACAAAAGTATTAAATAATGTTTTTTTCTGGAATTGCTTAATCAATTGATGTGAAACTTCAAATTTATGATGTAGTAGTGATGGGGAATACAAGTTTTAAATTTCAACTTGATCGGACGCATGATCTGGCAGCCAGAATTATTTAATTTTTGATATTGGCTCTTTTTTTTTTCTTTTTTTTCCTTTTTGAATAAGGCACACTTGGTAAGTTCCTGGATGGATTTGAGGATAGAGGAGAAGCTGAAATGTGAATCTTATCCAGGTTCCTCCTGATGACTTCACCTTTGCTTATTGCTTGTTTGGGTTCCTTCTGATGACTCCATTGCAGGAGTGTCCTGATTTGATCTTCCATGTGATTTGAATTGAATTCATTTTAATCCCATTCTAAATTCAATTGAATAATAATGAATCACAATAACAAAAAGTCATGGGTCAGGGTGAAGTTTTTGATTAAAGTGGGGTTGCATCAAAGCGGGACGTTTTGGTACCCGATCATCACTGCCAGCAGTTATCAAGTGGGAGTTCTAATTATGCCAATTATTTTTTAGGTCAACATAGACCAAAAGGTCAACATAGGTCAAAGGTCAACAACTTAGGCAAGATTTGTAAATTGTCAGTTTTCATCCGATCAACTTTAAATTTGAAGAGGAGTTGCATATTTGGTCATTGAATTCAACCACCAATTATTGTTGAGGTCAAATTTGTTTTATGGATTTTGCAAGTATCGTGCTCTGCATGACATTTCTTCTTGTCTGTCTGTCTGTCTGTTTGTTTGTGTGCAGGATATCTAAAAAAAGTTGAAGACGAATCTGGATGAAATTTGGTGGACAGGTTGGGTGTGTGATGAGGATGAACTGATTAGATTTTGGTGAAGATCTGGATCCAGATCTGACTACGAAAATTTTTTCAGCGATTATATATTCACCATTGAGAGATCGGGCCAAAATGATATATAGCATGATATCTCAAAAAGTTGTGGACGGATTCGGATGAAACTTGATGGACACATAAGTGATTCTTCACCATTGAGAGACGGAGCTAAACACATATAGAGCACGATATCTCAAAAAGTTGTGGACGGATTCAGATGAAATTTGGTAGACAGGTTGGGAGTGTGATCTTGACAAATTGATTCGATTTTGGTGAAGGGGAAATCCAGATCTGGATACGAGAATTATTTACTTTTTAAAATGATTCTTCACCATTGAGAGATAGGGCCAAAAATGATATACTGTAGAGCATGATATTTCAAAATGTTATTGGGCCCTATATGTTAACGTGGGTCAGGCATTATGTGGCAGAGGTATGCGCTCTACCGAGTGCCCGTCTAGTTTCTTATGATTTCATTACCGATACCAATACACACACACACACACACACACACACACACACACACATATATATATATATATATATATATATATATATATATATATATATATATATATATATATATATATATATATATATATTGTTGTGAATTTGCGCCCGCCGGCGTGCGAACGGCCACGTAACTCGGATCGCGGCACGTCGCTCACCGGACGGACAATTCAGTCGTGACGCTCCGGGAACTATCGCCCGGAGCCAGTCACGGGTGGGCCTTTCGAGCTCACCACAATCGTGCCAATCGGCCACCCGTGTCGGATAGGGTTGTTCGCCAAACTCGACCTACCTAAGAACCCACGCAGATGGTAAACCCGGCGATCGTACCTCGTCGCAGGTCGACTACAGACACGAGCTGCTTGGGCAGCCCGTTCCGTACTATCGGGATAACCGAGCGGTGTTATCGTCAACCTCGACGGTTCAGATTATTTACCGGGCGTTTTGCACTCACTAGGAACCCTTTACGTGAAGCAGGATGGAAGTTCAATTAGGAAAAGACGAAGCGAAACGGGAAAACAGTTCACACAATGCACATTTATTTCCCGGCACATGGAAAGCATGTATATACAGCCATACAGTCAAAATGCACATAAAGCAACCAAAACAATAAAAGCAACAACGACGCAGAGTTAATACCGACTACACGCACACACGGCAACACTTATACAGCTTTACTTTGCAGACGGCGCCAACACATATTTACACAAAAGCAAAGGAAAGAAACCACCCTCATAGACAAGGGGGCAGACAGGCCTGTAGGCCAAATATAACCACCTGGAGGATCGGCCAGGTCCGCGAGACCGGGGGGGGGGGGGTCCTACCCACGTCCTCGTGACGCGTTGGCGGGCGAGCCGCAAATGTGGCCGCGCGGCTGTGCCCCGACCCCGTGCTCCTTGGTGGGTTTCGTTGGCACGACGTTTGGGGTGGGGAGGGAACGGGGCCCCCTTTTGCACTACCTCAGCACAGGGGAAAGGGGTAATTTTTGATGCCCTGGGGGAGGAGAATGGCTGGCTGGCTTGGGTCCCGCGACGAGACGAGCGATTTCCCCACACTGTAATCTCGTCGCCGACCGCCGTCCTTCTCGCCTCGGACCCGAGCTCCTTTGCCTCTTCCCGCAACTCTTCTCAGTTCCACACTCTCCTCACCCGACCGACTCGACTCTGCCCCACTTTTCAGCTCTGCATTCTCCTCACCCAACCGACTCGACTTTTTATCCTCCCTCTTCGCCTTGCGCTCGCCTTTTTATAGGCGGGCAGGAGAAGCCAGTATGCAAATATTCGGATCAGAATGACCTCGGGGGCGGAGCCACGCTCGCCCATTGGTCAGAGGAAACGGGGGCGTGAACCTCCCCTGATCCTTGAATTTGCATATATCGACTTCACACACATGTGCCTGGATGCGGGGCCAAGCCGTCCCGCGCTCGCTAATTGGATGGAGGAAAAGTGGGCGTGTAGCGTTTTTCATCCGAATTTTCTCTCGAAAAGGCCGCTATTTGCGCTTGCGGCTCGGTGCGCTCGGCACCAAATGCTGAACGGGCCCGAGACAGCCCGACATTCAGTGTTCACAGGTGGAGCGGGAATGGCCGTAAAAGGAGAGAGGTGAAGGTGGTAGAGGGTTTTTGGTGGTGGTTTGATGGTTATGGTGCCGTTTGGGAATGGTGGTGGTGCGATGATGTGGGAGCGTAGATGGTGGCGGTGGCGTGGTTGTTGTGTGATGGCAGTTGAGACGTGTTGGTTTTAAAATAAAGATAGAACAGAAAAAATTGCTAACTCAAAGCGTCGCAGCCCGGATGAATCACATAAATTCCCTCTATACAACGGGTTTGGGCTAACTACACATGGACTTAGAGATATCTCACCTGAGGGCCCTGAATGGTGGTTTGCGAATTTCCACATCCGTAACAATATATATATATATATATATATATATATATATATATATATATATATATATATATATATATATATATATATATATATATATACATATGTATATATATATATATATATATATATATATATATATATATATATATATATATATATATATATATATATATATATATATATATATATAACGGTTCTCGGAACCGCATACATACAATAGAGAGGTGTCCCAGGACAGTTATGCCATTAATATGCGTGTAGATAGACCCCTTCCTTTTGTTTAGCGGGAAGACGGGGAATGCGTTGTGATGGTGTAATAGTAAGGGTTAATAAATCATTTTTTCCTTTCATTTCATTCCCACTCTTCTTTTCTTTCCTGGGATAAATCAGTCATGAATGCTTTAGCAGTAAGGTGGGCGAGCTGTACCAACGTCCACCTGAAACCCGGCCCAAGCTGGCGGACCATGTGAGGGGTCGGGGCCAATCAAAGTGCCAAATTTGGGCGATGACGTCGAATTTGGCATGATCCTCTCCCCCGAGCTTCGGGGCTCTTAAAGCTGGATAAGCTCCTCCGTCGGGGGTGTAGGGGTGTGTGTGTGTGTGTGTGTGTGTGTGTGTGTGTGTGTGTGTGTGTGTGTGTGTGTGTGTGTGTGTGTGTGTGTGTGTGTATGTGTGTGTATGTGTGTATGTGTGTGCCTGTGTGTATTTGTGTGTGTATTTGTGTGTGTGTATGTGTGTCCCTGTGTGTATTGGTGTGTGTATGTGTGTATGTGTGTGTATGTGTGTGTGTATGTGTGTGCCTGTGTGTAATTGTGTGTGCGTGCCTGTGTGTGTGTGTATGTGTGCCTGTGTGTATATGTGTGTGTATGTGTGTGTGCCTGTGTGTGTGTGTATGTATGTGTGTGATTCGGAGTGGTGTTTTCAAGTGGTGTGTGTATGTGTGTGTGCGTGTGTGTGTGTGTGTGTGTGTGTGTGTGTGTGTGTGTGTGTGTGTGTGTGCCTGTGTGTGTATGTGTGTGCCTGTGAGTATGTGTGTGCCTGTGTGTGTATGTGTGTGCCTGTGTGTATGTGTGTGTGTGTGTGTGATTCTGAGTGGTGTTTTCACGTGGTGTGTTTCTGCTTCTTGACTCTGCCCATGTCTCGCCTTGACGAACCGCCTCCCCCTCCTAGTCTCCCCCCACGCCTTGCCTCGTCCACCCGCCTGCCTGGTCCCGCCCACTACTCCACACTCGCACTTTGGACTCCGCCCTTCTCAACTCAAGCTCCTCCGCCAGAACACAGGCTCAACACGTGCGGCTTGGGCCAGAGACAATGCGACTACTGTCTGGTACCGCACCACGGAGCATCCCCTCCCCCGGAACGCCCAGGTACCAAGAGTACAACCTCAAATCCCCACCCTCCCTGGTTGCAAAAGTCCCTTCCCATTGCTGTTTCTTTTTCTGTGTGTGTCTGAGTGTGCTGGCGCCTGTCTGTTAAGTAAGTCTGTAGAATTGCATTATTGTTATCCCGCTCCCTCCGGGAGGGAGTGGGATATTGTAATCATCCGGTTTGTTACTGACGAAATCTAAAGATTTCGTAAGTATATTGATGACTTCCGTCCTCTGTGTGTTTGTTTGTAGGCACGATAACTCGAGAACGGAAGAAGCTACCAATGTCAAATTACACCACGTGATTCAGGAGGGTGGTGGCTAGTGCTGATTAGATTTTGGTCAAAATCGGTCAAAGGTCAAGGTCACAGTGAGGCCAAACATTCTATTTTTGATGGTTTGGTACAGAATCATCGTAGAAACCTCTGGTTTGCGTAGTCACCTTCTCGAGAGACAGCTTTTATTTGACAAGGTCAGAGGTCAAGTTGACGATTTCATAAGTACCAGTCTATGACTGCTTGTTTGTCTGTCTGTCTCTGTTAGCAACTTTACGGCAAAACTGCTTTAGCAAACATTATTAAATTTAATCCACAGGTGGGCAATGAATCTTGGACGACCCCATTAACTTTTGGGTCCAAGTGGATCAAAGGTCAAGGTCACGAAAAGATCAAAATCGTTTTTCGCTCATAACTTCGTCCAAAATGATCTGATTTACTTCAAACTAAGCTTATAGTGAACCTCATTCTATTTGTCACTTATAATCCTACCCATTCCTAGAGTGAAAAATGCATATTTGTGAAGATCGGTAGGGTCCGAAGTTTTTGGGGTCACGGTCATCGGTCAAAATTACAAATTTTCCATTAAAACTAAAACATCGTTACGAAAATACAACTTTACGGGAAAACGGCTGGCTCAAACACTGTCAAATTGTATCCACAGGTGGGTAATGAACCTCGGACGACCCCATTAACTTTTGGGTCCAATTAGGTCAAAGGTCAAGGTCAGGTCACGAAAAGGTCAAAATCGTTTTTCGCTCATAACTTCATCAAGAATGATCCGACTTACTTCAAACTAAGCTTATAGTGAAACTGATTCTATTTGTGACTTAAAATCCTAACAATCCTATCGTGAAAAATGCATATTTGTGAAGATCGGGGTTAAGGATGTATCAAATTGAATTTTGATCCCCAAAATAACTTTATGCCTTAAATGGGTGGGATTTGTTGTACCTGGCACCACTTGTTGTAACTGTTATTAATCTCGCGTCAAGGCTGCACTGTGTCTGCTTTTGTAAGTTGCTTGTATTATTGTCGCACCCCACCTCTCTCCTCTTTCTCTGCGTTACGTACCCAATAAACTCTTCACACCCCTTTTTAGTTTCCCCCTTACTCACCCCCTTATTGCTCCCCCACCCCACCTCACCTCCACACCCAATCGTCACTCTCCCCTCCCTCCTCTTTTCCTCTCTTTACCCTCTCTCTCTTCCCTCCGTCCTCACTCCCGCTCCCCCACCCATCCTCCCTCCCTCTCCCCCCTTGCTCCCCTTCCCACTTCCTCCTCGCTCCCCCTCCCTCCTCTTTCTTACCCACCCCATCCCTCTCTCCCCTCTCCCTTCTTCCACTCTCTCTCCCTCCCCCTTCTCTCTCTCCTCCCTCTTTCTCTATCCCCTCCTCTTTTAGTATTCCCTTCAACAAAGTGATGGGTGGTATTTGCCAGTGAATAAATAACCTTTTTGGTTTAATGTTCATTAATATATCTTATAATTATTTAAATCATACAAATTTATTATTTAATTGAGAGTAAATTATTGTTTCACAAAAACAATATTTATTTATTACTCCACATGCCCTGATTCACACCCATTTGTGGCGTCGCTCTTGGTGAAGGGCTTTGGCCCAAGTCTTTCTGGAAACCTGTTGGTCAGGCCTAATGTTCCACTGTTGCGGGAATTTTAAATTCGTTCAGGGTGCTGGCGATAACTTGCTGACTCTTCGCGGAAAGACATCAAGGGATCTTCAACGTCCATCAACGATCAGTGCAGGCAAATGGATCCTCTGACTAAATGACACCCTCCCCCCCCCCCCACCCCATGGACATTGATGCCTCACCCTCCATGTGAATCACCAGTATGACAGTTTATAGTTGCGAGGGAATTCAACCTCAGGCTAGACAGCTCATTGGTAAATGTGAAAACCTTCAGGCTATCCTGCCAACCCTTAAAATTGGATTTAAACACCAACACCGAAACAAAACTACCGATCACGTGTACAAATCATCAATATAATTCAGATGACAATACGTGCATTGTCAATGACATCTGGAATGGTGACATTTATATAAAGGCATTCATGAATATTCAGTGCTGAAAAAAACACATTTGAATAATCAAAATAACATCAACCACTAGAGGTCAGTGTTGCTTTACCTGCAAAGTCAAATTGCATTGCTGATCGAAACGTGCGGTTGAGCAACCTTTGCAATTGAGCAAGGAGACTTTTTGGTGTCAGGAGTGGATAACACACTCAAGGTACTGCATATTGCAATATGTCAAGTGTAGTGTAGACTACAGAGTTCAAAAGTGCTTCGAGACATCCCATAAACTTTGCACGATCAGGATCCAGCCTCATACATAGCTCTTTATAACCGAACCCAATGGCGACACTGTCCGGGGAATTTTCCGTCCAATAAAGGGCTTTTGAAATCTCTCTTTAGGAGAGGGGGTGGGTCGGGGTGTTGTGAGGGAGGGGGAGGGTGGGGTGGTCATCTCCACGGTAACGGACAACTAATGGTGTGAAATAGTCAGGGAATGGTTCACAATTATGTGGGCATTTTCAGGAGAACAGAAGGCAGCAGACGAATACAATTGGTCGTTCAAAAAGATCTTCAAGATAAAAGTTTAAATTTTTCAATCCATCTTTTTGCTCATGAGACTACAGTATTAAAACTAGAAGGGCACGAAGAAGAGCGCACACCTCCGCCACGCAATGCCTGCTCCACAAGCACATATCTGGCCCAATACATTTTTGAAATATCATGCTAAACAAAACTATGTCGTTTATGGTCCGATCTCTCAATGGTGAAGAAATAAATTTAAAATTAAATAATCCTCGTTTCCAGATCTGGATTCGGATATTCACTAAAATCGAATCAATTCATTGTGGCCACACACCCAACATGTCCACCAAGTTTCGTCCGAATCCGCCCAAAACATTTTGAGATATCGTGCTAAATATCGTTTTTGGCACTATCTCTCAATGGTGAAGAATCACTTTAAAAATTTCAGTAGTCGGATCCGGATCCGGAACTTCACCAAAATCTAATCAGTTCGTCCTTGGCACAAACCCAACCTGTCCACCAAATTTAATCTGGATCTGCCCACAAGTTTTTGAGACATCCTGCACACAGACAAACAAACAAACAAGCCGGTAGGCGATGAGGGATCCGCTAGGATCGAAGCGCTGGATACGATGCTTTTCATTCTGACCGATCCACCGACGAAGATTCATTTCCAAGACGTATTGGTTCACATACAATTGTTCCTCTGCCTGGCAAGATTTTTCCTATTGCGTATTTTGCCAACTGGCACTCCTCATAAAAAATGATGGTAAATAGACACCCTATTTTTGAAAGACTACCATTTGAAAAATATAACCTAAATCAAAAATCGGCTCGAGTAAAATTTTCTAAATATCTCGAAGTGTTTAATTCCAAAGTCTCGTTTCTCCACATTCAAAACTGTAGGACAAGTATTGAAAATAGTCAACGTGGTTTTCGGCCGCTGCATAGCAACGTGTGGTTTCTTAGCAACGAAACTCAAACGCGCACATTCCCACCCCATATGGCACCTGTTCGCCAAGTTTCATTGAAATCAGTTTGCTGGTTTGTGCTGTGGAGCCTCGCGTTGCAGACATACGCACGCACGCACACACACACACACACACACACACACACACACACACACACACACACACACACACACACACACACACACACACACACACAGGAACCCCGACAATAAGGGATATCTAGCGAATCCAACAAGAAGACGTCGTGTGGAGCACGAGACTTGCAAAATCCATAAAACAAATTTGACCTCAAAAATTATTGGCGAGTTGAATTCAGTGACTTGAAATATAAATCCTCTTTAGATTTCCAGTGAATCGGATGAAAATTTACAATTTTAGAATTTGGCCTATGTTGACCTTTTTGTCAATGTGGACCTACAAAATAATTGGTGGTTGAATTCATTGACCTGAAATATACATCCTCTTCAAATTTCAAGTCAATCGGATGAAAATTGAGGATTTTAGAAATACCACCTCAGTTGTTGACCTTGGGACTATGTTGACCTTTTGGTCTATGATGACCACAAAAATATTTGGCTGGTTTAATTCAGTGACCAAATATGCAACTCCTTCAAATTTCAAGTCAATCGGATGAAATTTGACAATTTTAGAAAGTCGGCCTATGTTTTCCTTTTGGTCCATGTTGACCTCAAAAATAATTGGCTGGTTGAATTCAGTGACCTGAAATATAAATCCTCTTCAAATTTCAAGTCAATCAGTTGAAAACTGAAGATTTTATAAACACCACCTCAGTTGTTAACCTTTGGCCTATGCTGAACTTTTTGGTCGAATTTGACCTCAAAAATTATTGGCGAGTTGAATTCAGTGACTTGAAATATAAATCCTCTTTAGATTTCCAGTGAATCGGATTAAATTTGAAGATTTTAGAAATCTCACCTAAGTTGTTGACCTTTGACCTATGTTGACCTTTTGACCTCAAAAACAATGGGCTTCTTTCCTTCGACGAACTCTATTATGTGGTGAAGTTTCGTGAAGATCGGTTTGAAAATTGTGACCCGTAGGCGACAAACAGACAGACAGAATAACAAAATCGACTAACTAATATATAGTTGAAAAATCTTCCATTTTGCAATGTAACAAACAGACAGCGAGGGGTGAAAACATAACCTCCATCTCCTTCGGTGGCGGAGGAAAAGAACCATTTCAGAACTTATAACTCCATCGTTTGTATAACAGCATTTTTGCTTTTGTATATACACTAAAGAAGTAATAAAAACTTTTTTTTTAAATGTAAAAGGATGCAGGGATGTTACAAAGTGTGTAAACAAGGTAGGGATGGTCACAGTAAATGATCATGTGAAACCATCCCTTCAACTTTCTTTGAATAATTGTTGCCCACAGAAAAGACACTGTGTGTGTGTGTGTGTGTGCGTGCGTGCGTGCGTCCGTGTGTGTGCGTTCGATATAACTTTGTCTTTTCTCAGGACAACCGTTATCCAAGGCAAGATGTCGGGATGGTTTCACATCATCATTTCTTGTGATCATCCCAACCTTGTTTACATACTTTTCGGAGGAACATCCCTCCATCCTTTTGCATTGTTCCCCTTGCCAAAGGAGAGGGTATTACATTTGGATTTGGGTCCGTTTGTTTGTCTGATTGTTTGTGCACACAGACCGTGAATATGTTTTTTTCTCTGCAACCGCTTGTCGGATTGACACAAAATTTTCACCATTGGAGCGACTACTCATGCAAACTCTTTCAATGATAATCATGACTGATGGATTGCATTGAGTATTGTGAGAGACGTATCAGGAAATATGTAAACCTCTTAGAATCATCTTGGGTAAGTTCTTTGAATGAGGGAGAGGTACCAGAGTCCTGGAAGCAAGCTAATGTAGTACCCAGCTTCAGGAAAGGGAAGAAGTGCAATCCAGAAAATTATCGTCCAGTAAGTTTGACGTCTGTGGTCGGTAAACTGATGGACAATATCATTAGAGATGCATTTGTGAGTCATCTCGAGGGAAGTGATCTTCCAAGTGATGAACAGCATGGATTTCAGGAGTGGTCGATCTTGCATGACACAATTATTGGAAGTTTTAGAGCAGTGGTCACAGTCTTGACTGCGTGTATTTGTATGACAGAAAGGCTTTTGATAGTATCCCTCATGTCCTGCCCTTGCACGAGCTTGAATATTATGCAATCAGAAGTCAATTACTTAAATAAATCAAATCATATTTGTCAGGCCGCTCACAAAGGGATGTAGTAAATGGAACTGCATCCACTTCTCTTCCAGTGACAAGTGCAACACCACAGGGCAATGCACTATGTCCAACATTGTTCATTGGCTTCATAAATTATCTTCCTGAATCAGTTCAGTCCAGTTTAAAGTCGTTAATGGATTATATCAAATTATATTGAGTGGTGAATAGGGAGGTGGATGCAGTAATACTCCAGAATGATGTTGATGAGACTGTGAACTGGTGAGGATGCTGGCAGCTTTCCTCTAATGAGGCAAAATGTAAGCTTCTTCATTATGGAAGAAGAAATCAAGAGGGGAATTCACTCATTGCAGTCGTCCAAACCCATCCCTCAGTGTACTGCAGTTAGAGCGAAGGGTGGTGAGCTCTTGACAGAAGTCTGAAGTGAAAGCCCACAGGACTGGTTACTTTGAGCGGCTGCACCAGGCTGATCCACCAGGTGTTGATTTGGATGTCAGGGGTGTTACTATCTCTATAGCTGACCCTCCAATCAACTGTGATCCGCCTTCATTTGTGGAAACACGGGCTGCGGTAAATCGGTTGAAATAGGGTAAAGCTCCTGGGATCTGTGGCATCTATGCTGAACTTCTCAAAGCTGGTGGAAATGCTGTACTCATGTCATTGCATGCAGTTCTGTGCTCTTCTTGGAAAATAGGCATCATTCCAACTGACTGGAAGAAGGGCCTGGTTGTAACTCTCTGGAAAGGGAAGGATGATCGCCACGACTGCAACAACTACCGAGGGCTGACGCTGCTCTCAGTGCCAAGCAAGAAGGTCTTTGCTCAGATAGTTATTGATAGGGTTCGCCACCATCTGCTTGAGCACCAGCACCCAGAGCAGTCAGGCTTTACACCAAAGAGGTCAACGATTAGCCGTATCTTTGCCCTTTGGATCCTCACTGAACACAGACTGGAGTTTCGCCATGGGCTGCTTGCAGCCTATGTAATGATCTCTGCAAAGCATTTGATTCAATGAATCGTCATGCCCTCTGGAGGATTCTTGGTCTTTGTGGGGTGCCACCAAAACTGATCAATCTGATGTCTGAACTACACTCTGGTACTGAGGGTGCTGTGAGATGTGGTGTCCCCATCTCTGACTTATTTCCACTTGTTTCTGGAGTTCTTCAGTGGTGTGTGCTAGCCTCCACACTTTTCAGCACTTGTATGGACTGGATTGTGTGGAGGATGTTCGAGAGATCAAGCTGCGGTGCATCATTTGGTAATGTCAAGATCTCTGACCTTGATTTCGTAGATGATGCAGTCATCTTTGCGGAGACTCTAGATATCCTTTTGGGGGCCCTCGAGTTGCTGAATGAGGAGTTGGAGCCACTGGGATTATGGGTTTCCTTGTTCAAAACTAAGATCCAGGCTTCCAATGACATCTTGGTTGCTGCTATGTTGTCTGTACCTATTTATGGTGAGGATGTTGAGGTCATGGAGTTATTAACTTACCTTTGCAGTGATATTCATGTCTCTGCTGGCTGTGAGCCAAAGGTAAATATAAGTCTGGGTCAGACCCGGGGAATTATTGAAATCGTTGGATCATGGGGTGTGGCACTGTTCGTACCTGTGCAGGAGGATGAAAGTCTGAGTCTTCAGGTCCTTGTTGTTTCCAGTCTTGCTCTATGGATGTGAGACTTGGACTTTGACCAGGGATCTGAGACGGAGACTTAATTCCTTTGGTACTAGGTCTCTTCGGCGAATCCTTGGCTATTGCTGGTCAGATGTTGTGTCCAACGAGCGGTTGCTGAGAGATACTCAGAGGAGATTTGTTACTTGCATAGTCCGTCAGTATGAACTGCAGCTGTATGGACATTTTCCTGATGCTGATCCTGCTCACCAGATTCTCTCAGCGAGGGAGTCTCATGAGTGGAGGAGGCCAATGGGCCGACCACATGCCTCGTGTTGCAGCAGGTTGATCAGAATCTCGAGGAAATCGGGATGGGCCAAGCATCTGCCTGGGGGAGTACTGTTGGAAAGTGGATGCAGTGATGTGATGCTGCAGCACACGCCACCATACTTGACCTAACCTGACCTAACTATTACGGAAAGCGTCTGTTTCCAGAACTTCGTAGGATAGACTATCCAGATAGGTAAATTGAAGGCACTTGGTCCAACCACTCTTACATTTAGATGAAGTGGAGCAGAGATGATTCAGTTGTTTTTTTAATGTTCAGAGGATTGGATAATGTGGACGATACGAAGTTTCGTTGTTTTTACACTGTCCAGAGGAATCGACCAAGACAAGAGAGCATTCACTCAAGCTGAAGAAGTTTCATTGTAAGACAAAAATCAGAGTGTGCCTTTTCTCTCCGTTGGGTGAATAATTGGAATTCTCTTCCTCGTCATGCGATTCAGTCTGGTACGCTAAATCATTTTTAAGTCTGTGCTTGAGAAGCATTGGTTTGACCATCCCTTGAAGTTTAATCCCTACATTAGAGTTTAAGACATCGTGAATAGGGGCACATAAGCTACGCTTTACGTCTCAAAATGCAGTAAATCCAGTAAATCGCATCATGGGTCACGTGGTGCAGCAGCCATTTTGGAAAAAGAAGAAAAACTTTTGAGCTCGATTTCAAAAACCGCACAATGGAAAAAATTTAAACTTGTCACATGGCAAGTACTCCGCATCGGGAATAAAGCGTGATTTTTTTTTAATGATGTCATAGTTATGACATCATAATTACATACATAGAATCGATCGACATGAAACTTCACAATTATGATCTCGTGGCGATGGGAAATATATGCTTTAAATTTCATCCCGGTTGGATGTGTGGCCTGACAGCGAGAATTGTTTAATTTTTTGAATCTAGGTTTCTTTTTTCTTTTCTTTTTTGAATAAGGCTCACTTGGCTGTTCCTGGATGGGTTTGTGGGTAGAGGAGTAGCAACTGAAATGTGAATCCTATCCAGGTTCCTCCTGATGAGTTCATCTTTGTTTTTTGCTTGTTCGGGTTCCTTCTGATGACTCCAATGCAGGACTCGTACCTATTTGGTCTTCCATTTGATTTGAATTTAATTAATTTTAATCCCATTCTAAATTAAATTGAATAACAATTAACGTCATGGGTCAGAATCAGGTCTTCCATCAAAGCGGGACGTCTTGGTAATCGGTCATCACTGCCAGTAGTTATAAAGTGGTAGTTCTCATTATGTCTCTCACTAATTATGTAACACAACAGTACACAAACACCACGCAAAATACATGACACCAAACTACACAAACACCACACAAAACAAGTAACTGGCGAGGGTCTGCAATCTCTGCTGCTCTTTTTCTTGTTACCTCCGCCACCGAAGCTGAAGGTGGTCTGTTTTCACCCCTTTCTGTCGGTTTGTCTGTCTGTTTGTTTGACTGGCCGTTTGTGTACAGAATATCTCAAAAAGTTGGAGATGGATCTGGATGAAATTTGGTGGACAGGATCGGTGTGAAATGGACGAACTGATTAGCTTTCGGTGAAGATCCTGATCTGGATCCGACTAGTAGAATTTTAAAAGTGATTCTTCACCAATGAGAGATAGGGTTAAACCGATATATAGCACGATATCTCAAAAAGTTGTGGACGGATTCGGATGAAACTTGGTGGACAGGTTGGTGGTTCGCAAGGACAAATTGATTCGATTTTGGTGAAGATCAGAATCTGGATCTGGATACGAGAGTTATTTATTTTTTAATGTGATTCTTCACCTTTGAGAGATATGGCCAAAAACGATTTTGCACTGTATACCATGATATTTCAAAAATGTATTGGACCCGATATGTTTTCGTCGATCAGGAATTACGTGGCGGAGGTATGCACTCCACCGAGTGTCATTCAAGTTCAAAATGCTTTAATCACTTGTTACTTTACTTTTTCAGAAATATATATATATATATATATATATATATATATATATATATATATATATATATATATATATATATATATATATATATATATATATATATATATATGAGATGATCTACGAATGACTTACAAATGTTGTAATGCAAACTTTATAGACCTGCTCACATTGTAATGGTGCTGCAATACTTTATAGACGATCTAACCTTCGAAAGCGTACGTACTTTATAGAAATATATTGGTTGTTGCTGTTATTATTATTATTTTTTATACCTTGTTGAGGCTCGTATGAGAGCGAACACACAACGCACAGCAAGGGGGCAAGAGACAAGAGGGGCGGGAGTGGGAAGGACAAAACAGTGGGGAACAGAACCATTAGGAGTTCTGTGGAAGGGAGAGGGATTGGGCGGGGAACATGGAGAATAGAAGATGGCCATTACAGGGACTTTCAGGAAGGAAAGCTTGGAATTTGAGGGAGGTGGACTTGGGTGGATTATCGGAGGTAGAAAAGGTCGAGGATTTGGATGGGGGATGATAAGAGGTGGTGGTGAACAGCTGTTTTGAAGGCCTGGAGAGAAGAATGGGAATGAATAGAGTGAGGGAGTTTATTCCAAAGGCGGGAAAAAAGAGGAATGAAAGAGTGAAAGTGAGCAGTGATTCGTGATTTTGGTAGTTTTACCAGAAGGGGGTTGTTGGCGGACATTGAACGCCCTGCGGAAATGTGGTGCGGCCAAATCGCAGAGAGAGCAGGGGGGGCGAGGCTGGAGAGGAGACGGTAGAAGACAGAAAGACCACCGACGAGCCTGCGGTGAGAGTGAGAGGCCCAAAGACTCAGCCTCATCGCGGGAGATGCCAATGATCTGAAATGCCTTGGTTTCCGCAGCATGAAGCCGAGAAAGGTGGGAGGCAGGAGCACCAGCCCAGATTGGAGAGCAGTACTCCATCAGGCTGTGGACAAAAGCTTTGTAAGTGGTCAGGAGCTCAAGTGGGCCGAGGAAGGACTTTGCACGACGGAGAATTCCCAGTCGGCGACTGGCTTTGGAGGCGAGGTTTGAAATGTGGCTTTCCCAGGAAATATCATGGCAGATAGTGAGACCCAGAAGCTTGAAACAAAGGACTTCTTCCAGAGGATTGTTGAGAAAGTGGATGGGTGGGGGGTGGGGGGTTCTAAACGGTCATTTCGGAGAGACATAGTAAGAGTTTGAGATTTGTCCGGATTGAAAGACATGTTCCACGTGTTTGACCAGTTTGTGATTTTATCCAGATCTACAGTGAGAGAATAAGCTGCTGCCTGCCGATCTGAGGGATGACAAATGGTACGGCAGAGGGTGGAGTCATCAGCAAAGAGATATAGAGGATTTTCCAGAGAGTCCGAGAGATCATTGATGAAAACCAAAAAAGAACAGGGCCAGAAGAACTCCATGTAGGGCCACACGGTGACTGCGACAGGAGAGGAAGTCTGCGAGCCATGAGTGGAGATGGCCTTGAATACCATGGGAAGAGAGTTTGGTGAGCAGGGCAGGCTGCCAGACCGTGTCAAAAGCACGTGATATGTCCAGGCATACGGCTCGGATTTCCTGTCTGGCATTGAGCACCTCCATCCATTGTTGGTAGAGCAGAAGTAGCATATCCAGGGTAGAGTGACCTGGTCTGAAACCAAATTGAAGATCGGAAATCAAGCCCTTGGAGAAGAGGAAGGATTTAATGTCTGAAGTGATGATGGATTCCATAACCTTGCTGATGATTGGCAGAAGGCTTATTGGTCTGTAGTTGCAGGGATCTGTTTTGCCCCTTTTTATGCAGGGCAGTGATGTTTGCTGATTTCCAAGCAGATGGCAGATGACCTTGAGCAAATGAGAGGGTGAATAGAACAGAGAGAGAGGGAGCAATAACAGAAGGGCAGGCTTTTGGACACGTGGGCTGATGACGTCTGGACCGGTTGCAGAATCTGAGTTGAGGTTTGACAGCAAGCTCCCCACCTTGTCAGGAGAAAAGGATACAGAGTCCAAGGACAGTTTTGTGCGACTGGGTAAGGTGGGTAGAGAAAGTGATGGGTTTAGGACACAAGATTTACCTGCAAACACCGAGTTTAGGCATTCAGCTTTTTCACATGCGGTATCAGCAGTGCGGCCATTTGAGGGAAGGGAGGGGATGGAGGAGGAACGTACAC
This sequence comes from Eptatretus burgeri, assembly GCF_056783735.1. Classification (NCBI taxonomy): domain Eukaryota; kingdom Metazoa; phylum Chordata; class Myxini; order Myxiniformes; family Myxinidae; genus Eptatretus; species Eptatretus burgeri. Next base: position 63,699,803 of record NC_140975.1, on the reverse strand, counting down.
CAGAAACAGATTTGATTAGACACCACCAGTATTTTGAGGAGGGAGAGAGGTTTGAGAGTTCAGACTTGAGATGAGAAAGATGTTGTTTTCTGGCTCTCCTGAGGCAAGATACACACTTGTTCCGAGCTTTATGGAAGGAACTGAGACTACCCTCAGTTGGGTTTGCTTTCCATGAGGCATTGGCAAGTTGTTTCAGGACAACTGCCTTGCCACAAGCTTCAGTGAACCAAGGGCGGGAGGAAGGGTAGGACAACTGAACACGAGAGGGGATAAATCTGTGCATGAGGGAGAGCAAGTTTCTTTGAAAGAATTCCCAGGATGAGTTGATGTTGGAGAAAGTAGCGATGGGAGACCAGTCTATAAGTTTGAGGGCTGCTTGGAGACCCTCCCAGTCGGCCTGAGTGCAATGCCAGACTCGACGGCGGTGAGGTGGTCCTCTGATAATAGCCAGAGAGATGTCCACTTTGACAAGGACGTGGTCAGAAGAACCGATTGGAGCGGAGAAAGAGCAGCAGATATTGTCAGGGAAATTTGTCAAAATCAGATCCAGAAGAGATGGAGTACCATTGGTTGAGATCCGGGTGGGGAAGTTGACCGATTGAGTCAGTCCCAATGAGTCGCAGAAAGCTTTTGCTGAGGTGCCATGACAGGTGAGAGAGGTACCCACACCTAGCCAACTGGCGTGATGACAAGTGAATTCGCCACATGTGAGGAAGAGAGAATTTGGATGAGAATATTGAAGTTGGTCCATGTTTTCGGATAGTGAGGTGTAGATGGAGTCATCACTGTTTGGTGGACGGTACAGTGCACATATAAACATGAGGTGGGAGTTGAGGGGAAGCCGTAGCCAGAGGTATTCCTGGGGGTGTGGGGGAGTGAGGGCAGTGCATGGAGAGTGTGAAATAGAGTCTTTGATGAAGAGAGCAACTCCTCCACCAGGGCGAGGCTCAGATCTGTAATACCGGAGGAGGGAGTAACCAGGGAGAGATACTTGGGAGTCAGACACGTCTTGGGGGAGGAAAGTTTCTGTTAGGCAGATTATGTCTGGTTTGTCAGTGGCAACCTGTACGGAAAGATCTTAAAGGTTTGAGCGAAGGCCCCGGATTCGAGGTCCACACTGTTAATGAAGAGGGAGGGGAGGAGGCTTTGGGTGCAGGGGGTGGGAGGGGAGGGGGAGGGTAGTACAAGGGACGAGGGGGGGGAGGAAAGAAGGGTTGTTGAAAGAGTGTGGTAAATTTCAGAATAGCTCGCGGAGGGGGCCGGATGAGGAGGAGAAAAGGCTCTGTGGTGCTGGGGGAGAAGGTGGACAAACGATGCGGCAGAAGGTGGTTGAGGATTTGAGGAGGTGGAGTGAAGAGATGGAGGTGAGAGGGCAGTGGAAGGAGGCAGCTTTGTGCATGAGAGGGCGAGGGACTTTGACAAGGGTGAGTGAGGTGGGGTGAATGGTGGGAGAAGGGTGAGGGGGGATAGTTGAGGGAGAAAGGTGAGGGGGGAGTTTTTGATAGAGGTGAGAGGGAGAAGAGTGTGATGGTTGCTTTGAGAGGGAGGGGTGACAGTGGTGAGTTGGCACTGAAAATGGAAAAAATGAATGGTTGATGGAGGGTGAACACTCATTGCAAACTGGGTTTTTTAAGTTTTCGGTTAAAGATGCGATTAAACACATCTCTTGAGGGATGCAATAAAGGCGAATTCAGAGAATGGAGAGAAGAAACGCTGCAACAGTTGGATTTTTTAGCAAGGTATGAAGGAAATAGTGGGGCAGATAACAGCAATTTTTGAGAGGAATCGTGCAAATGATGATACAAGCATCAAATTTGGCACATTTGTTCTCCAGGGGATTCTAATCAAATCTGACTGATTGGCCATTTGAAAATCCAAATTTTGAAGAATTTAAAAAAAAAAAAAAGAACTTCAAAAAGTCAAGATCATGAATCAATGTTGGATGCTGCCTGAGATTGGTGATTGTTTCGGAAACGTCATCAAAGACGTTCCAAGTCTGCCATGCAGTTTTCTTCCCTTTACCGCGGAAGGCAGACACGACGTCACATCCAGTGAATGCATGGAAGTGTGGGATCCCTCTAGCTTTCTCAGGCCCTATTGCAGAAACTACCTCATGGACTGGAATCCATCGCGCCTTGGCTCCTCGGCCAAAGGCAATCCACATGTTCTCAAGTCCTAGTTCCTGTAAGGATGGCAGTACAGATATTGCTGTGACTAGTACGTCCGTGTCATCAGCCTTAATGATAATGGACTTGCGACCATCCGTCGTTGCATCCCTGGCGTGTACAAATATTCGAGTGTCAGCTTTTTCATGACAACATGGAGACACAGCATCCAGTGACTTCCTTGTGTTGCTAATGGCATCTTCTCCTTTTGTGACAATGACTGTGCTTCACACATCTTTTCCGCAAGGAAGTGAAACAGCTCAGTGTTGTTGCTGTCATCTCGAAGAAAGCTTCTCCAGTTACTTGGGGTCTTACTGGTTCCTGTCACTCTTCTTCTGATTCCTTGCCCCCTTTTCGACCTTGCCTCAGACTTCAGACTTGACTTCTTGTGCACATCAAACACTACGTCCACCCTCTCATACCTGGCACCATAGGATTCCACCTTTGGGATGATGTCTTCTTTAGCATAGTCATCAAATATCTTTGAAGTGCGTGGAGGTAGGGCATTGATAAGTGCTGACCCATCAATGATGACTGCATCTCCCCTTGGTTCTCTGTCTGGGATGTTCACTTGCGCTTCAAGAATTTCAGCCAGCTGTGACTTGAAATTTTTTTGAAGTTTTTTTTTTTTTTTTTTTCAAAATTTGTATTTTCAAATGGCCAATCAGGTAGATTTGATCAGAAAGCCCTGAAGAACAGAAATGCCAAATTTGATCCTTGTATCATAATTTTCAAGATTTTTCTACTCTCTACTACACTAAAAGGTCGAATTGAGAGCAGTCTGTTTGAATAGTAGAAGAGTAGTGCATTATGATACAGTAAAGAGTACCACACGTGTGAAAGAGGAAGCATTATAAGAGATCGTTTTTAATTATTATTATTATTGTTGGAGAGAGTTTTCATCAGATTAGGTCATGGAAGTGTTGAAGAAAAAATCGTGAGGTGAATGGTGAAATTGGATCGATAAACGCAGGGGGTGTAAACAGATCACGTGGTTATGGGAGAAGGCTAACCCTAACAGCTTGGCTATGGGAGGTGGATAGATAAAAGTGAAACTATTTATTTTAAATAAGGATTGCGTAACATTTGGAAAAGGGAAGGTTGAAGTAAAATTGTGGAAGTGTGTGGTGAAGTTGGAACGGTAAATGCAGTGTGAAGCTGCTGTGTCGATGAAAAGTACCAGGAAGAGTAGAGAGAGAGAGAGAGACATGTGGTTACAGCCTACAGGAGGTGTAGAGATCGAAAGGATACAAGGAAGATTATTATTTTTTGATGTATTTTTGAAGAACAGGTAAGATTCGGGAATGGAAGGTTGAAGGAAGAAATCGTGAAGGTAATGGCGAGAGAGGGTCAGCTCAGTGGAATAAAGATGGTGTGCCGGCAGGAAAAAAGAAGACGAAGAGGAAGAGAAAGAAGAAGAGGAAGAAGGATCGAAACTCGTGAGTGTGCAAGGAGAAAGGTAGTTTTTTTGTATTGAAGACATGAAATGAAGTGTTTAGTTGGGAGGGATGGGGGATGTTGGGAAAGTGGGGAAGATAGAAATTGAAGGTACTGGGGAGAAAATACAAATAAACACAATCGTACACCGAGGGTAGGGATGGGTAGGCCTCAATCACCCGGTAAGACAAGGTCGAAGAAAACTCACAAAATAGCACGATTTTTGAAGCAATACTGAACTAGGAACACACAGTAACATGTAGGTGAGAAAATAAACAGTTAAAACGGGACAGATAACGACCGGAAACTTTACTTTGAGATCTTCAGCAGAGAGCCCTAAAGGAGACCTGCCGATGCTCCAAACTCAGAACCGGAAGTTCGATACTCCACCGTGTGGAGCTGTTACGGACTTCCTCAAAATACTCCACCGTGAATTACACATATATTGGTCTGATTGGCCCGAGGGCAGATATGTCTGGTAGCCTCGACCCCATCAGGCTGATTGACAGTTGTAGTTCCACACATCCTCTCTCTCTCTCTCTCTCTCTCTCTCTCTCTCTCTCTCTCTCTCTCTCTCTCTCTCTCTCTCTCTCTCTCTCTCTCTCTTTCTCTCTCTCTCTCTCTCTCTCTCTCTCTCTCTCTCTCTCTCTCTCTCTCTCTCTCTCTCTCTCTATCGAGTGCAGCCTTCTGGCTGCTGGCTGCATCATTGGTTATTGACACAGCTCTGCCACTGATGTCGTGTCCCTATAACCAATACACTGGTACTCATATTGCTGACCTCGGAAGGATGACAGGCTGAGTCAACCCCACCTGGTATTAATTCAGCGACCAACAGGGCTCAAACTCAGGACCCCGGGATCCCAAGTCAGCCACCATAACCGCTAAGCCAACATCAGGCTTACATCCCTGTAATACCTTCCTATTCCTTCACAAAGGAATGCAGTTTTGGGTGCTTTCGTGGAATCCTTTCGACCCATTAAAATTACCATAGCAAAGGATGCTGCACCAAGTAAAACTCTGTCAGATGGTACCAGAGTCATTGCCATTGAAAGAAGCAACTCAGAAATACGCCATCTGAAGATTATTAGCCCCTGTTGGACTTAGTCCAAAACGGGGCCTGATGAATTTGTTCTAAATGTTCGTGTTCCTGGCGTGTGTGCATGTGTGCATCCACAACCATATCTCGTACATGTCTGGACTAATTTTATTCGTACTTGGCATAAAGACGAAACATGATGGTGTACATAAGCACGTCATTTTTTTCGAGATCATATCCAAGATGGCCGACTGGTGGCCATTGTAGTTGCAAAAAAAATCCCGATGTTGAACACCTCAACCATTTGTCGGACATGCATTTACCGATGTTGTTCAAACTTGGTACCCAGATAATGAATGATGGCTCATTATTTTTTTTTATCATTATTCATAATGATATATTTTTATTTATTATATCATTATTTTTGGAGATCAGATTCAAGATGGCCGACAGGAGGCCATTTTTTTTCTTAAATGTGTCCCCAACCTTTTCTCAGACATGCATCGTCCGATTTTGTTCAAACGTGGCACAAGCGCAGCACACAATGGCATACACGTGCTCCTCACTTTAGTTTGCGATATCATCAAAGATGATCGACTGGTAGATTGGCAGCCATTTTACTTGTGAATAACTATCGGCTGTCCCTTTAACTCCAAACAGCAAAATTACTTAAACAATGGGGGCTATAACATTTTATATCTTTTTCCTTGTTTTATATGCTTATACTGGACCAGTCTACATTTGATTTTACACTTTGGACGCCATTGTTTGTTCATGGCAGGCAACCATGCTAGATCGATCAGACATTCATCGGATCAGAAAGACGATGTGGGTGGATGCCATCCTTAATTAATTAAAAACATTTATGCATGGAATGGGTTCCCTGGAAAGGTAGTGGTAGCAGAAAAAGTAGATAAGTTTAAATTAGAATTAGATAGGTACCTGGAAGTTAAGGAGGTAGAGGGTATGGGGATGTAGAGATGACCATGAGGTAGTTTGAGCATTGATGGGTGATTGTGTGCATGTGTACAGAGTGCTGTTGGTGGAGGTCTTGTCAAGGGGGATTGTGTGGTTGATGTGTGTTTTTAACCAAGCCCATACCCCCTCCCCTGAGGGGAAGAAAAAAAAGAAAAGAATACAAAAACTACAACACACAAACAAACAAACAAACAAAAAACCAAACTAAAAATATAAATTTCATTAATTACAAACATTTTTTTGCATTTTCTTCTTTGGATCTTGTGTTGATAAATTAGTATGGTGTTCGTGCAGGGGCATGATCGGCTGAATGTCCTCCACCTGTGTTAGATTTCCTTGTAAATTTTGAATTTAAAGTTTATTTGAAGATGAAAAGGTCAAATTTGTATGTTTTTTAAATTCTGTTTTAATTTAAACCGCATTCGATATCCACAAAATTATCTTTACCATCATATAGATGTACCCAGTCCATATAATACAGGTAAACTTTAAGACTGGACATATTGCATGCTTGTTAAGTAGGTGGCATGGTAGGGGTTAATTACGCATCTATGTCATGTATCTGTGTCCAGCCAATGTGGGTAATGATAAAAAGGGGCAACATAGAGTAAGAAAAAGAAATGAAGTGTTTTACTGAAGATGCCAACATATGCATCTGCATCTGCCTGAGTCGATTGGCCAGCTGGGTTGCAGCAGTTTTGAGCATCACATCCGCAGGTGAAAGTGCACCTAAAATTCTTTGAAAGCAAGTGCATCGGGATGTCCTGCACTTTGATTTGCATACACAGGTAACAAGCTTTAGACTGACATCTGGGATAGGGGGTGGTCTTGTCCAGACAGCGTTCAGGCAACCTGACTCCTTCTTCCAAGCCGAGGTGTACATGGGAGATGAGACATCTCTGTGTTCCTGGTTTACCTGCAGCCAGATCTTTGCCTGATAGTTGGCACATGCAGTGTGAAACTCCAAGGAATCTCTTGTTGGTAGTAACATCTCCAGATCCTTCTTGGCCTTACCAATGAGTGGGAGCCACAAAACACCCGATGTTGAACACGTCCTCAACCATTTCTCGGATATGCATTTACCGATGATGTACAAACTTGGTACATAGTTGATGAATGATTATGCATGTCATGTGTTTTCCTTGAATGAAATGCATGTGAAAAGTATATGAGAGAAAGCGTTGTGCCTCTGCACAATGAAAGGTTTGGAGGATTTTCTCAGCTCATTGAACAGGCAGCTGCTCATAAAGCAAAGTCCCGACTATGTGGGCTGGTTCAAGGCCCGAGTGGACGGGCGTGTGCTACACAAACCACCTGACAGATTGCTACGAGTGAATGGACTGTGTATCTGGATTAGGTGCTTCTGAGCACTGATGAGAAGGACATAACTGGGGCTTTTGCATGCATAGGATAAGTTTAAAATGATGATATTTACCCCCAATCATGTTGGGGGTCGGGAGTTGGGAGCTGCAGGAGCTGTGATGGCTGTTATAAATATATTGTTTGTTTGGTTCTGGGGTCACAAGAGGAATTCTAATACATTTTTGCATCTGTTGCTAAAAGTGTGTGTATGTGTGTCGCTGGTTGTGTTGTGGAATTTGTTGTTAACCGACTCGGCCGATATATTACTCAATTTGCAATAAACAAATAATCCGCTGTCCACAATGAAAAATACATTTCATCAGAGAACTTTTATTTTGTGGTTCCATGGAGTTCAAAACATTGAGATGTAAAACATCTGCAATGATTTGCACTAAACTAAACTTACATTTCCTGATATATATATATATATATATATATATATATATATATATATATATATATATATATATATATATATATATATATATATATATATATATATATATACTTTGGTAGGAGTGGAGGGGTCTGAGAGACCCTGATAAGCATTAGGCAAAATAACTCAAACTGCAATATATGTCCACTGGGTGAAAGAGAATGACATAATCATGGCATAAGTTTCAGTGTTATCAACCAGGTCACTTTGTTTCATAGTAAGACATTCCTTTTATCAATATTTAGGTCAAAAGACTTGGGTAAAGGGAAACATAATTGACAGCCAATTCGACTACAGCATCAAAAATTAAATTTATAAAGCACCAGCAACAATTATAATTGAGAGTACATGAATATAATTATTTTTCTTCCACAGTTGTTATCTCCATATGTGGGTTTCAGAAGGTGAAATGGAGTCTTTTCACGTGTCAAAGCATCCACCTTCGTGTGTGTGTGTGTGTGTGTGTGTGTGTGTGTGTGTGTGTGTGTGTGTGTGTGTGTGTGTGTGTGTCCTGTTTCTATACACATTTATTACAACACGTGTATATATATATATATATATATATATATATATATATATATATATATATATATATATATATATATGAATATGTGTATATATATATATATATATATATATATATATATATATATATATATATATATATATATATATATATATATGTATATATGTATATATATATATATATATATATATATATATATATATATATATATATATATGTATATATATATATATATATATATATATATATATATATATATATATATATATATGTGTATATATGTATATATATATATATATATATATATATATATATATATATATATATATATATATATGTATATATGTATATATATATATATATATATGTATATATATGTATATATGTATATATATATATATATATATATATATATATATATATATATATATATATATATATATATATATATATATATATATATATATATATATATATATATATATATATATATGTATATATATGTATATGTATATATATATATGTATATATATATATATATATATATATATATATATATATATATATATATATATATATATATATATGTATATATATATATATATATATATATATATATATGTATATATGTATATATATATATATATATATATATATATATATATATGTATATATATGTATATATATGTATATATATGTATATATATATATATATATGTATATATGTATATATGTATATATATATATATATATATATATATATATATATATATATATATATATATATGTGTATATATATTTGTGGTTTTATAAACCGTGCCGAGCTTGAAACATACACAGCATGAAACATACATAGCCCTCGAGCTAGACTCTTGGAATAGTTTTTTCGTAATGTACGTTAAGAATAGCACCTTTCCTATGGGGTTATTATGTAAATAAATGCGTTGGGCTGGGTAGTTCGCTCCCGCTCCATCCCATTGGGATAATAGCGACATCAGCACATGATGACGTGTACCATGACTGCCATCATCACGTAGGGCATGTGTGTTTTACTGTCATGGCTGTTCAATGTGTGCGAATTACACAAGTGTTCTGGAAGCTTCGTTGAAGCCATGGCTTTAGAAGCGCATACCGAATTCTCATTTATTGTTTAAAGCCCCACAAAGTCCTTGTTTGGCTGTTCGTCTTTATGGATGTCTATCCTGTAATGTAGTTTATTGCTTTCTACCCCTGTACTGTATTTAGTTACCCAAATTCCCTTTTATTCCCTCCACCTAAACACTACCAGTAAACAGATCAGGACACGACCCAGCCTCCCTGAAATAATTGCCCCATTCCCTGGCTATGTGCCGTGCACATTTTGGACGTGTGGGGTTCCTCCCAGGTGCATGGGAGTAAAAAGGGATTTCCTCATGATAAGTGCAGAGCTCTGGTCCGGGCGACAGCTGGAAGGAAGAAATGAGTGAATATCCAAGCGGGCAGTAGAATGGGCAGGGCTGCAGGGGGATTCTCCAATGGCTGGCTTGGATCCAGCTCATAAGATCTGACTTGGCCCACTAGCTGGTCCCAGGCTGCCGCGGAATATCTGACATGTGGCTCTTTGGCCGCGTCTGCCCCACAGGCTATAAAGCTGTGCTCAGCACCTGGTTCTCAATCTCTCTCTTGCCCTCGAGCTCTCCTGGTTTTGATTGCCACCCTCGAGCTCTGTCAGTCCTGGTCATCACACGCACTCAAATTCTCTCTGTCCTGTCATCACACTCATTTCTGCCCTGGTCTCAGATGCTCTGCATCACCCTCGCTTCTTCCCTGGTCCTGGACGCTTTCGTTTGTGCTCTCGACTCAGCTCCTGGACCCTCAGTTGTGGAGTGCAGTGTTTGGGCCATTCCAGAGAGTGGTATCAAGTGGGGGAAGGTGACGGCTACATACATACCTTTCGGCTGAGGCCACCCTGCCCGTCCCAGTTGTGTGTGTGTACGTGTGTGTGTGTGTGTGTGTGTGTGTGTGTGTGTGTGTGTGTGTGTGTGTGTGTGTGTGTGTGTGTGTGTGTGTGGTCTGATGGGTATCCTGTCATATTGTACGGTTAGTAAGGCATAGGTTAAGCAAAGTCTGAAACGTGCATTTTCTTTCCCTTTTTGTAAATACACATCTTGATTGCTTTTCATTGCATTTCCCCTTTTCCTGCCCTGGTTGCCCCTTTGACACCATTAAAACCCTTGAGTTGCCCTCCCTCCTTCCCGTACCCTTCATTGCTTATTGTAAATAAATTATTATTCATATAATTCCAATCTGCCCGAGGTTGTCCTTTCTTCCTTTGGTCCAGCAATGTCCATATGTAGATTAGCCGGGAGGTCATAAATTCCCCAAGTAATTGGCAGTCATATCAGTCCGGCATTGTGTTAGCGGTAAGTTCGGCCGCATTAATGAAGATCCAATAAAGATAACAGCTGCACAATCGCCGAGAGTGTGATTCCCTAATAAGGAGATCATGTGTTCCTTGGTAAACGGTTGTCAGGCAGAGGACCCATGGCCAATGGAGACTGTGGCGGTGTCTTGGCATGGGCTTGACAAGTGTAACAATGTCGTGCACTGGACTCAATGGCACCCTCCAAACCAGGCCACCAAACATTGGATCAGGAAATAGCCTTCATGGTGACTATGCCTGGATGAGGATTGTGGAGTTCACTGAGAATCTTCCCGCAGCGTTTAGGCGGAATTATCACTCAGCTCCCCCAAAGCAGGCAGTCTGCATCAATAGAGAGCCCATCCTTTTGGATGAGTTATAGTTTCGCCCCTTCCAGTAGTGATGCCTAATTACCTGACATAACACAGCGTTTAATTTGTGACAAATCTCGATTGCTATTGGTAGCACAAACAATCTGCTTAGTGGTTACGGACACGTCATCGTGAATGACGTCAGCCATGAGATGAATGATATCACCAGATTGTGGAGGTTCTGGGATGGTTACGGGAAGCGGTAAACAACTGAGCATGTCAGCGCAGTACATTTCCTCACCCGCGCGGTAAACCAATGAATAGTCATAACCGGCGAGGGTCAACATCCAACGTTGTACAAGACCTGATGATGTGGGCAGAATGGCTCTGTTTTCTCCCAGGAGACTTAACAAGGGTTTGTGATCAGTCTCAATGGGAATATGTCTTCCAAAGACATATTGGTGCATCTTCAAGGTGCCCCAGACACACGCTAACGCTTTTCGTTCTACGTGAGCACAGTGACGTTCAGTGTCAAATCGTGTTTGTGATTCATACGTAACAGGCTGGAGATTACCAGTTCCATTTGTCTGAAACAACGCACACCTAATGCCATATGAAGAGCTGTCACAACTGAGAATAAATTCCTTGGATGGGTCATAATGGACAAGTAATGGTGAGGAGGACAGCATGGTTTTAGTGGCCTTGAACGCTCTTGTTTGGGCAGCTTCCCATTTCCAGACAACGCCTTCCTGAGGAGAAGATGCAGAGGCTCGACGGTTGTGCTTAGTCAAGGCAGGAAATTACCAAAGTAGGTTAACATACCCAGGAATGCATGACGTTCTGAAATGTTTTGTGGCATTGGTGCATTCGCAATTGCTTCAACTTTGCTGGGAGAGGGCAAAATGCCTTGACAGGAGATTTGATGGCCCAGGTATTCAACTTCATGTGCCATAAAGGTACAATTCTCATGCCTTAGGCGTTACCCCACATCCTCCGCTGCATATTCTTGCAATATGCCGATGCACAAAGACATCCTTTTTGCCACTGTAATGTACTCAATAGACAGGGACGAAGGCTCTGAAGTGGGAACAACAGGTTTAATTCGGACACAGGCACAGCACAGCACAGCACAGCACATCAGAACATTGGTGGGTCACATGACTGTGCTTAGCCATGCCCCGGTGCACCCATGTATGCATGCATTATCATAAGCTACTGATACATCTCAAGTGGTGGATGGTCATCCCAATTCTCTTGATGCACGTCTAATTGATTTTCTGGGGCTTTATAGAAGTTATTCTCACATTCGTTCAACGTCTGTTGCACTGTGCTTGGTCGACCGGTACTCTTCTCTTTCTGTCAACTTCCGGTCTACTTAAACCTCTTCTACCACTCTCTGATACTCGTCCACGATGACGGATTCCTTCCATACCTTGTATGGAAATTGCACTGAACTTGCTTGTCAGATCTGGTCTTCGTGAACCATTCGACACACTGAGCTTTCTCCTGTGGAATCGCCATTTTCTTTTACATTAAACCACCATTTTTGTCAGGTCAGGACATTTTTGTCAGGTCAGGTTCGATCTGTGACCTGCTACAGGTACCATGTAAACCTGTACTAACCTGTTCCATGGTCGGGTTGTCGGCGACTAAACCGTCTCCCCCACCAGGTTTTCTGGTGAGGAGGGTGTTTGGATATGGACACCCAGCAGGATTAAAAACAAAACCTGTCAAAGGGCGGAGGAGCTCCTTGTGAGCCAACGGCCATCCATATCTAGTGCCCAACTGTGTCTGCGGACGTCCTCCTGCAGTTGGGTTACTTCTTATTAGGAGGTTGGTGGCAGGATTTGCACTCCAGCCACCGTAAAACGCTTCATTCCGCAAAACGCAAAAACGCAAAAAAATCTGAAAACCCACTCCGTGGGAGTACCTCCTGTGCAGCTTCCCTTCGCAGGGCAGCTCACCGGATGATAGGATTGGGGCAAAGCCTTCAGGACCCCCAATCTTTGATAGGAGGAAACCACGGGGTAACATCCCTGGGTCAGATTGCGGGAGAGTGTGTCGGAGTGGTGCTGAGTGTCGTCCACCAGGACGGCGGTCTCCTTGGGTTAACCTGAGGCGGTCCCTTCGGGTGGGTGCCTGGAATGTCCTATCCCTAAGAGAGGATGATCACCTGTCTCTGTTATCATCTGAGCTCAAGCGTTTGGACATCGGGATTGCAGCTCTCTCTGAGGTTCGGAGACCGGATTGCGGCGAGATAATGGTGGGTGGATACACCTACTATTGGTCTGGTCGCTCTGATGTGTACCATACCCAAGGAGTTGCTGTAGCTGTGTCCAATAAGCTGACCCCAATGATAATTGAGGTAACACCGGTCAACGAGCGTATTATGAGATTAAGGATTCGTCACTCCTTAGGTGTCATTTCCCTGGTCTCTATTTATGCTCCGACTGAGGCGAGTGATCTTACCGTGAAGGATGCATTCTACGCCACACTCGAGTCTGTGGTTGATCAGTGCCCCAGACGAGATACACTTCTAGTCTTGGGGGATTTCAATGCATCGACTGGAACTGATAGGGATGGCTATGAGGTGTGTGTTGGTCCCCATGGGTCAGGAACTATGAACCAGAATAGCACTAAGTTCCTTGACTTTGCAAGAAGTCATGGACTTAGGGTGGCTGGTTCATGGTTTCAGCGCCCGCAAGCTCATCGCTGGACTTGGTATTCCAACGCTGGCGGTGTGGCAAAGGAGATTGACCATGTCCTCATTGACGGTCGTTGGAGGATGATCCAGAACTGCAGGGTCTACCGGAGTGCTCAGTTCCTCAATACTGACCACAGGCTTGTTGTAGCAACTCTAAAGCTGCACCTTAAATCCTGGAGAATGGTACCATCCCAGCCTAGGCTGGATGTTGCCAAGCTCAGGGATGAGAGAGTAGCTGAGGAGTTTGCGAACAGGCTGAGTGGACACTTGGGGGTCTGGGTGCTTTGGGGGGTCCTGAAGAGTTGTGGAGCACCTTCAAGACCACCGTCCTTGATGTTGCCGGTGGATGCCTTGGAGTTCACCGCAGGGCAAAGAAGAATTTTGTCTCTCAAGGGACACTGGATACCATTGACCAGAGTCGCAGGGCCAGGCTGAATGGCAGAGCTGAGCTGTTCAGGGAGCTGAGGCGTAAAACTGTACGTGCACTGAGGGTGGACAAGGAGGCCTATGTGCGAGGAATCTGTGAGGGGGTAGAGCATCACCTGTGGACAGGTGATTCTCGTCCCGCTTACAGGGGAATTCGCGCATTACGTTCATCCAAGCCCATCCCTCGGAGCACTGCAGTTCGAGCAGAGAGTGGTAGGCTCTTGACAGAGAGTCTGAAGTGAAGGCCCGCTGGGCCGGTTACTTTGACGGTTGTACCAGGCTGGTCCCCTAGCTGTCGAGTTGGAAGTGAAGGGTGTTACAATCCCTGTTGCTGAACGTCGAATCAACTGTGGTCCACCATCGCTTGTGGAAACACGGGCTGCGGTGAACCAGTTGAAAGGGGGCAAAGCTCCAGGGATCTGTGGCGTCCATGCCGAACTTCTCAAGGCTGGTGGAAATGCTGCACTCGCGTCGTTGCATGCAGTTTTGTGCTCTGCCTGGAACACAGGCATCATCCCAACTGACTGGAAGAGGGGCCTTGTTGTCCCTCTCTGGAAAGGGAAGGGTGATCGCCAAGACTGCAACAACTACCGAGGGGTGGCGCTGCTCTCAGTGCCGGGCAAGGTCTTTGCTCGGATAATTCTTGATAGGGTTCGCCACCATCTGCTTGAGCACCAGCGTCCAGAGCAGTCAGGCTTTACACCAAAGAGGTCAACGATTGACCGTATCCTTGCACTTCGTGTCCTCACCGAGAGAACGCAGACGAGAGTTTCGGCAGGGGCTGCTTGCAGCCTATGTTGATCTCTGTAAAGCGTTTGATTCAGTGAATCGGGATGTCCTCTGGAGGATTCTTGGTCTTCGTGGGGTGCCACCGAAACTGATCGATCTGATGTCTGAACTCTACTCTGGTACTGAGAGTGCTGTGAAGTGTGGTGGTACCGCCTCTGACTTATTTCCAGTTGTTACTGGAGTTCGTCAGGGATGTGTACTTGCCCCCACACTTTTCAGCACTTGTATGGACTGGATTTTTGGGAGGATGTCGGAGAGATCAAGTTGCGGTGCATCGTTTGGCAATGTCAAGATCTCGGACCTTGATTTTGCAGATGATGCAGTCATCTTTGCGGAGACTTTAGACATCCTCTTGGGGGCCCTCGAGGTGCTGAATGAGGAGTCGGAGCCGTTGGGATTACGGATTTCTTGGGTCAAAACAAAGATCCAGGCTTTCGGTGACATCTTGGATGCTGCTGTCCTGTCTGTGTCTGTTTGTGGTGAGGATGTTGAGGTCGTGGATAGATTCACTTACCTTGGCAGTGATATTCATGTCTCCGCAGGTTGTGAGCCGGAGGTCAATAGACGTCTGGGTCGGGCCTGGGGAGTCGTGGATTCACTGGATCATGGGGTGTGGCGCTGCCGGTACCTGTGCGGGAGGACGAAAGTCCGAGTCTTCAGGTCCTTGGTACTTCCAGTCTTGCTCTATGGGTGCAAGACTTGGACTTTGACCAAGGATCTGAGACGGAGACTTAATTCCTTTGGTACCAGGTCTCTTCGGAGAATCCTTGGCTATCGCTGGTCGGATTTTGTGTCCAACGAGCGGTTGCTGAGAGAGACTCGGATGAGATTTGTTACCTGCATAGTCCGTGAGCGTCAGCTGCGGCTGTATGGACATGTGGCTCGTTTTCCTGACGCTGATCCTGCTCACCAGATTCTCTCAGTGAGGGAGTCTCATGAGTGGAGGAGGCCAGTGGGCCGACCACGTGCCTCATGGTTGCAGCAGGTTGACCATCATCTCAAGGAGATGGGGATGGGCCTGGCATCTGCCTGGGGGATGGCCAGACGGAGGCCCCTGGAGTACCGGCGGAAAGTGGACGCAGCGACGCGCTGTTCTGGCACATGCTCCCATACCTGACCTAAACCACCAGACCTGAAAAATAAATATAACTTTGTGGGTCTGTATCATATAAGACAGAGGGTATCATTGTATCATTTGTGGTACTAAACATATTAACAACCAAATTTGTCCAGGTATTTTTGGAACACCCTGTATGCCACGTATAATAAGTGTATAATCACATATCAATATGTGTGTATCTAATATGTCTAATATGTGTATCATCACGATGCATGTGCGTGTACAATCACAACCCTGCATGTGCAAATATAATCATGATTGAAATTATATGTGTGCGTGTGTACACGCCGCCGCCACCGGTGGTCGCCTCCACTTGCGAATCTCTAAGACTTCCCTGGTCTTGTCCTGAAACATCCATCTTCACCTCAGCAAGGAACCACGACTCATGGACCAAGCAATCTCCTTATTGCGCGACCCCGAATCACCTCCGTCCCCGAAGTGGTGACTATGTACATCCGCGTGACCTCCCGTGTGGTCTTGGGGGTACACCCGTGTATGCCTGGTTTCAGTCTCTTCCTTCCTCAGTCTCATCCTTCCTTGATGGGATAGAGATGGCAAAACCCAAAAAGCCACAAGGCATGGCCAGGCGCCAGGCTGCGTCCAAAGTGCATTTCAATCGGCACAACTCCTGGTGCCTTTTGCTCAGCCCTCAGCCTCACCAAAGCTCCCATCCTTGCTTAATTCTTGCTCCTCTCAAAGTCATATTTGGCGCGGTTCTGGATCCCGCAGAACTTGGCAAAAAGGGAGTCGTCAAAGGTTGGGTCTTCGTTTTCAGCATGATGGGATCAGCAAAACCCAACAAGCCGTAATGCCAGGATGCATCTCAAACGCATGTAGAACGATGTGATACTGCGTGCCCCCCCCTCGCTCCCGCAGGTCCGCACGTCCATTAATCTCCTCTCTTCCAATTTTGCTCTCCCACTGATGTTATCTCTTTCAACTTGTCCGCTATATGTGTCTCCCTCTGTTCCTCTTTATTTTCACTTGCCCCTGTCTTGATGTCTACTTCCATGTTGGTGGTTTTACCTTCTATTTTTGTTCCTGCTGGCACTATCTCTTTTAACTTTCTGCTTCTAACTGCCCCTCTTTAATTGTTTCTCCGACGGTCCTGCACACTGCCTTAGCTGCTACCCAAATCCCTGCTACAACCCTGGCATAACTGACTGCCATCTCTTATTGCATGTTCCGCATGCCTGCCAGGTCTCCCGCCATTTGCCGCAGCTCGGCTTGTCCCACGTCAATTTTGGCTGAAGGCTCAGCCTTCAGCTCTGCACCATTAGCCTTAATTTTATCTCTCAGCTCAGCCTTTATATCTCCCACCAGCCTGTCCTGATTATCCCTCAGCTCTGCCATCATCCACGTTGCATAGCCATTACCCTTGGTCATCCCTTTTTGTGATTTTTTTTTTGTTTACCTTGTCGAGTCTCGTGTGAGAGGTAACACACAACACACAGCAAGGGGGGCATGAGACAAGAGGGGAGGGAGTGGGAAGGACAAAACAGTGGGGAACAGAGACATTAGGAGATCTGTGGAAGGGAGAGGGATGGGGCGGAGAACATGGGGAATATAAGATGGACATTACAGGACTTTCAGGAAGGAAAGCAGGGAATTTGAAGGAGGTGGGCTTGGGGGAATTATCGGGGGTAGAAAAGATTGAGGATTTGGATGGGGGATGATAGGTGGTGGTGAACAGCTGTTTTGAAGGCCTGTAGGGAAGAATGGGAATGGATAGAGTGAGGGAGTTTATTCCAAAGGCGGGAAAAAAGAGGAATGAAAGAGTGAAGGTGAGCAATGATTCGTGATTTTGGTAGTTTTACCAGAAGGGGGTTGTTGGCAGACCTTGAATGCCCTGCGGAAATGTGGTGGAGACAAATCGCAGAGAGAGCGGGGGGGTGAGGCTGGAGAGGAGACGGTAGAAGACAGAAAGACCACTAACCAGCCTGCGGTGAGAGAGTGATGACACCAGCCTGCTACTTCTGAGTGTTTCTGGGCTAACTGGGGATTCAGGATTACCAGATAGTGGGGGTGACTCACCGTGCCCTCTAAGGGTCCTTCTCCGATGGTGTCCATTGGGGTCATGGTGGCATCTCGTCAATGTTGCCCCTCCTGGTCTGACCATGTTGTTTTTCCAGCGTGATGGTCGAAAAACCAAGACCAAGTGTATTGGAAGGAAATTGCATTAGGGAAGGAAACAAAAGAAGTAATCACAGTAATAATCAAGAAGAAAATATAACGAACTGCTTGTATCCACTCCAAGTATGTGACCACCAAACCAATGAGCAATGGTATATCCTTTGAAATAACTACATCTTTATCTCAGCCCATCAGACATGCCATGAGAGATGGACAAAGTTGGGGACAGACAAGACAGAAGAAACCTTCCTCAAACCGAGCAAGTCTGGTGAAAAAGTAGTCTTTTTGGAATCTCAATGGTGCCTTGGCCGTTGACAAGGAGAGTAGGGGATGCATGATTTGTTTGGTGCGCATGGCTTGGCAGGCTTCCACTCTGAGAGCTCCTTGGCAATGCAGCCTTATGCTGCGCATTTTCCATTGATAGATTCACTTAAAGTTTTCCGTCACTGGGGACAGATACTTTTGCTCGTGTGTGTGTGTGTGTGTGTGTGTGTGTGTGTGTGTGTGTGTGTGTGTGTGTGTGTGTGTGTGTGTGTGTGTGTGTGTGCGTGCGCACATGTGTCAGTGTGTGTCTCCTCCATAACTCCAAAACCATAAAATCTAGCAGCCTGAAACTTTGCATGCATATGAAGAAAACTCGAAGGAAGTGCAACAGTGAAAATTTGGTTTTTGGGTTAATTAAAACACCCCTTTTGAAGATAATTAACGGCATTATTTAATTATATCATTCATCAGGCAATCCTCAGCAACCTCGCTCTCTGGGTCTTAAGGCGTTTCCTGGGGAACCTTGCTGGGGTCTGAAGCCACCATGTTTTTTGGCCTGCTCAACCATGCTTCGACTTGGAACAGGCCGCAACAATTTCTTAACGATAAAGTTTTTTCTCTTCTTCACTTTCCTCACTCATCTTATCAAATGCCTGTTCATTTTAGTGTTGAATCGCTGGGTATATTGCAATGCTTACAAACGCCTGGCGACACCAGCATGCGTGGCTTTATTTCATTTCCGCATATGAATAACCAAGAGAATCTCTTAAACTAATCAGAATTACAAAACATAAACTCCAGATTTGAAAGTATCAGCAGTTCTGACTCCTAAAAAAAAGTTTTGATTTTTCCAATTTGGACATTGCACAGGCATTTCCGGGTGCATAGTTGAATCGATGGCAATTGGTAATTGCTTGCCAAGCCAGGCGTTTCATTGGAGTACTTGCTTGAGTGCTGAAGCCGCTTACTGAGCTGTACAGTACAGTTCATGCCAGTTTATGGCGGTACATTTTGTGTCCCGATCGGGATGTACAGTTGACAGTTACTACAAGGTAGAGGTACATATACAGTACACAAGGATGCAGTATATACGGGTAGATATGGATCTGTACAGACTCTCCGCGGGTGTGTGAACATGCCATGCCTGTTGCCGGTGCCGTGGTGGCAAAGTTTCATCCCATATATTATGCAGGTTCTTTTAGGTTTTCCTTTGTCCTTGCACCCGTTTCTAAAGCATTGGTTGTTGGATTTGCTTTACAAAGGTTACATGTTTTTCTTTGTGAGTTTCAAAGCAAAATATATTTTATAATGCCAAATTTCTGAGCCGTTTGCCGTATAAACGTATTTTCTAAATTACTGAGCCAATTTTTTTCCACCCGTCACACAGCTTCCAGGATCTTCTCACTTCATTCTTCAGGTCTTGGTGTTTGGTCATTTTCCTGATTTCTGAATCGTTTAGTGCAAAATCACTGCTATTAACATGTCAATAAGCAATGCACTCTTCTCTTTTTTTTGTACATAAGTATGACATCTGATCATAACATTTTGTTTTTGATGTTCACGCTTGATGAAATCATGAGTTCGTACGTGAGCGGTAGGTACTTCCATGTTTTCAGTGATTACTTTTGGTTCATGTTCCCACAAAATTTCTGGAACTGGGCCATCAAAGTTTTTGCAGATGTGCCAATGGATTACTTTACAACCTCTGTGTGTTATTGTGTGTACAGCTGTTCTGACGTGAGTTTGTTTTTGTATGTGTGTTCGGTCATCAAGCAAAACATATCATTCGCTTTACTAACCCCACATCCACCCCTCATCTGTCTCTCTTCTGTTTTTTTTCAAACTCCTCTCTCTCTCTCTCTCTCTCTCTCTCTCTCTCTCTCTCTCTCTCTCTCTCTCTCTCT
>NC_140975.1:63669811-63674811 GCF_056783735.1 Eptatretus burgeri | reverse complement strand
GATCAAAAAAATGGATGCGAATATGAAGAACGAAATGAAAGGCATGAACGAAAAGATGGATGCGAATACACAAAAAATGGATGAAAAGATGGATACAAATACAAATGAAGTGAAAACGACGATGGATGCGAATACACAACAAATAAACGAAAAGATGGATACAAAAATGAACGGAATGGAAACAAACATGAAAGAAGAAATAAAAGAGCTGCGGGGTGAGACGCAGAACATGGGCCGATGCCTGCAGGCGGGCATGAAGGCCGTGACCAGGGAGCTGGGAATGGCGACTTCACGTGTGGGAGCAAACGAGCTGGGTGGGGGTGCAACGGCTGACAGGCCCGCGGTGGAGGCGGGTGAAAAAATAATTCGTGGAACGTGTTGGGCGAGTGTCGTGACGATGACCGAAAGGGAAAAATTAAATGGGGAGACCAAAACGTGTGAGACGAGACACGAGGTGACGACAACAGAAATAATAGTTGAGACAAGGGAGGTAAAGGGTGAAGAGTTGGCAGAGACACGGGAGATGGGAACGATAGAGGGAAGACTACACGATGAAGACGGGGTAAGTGACGCGCACGCACACACGGAGGTAGTGGAGGACAATGGGGGTGAGCTCGCGGAGCGTGTAGGGACCCGGTGCGAGCAGCGGGATGGCCTCCTCCAGGAACGAGGGAGGGAGTATGCCCCCTTGAGGCGAGTCACGACCAGGTGAGTTCGGTCGTGTTTTGCGAGGTTGAGGGGACGAGTGCTGTGGACGGGTGCACGGAGAGCTTGGGGGGTATAGAGGCCCCGGAGACCCTTGTGGGGACACGAATCCCCAGTATGGTTGTCCCTGTGTGTGTGGTGCAAGGTGTGAGTGCGTCCCCGTGTGTGGAAGCGACCCCGTGTGTGAGTGGTGTGGTGGCGATGGTGCCAGAGTACGTGCTTCCCAGCACGCCGTGTGTGGATGAGGCACCGTGTGTGAGAGAGGCCGTGTGTGTGGATGAAACGGCCAGTATGAATGAGGCACCACGTGTGAGTGGTGTGGTGGCGATGTTGCCGGAGTACGTGCTTCCCAGCACACCGTGTGTGGATGAGGCACGGAGTGCGAGTGAGGCACCGCGGGTTAGTGCCCCCGCGTGTATGAGTGAGGCACGGTGTGTGGATGAGGTACCGCGGGTGAGTGCCCCCGCGTGTGTGGATGAGGCACGGAGTGCGAGTGAGGCACCGCGGGTGAGTGCCCCCGCACGCGTGAGTGAACGGCCGTGTGCAAGGTCGCTGTGTGCCAGGGAGACCGTGTGTGTGAGAGAGCGGTATGAGAGGGAGATGTCGGTTGGCATGCGGGAGCACGCAGCCGCGTCTCCCGGTGTGAGTTTAATGGTGTGGACTGTGTGCGTCGTGACACGCAGATGTGCGTGTGTGGAATGGCGACGGAGACGGCGACAGAGGAGAGAAAGCCGAGTAGCGGCTGTAGCTGTTTCGCGGACCGTGCCGGGTTCGCCCAGCAGTGAGCACGCGGTTCGTGCTGTGCAACGCACGAGACCACCACGTGCTCGCTTGCGAGAGTGAAGTCCCGGTCCGGAAACGCACGCGGTGGATTTGCCGATCCCGCGGACGGACAAAGTTTAGGCAGGTAAATGGATTTGGACCAGACGGGTTCTCCACGCGATCGTGTGTGTTAAGCTCCAACGGGCAAAGCACATGTGTTCGCGTGGGGAACCCCTCGGGCTGGGGCTTGTTTTTTTTCTGCGCACGGTGACGTCATGGCTGCACGTGGGGTTGGAATCCGGCAGGAGGGGTATCTCTGCCGGATGGCACCGTCCAAGGAGGGACGAGGAACACGTGCAGCTGCATGACGTCACGGCCAGGTGCAAAGTGCGCGAGCTCTGAGTTGCCGCGCAGGTGCTGCGCATGAAAAAAAAAAAAAAGCAAGCCTCACTTTCGGGTGTACAGGATTCCTGGGCAAGGGGTGAAAGACCCCCTTACCTGGGCACAGGATGGAAACTAGTTAGGGGGAAGGGTTAGCTTAGTTAGACCGACTTCATGGGGCAGGGGTAAGTCCTCATGGAGTCCGTGGAATGGATTAGTTAGAGGGATTGTAGCGAGATTTAGGTTGAGTTAGGAGACAGAGACAGACTTGTGGATGTGTAGAGGGGACGTAGCTTAGCTATGTAGTGTTAAAAGGAACGTGCTATAGTATAAGGGACGACGTGGGAGCACGAGTTAGTTAGGGGATGCAGATAGAAGGATGGCAAGTTCAGCGGTGTGTGTGTTGAAGAGTTGTGGGTTGTGAGGTGAGTACGTGTACATGTTGAGTGAGTGAGGCCAGCGGGTCTGTGTGTGTGGAGTGAATGGGGAATGCATGGTGCGATGAGTGATTGTGGGGAGGAGTGACTCCCGCCCAAGGGACCCCGGGGTCAGTGTAGAGTGAGTTAGCTGGGTTAGTCAAATTGAAAAATGGAGGTCGTTTTGTTGTTAGTGGGAAAGTAGGCTCGAGACCCATTTGGAGGGGTGCAGGAGCCCTGTTGACGGGCTTGGGAGCGTGGCTGCGAAAGGTGAGTATCGCTGAGTGGGTACCCCGGGCACCAGGCTAGTCGGCCGCGGTAGGCCATGGGCCCATGGGGGGCCGGGATAGAGTAGTGGGCACGGGTGCGCCTGCTTGGTGCGGGGGCCCGGGGCGCCATTAGCTGCGTGGGCAGTGCAGTGGGCACGGGTGACCCTCGGAAAGGGGCCCGGGAGGCCGGCCTGCCACGTGTGCGTTTCAGGGGAGGTGCCATGGGGGGCACTCCCCGGTGTTAGGGAGCTGGTAGGCTCGGAGGCAGTGTAGTGCCCGGGGTGCCATAGCGGGAGATTCGGCAGAGGGTCGTGCCTGCCAAAGGGAGCCACGTGTCCCAGCCAGGAGACCGTGTGAGGGCACGGAGAGAAAATTGGGGGGTGAGGCCCGAAATTGTGAGGACACCAACACAGGCGACGGGAATCTGGGTTGATAGAACCAATAGTTTAAGCGAGAGGCGCTTGTTGAAAGCCCCGGGGTAGTTTAACAGTTAAATGGTTAGGGTAGATTAGGAGATGTGCCCCTCCGCACCATCCATCCCCTCGCTCTCGTTGTGGGCCGCTGGACCCACTTTGGGTTAGATCGCCGAACTCTGGGGAGGCCATTCTGAGGCTTCGTTGGGCCTCGACACAGGACGTTAGCTCTCCCTTATTCCCCTCCGGGAAGGGAACGTAGGGGTTGGGAGTAGGCTAGGTGACAGGATAGGTTAGCCGAACAAAGACGATAAAGGGGGTTAGGGGACGATTTATAGTGGGGAAGTAAGAATAAAAACAACAAAAAAAATAAGTTGGGGCTAAATTGGGGTTTGACAAATTAAGGGAGTGGGTATGTACAGTGACAGGCAAAGGCGATAGGTTGGGAGGGAGACAGGTAGGTAGGTCCGAGCCCGACTTCCAAGTGGCCAGCACCACCGCACTCCCTCCACCAACCTCCACTGAACGGCAAAGGCTAGCCAACTCCATCGGCTGGCCGTGTTTTTCTTCGAGGCGGAGGCTGGCCAACTTCATCGGCAGCTGTTGTTTTGCTGCAAGGCCTGTGCCATCGGCTGGCCGTGTTTTGCTTCAAGGCCTGTGCCGGCCACTTCATCTGCAGCTGTGGTACTTCAAGGCCTGTGCCGGCCAGTTCTTCTGCGGGCTGTGTTTGCCTGCAGCGGCCTTCTTCTGCGGGCTGTGTTGCCTGCACCTTTGCCATGCCATGCCCACTGCCCATGTACACCAGCCCCGTTCAATTTTTGCTTTGCCCCCCCCTGTTCATTTCCATGTGCGCCAGGATCAGAAAGCAACAGTTTGCAAGCTGCAAGAACTGCCCTGTTGGCAGCTACAACACGGGCCTGAAGTGCAGCCCATGCACCGTTGTGGTTCACTGCATTCAGTTCAAACCGTTCATGCATCCATTCGTTGTGCTCATTGCGTGTGCCACTTGAGCTGGCACGGAGACTGCGTTGTGCAGCCCATGCA
Source organism: Eptatretus burgeri (assembly GCF_056783735.1). Classification (NCBI taxonomy): domain Eukaryota; kingdom Metazoa; phylum Chordata; class Myxini; order Myxiniformes; family Myxinidae; genus Eptatretus; species Eptatretus burgeri. Next base: position 63,670,821 of record NC_140975.1, on the reverse strand, counting down.
CCGTTGTGGTTCACTGAGTTCAGTTCAAAAGGGAAGGCCTTGGACTGCGTGTGAGCAGCCAGCCACGTTCCCTGTCACCTGCATTGTTTGAGTCAGAGACTGCATGTGGGCAGCCTGGCTCCCTGCTAACTGCTTTTCTTTTGCAGAGTTCAATGATCCTGGGCCATGGTTTAGTGTAAAATTTGTAAGTTAAGGTTAAGATGTACTGTACATATGAGTGCGCCCCCCCGGCATGTATGTCTTAGCGCCGGCAATTTTATTTAAGTCGTCCGTGTGAGTGAGTTTGTTTAGGTAGTTACGCAGCCCTCAGGTTATTTATTTTGGGGACACGAATACCATGAATGTCGCACTCAGGGATCCGTAGGTAAAATGTACTAGGGGAAAACTACACATGATGGCACACGAAAATTTGACGACTCGGGACGAGTCTGTAAAGGGAAGGGGTAGTGTTGTGGTTACCAGATTCGCAAACCACCATTCAGGTCCCTTAGGTGAGGTATCTCGGTAAGTGCATGTGTAGTTAGGCCCAAACCCGTTGTCTAGTGGGAATACATGTCATTTATACGTGCTGCGACTCTTTAGGATAGCCGTTTTTCTTTTACTATCTTTATTTTGGACCAATCGCCACCATCACAACCACAACAACAACCACCAACCACAACGCCGCTTCACCACAACCGCCATGACCTTTACCGTCACAACTCGCCACCATCGCATCACCGTCATCTCGCGCCACTCATGGGCACCGATGCTGGACTCGTGTAGGGCGCACGTTGAACAGCGTGTACAAAATCACGGATTTTCTGCTTCAAAAACGGATCCAAAACGACACACGCCCACTTTTTGCCGTCCAATCGGTGAGCGAGGGGCGAATTGGCCCCGCCCCCAGGGCGATCGATATATGCAAATTTGTGGATCAAAAAGCCTTCACGCCCACTTTTTGTCGGGCCAATGGGGAGCGAGGTGAAAGGTCAAAGGGAGGGGGTCAAAGGCGAAGTTACGGGGGGGAT
>NC_140975.1:63617311-63664811 GCF_056783735.1 Eptatretus burgeri | reverse complement strand
GAAAGAATGAATTAAGATTTGGAAAAGAGCCCGTGGAGCTTAGATTTGATGCGAGGTTGGCTAGTGGCGTTCCCATAAACTTGTAAGAATCAAGAAACCTTATACGAGTTATAGGTTTTGTGAATATCATTTTTGTAAATGAAATATACTTTTGACTTGTGTTTGTTATGGCAGAAATATTCCCTGGTGTTTTTGAAAGTTCATTTATAAATAGATGTGTATCATAGTTGGCGCTGTTGTGAAGAAAGACTGGAATAAAAGAAGGTAATTTATAATTAAGATTACAACAGGAATGAGCGGGACCTCTATATTTACCAGTAAGATGACAATGATCCCTAACTTTAGACTCCTCAATTTCCTCCTCACAAATATGACAGATATTGTTCTTTCTAAATTCTAATTTTTCTTCTATGGTTAATTTCATCGGTTCATTTGTTTCTTTCATTAATTTACTTAGTCTTATACAATCCTTTTCTAATCGTTTTACAAACTCTTGTGAAGCATTTTTTCCACTATACTGTTCAAGTTTATTATACTTTTCTCCAACAGATGATTTGATATAATAACAGAAACCACAAGGAATATGTTTTTGATATTTATTTGTATATGGTTCTTTTGGATTAGGAGAAGCAGTATTTATCTTTTTAAGGATACATTCAAAATCAGCGTATATCACAAATGGGTGCATGATAGATTTATTATAATCTTCAAAAGAAATCTTTTCACCAGGTTTAGGCATTGTAATTACAGCTGATTTATGATTACTACAATATTTTGAATGTTGTTCTAATCGTTCTTTTGTATGAAATGAATTAAGACATCGCTTACAAGGATATATTTTGTTTGCTGTTCTGAATACCTGAGAAGAGATTAATCTTGATAAATTATTGATGTATGTGTAATGTGAATTATTTCCAACACTAAAATATAAAAGATCAATGTGTGTTTCTTCATTTTTAAAGTTGTTTGAAATTTTTAATATTTGAACTTTGTTTGTATCCGTTAATCCATATACATTAATAGAAAGATTATTCTTTTTCTCAAATTTAGGAATATCTGTTAGTGGCATTGGGAAATTAAAATCTTTAATGTCCAAGGTATTCTCATATTTCATATATTGTTTTACTCTTTCTGAATTACATTTTGGTGGATGTAAGTGAGCAAGAACAGACCAGAGAAAACATTTATTATCATTATTCTTAATATTAACAACTGCCTTCTTTCGTTTTATTTCTTTTGGTAATTCAATATAAGAAGAAGCTTTAAGAGGGTTTGATTTTAGAATGTGTACATCTAAAAAGATGATTTTTTAATATTGAATCCACTTCCTACCACTGTATTATCAACATCCTCCTCTTGTCTTGATAGTTCTTCATAAACCCCACTATTCAAAAAATCTTGAAATGATGTTATAAAATGAAGATCTGTCCTCATATAAGGAGTTTGTTCTTCATCTTGTCTTTTCATATTCATTTTCACTCCCATATAAAACTTTAAAGTTTTCATTTCTTTTAATGTTTTTTTAATAAATTTTTCAACATCAGGTTTCACTATTTCAATTGATTCAATTATTGATGATGGACCGGGTTCTCCAAATTGAAAAATCCTTATTTTTATATGCCCTTTAAATGCCCCATCAGTGTTTTCAATATAATAGTCTCCCTTTACTTTAAACTCATTTTTCTTGTGTTTTTGTGATTGAAGATGCCTATTATAACTACTCTTCAAAACATCCTTTGAGCAGGTATCACAATGTTTTCTTTCCAACTCAAGAGGGGATATTTTGTGAAATAGATTAAATGTGTGTTTGTTGGTTTGGAGGTGTTTTCTATAATGTTTATATTCGTGATTACAAACATCGCAGTATGTTGTATTCACCATATTTATATAATAAAACTTTGCTTAAACTAAAAATTTCTTGATGAAAATTTCGTTTATTTTGCAGGTGAATCTGTGCTTAAACTAAAATTTTCTTGATGAAAATTTCGTTTATTTTACAGGTGAATCTGTGCTTAAACTAAAATTTTCTTGGTGAAAATTTCGTTTATTTTACAGGTGAATCTGTGCTTAAACTAAAATTTTCTTGATGAAAATTTCGTTTATTTTACAGGTGAATCTGTGCTTAAACTAAAATTTTCTTGATGAAAATTTCGTTTATTTTACAGGTGAATCTGTGCTTAAAACCATTTTATCCTCCAACTTTTTCACTTAATAAATACAATGTTTCAAGACACAAAAGACAAGTTTCAATCAATCTCTTCATTTGTTAAAGATGCTGAGAAATATGTCAAGGATGTAAAATTGAACAAAGATAAATATAACAACTATTGGATAAAAACAATTATGGTGGATATGATGAGTTCTTCAATTTACTTCAGTGGAAGGGCTTTTAGTATACCTGGAAGAACATCAATTAAGGTATCTCTAACAAAAGTTTCTCCTCTCCTTCTGGCAATATATTCAAAACTAGAAAAAGCAATGAAACAAGAAAAGGTATCAAAAAATAAAAACCTTATGGATGAAGCTTTAGAAAGAAAAGATAAGACCATCTGTAATATGCAAGGAGAAATTTGTATTTTTTTCAACAACCCTAAAGATATAAATCCTGATGAAATAAAGGATGTTAATATATCAGGTGAAATGACATTTCGTTCAATTGTAGTTAAGGATCATTTTAAAATTACCTTTAATATAAAAAATGTAGCAGTTGAATCTGTTAATGAAAAAATGTATATCGATATCGATGGTAATGTTTTTTCTACTAATTAAATGAGCCAATATTCAACTGAAGATTTTGAAGATTATGAGAGTGATTATGATACCGAGAGTTTGCATTCAAACGATAGTTATGACACCGAGAGTTTGTGTTCAAATGATAGTTATGAAAGTATAGATGATTCTGAAAGTATCGAAGATGATATCGAAGATGAATTTCAGTTTAAGTAAAGTTTTACTTTATAAATATGAATAGTTTACTCGATTTTGAGCCTCTTGAATTCCATGATTCTCCATATGACAAATTTGAGAATTGTCCTTCGTGTGAAAGACGGGGATTAAACACAGAGTCAAAAGCCTATAAACAATGTATATTCTGTGATTATCTTCTAATTAATGATAATCAAAAATATAAAAAGGAAAATAATTCTTTTAGATTTACACCAAAAATGAATTACTTTACAAGATTGATTCGAGAAATGAATGTAAAGTACGAGGGTGAGAACACACCTTTCCTTACAAGGGAAGAAACTGAACGTATTAGAGAAATGTTCAAAGGATTGTTGTCATATCTTATTCATGGATGTGATTTTCAGGGAAATATCAACACAAGATATTGCATAAATAAAATAATGGATTATCTTGAAATTAAACCTGAACTTAGGATAAAATATAGAATTTCGAAAAAAGCCAAGAATAAATTAAATAACCTGTTTTCCAAATATATAAATGAATGATTTTTTACCTATTTGGGAAAATAAGATTAAAATTTGACAACCATAAAAATCTCCCAAATTCATTAAGATGCCTCATAGTTGGTTCAAGTGGATGTGGAAAAACCTGCTTACTTTTAAAGATGCTCCTCACTCCCAACTTTTTAGATTATGATAATTTAATAATTTTCACAAAGTCGAGTTTTCAACCAGAGTATCAACTACTCTCACAAGGTTTTAATGCTGGTCTTCAAAAAGAAGATATAATCGGTTTATTTAAACTTCAAAAAAACCTAAATGATTTTAACATTGAAGATATAATACAACTATTTTGTGATACACAGAGATGTAAAAAGAAATCAAAACCGATAACTTGTATTCTGAGTGATAATACGGATGATATACAGTCTCCCCAAGATTTGGATAAATCCAAAAAGAACCTCGTTATCTTTGATGATTGTGTTAATGAGAGAAACCAAACGGTAATGGACAGCTACTACACAAGAGGGAGACATTCTTCTTGTAATTGTATTTATCTTAGTCAATCGTACTTTCAGCTTCCTCGTCGTTCCATCAGAAACAATGCTAATACTTTTATTTTATTCAAGTTAAATTCAATAGATATAAACAATTTTTGGAGAGACAATTGTTCTACATTATGTAGTAAAAAGGAATTTGGGGATTACATGAAACACACGACTGAAAAATATAAATATATTGTTGTGAAACAAGATGAGATATTAAATGATATTTTTCAATAAATAAATGGATGCGAAAGAAAGAGCAAGAAGATTTAGGGAACATCAAGAGTTGGTTTCAAAAGTTGTAAAACAGCAGGAAGACATAAAGAAGAAACGCAGACAGAAACTAACGGGCGAAGAAGCATTTGAAAAAAAACAAGAGAAATTTTTTAAACCACTTTTAAAAACTTCCCAAGAACAAATGAAAGATGTTTCCACAGTTCCCACAGTAGAATATACTCCTAGAAAGCTTCAAATGTTAAAAGATTTCAGTCAAATGACGGAGGAAGAATTAGAGCATATTGGAGAATTAGAACATGATGAAGGTTTATTTCAACAACTGGAAGAGATTAATCAACCCCCTGATTATATTGTGAATGCTGTTCAAAACAATGAATATTCAGCAGATTCAAAAACCAAAGCAGGACTCATTCCAACAGAACAACCAGCAATATTTCATCTTGTTCAAGAAAAGGTATTGATATTTAATGATGAATTAAGGTTCTTAAGTTCTGCTCAACCCCTGTTAAACTAACTCCGAGATTAATGTTTCTTCTCACAAAAGATGGAAGGCAAGGTTCAACTGTGAGGGATGAATCAAAGTATATTGATAAACCATTGGATATGGAAAATAATGATGATAGAGTATATATTGATTTGCTGAACACTCTAAATTATAAGGTTATTCTTTCTGGTAAAAGTAGGAAGAATGAGAAGGAGAAACACATTATTCAGGCTTTAAGTATCCTTGGTTCAGGTATTAGTTTTCTTCCAAATGACCCATCGCAATTAGTTAATAGACTGTTATTGTTGTTCGGCAGTAAGAAGGCTGGAAATAACAATTGTTTTAATGAAGCATCAGCCATTTTAGACCAGTTGATGAACATGAAAATAATTAATAAATCTCAATATAAAGACATTTTATCTCATATTAAATAAGATGAGAAGCACAATCCTGAGTTTTAATTTCACAACAAGCGACCACACATCTTCATTCCCATACCCACTACAACTTGACACAACAAAAGAATATGAGGCATCTTTATTGTCCATGGAGACTTATAATACCTTATTTAATATAACCGAGAAAAATGACAAGTTTAGTTATAATCCGGGAAGTGGATACAAAACGATAACAGTCTCACCCGGAGCATACGAGATTTCTCAAATATCTTCCGAAATTGCTCGTCTTATGAAAGAACAGGGTGATGAACCAAAAATATTGTTATAAACATTCAAAAACATACTTCAAAATCAACGATTAAAGTTAAAAATAACTACAAGGTTGATTTCACAATTGATAATTCATTTAGAGAGTTATTAGGTTTCTCCTCAAAAAGATTGAAACTAATGGGACGTTTTACAGTGATAATGTCATTCAAATATCCTCAGGAATAAATTCGGTGTTAATTCACTGTGATTTGATTGATGGTGCTTATAATGATGGATTAAAAACAAATACAATATTTTCATTCAGCGCATACTCAACCCCAATTGGTTATAAATTCAATATGGAGCCTAAAAATTTGGTTTATCTACCTGTGTCAGGAAAAACCATACACAGAGTAAATTTTAGGATAACCGACCAAGATAATCGTGTGATTTCTTTTAATGGAGAAGTTATATCCATCAGAATTCACCTACGTGAAGTTTTTCAATAAATAAATACGATGGTTATTGTGAGGAAGCACGAGTTGGGAAAATATAAAATAATTACAGGGGATGGGATGTTCCTTTCCCCGTACTACAAGGGTGAAGGTATGTATCTTGGTAGAGGATACTATAAACCTAAGAGACAAAGGGGTGTTGGACATCAATTTAGAGGAGATGGGATAATTGATACTCTCATGGGTATTGGTTCAACTATTCTTAAACATAAAGACCTAATTGGTTCAACTGCTTCTGCTGTGGGAAATGTAGCAGGTGCTGTAAAGAGTATAAAAGATGCTCAGAAAGAATCTCATAAATTACAAGCAATAAAAGAAATTAAGAAAGGCAAAACTCAGTTGTCCCCCAAGAACGACAGAAAATAATTCAAATACTTGGATCAGGGTTTCAAAAGTTTTAACATCTTTTTTTCCTAAATAAATACAAGTATGGAAGCAATTGATAGTATCTATGATTTGGATGATACTATTATTATCTCAAACTCCACTAAAAAAGAAGATTACTTCAAGGTAAATGCAATAACTGGAACAGACTGGAATACGAATGGTACAAAAAGTTTTGAAATAAATAATCAACAAACCTATTTGAATCTCTCCGAAAGTTTCTTGTTGTGTAAATTTAAATTCACTAAGGCTGGGAATAACACAAACGCTACACTTGTAAATGATTTCTTCTGGAAAATGTTTGATAGTGTGCGTTTGTATATTGGAACACAAGAAGTTGAAGCGGTTGATTATGTCTCTGCTGTATCTGAAATGATAAAATTTACACTCTATACATTCAGTGATAGAATGGGAAAGGGGTCTGTCGAAGGTTTTATTCCTGATATGTCAACGGGAACAAACACAGACCCTGGGTATACTCAAAGGAAAGGAATGTATAATGATGATACAAAAGCAGAAAATAGTTTTACTGTGGCAGTTCCTCTTAAAGGTATATTTGGATTTTGTGATCATGATAAAGTTCTGTATGGCCTTAAAATTAGATTTCAACTACAAAGGAATGATAATGAAAATCGATTGCTTTTTGGTGTTGGTAGTGCTTTTGGTGATCAGAATAAATTTGTAATTGAGGAAATGAGTTGGTATATCAGTGAATATACTCCTAATCTTAAAACAGAAGAGATGTTGAATCGAAGACTTAACTCAAAGAAACCACTCAGTGTATCATACCTCAAAAGAAGATGTCAACACGTTAAACTCAATCAAACAACTTACACGTGGAATTTGGGTGTTCTGGAAGGAAAGCCACGATATCTGTGGATCATTTTTAAAAAGCCAGATGGTGATACTGCGACTGATAAGAATAATGCATTGAGTGATAATGCTAAGGTGAAACAACTTCGCGTTTCTCTAGATGGAACATTTTACCCACGAGATAGATTGGAAATTAATTGGGAAAAAAATGATTTTGCTGAAGCATACAAGTCTTACCAAAAGGTGTGTGAAAGTAATGGAAATAAAGAACCTATTTTGGATATGACAGCATTTAAAAGTTTGTATACAATCTATGCGTTTGACCTGAGCGCTCAAAAGGAAACTATAAAGTCTAATCGAGTGGATACTTCCCTATACATTGAAAGAGGAGAGAGTGAAGAAGTTGATACATATTGTTTGCTTTTGGAAGAAACAGAATTGCAGATTAATACAGATAATGGTGTGATGATTAGTCTCACATAATTTTTTGTTAAATAAATGAGTGGCAAAGTACCAACTGGGGTATATGTTAATCAAATCAATCTTCATAAACTATCATCTTGTGTTCAAAATCAAAAGCCTTGTACGATTAACGTTAATACAATTCAGAGAAAAGGAGCAGTAAGAATTGATGTTTTTCTCACAAGAGAACAGGTTAAAATCTTGAATGACACTGGCTCACTTAAAATTAAAATGACAAAACCAATGTTGAAAAAATATTCAATAAGAGAGACGAGTGGAGGATTTCTCCCATTTCTAATTCCTTTATTTGCTGGTTTAAGTGCGGTTGGAGCATTGACGGGTGGTATTTCAACAGCGGTGAAAACTGCCAACGAAAGGAAGGCTCAACTCCAGGCTCAAAAAGAATTGGAAAGACATAACAAAGAGTTGGAGAAACAAATTAGTGGAAGTGGTGTAATTGTCGATTTTGCTGAAAAACTTGAAGGTCTGCCTGATAAAGCGAGATTGCTAGTTGGAGATATGCTTTCTTCTATAGCACAAGCAGGTGTAAAATTAACGAAAAGAGGTAATGGATTATATCTTTCTAATAAATAAATGAGCATTGATGAGTGGTTGAAAGAATTTGGAAAGAATACAACATCAAATTTACAACTTGTCAAATATTGTAAGAAATTAAAAATTCATAATGTGGTTATTTGTATGAGAGATGAATTAACAAATGTGCCGAAACATACAAAGAATATTATTATGAACTTAGAAGATAATAATGGGAACGGTTCTCATTGGGTTTGTATTTTTAATAGTCAAGACAAATATTATTTTGATAGTTTTGGTCTTCCACCACCTGTTGAAGTCATAAAATTCTTACAGAATGGTGTTTATCAAACATTTCAAGTCCAAGAATTAAATTCCAAGTGTTGTGGCCAATTATGCCTATATGTGTTATTTCAACTCAACAAAAATAAAAATTTTTATGATATTATTTTTAATCTAATATAAATGACTTATGTTGGTAAAGATGGTTCTATCTTTGGTGTATCTCAAGAACTGGATATTGATTTATCAAATTATTACACAAAGGCACAGGCTGAACGACATAAATATAATATAACCAAAAATATTAACATGAAAAATGCTTATAAATTAAAAAATTATCCAAGCCCGACTGACGCGAATGACTTGGTGAGATTAAGCGATTTATCACAATATATATCCTTAAATAAAACAGCCGTGTATTCCAAAGATACAGAAGTGTTGATATTATCTCCAGGTCATACAGAATTCACAGTTCGAATTAAAATAAATTTTTATAAAGAAGGGCGTATCGTTTGTATGAGAATAGAACAATGGGGGTATGATATGAATGATTTTGGGTATAATTGGTCATTTAAAATTAACCTCGAAGACCTGGAACAATTAAATCAGTCTCGTAAGGAAGAATATTATCCACTTGGTATCGAGAATGAGTTTTGTGGGGCTACGATTAGTAAACAACAAATAAAAGAATTTAATAAGGGTAAATATAATAATGGTTTTGCCCTTGTTTATCTCATGAAAACAGAAAAAACAGGATTATATATAATAAGTAAGGAAATACAAAATGATTTAACTATGGGAAGATGGGGAGGTGTTTCGTGCCATAATATTGTTCTAACATATATTTCTAATACATAAATGACAGCAAGAAGGCTTCAAGAAAATTATCATTTCTGTGTCCAAGCATACCTTCAAGAAAAGGGTATTCGGTATTTTAATAAATATGTTCTACAACATAAGAATGAGGTATTTTCAATAAAAGATTGGCATTATGCTGATGTTGATAAACCGACAACTTTAGATTTAATTAGAATGTTAAATAATGAAAAAATTATAAAGTTAAGAAAAGGTAAGGCTCTTTTAGAAATTCAAAAGAAATTTTATTGGTTTCCTGTTGTAAAAAATTATTTTGGATACAGGAATAACAAGAAATCCTGATGAATATATGTATAATATTCTATGGGGTGTAAGCGATTCAAGGATAGTAAGGGATGAGGAAGGAGTTGAAGAAGAGAGGGAAGAGGAGGAAAAGGAGAAGAGGGAGAAGAAAGAGAAGGAGGAAAAAGAGAAGAGAGAGAAGGAGGAGAGGGAGAAGAGAGAGAGGGAGGAAAGAGAGAAGAGAGAGAGGGAGGAGAGAGAGAAGAGAGAGAGGGAGGAGAGGGAGAAGAAAGAGAAGGAGAGGGAGGAGAGGGAGAAGAAAGAGAAGGAGGAGAGGGAGGAAAGAGCGAGACAAAATAAATATCAAAATATGGAAACCAGTGAGATTAAAAAAGATTAGGGGTATTACAGAAAATAACTCAACCCACCGAGGAGGAAAACAAAGAATTGATAAGTCTATTTACAATACTTTCGACAAGACTATTGACATCGAGAAGACAGGTATTTTAATTCAAGTTTTTCATTTTTATTTTTTTCTTAAATAAATGGGGGAGAGAGTGAAGGCATTTCTAAGGATTCTTTATGTTTTAAAAATTAAGATTCAAATGTGCATGTTGGAAACTAAAAAGGTTTTTGCACTCTGCAGGAATTTTTCTCATAAATAAATGAGTTATTGTCTCAAATGTAAAAGAAAACTAATACTAAAAATATTTCATATATTAAAAGTAAAAATAACAGGGTTATACAAAAAGGTATATGTTCTGTGTGTGGTTCAAAAAGAAAATCAATTTATCTCCCAACACAAACTAGGAGGAGATATACAAAAGTTTTTATCAGGAAGTAAATTTACAACTACTGGAATACCAGGGGAATTACATCTTCCAGGGTATTCTTTCTGTGGTCCAGGCACAAACTTGGATAAAAGATTAGATGAGGCAGACAATCCTAAATCCTGGAGTAAACCAATCAATAGAGTTGATGAAGTGTGCATGAGACACGATATTGATTATGGGAATACCACAACGTTGGAAGAAAAGCATGAAGCCGATAGAGAAATGTTGTATAATTTGTCTCTGATACAAAATCCAACCTTGAGAGAAAAAGTTGATAGGTTCATCGTGAAGAAGATGATTAGTGCTAAATTGAAACTTGGACTTGGAAATTCAAAAACTTATAGGCTCTAATGATGCCATTAAGACTGAAGAGCAATTAGCTGATGAATTACATAAACCAATATTCACAAAGTTTCAGAGAAGGAAAGTTTATTCCAAGGAAGTTGATTATATCTGGTCTGCTGATTTGATTGAACTCAATAATGATAAGGGGTACAAGTATGCTTTAACCGTTATTGATTTGAGGAGTAGATATGCGTGGGTTGTACCATTAAAAAACAAAACAGGTAATACTCTTATGTTAGCCTTCCAACAGATATTTAATAAAAGTAAGAGAAAACCTAAAAAATTGTGGACTGATGAGGGTAGGGAGTTTTATAACAAGACATTTATGAATTTTCTAAAAAATAACAGTATTACATTATACAGTACCTTTAATGAAGGGAAGGCAGTTGTTGTTGAACGTTTTAATCGTACCTTAAAAGAGAGACTATATAAAAAATTCACACAACTCGGTTCACAACAATGGTCATCTTTTATTCAAGATATTGTGGATAAGTACAATGACACGATTCACACATCAACAAATATGAAGCCATCAGAAACATTTACAAAATTAAAATATGAAAAAGAGATTAATGTCAGAAAACCTAAGTTCAAAGTTGGTGATATCGTAAGAATATATAGGTGGAAATCTCATTTTGAAAAAGGTTATACGAAAAGATGGACCAACGAGCTTTTTAAAATTGTTGATGTAATAGATATGGTTCCTTGGACTTATAAGATATATGATTTGGAAGGGGAAGAGATTTTAGGTTCATTTTATTCACAGGAATTACAAAAGACAAAGATAAATTGAAATTTTTTGACTCCGCCCCTTTTTGGCTCCACCCACACAAGCCCCCGCCCACACAAGCCCCGCCCACACAAACCCCACACAAACCCCACCACACACCCCCCACAAGCTCCAATAAATTGAAATTTTTGACTCTGCCCCTTTTTGACTCCGCCCACACACGCCCCTCCCACCGAAGCCCCGCCCACACAAACCCCACACAAACCCCACACAAGCTCCACACAACCTCCACACAAAAACTCCACACAAGCTCCACACACACAAACCCCACACAAGCTCCACCCATATTCATCATATTCACATAATTAGTGATTAGTTAATTAGTTCCCCACACACACAACGTGTTTATTTAATTAAAAAATTATCCACCCATCCACACAAGCTCCACTCATCCACCCATCCCCCATCTCTCCACCCATCCATTTATCCACATAAGCCTCATCCACATTCACCCCTCCCACACAAGCTCCACCCACATAAACCCCTGCCCATATAAACCCTGCCCACATAAACCCCTCCCACATAAGCCCTGCCTACACAAGCTCCACACAAAAACTCCACACACATAAACCCCTCCCACACAAGCTCCACCCACATAAACCCCCGCCCACACAAGCCCCACCCACACAAGCCCCACCCACACACACACACCCCGCCCACACAAGCCCCTCCCACACACACCCCACCCACACAAGCCCCGCCCACACAAGCCCCACCCCCCTCATCCCCCTGTGCGCCCCCACCTTTGACCCACCACCTCCTCATCCCACCCCCCACCCTTCCCCACACACACACATGGGGAGGGAGGGATGGGATGAGGGGGTGATGGGTCATTGGGGAGCGCACCTACCCCCCCCTCCCCCAACCCCCCCCTTTACATCTCTTTTATTCTTTTCTTGTAATTCAGAATCAAGTAATTGTAAACAAAACAAATATAATTTATTAATATTGAAAATATTAAATATTCATTTGCGAGAATGTACAATCTTTCCCAGCAATCTTCTTCAGATGCCTTGTGATTTCGAAACTCAGACACCATATTCTGTTTTGAAACAAAAAGTGGATAATAATTAGGTTCTATAAAGATAATTACATGGTAATATGAATAAGCCTCGTTGACCACTGAATTAACACACCAGGAGCCTGTCATCCTTTCAAGGTCAATAAAATGAATTCCAGTGTACTGACAAAACCACGTCCAAACTAATGATGCAACCAACATAAGGCGACATTCTAAAGAGAGAGTGATATTAATAATAATTCAGAAATATTTACCTCCAGAAAATCATGTGTTGTACGAGTGATATTAATAATAATTCAGAAATATTTACCTCCAGAAAATCATGTGTTGTACGAGTGATATTAATAATAATTCAGAAATATTTACCTCCAGAAAATCATGTGTTGTACAAGATTGCTTCAACAGCTGATGTTGTGCGATAGTGCTGAAAAAAAAAAAATAAGTCAAGGGTATAGATGAAGAGACAGACAGGGAAAGCAACACACACACACACACACACGCACACACACACACATACACACACACATAGACACACACACACACGTGCCTCACCATTGGTTTAATTCATTCGAGATCAGAGACCAGTCATTATAAATCATTGGCCTCTTCAATAAGAGCAGAGAGAGGTAGGTAGAAAGACAGACAGAGAGAGAGGCACACACACGTGTCTCACCATTGGTTTAATTCCTTCGAGATGAGAGGACGTGATAAGACTTCATGCCACTCATTGAAAATGTCTTTCAATTCTCTTCTAAAATCATTGATCTCTTCAATAAGAGTATTAATTTCATGAACCACGTCGTGATATGTGAACTCAATTTCTTCCAATGCCCTGTCAGGGAAAAAATATATATATATATATATATATATCAGAATTATCATGATTTAATTAATAATCATTTGCTTCATCGTTCAAAGAGAAAAGCATACACAAACTTACCAACTCTGTAGTGGGCTGTTGGCTTCATCGGAAGAAATATCGTCCATGCCTCAGTTGTAAAAATGAAAATCCTGTCTGGCAGAAACTTTGTCTGGCGAACCGCTTATAAAGCAACGATGAGGAAATTGCTTAATCATTGGGTGTGGGCACAGGAAATGACAAGCTTCTCTTAATGATCTCATCTGGCCACCGCCCGAGTTGCAAATCGTTTTTGGACATAAACCACGCCATAAAAGTTTTGATTCAAATGTTTTCAGTTCGTGTTCTGAGATAAAATATAAACACGAGACCTTGTCTCACAGAATAGTTCCTATTTTTTCACAGCATGACAGTCCAAAACCACTTCCTCATTCACACAGCACGGCCGTGTCAAAAACACTTCCTCATTTTCACGGCATGAACTGAAAACATTTGAAACAAAACTTTTTTTCTGGCATGGTTTATGTACAAAAATGATTTGCAACTCGGGCGGTGGCCAGATGAGATCATTAAGAGAAGTTTATCATTTCGTAATGGCACAAAAGGGGTATCTTAAAAAATATAAAGATTCAAATGTTTTGTTTTTCAATATTTTAGATGGGGATTATTGTGCAAAGAAAATTAAACTATTGAAGGAATTTGAAAATGAACAAATGTTTATAGGTTCAATGAGTGAGCTAAACAATATGCATTGGTTATTTGATAAAGAGTGTCCCGGGGCTGAGACGTTTCAGATATTTCTTTAGAATCACCTTTAACAAATCTTTATCTTGTTGTATGGGCTATTTGAATAGAGAGCCCCTAGGTTAAAAGGGGAAATAAAAAAATGACCGTTTTTACAGCCATTTTTCCCTGCTGTGCAGGGGTTTGGCTTTTTCTTGAGGCAATGTTTTATGGCCGGATGCCCTTCCTGACACCAACCCTGGTCGCCTCTTACGACACACAGGGATATGGTACACCTATTTTAACCGGGGCATACACCGGGACCAGTACACTGGCACTCATTTCGCCGACCTCGGAAGGATGGCAGGCTGAGTCAACCCCCTGGTGTTAATTCAGCAGCCAACGGGATTTGAACTCAGGACCCTGGGATCCCAAGCCGCCACCCTAACCACTAAGCCAACACCAGGCTCCAGGTTAAAAGGGGAGACAAATAAATATACCTTGGGCTAAAAAGGGGATTTATTTTTTCAGGGGAAAAAAAAGAAAAATTTCATGGCTGAAAATCCCCCATTCATTTACATGGGGAAAAGTGAGCCAGAACCAGTATTCTTTCCCTACTGGTATATATATATATATATATATATATATATATATATATATATATATATATATATATATATATATATATATATATATATATATATATATATATATATATATATATATATCTGTATTAATATTTCGGCACGCCCCTTTCTTTGTTCCACCATCAGATTTTTGTTACTGCATGAAATGAAACAAGATTTGGCACATATACTAATGATATTATTGTCTTCCCAAAGAGGCCCCTCAAAATTCGTTTTGATGCATTTTCACAAACTCCAACGGATTCCATTCAAATTCGGTACGATTATGGCTTTTGGTCCAACTTAGGTCATTGGCCATAAATTTTTTCCAAAACACTTCCGATATTCGAAAAAATCGATAAATCAATATCCCTTATGGGATTTTCCATTCAAATCCACTCAAGTTTAAGGCCTACGTGGGACGCAAATTTCCACTTTGCCCCGGGCACTGTTTACCTCCGCTACGCCAAGCTGTTAGGGTTAGGGTTAGGGTTTGGGTTAGTGTTAGTGTTAGGGTTTGGGTTAGCTACCCTAACCCTAACCCTAACAGCTAACCCCAACCCTAACAGCTAACCCTAACCCTAACCCTAACCCGAACAGCTAACCCTAACCCTAACCGCTAACCCTAACCCTAACCCTAACTGCAACCCTGACCCTAACCGCTAACCACTAACAGCTATTCAGGAAATTTGCAAGAAAGCCCGGGCAACACCAGGCTTTATTGCTCGCCCGAGCAACGCCGGGCATTACTACTAGTATATACATATATGAATGTTTACTTATATGTATGTATATATATATATAGATATATGTATATGTTTATATCTCTGTATGTGTATACATATATATATATATATATGTATATATAAAAATATAGACATATATATATATATATATATGAAAATGTTTACATCTTATATGTACATATATATATATATATATACATATACATATATATGTAAACATATACATATATATATATATACATACATATATGTAAACATATACATACATATATGTATCTGTTTATATATATATATATATATATATATATATATATATATATATATATATATATATATATGTAAACATATACAGAAAAATATACATACATATATGTAAACATATACATACATATATTTATATGTTTACATGTATGTATATATGTGAAGCCTGGTGTTGGCACAGTGGTTCGGGCAGTGGCTTGGGACCCAAAAAGTCCTGAGTTCAAGCCCCTTTGGGCCACTGAATATATATATATATATATATATATATATATATATATATATATATATATATATATATATATATATATATATATATATATATATATATATATATATATATATATACTGCATATGTGTGGGTATATGTATACATATATAGGTATGTATGTATATACACATATATATGTATATACCAAGTCATATAACACCAGGGGGTTGACTCAGCCTGTCATCCTTCCGAGGTCAGCGAAATGAGTACCAGTGTACTGGGTCGGTGTATACCCCGGTTAAAATAGGTGTACCAGATCCCTGTGTCGTCAGAGGCGACCAGGGTTGTGTCAGGAAGGGCATCCGGTGTAAAACATGTGCCAAATCACTATGTGAATCATATAGATGAACCGCAGTGGCGACCCCTCACGGGAGCAGCCGAAAGAAGAAGATATGTATATATATATATATATATATATATATATATATATATATATATATATATATATATATATATATATATATATGTATATGATTATATATGTGTATTATATAAATGTATATATATATATATTTATATATATATATATATATATATATTTATAATACATCTATATATTGGTACACGTGGTTTGGAAAGTGTTTCCTAATGCTGGAATTCTGCAAGCGGGGCGCAAAGAGTCCCCTTTTTTAGAACATCCCTCCCAGGCAGGCGCTCGCCTTACCAAGTGCATTCCCTCCCTTCCCTCCAGTTCTCCCCCTTCATCCTTCCCTCTCTGGCCTCCCGGTTGTGCACGTACCCCCTCCCTACAGTATCGTCGCTTAAACCCAGCTGAAGCCGCCTGCTTCGCCATTTGCCAGGCCTTGGGCGTCCTGTGCCAGGCTAGAGGCGGCCCCCTGACGGGTGCGGGGCCGTACAGAGTTGCTTGGCCGGTGCGCCCTCGGGGCTGCTCCGGGGAGCGCGTGCTGTGCGTGAATGTGCGCAGAGAGTGAGCGCACCACGGAGGGGAGGAGGGACACACAGGACGCCCCTCTGGCTCAGCATAGAGGGGCATAAAGGGTCTGTTATCTGCCGGCCAGCCGACGGGCTGGCCGCCTCGAGGCCGACTGCATCCTTTCCTTCGCTTCCGAATGACACAAAGGGTAAGCCCGCAATATCTATGTTTTTCTATATATATATATATATATATATATATATATATATATATATATATATATATATATATATATATATATTGACACACACACACACACACACACACACACACGATAGTGTGTCTGCATGCATGTCCTGCTTTTTCCCTCCTTTCCTTTCTCGGTTCCTCCCCTTTCTCATTTCCAATGTCCACACTCATTCTGATCATTAAACAAGGTTCGAACCTGCCACCGGTGACCCCACTTCGGCGGCACATTGACGCCCTGGCCGGAGACCTGTTTAGCAAAAGGCCGTTTAATATAGGCAACGACTTGGCCTGCCGGTGTGCGGAGAGCATTGTCCTTCTCTAATCCGGGCTTGTTTTATCCATCCGAATTGCTAATCGGATTGACACTGCTTTGTGCGATCGCGCGCCTCGCGCCTAATGAGACCATATGGAGCGGCCGTACGTCCTCGAATGGGTGCGCAAGTTGCACAGACCGTGCAGCTTGTTATGCAGGCGACGCTGCCGCACATCAAATGTGGTGTGCAAACGAAACTGGTGCGTTTTCTACAACACGTTGTGAACACACGCACGCATCATGGTCACTTCATATTTGAAGGCAAAATGTGAGGAGTTCTTGCCTCTCGTTATCATGCATGAAAGGTCTTCTCTCCAGGGGCCTCATCAGTATGAAGATTTGGAAGGCGACGTTTTTTAGCAAGTTGTGTACTTTACCAATCGTGACTTGTATACTCACAGGCCGCCAATGAATGCGGTCCACCTCTGCCGGTTTCCCTCTCAACGCCGGTGTATTCCACTTTAAGTCAAGGTCGACGAGTGTTCGTCCTATCACTGAGAAGTATTACATGGGATCGGCCATTCTTCGATGTCACCCGTCCAAGATGGCATTCAAGCCTCTGATGTCCAGAACCTTTTGCATTGAATCACCTCCCCCCCCTCTTCCCGATGATTATCCTTTCATGGTCCCTCTTGCAGAGTCCTTGCATCACATCGCTTCTTGCAGACATCCTCAATCGCACTCCAACTCTTTCCCCAGCCCCTAATTTTCCCCCACCAACCGTCGGTGACACACCCCCGCCTGGTTCATTCTTTTCAAACACCGACTCCACCTCCACGTTTTTTAACCACCAACCTCATCCAATCGCCTCTTATCATCAGATCTCTTCAAGCCATCAATATCAGCTGTAAAAAAATAAAGGGAAAAAAAACAACCTCCATCATTGTCCCAAATGCCATACTCCCTCCTCCAAATCAATATCGCCCCTTCAAATTGAGCCGCCCGCAGTTCTTTCCGTGCCTCCTCACTCCGGCTCCTCCGCACGTGCACGGCGCAGTCATGGAACCGGCGTTTCCGAAGTGGCGCCCAAATTCCCCGGATAGGTGTTCCTTCCCAGCAAGTTTACCCCACCCTCCTTGTCTCTTCCCACAGTACGACGATCTCTTGCCGTACGGCCCGCTGGACGGGATGCCGAGTTTGATTTACGGAGACGTGCACAGCTCCAGACCACCGCTCCAGCATCTAAGCCACGGGCTACATGGACACGTGCAGGGCCACCAGCAGTACACGGCTCATGGAGGAATGGTTCCTGGAGCCGTTAGCTCTCCAATCAGCGATGCACTTAAGAGGGACAAAGACTCCATTTACGGGTATGTATTCACCGGACAATTACATGTCCGGCAGGATGCCGTGGAGGCAACTCACTTCCCCCTTGAGCTGTCTGGACTAAGTTTGATCCTAGACCAGACTCTCTGGACCGGTGGATTTGTGCTTCACAGCTGGCAGGGTGTTGCATCACACAGTGCACATCAATCGGATGGACGCTAAGCAACGGGTCCAGTGTCTTGGCGTTCATTAATGGACGTTAAAGATCCCACGGTGTCTTTATCGAAGAGTAGGCGACGTATAGCCAGCACCCTTAACAAATTACAAATTACTGCCCAAGTCGCTTTCAGTTCAAACGTGAGGCCTGGGCAGCCGGTTCGTGAAAGCCTCGGGACAAACGTTTTTCCCCAGCCGACGTCTCCGCAATAATGTGGGAATCCTTGGGCACGGTTAAAGTTGTAGTAGATTGAATGGCCAATTCGATCTGAAAAGTTTCATTGATAAATATAAATATTATTAATAATTTGCTATTTAAATAATTATTAGATATGAGGTCAAACTCTTCATGTTTTCTTCCATGATTTACCTGTATTATTGAGAATCACTCAAGGTAATTTTAGTTCACCTCCTTACTGGAATTGACATCTTGTTTCGGATGCGACTTTTTTTTTTTTTTTTTTACTGTTATTACTTCTTAAATGTTTAATATCTTAAGGCAAGTCTGGCTTGAAGGAGGTTTCCAGGTATGGAAAATTAATGTAGATCAACACAATTAAATCTCAACGTACTCCTAATTGCCAATTTCTGATACAACCTACACTTTCTAAAACACTGATCGTGTGTGTGTGTGTGCGTGTATATTGATATATATATATATATATACATATCGGCTGGCAGGATGGCCTAGATGTAGCACACTCACCTCTAAGCTCTCTAGCCTGGGTTTGAATCCCGACCCAGCTATAAACTGCCATTTCAGGAAGGGCGAGTCATCGATGTGTGTGCCGTCGCTCAGGTGGACGTTAAACAGGGTGACCGATCTGTCAGCATTAGCTGATGGATGTTAAAGATCCCACGGTGTCCTTCATGAAGAGTAGACGAGCTATCACCGGCATTCTGACTTCCTGTGTCAGAGTGGCGACCCGACCAGGAGAGGAACCCCCAGCCAAGAGATTGCTTCTGCACAACCAAGGCTCCATACAGCACTCGAGAGTGTCACCAAATGTATAGATGATGTCACTTTCTCTTTTGTTTCCAGATTTGTGCTTTTTCTGTTTTGGCCAAATTTTCCAAACTTTTACTGTTGACTGTTCAAAAATTCTGTTGCCTTATTCTTTCGATTGCAGCACAAGGCTGCGGGATCGCATTTTATTTTACACGAATCGACAAACTTATGGATCAACTTAATAACTTATCTCATTTGTAGCGAAGAATCTTCCAAGCAATTGTTAACAAAAACCCTGTGCTTGCTGTACCATAGGCTATTGAGATCGTTGTTCTGTCGAAGCGGTTTCTTCATTAAGATTTCTATCCTCGACGGGTCGCCACTCCGATGCAGGATACTCTACAGCAAGTGCAGGAATTTGTAATTTTTTTCATGGTGCTGGCGATAGCTCGGCTACTCTTCGCGAAGGACACAGTGGGATCTCCAACGTCCACCAACTAATGCCCGAGGATGGGAAGCCAAGGTTGACCCCCATCCGGAGGACGACACACACATTGATGAATCACCGTACCTGTGAAACACTGGTGTGTCGGGATTATAACCCAGGCTGGATGCTTAGGGGTGATTTTGCGTACCTCCATGCTTTCCTGCCAGCCCCCAGCAATTATCACCACCTATAAAGCACAACAAAAAGCTGTTATATAAACATTTTGTATGATTAGGTAAACTTGACGTGACTCTGCTGTTGCAAATGTGTTATTGTAGTGAAATTACACTTTGCTCTGTTATCAGTCCACTTGCAACTAAGAAATATGCTTGTAGTGTCAAAGGACATCATCGTCATCGTCTTCAGCATCTCAACATCAATCTGGGCTATTCACTGTAATTGATCGTAAAACTACCTTATTTCTGCTACTCGCGTTGTGCTGAAGCATCTCTTTATGGCACTCCGATGGGAAACGATGGAAGGTTTCGGACGTTCGAACTGCGTCATGTTGATCATCATACCGTTTGCCAACATCACAACGCATCACGACGCTTCGTCAATGTGAAGGTGACAAAATGACGAATGATGCCAGAGTCGTTGACTGTTGACCCAGGTTGACGAGACACGTTTGCTCCTGTGTTTTGTATTTGTATGGGAAATAAGTATTGTGTTGAGTGCACCGTGAGAGTGTTGGAAGTCAGTTTGACTGTGTGTGTGTGTGTGTGTGTGTGTGTGTGTGTGTGTGTGTGTGTGTGTGTGTGTGTGTGTGTGTGTGTGTGTGTGTGTGTGTGTGTGTGTGTGTGTGTGTGTGTGTGTGTGTGTGTGTGTGTGTGTGTGTGTGTGTGTGGTTTGTGTTGCAAGAGTGTATCACAAGTAGAAGGAATTCTGAAGATCTCTCCCACACGACATGAAGCGTAAAGCTCATGACCTAACTTAACAGTGGGCGATGATGTTGGTAACATGCAAATAAGGGGCTCAGAAATTGTTAATATCTTCATTCATAAAGAGGAATGCAGAAACCAAACACTTATAAATGCCAAAAATTTATCAATGAAATATCGCTTGTATCTGACTCTCGTTAGCCCATATGGCCATCCTCGCTACAATATGCTGTTGCATGGAATAAAATTCTTAATATTATGCTAGCAGAGGGATCTGCACCATGTGCGGAAGGAATTTCGAGCTCAGAAAAGGGAGCTAGGTACCATGTACAATTCCAATTAATTCATCATATATAATTTAGCTGGCAACACTATAATAATAATGTAACGATTAATACAATACATACAATATTCAATGTAAAATAACAGGCATAACGGGCAATAATACGATTATTAAAAAACGGGAAATAGAACACAATAACGGCTGCTGCCGTGACTCTGGATTGACAACATTTCAAGTCTGGTTGTTGGATGCCAGAATAGTGAACTTTGCAATATCGATAAGATGATTATTTGTAATAATGTCAATCACCGGGTGGCGTTATATTATGCACATTTAAATACAGAGAATTTGGTCTCTTCCCCACCCTGAACCCCATACCCTGTAGAGTTTGAAAATGTTTTCTTGCATCTCCATTTGCCAAGAAGATTCTAGTGGTATGCAATATGATGGGGTTCCCACCAGTGGAGCTGATTTTATCGATGGACAGACAGAGAGACAAACAGAAAATACAACTTTATGTATATGTATGTGTAATATATATATATATATATATATATATATATATATATATATATATATATATATATATATATATATATATATATATATATATATATATATATATATATATATATATATATGTAACAGGATAAGATAGATAAAGGAACAGCATTTCCATTGTCTCTTCTTCATAGCCATTCTCTATAAGGCTGTAAAAAACAATTATTACATGTCGTGTGATTAATGAAACAAATTTTAAAAATATTGAAAATATAACAATCGATAGGTTTGATTGATCTACAAATGACATTGAGGTAAAAATTATATTGCATTTTATAAAATGTGTTTATGTACACATTAAACTCCAAAACATTCATTGAAAACATTTTCAATTCAAATAGGTTTAATTTGTGCAAATTATTACTTGAACAAGGAACCAAGTCTCCCTATATTTTGTCCCTCAATCTTGCTATTGGCATGTCCCTCCCTCTCTCTATCTCAGTTCTCTTACTTACTGATCCATTCTGTGGTCTCGGTCTTCTATGAGCCTCGACACAGTAAACAAACTAGAGAGTTCATGGAACACCTTGTCCCGCGTAGTGTTTAAGTATGTAATAAATTGAAATACAATAAAGATTTTAAAAGTTGTAGAAAAAATAATTCCGGAAGTTTACCGCAGTCGACACCGTCTTACACGCCACCTTATTTAACATGTCCAAGCACTGCTAAACCGGAGGTGTTTGGAAACAAGACAAAGGTGATTTGTGTTCTCCAGTGTTCAAGTATATAATTCAATTTAAATAGAATAAAGATTTTAAAAGTTGTATAAAAAATAATTCCGGAGGTTTACCGCAGTTGACAGTCTTATAAGCCACCTTATTTAACATGTCCAAATACTGCTAAACTGGAGGGGTTTGGAAACTATACAAAGGTGATTTGTGTTCTCCGGTGTTCAAGTATATAATATATATCAAAGTATATATTATGTTCCCTCAAATGTTCAAGTATATATAAGTTCAAAGTCATATAATTCAAGTTTATCGACCACATTACCTTCGTTTTCCGTGCCTGTTGTTTGTGTCCTTTATGACGTCCTTAAAAACACTGAGTTTCCTGTTTGGAGTGATTTTAAATTTTGTTCGCTTGACTGCCACACAAAAAATATTATCCCACTGCTCTCTACACATACGTGTGATTGGGACGAATTCAGAACCAAAGTACTGTTCAACGACAGGTTTGTTTTCCTATTCATGTTCTGAATTGTGTTCAAAATACGGTATAACTTTCTATTAAAATCAAGTTGTTCATCGATCATAAATTAACGTTTGTGGGTGGACGGGCGGACATACAGACAGACAGAACCAATAGCTTAACCCCGCCTTTTGCTTCACAAGTGTGGGGTAAATAAACAACCAGACGCAGTGATGTAATGGTTTGAGAGTGCACTCTGAGTCTGGGAGGTCAGGGGTTCAAACCTCTGTGGAGTAAAACAAAGACTTTGTAAAAAAAAAACAACCCAAAAACAATAGTACGTGCTTCTTCCTTGCTTGATGATCATCATCCAAAAGGGATAGAGCACAGACAAACAGCCATAGGTTGGCAACCATTGCGTGGGCTTGCTGTGCTGACTGGCCTCATGCGTTGAAGTTCCTTGTAAGGAACTCACATTTGAACAAAAACTACAAACAACTTGGACGAACTTCTCTTCCAAGTTATTCAGACATACTCATACTTGTGTGTTTGAGAATATAATGGCGTATTGATGTGTCGTAGACCATTTGCGATTATCTGGTCGAGGAACTTTTTGAACGCTTTACGTTGCGTATGTGCCAAGTACGGTAGTTGTATTCATGTTGAAATTGAAGATTTTGCAAAAAAAGAAAAAAAAATCTTAAACAATATTTATAGTGCAAAGATGTTGGACCAGCAAAATGACAGGTTGGGTGGTGGTATTACTTAGCATTGTTTGTGTTATGAATGTGAGAGAAACTTAATCACACTTGTTATAAACTCATTAACAAAGCGTATCATATCTCGCGTTGTTTGGAACTGTGAGTAGCTTTGCAGTTTCAAATTGGTGTGTAAAGCGAGCGGTGCCATGTTCCACCCATGCCATGTTTGCATACCATGCCCCCATCTGTGCCATGTTTGTATTCCGTGCCCCGACCCATGCTATGTTTGCATACCGTGCCTCCACCGGTGCCATGTTGGTATACCGTGCCCCCACCCATGCCATGCTTGCATACCATGCCCCCATCTGTACCATGTTTGCATACCATGCCCCCATAAGTGCCATGTTTGAACACCGTGCCCCCACCCGTACCATGTTTGCATACCGTGCCCCCACCCATGCCATATTTGCATACCGTGCCCCAACCCGTGCCATGTTTGTACACCGTGCC
Organism: Eptatretus burgeri; assembly: GCF_056783735.1. Lineage (NCBI taxonomy): Eukaryota > Metazoa > Chordata > Myxini > Myxiniformes > Myxinidae > Eptatretus > Eptatretus burgeri. The sequence goes on along the minus strand of NC_140975.1, from coordinate 63,640,510 downwards.
CTCACCCGTGCCATATTTGCATACCATCCCCCAACCGGTGCCATTTTTGTGTACCGTGCCCCCATCCATGCCAGGTTTGTATACCGTGCCCCAACACGTGCTATACTTGCATACCGTGCCCCAACCCACGCCATTTTTGAGTAGCTTGCCCCCACCCGTGCCATGTTTGGTTTGTCAAGCATATTTATACATTGCATGCATCCATCCCCTTAACCCCTTCACACTTCCTCAACCTCACCCCTCCTCCTCCAACCCGCCCACACCCTAGGCATCCACTGTTCCCTCTCCTCGCGCTCGTATTCGAGAAGTGCGAGTTGGCCACGTGCACACCGCGCGAGCCCGGCGTGGCAGGAGGAGACGTTTGTTCTTCCGAGTCTTTTAACGAAGACATCGCCGTGTTCGCCAAGCAGGTGCCGCACACCAACTTGCACCGAACAGCCGTAGATCGGCTCAAAATATGGTTAGGATTCTTGTGCTCATGGGAGGGCATTGCTGCCTGCACATCATCTAACACACCTGTACCTGGTTAGGAATACATTTCGTCAATTTAATGATCTCGAACCTTATGATCATAGCATTTGTTTTGAAATTGTAATTTTGTTCAAGGAGGGGAAAAAGCTCGACATAATTATCAGTTTTCTTTATAATCTTTCGTTTCCTGTACCGTCTGTGCCATCGTGGTCTTATGACGACGAACCTCGGCTAAAAGTTGTTAATTTCTATTTGCCAGGTTCGGACTGACAGCCCCTTCTTCACCTCCAACCCCGAGATCGATAACTTGGTAAGTTGACTGACATTGCCTGTGAATCCATGTTAATATTTCACGTGGTTGTGGTATCACTGCAGCTGCGGTTCCACATCATCACTGATATGATTGATGCAGTGCCCCCTGTAGGTTATGGCAGGAATTTGTAATTTGTTCATGGTGCCGGTGATGGGTCATGTACTCATCGCGAAGCATACCGTGGGATCTTGAACTTCCACCAAGTAATGCCGGCAGATGGGATGCCCAGCTGAACGTCCATCGGAGGGACGGCACGCACACTCATTGATGGCTTGTCCTGCATGAAAAACACGAGTTTATTTATTTATTTATTTATTTATTTATTCCATATCAGCGAGGGAGTTTGATGTACGTTTTACTCCCACGTGGTTCGCCTTACCTGACCGATTTCATTAAATACGTGATGGCATTGTACAAAACATCATTCTCATCGTTCGGGTGCAATCGGAGCCAGCGGAGCAGCCCCTTTGGGGGACGGACGACTCGACCACTGAGATTCCTAACCGCAGTGAAATTGAGTGAAATGCGGTGAGCTTTAGTTTATATGGGAGCTTCGTGTGTGCTCGTTCCGCATCCTTCTGAACGGCGGGTGTAAAGGAGCGAAACGTCGGCTCACGGAGGAGAGCGTCGAGGAGCCGCAGCCAAGGTAATGCTGAAAATGCCAGAGAACATAAAGTAACCATGGCAGAATGAAGAAGGCGAACGGAATGGGTTCGAATGAACCGAACGCCGTGGTGCAGAAACCACCGGGGAGTGTGTTTTTTTTTTACTGAAATGAAAAGCACAATGGCTTTTCGATGGCTTTTAGCTATAAAGATGCAGGCTTAACCGCTCGCACGTCTCCCATGTATCAAGACTCACCTTTATGACATTACATGGAATTACATTTGTTTTCCAAAATGAAAACTTGGACCAAACCAAAAAATAAATAAAAATTTGCAAACCAACAGCAGCGTGGCAGCTGAAAGCCTTCGTATGAAAGACGGCTCCTTAGCAATGACTTGCGATGTAGAGAAATAAAGTGGAATCAATTCCTTGGACTATAGCCTGGTGTTGGCTTCGTGGTGAGGGTGGTGGCTTGGGATCCTATGGTCCTGAGTTCAAGCCCCGTTGGCTGCTGAATTGATATACACCAGGAGGTTGACTCAGCCTGTCATCCTTCCGAGGTCGGCAAAATAAGTGCCAGTGTACTGGTAAGGGGGACACTGCATCAGCGGCATAGCCGCGTCCCAACCAATGATGCAACCAGCAGCCACAGGCTGCAAGAGAGAGAGAGAGAATGAGAGAGAATGAGAGAGAGAGAGAATGAGAGAGAGAGAATGAGAGAGAGAGAGAATGAGAGAGAGAGAATGAGAGAGAGAGAATGAGAGAGAGAGAATGAGAGAGAGAGAGAGAGAGAGAGAGAGAGAGAATGAGAGAGAGAGAGAATGAGAGAGAGAGAATGAGAGAGAGAGAATGAGAGAGAGAGAATGAGAGAGAGAGAGAGAGAGAGAGAGAGAGAATGAGAGAGAGAGAGAATGAGAGAGAGAGAGAGAGAGAGAGAGAGAGAGAGAGAGAGAGAGAGAGAGAATGAGAGAGAGAATGAGAGAGAGAATATGAGAGAGAGAATATGAGAGAGAGAGAGAGAGAGAGAGAGAGAGAGAGAGAATGAGAGAGAGAGAGAGAGAATGAGAGAATGAGAGAATGAGAGAATGAGAGAGAGAGAGAGAGAGAGAGAGAGAGAGAGAGAGAGAGAGAGAGAGAGAGAGAGAGAGAGAGAGAGAGAGAGAGAGAGAGAGAGAGAGAGAGAGAGAGAGAGAGAGAGAGAGAGAGAGAGAGAGAGAGAGAGAGAGAGAGAGAGAGAGAGAGAGAGAGAGAGAGAGAGAGAGAGAGAGAGAGAGAGAGAGAGAGAGAGAGAGAGAGAGAGAGAGAGAGAGAGAGAGAGAGAGAGAGAGAGAGAGAGAGAGAGAGAGAGAGAGAGAGAGAGAGAGAGAGAGAGAGAGAGAGAGAGAGAGAGAGAGAATGAGAGAGAGAATGAGAATGAGAATGAGAATGAATGAATTCCTTGGACGTGATTTCTTTGAGATGAAAGCTGTAAAGAAGCTGCTTTGAAGTCATTGACTCCAGCAGAGAGAATCTTTTTGGGTTTGCATGCTGGAAGTGACTCCTGGCGTGAGATGTGTACAGCTGTGCTATGTGTGGAATCCTCACGACATCCTTGAACTGGGGAGAAATGAGCGGTGGGAGAGGGGACTGAAAAGGGGGGTTGGGGGTGTGCTAAGCCTGGAAAGATGCAGACGGCATAAGTATTCCACACAATGCATGGGATGGACTTTTGGAACCCGAGTATCCCCAGCCTCGTTTGAGCCAAGATTGCTTTGTGCATAATTAATCGGACAGCTGGATATTTTATCCACAACCTCTCACATGTTGGTCATTTGAAGTTGATTTCAGTATATCATGTTGGAGCGCTAAGCATGGAAAAAGAGAAAGTCAATCAAATCGGTGATAAATGTTTTAAAAAAAAACAAAAAAACTTTTATATTAATACACAATTTTTAATTATTTTTGTTTTTTACTGGATTTCAGAAGACGCGGCGAGAAATCTTGCGACATTATAAGGCATCTTGCGTTGATGCGTCATTTAGGGGATTCTGAGAGATTCTCTGTATGGATGGAATCCGCAGACTGCTCAGGGTGTACGGAAACATGATTTCCTCACCTAATGCCACAATAGTCAGGTATTCACGGGATGCAAGTGAACCACGTGATGTGGAACACCTCATGATTATATGCAAATCATTCTCCGAACCGAAACATGACCTTTGGCTCTCTGAACTGTATCAATGATCCTGATGTGGTGTGTAGTATGTTGTTGAAAAGGTATTTCTGTGAACATGGTGAACTGTAATTTGTCCGTCCACATAATGTTCGCTCATTGTGTGTCATAAATGTGGGAACACAGATGTTTATATTTTTACATTTGCTTCTCCTAATGATGTAAGTGACTGATGTGATAACTCAGTGGTTGCCTTTTAGTTACCTCTGCCACCGAAGGTGAAGGAGGTTATGTTTTCACCCCTTTGTGTCTTTCTTTGTTAATTGCTGGAATCCTTCGGATTTCGGCAATTATGTTGGTCGGTTGTGTGTGTCATTCTTTGTCTGTCTCTCTGTCTGTCTGTTTGTTTGTGTGTTTGTTTACACTGTAGCAGCCACACCGTTTCAGCGATCATGACTGAACTGGGTACAGACGTCGGCCATGATTCAACTTACTTGTCGTTTTTTGTGAATCTAGGTCAAAGGTCAAGGTCAAGGTCACCGAAAAACCGAATTCTTATTTTCGCAATAACGTCCGCTAAAATGGTCGTATCGACTTCAAACCAAATCCAAAATGTGCATCTTCCAATTCTGCATCCAACCATATGTCTCATTGGGGTGTCACACCAACACCCTTCTTAGCGGTCAGGGGTCGAATGTCAGGGGGTCGGGTCAAAACTTTCAAATTGCGATAAAAACGCCATTTCAAGTCCGATTGACTTCCAAGTTATGATCATGACCAAACTAAGTGCTATAACTCATGAAACAGTGGCACTATCGACTTATAAGAACCAAATTGATTTCCAGGTTTTGTTTTTTCAGAGATCATGGAGATATGACAAAGTTATTCCGGCAATTCCTTGCTCAACGAGCAATTTCATTTGTTTGTTTTTTTAGCAAGATATCTCACAAAGTTGTGCACAGATTCGGATGAAACTTGCTGGACATGTTGCGTGTGTGACAAGGAAGAATTGATTCGATTTTGGTGAAGATCCGGATCCAGATCTGGATATGAGAATTATTTAATTTTCAAGTGATTTTTCACCGGTGAGAGATGGGACCAAAAACGACATCGTACCGAACAGCATGATATTTCAAAAATGTATGGGGTCTGATATCTTCTCGTGGATCAGGCATTACGTGGCGGAGGTATGCGCTCTACCGAGTGCCCTTCTAGTTGTCTAAGTTTCCTTCCATTGCCGATCAATTATAATCCCTTCCTCTTCCATCTCTCTCCCATCAACTTCCTGTCCTTTCTTTCTCCCCAATCCCTTCATTCTCCTGTTCTCAGTCCTCTTCCATATTTTTCTTCTTTATCATTTCAATGCATCTTATAAATATTTTCAAGTATTTGTTTGTACGTTTGTACATTACTCTTTCACAGCCAAACTGAAGAGCACTTTGAGGCCCTAAATTTTGGGTGTAGGTACTTCAGAATCTGGCCAAGGTTTTAATTTACCAGACGTTGGCCTTGACGTCTATTTTGAGGCCAATGGCTGATATAACGTGGATATTGGGATGTGGAATCAGGAAATGCTGCCGACGTCTCGCAGGCAAAAGGTAGCCACCGTGAGGCCAATAACCCCACGGCTTTTCAATGTCCAACATCTCGTGAAACCACTTCTAGGAAAAGCTCAGACAGCCGGTCAACGGCGGGTCGCCCTGCTACTTAGTATATACATAAAAAACAAGTATCCAATCACATCTCTCACCTACGACTGCAGGGAATAACCAATCAGCTCTCACCCAATCAATTACCCCAGGTGGCTAGGATTATAAATATATTGACTTCTCCCATGCTCTTCTCACCAAAGAAAGCTGCTTCAAGCAACCATGAAAAGTTAAACAAGGTGTGTGTGCGTGTGTGTGCGTGTGTGTGTGTGTGCGTGTGTGTGCGTGCGCGTACAAGCCCTTTGTTATTTCAAACCCTTCCCAGAGTTCCTCCACAGCTGTAAAGACATTCACAAATCGTACACACATGAGAATCACAATGCCACACACCCCCTCAGCTGCCGGACCAGTGTCATCTCTTATTGGCAAATCATCAGCGACAGTGCAGACAGAGAAGTGCACCACCGAAGCTTCCAAGCATGTCCCGCATGCAATGTATAAATGAAAAATGTTGTGTGTGTATGTGTGTGTGTGTGTGCGTACAAGTTGTTGTTGGCTGATGTGTCCACATGTGGATCGGCTTCAGGAGATGGAACAGCGACCTACCAGATCTTAAAGTATCCACCTTCATTTCAGAAAAGGATCATGATTCATGGACCAAGCTGTGAAGTTTTCTTGTTCTCAAAGTTTTGTTCCAGGGGCTTTTTTAGGATCGTCACCGAGCCACAGACAACTTCCAACTGCAGTTTGTTTGTAGTAATGTTTCCAGAGATGGTTTTTAAGATCTTCATGAGGTTTTTGTTATTCATTCCCGTTGCTTCAATTATCACTTGCACCATTTCGGTGATCTTCAGCTTCCAGGATCTTTTGACTTCATTTTTGAGATCCTGGTATTTGGACATTTTCATGATTTCTGCGTAGTTTCAGCCAAAATCACTGGTCACTGATACCTTAGTTAGCATTGCCTTCTTTTCTTTTCTTTTGGTACCTCAGTACTATATCCGATTGCAATCCTTTGTTTTCTATGTTTACGCTCGATGGGATCATGAGGTTGTACGTGAGCATAATGTCCTTGTTTTCAGTAATTGTTTTTACCTCTGCCACCGAAGGTGAAGGAGGTTGTGTTTTCAACCCCCTTCTGTCTGTTTGTTTGTTTGTTTCTTTGTGTGCAGGATATCTCACAAAGTTGTGAACGGATTCGTATGAAATTGTGTGGACAGGTTGGGTGTGTGACAAGGACGAACTGATTAGATTTTGGTGAAGATCTGGATCCAGATCCGACTACTAGAATTTTTAAAGTGATTCTTCACCATTGAGAGATTAGGGCCAAAAAAAACGATATGTAGCACAGTATCTCAAAAAGTGGTTTGATCAGATTCGGATGAAACTTGGTGGACAAGTTGGGTGTGTGGCAAGGACAAATTGATTCAATTTTGGTGAAGATCCAAATCCGGATCTGGATATGATGATTATTTATTTTTCAAAGTGATTCTCCACTATTGAGAGATAGGGCGAAAAGCCATATAGTACTGGGTAGCATAGTGTGACCACTCCTTGGCTTTTTTCACAAGATCTTGGCTATTCGTTGTTCACTTTGGCGTCTTGGTTTTCTATAGGTTTTCTTGGCATATAGGTTTTCTATTATCATCGCTTTTCCGAAACCTTGTGAATTCTTGGCTTTTTTCATTGGCTCACCTTGGCATTGATGAAAATGAGTGGTCACTCTGGTGTAGCATGATATTTCAAAAATGTAATAGCCCGATATGTTCTCGTGGATCAGGCATTACGTGGAGGAGGTATGCGCTCTACCGAGTGCCTTTCTAGTTGTTTCATGTTTCCATGAGTTTTGTGGAACTAGGATGTTGAAGATTTTGCAGATGTGCCAGTGGATTACTCAACATACCTTGTTGTACCTTTGGCTGTGCAGCGTTTCTGACATCAGTTTTTTTACATCCCAAGAGGAGGTGGCTCGTAGTTTGTTTCTCCCTTGCAAAATCTACACCTATCCGATTGACACAGTTCCGCCATTTTATTAAAGCCGTTGGAATGGTGTCCTTGGTCTTGGGCATTTATTATGATTTGTTCTCCATCCCAATTGAGCTGACCTCTTCATTGCCATTCTAATGTGCCTTCTTTGTCTATTCCCAATCTGTCCAACTCTTTTTTTTTATGCCTCTGTTTTGCTAATTTTCCGGAGGCATGATATTTTTGGGTTGTTTGTACATACATACATATGTCTGTCCGTGCTAATTTTCTGTCTTTTCTCTGCAAACGCTTATCCGAGGGACACAACATTTTCATCATATGTGCGACTACTCATGTGGAATGTTTGAATGATAATTTTCATGTCATTGGTCATGTGGCGTGGCAGCCACGTTGGAAAAAAGGAAAACCTTTGGACCTTTCTATCTCCAAAACCATGCCATGGAAAAAGTTGAAACTTGGCACACGTGAAGTCCTCCTCATGGGGAATAAGTGTGATTTTTTTTGATGATGTCATAGGTGACTGTATTTTGAGTCATCTTGTGCTAAATTGTATGGGGGGGAAAAAAATTAATAATTTAATCGATCATGTGATTCGGCAACCATATGTTTTTTTTTTGTTTTTTTTGGGGCAGAGCCATATCTGGTGACGTCAAAGAGTGCCATTGTCGTTTTACATCCTCCTGCTCTTTTATCGTTTTCCCAGATGTCAATGTATATCTGTTGATATTTTGTTTTATACTTTTCTTTTGTCTTTTTTTTGCTTTCGTTGGGGCTGTATTTGTTGCTATTTTGGTTTCATGTGTGATATCTTCCACTTGCACCTGTCATTGGAAATTTTTTGCTGGAAGGGTTAGGGATCCCTTTTCTGACTCTGTCTTCACGTTTTCTTACAAATTGTATTCTGCAGTCTGTTGATCTCTTTACTTACTCAGCCAATCCTACTGTTGTCATTCCGTTCACTTGCTTGAGCTTCATCAGGCCATTACCTCCTCATCTCAGCAGCTACAACCTTGGGATGTATTTGTTTTTGGAGAACATTTTGTGGAGAGTGAGAAGTTTCCTCGTTTTGATATACAGTTTATTGATTCCTGCTTGTGCTCAGTCTTTATTTCCACAATCACTATTGGAGCACTGGTACTGCGAGTTGGTTTATGGATCAGATTTTGTTTCCTGGGGAGCGGTATGTTTGCAGGAGTGGTCTCGTTCTTTGTACGTTTTTCTTTGGTAATTGTTTTGTGCATTTGTTTGTGACATATTTGGTGGCCCCCTTCTCTTCTGAGATGTTTGTATGATGTTTTGTTTTTCTAGTAACTGTATTGTTGTATCGAGGACGATTTTTATGTTGTCCAGTTTTGTTGGTCGACTTTACACAAATGTGCATCTGGCGCAATTATCGAGGATAAATTCCCTTTGAATGTTGTTGGAGTAACTTTTCCATCATTTCAGTTGTTCTGCAAATTTCTCGTCGTTCGGTGCAGTCCTTGCTCATTAATGAGTTTGCTCAGTGGATCCAGGGCCAGGCAAAACAGGAGGGGTGAAAGGCTGTCGTCCTGAAAGACATCGTGTTGTATCTTCAACCCCTGGTATTTTGATCTTTATGGTATTTCGGTGTTCATTGCTTTCTCAATCAGTTTGTTTATTTGGAGGTTGATCTTGTATACTTGCATGCATTTTATCATCCATAAACATGGGACACTGTGTGTGTGTGTGTGTGTGTGTGTGTGTGTGTGTGTGTGTGTGTGTGTGTGTGTGTGTGTGTGTGTGTGTGTGTGTGTGTGTGTGTGTGTGTGTGTGTGTGTGTGTGTGTGTGTGTGTGTGTGGCATTCGTTGTTGTCTCCATATGCGGGTTTCAGAAGGTGGAACGGAGCCTTCCCTGGTCTCAAAGTATCCATCTCTGTGTTTGCATGCGTGTATGTGTTTGAATATGCGTGCATGTGTGTGTGTGTGTGTGTGTGTGTGTGTGTGTGTGTGTGTGTGTGTGTGTGTGTGTGTGTGTGTGTGTGTGTGTGTGTGTGTGTGTGTGTGTGTGTGTCCATGCAATTGCTGTTGTTGGCTGCTATCTCCACATGTGGATGGGTTTCAGGAGATGGAATGGAGACCCACCAGGTCTCAAAGTTTGTGTGTGTGTGTGTGTGTGTGTGTGTGTGTGTGTGTGTGTGTGTGTGTGTGTGTGTGTGTGTGTGTGTGTGTGTGTGTGTGTGTGTGTGTGTTGCATACACACAAGCTGCTCAATCACAGCCTGCCTCATTTTTTACTCCGTCATCTCGTCCAGTTGGCGTTAATTACCTATCAAATATAATTCAACAAATTGTCATGATGTTGTTCCATAAACGGGAGTCACAACATTAATTATGTCGTTCACCCAGAATCTGTCTGTTTATTACGTATGCAAACACGGTGGAATTGATACCTCACCCAGCCACCTCCTTTCCTTTCTACAAACGAACCTCAGTAATTCTCCTCCATCGCAGCCTTTACCTAAATCTCTTCTCAAATTCCTTTCCTTTTTTTTTTTTTCCACATTCCTCTAATACTCTCCTCCTATCCTCGCTTCTCTTCCCTATTTTCATCTTTTTTCTTTTTCAATGTATAAGCTTAATATAAATACATTAACGTACGTGCACATACAGTTTGATTTCAATCATTTTGTCATACTTATTAAGCTATAACAGGGCAGAAAGAGCACTGTCCAGGAACGGTGTTCAAGTGAACCCGTGAAGATCCATGTGACCACTGCACACCTCCCCGTTTTGGGTAGTGGTACATTGGTAATGCTCAATCAGCCAACAGCCTCATTTTCACTCTGTCAGTTTTGCGCCGGTGATGCTTTATTTGAGGTTGGTACCAATTTCATGGAACATGACATTCAATTCATCGAAATGTGATGTTGTCATCATTTATTTTGATGAAGGGTTTATAAGCATTCCACTTTCATCTTGGCCAAACTCTATAACTGAAGGACATCACCTTAATCTACTTGTTTTTTTACTGTCTGCGCCGAACTCTTACCACGTGCATGGAATATTTGGTGACCTGATTTTACCAGCAGGGTTGTTGTCCTCTGGTGTATTTTGTGGGTTTACTTATCACTTCATTGTGACAAGTTTCTCAACATTAACAAAGCATCACTGCCCTGCTTGGTGGAGATTGTTTCTACCATTTGCTTTGAACATTTTCCTCCGTCACGATTACCCGAATCACTCGTGTAATGTTGTGAACTAAGTTTTTTTCCCATTTAGATTAATGTAAATAATATTTCATGTGTCCCAAGTAGAAATTCTTTTGCACTAAAAACACCTTTAATGAGTCCCCAAAAAGCATATTTTTGTATTACATTCAATAACACCTAAATTAATGTGAATGAGAGAGACCGGCAAAGAGGGTGGATACATTGAGGGAGCAAGGTAGGAAGAAAAGAGGTGGGCTGTGGTTGAGATGGGACGATTGTGTGAGGAGGGATATCAATAATCTGGGGGTGGTTGGATAGTGGAGAGAGTTGCTGAAGACAGGGGGAAGTACAGGAGTATTGTGGTTGAGGTAAGGCAGAAGCTTGGTCCAGTTGGACCTCACCTCTTGTAACGGGAAGAAGTGTGTGTGTGTGTGTGTGTGTGTGTGTGTGTGTGTGTGTGTGTGTGTGTGTGTGTGTGTGTGTGTGTGTCTCCTTAACTCCAAAACCATGAAACCTAGCAGCCTGAAACTTTGAATGCATATTAAGGGAAATCTAAGGAAGTGCAAGAGTGAAAATTAGGTGTTTGAGTTAATTAAACACACACCTTTTGAAGATGATTAACGGCCTTATTTAACTAAATCCTTTGTCAGGCCCCTCCTCAGCCACCTCACTCCCTCGGGTCTTAAGGCGTATCCTGGGTTATCTCGCTGGAGTCTGAAGGCGCCATGTTTTTTGGCCTTCTCATCCGTGCCCTAACTTGGAACAAGCTGCAATTATTTCTTCATGATAAAGTTTTTTGTTTTTTTTTCACTTTCCTCACTCATACTATATTGAAAGCCTGTTCATCACAGCTACGAATTGCTGGGTATATTGCAATGCTTATAAACACCTGGAGATGCCAGCGTCCGTGGCTTTATTTCATTTCCGCATATGCAATAACCGAGAGAATCTCTAAACGAAGCATAATTCCAAAATTTATGCTCTAGATTTGAACTTAGCAGCAGTTCCGACTCCTAACAAAAAGTGTTGAATTGTCCATTTCGGACATATTTCATATTTTGAGCTTCGCTGGAAGGTGCATGTTTAATAGAATGGTTCGGTGGATGCTAATTGCGTGCCAAGCGAGCCATTCCTCATCAACCATTTTATTGGGAGTGCTTAGGCCACTTGACAAGTGCTCTATAATATTCGCACTGTTACTGAATACTGTATATCGATCGATTTTAACAAAATTCAGGGGTCACTCGCCTGTTATGGCCCCATGTTGTTCTGTGGTCACTTCGGCATAGTTAAATACAAATGATAATAAAATCTAGTGAATCTAGGAGATAGTGAATCTGGAAGTGGGGTGGATCAGTAAGGATGAAGTGAGGATTGCTATGAAGAAGATGAAAAGTGGAAAGGCGGTTGGCCCAGATGGTATACCAGTGGAGGCATGGAAGTGCTTAGGAGAGATGGCAGTGGGGTTGTTAACCAGATTGTTTAATAAAGTCTTGGAAAGTGAGAGGATGCCGGAGGAGTGGAGATTAAGTGTGCTGGTTCCGATTTTCAAGAATAAGGGTGATGTGCAGAGCTGTGGAAATTACAGAGGGATAAAGTTGTTAAGCCACACCATGAAGTTGTGGGAAAGAGTAGTGGAAGCTCGGTTGAGAGGAGAGGTGATGATCTGTGAGCAGCAATATGGGTTTATGCCAGGAAAGAGCACCACTGATGTGATGTTTGCTTTGAGAATGTTGATGGAGAAGTATAGGGAAGGCCAGAAAGAGTTACATTGTGTGTTTGTGGATTTAGAGAAAGCTTATGATAGGGTGCCAAGAGAGGAGTTGTGGTATTGTATGAGGAAGTCGGGAGTGTTGGAGAAGTATGTGAGGATCGTGCAGGATATGTATGAGGACAGTGTGACAGCGGTGAGGTGTGCGGTAGGAATGACGGACCGGTTTAAGGTTAAAGTGGGATTGCACCAAGGATCGACTCTGAGCCCTTTCCTGTTTGCAATGGTGATGGACAGGTTGACGGACGAGATCAGACTGGAGTCTCCATGGACCATGATGTTCGCGGATGACATCATGATCTGTAGGGAGAGTAGGGAGCAGGCTGAATCGAGCCTTGAGAGGTGGAGGTACGCACTGGAGAGAAGGGGAATGTTAGTCAGTAGGAGTAAGACGGAGTACATGTGCGTAAATGAGAGGGAGAGTGGTGGTATGGTGCAGTTGCAAGGAGTTGAGGTGGGGAAGGTGGATTGGTTTAAATACTTGGGATCAACTGTCCAAAGTAACGGAGAGTGTGGGAGAGAAGTGAAAAGAGAGTGCAGGCAGGATGGAGTGGGTGGAGAAGAGTTGCAGGAGTGATTTGTGACAGAAGGGTAGCTGCAAGAGTGAAGGGAAAGTATACAAGATGGTAGTGAGACCAGCTATGTTGTATGGTTTGGAGGCGGTGGCGCTAACAAAAAGACAGGAAGCAGAGCTGGAGGTGGCAGAGTTAAAGATGCTGCGATTCTCGTTGGGAGTGATGAGGATGGATAGGATAAGAAATGAGTGTATTAGAGGGACAGCGCAGGTAGGACGGTTTGGAAACAAAGTGAGAGAGGCGAGATTGAGATGGTTTGGACATGTGCACAGGAGGGAAACGGAGTATATCGGGAGAAGGATGTTGAAGATGGAGCCGCCAGGCAGGAGGAGAAGAGGAAGGCCAAAGAAGAGGTTCATGGATGCGGTGAGGGCGGACACGCGGGTGGTTGGAGTGTCAATGGAAGATGTGGAGGATAGAGCGAAATGGAGACAGTTGGTCCGCTGTGGCGACCCCTAACGGGAGCAAGCCGAAAGAAGAAGAAAGAAGAAGATAATAAAAATGAAATATTTCGTTAACATCAAGGCAGGATAGCCGAGAGGTACGCACATTTGCTCAAAGCTGTCTAGTTTGGGTTTGAATCCTAACCCAGCTATAAACTGTCACCCTGGTGTTTCACAGGCAGGGTGATTCGTCAATGTGTGTGCCATTAAACTGGACATCAAATCTGCCGGAATCCCCCCTTTCCTCCCCTCACTTCCCCTCCACCCTCCCACCATTTCCATCTCTCTTCCCTTTTCCTTTGTCTCTCCCCCCCCCACCCTTATCTCTCCCCCCTCCCCACCTCTCTCTCTCTCTCTCTCTCTCTCTCTCTCTCTCTCTCTCTCTCTCTCTCTCTCTCTCTCTCTCTCTCTCTCTCTCTCTCTCTCTCTCTCTCTCTCTCTCTCTCTCTCTCTCTCTCTCTCTCTCTCTCTCTCTCTCTCTCTCTCTCTCTCTCTCCCACCACTCCCCTCTCTCTCTCTCTCCGCTCCCCTCTCTCCCTCTCTCTTTTTCTCTCTGTCTCCGAATGTATGTGGACTTAACTGGGGTTATGCCTGGATGGTGGTTATCTCCACACTTATTCAGATGGTGGTTATCTCCACAAGTATCTGAATGGTGGTTATCTCCACAAGTATCTGAATGGTGGTTATCTTCACATGTATCCAGATGGTGGTTATCTCCATACGTATCTGGATGGTGGTTACTTCGGGATGAACCCTCCCTTCACACTGCCTTACCTTACCCTCCCCTCATGCTACTTTCCCTTCCCCTCCCCTCACACTGCCTTCCCCTCCCCTCACACTGCCTTCCCCTCTCCTTCCCTTACACTGCCTTCCCTTCCTCCACCCCTACTCTCCCCCCTCCTTCCTCACTCCCACACCCTCCCCGTTCCCTCCTACTTTGTCACTCCCCACCTTCCTTGGTCTGCCTCCCTCCTCTCTTCTTACTCCCCCTCCTTAATATTCCTGTCATTGAAGCAACATGTTGTATTTGTCAGTCAAAAAATAAAATACCTAACAAACAAAACAAGCAGTCATAGACTGGTACTTACGAAATCGTCAACTTGACCTCTGACCTTGTCTAATAAAAGCTGTCTCTAGAGAAGGTAGCGACACAAACCAGAAGTTTCTATGATGATTCTGTAACAAACCATCAAAAATCGAATATTTGACCTCACTGTGACCTTGACCTTTGACCGATTTTGACCAAAATCTAATCAGTGCTAGCCATCGCCCTCCTGAATCACGTGGTGTAATTTCACATTGGTGACTTCTTCCGTTCTCGAGTTATCATGCCTACAAACAAACACACAAACACACAAACAGAGGATGGAAGTCATCAATATACTTACGAAATCTAAGATTTCGTAAGTAATAAATTAAAAGCATTATATAAACAACAAAAAAGGTAATATCTGGAGAGTACGATGGTCGTAGATGGAGCTTGTGGAGGCGGAGTGAGAATAAAAATGGTGGGGGAGTGGTCTACCATGAGGAGGATGATGATGGAGTCGAATGCACCTACCCCATTGCCTCTAAATCATGATGTTTTGTGGAAATTCACTTCACAAAAAAGAAGAGTGTAAGTTCACTGGGTGGACGCTCAACAAAAACTAAGATGGCTTAGGTATGGGATGTGTTTTTCCACCACTCACCGCTTTACATCCTTACGCTTACAGTATATACTGTATATTGTACCAACCACCTGGGATGCTGTTCCGCCAATGCTAGTAGTTCCTAATTCTGTGCGGGAGGGAAAGTCAAAAAATGTGGAGCACTGACGGAAACCGATGGCGTTATATGGAAACGTCACGACATTGTTAGAAAAGTGTTCCCCAATTGGTTAGCGACATTGCAGAGAAGCAACGTTGTTAGAAGCGATGTTGTCGGAGAAGTTACTGTAATACGCAGAGCACTTTCAAGATAAATATTCTCAGGAAAATACCAGTTTATATGCCAGTAACCTACACCCCAAAAATGAACTCCAGCAAAAAGTAACTTCAGCTCAGGAATGGAGAAAAAGCAGTGTTTTACCGATCTATTGAGAGAGCTAAACCAGCATAATGGATCACTTCTAACTTGTGCGAAACAATATGATGAACTACGTGTCATGGTGAATGAACATAACAACCCTTACTGAGTGATATCTATCAGATTAGCACACGAGCTCGTTAGTAACTCTCAAGTCTTTAGCGAGTCATGGGCTTCCGCTAATTGTCAAGCAGTCAATTGTGATGAAATTCATGTGTTCATATCCAGAAGCTTCCTTAGCTGTAATCGTGGTGTGTATTTTTTAAAATGTTGAGATAAAAGGTTTGAAAAGCAAGCAAATATATTATAACCGACCTTTTTAAATTCTTCCATCGAAATAATTGTGATTGAGAACAAGAAATATCCGTTCAATATTGCATTACATATCCCACAATGCACTGCTTTTTTTAAGATGGCGGCACCCAGTCACGAAGCTTGATTTTTATGTCCGTGTAAAAAATCTGGAGAAATAGACCTTTCACTTCAGTTCCAGTAGATGATTTGCACCCCAAGTTTTGACAAGATATTTCTTGGAAAGAAAGTGTGGCTTAGACACTGTGATTACGGTAAATCTGTGGATTCTGAAATCCTACAAAATGGTGATGTGAATCCCGCGGAAGATGAGTGGGAACATGTCCTTATTTTTTCTACACAGCCTGAAGCTTGTCGAAGAACTTCTACATATTTTACACGTAGTACAATGGAATGCACAGACACAAGTATCCTGATATCTGCACCCGGTTGCTCAAAGCTCGGACATAAGTATCAACTTTGAATTGTATCATAGGCACCTGAAAAGTGATAAAACTGCACTGAAGCCTTCTACTTGCTTCCTGAATGTAACCCATTGATGTTTAGATACTTTTTCTGCTACAATTAATATACATTCAAGAGACATGAGGAAAAGCCAGGGATTTGCTCTGTGATTGTTATCCCTTTCCCGCCTCCCCATTTGCAATTCTAAAGCCGCTGTCACACCTTGACGTTTTAGCCAGCGTATGGCAACGTATCAAAATGTATGTAAAACGCTGGCGTACGCTGAACTATTGATGTTTTTTGCAGTTTTTGGTGTATTCATAACGAGTTGGACGTATGCATAACGTATTAGTAACGTACACAGAACGTTTCGATAACATATAGATAACTTATACCAACGAATGCTTCGCGTGTTGTTGGCGTTCACAACCGATGCCCAACGATAGTCTAACGTATGCATAGCGCGCGGCAGCGTATCGCCGACGATCACGTGGCATAGCCTATTAAAAGGCTGCCGCTCGACAATTCAAATCATAACCGCACTAGACATCGAAGTGTCAAGGCCCTGTCACACCTTGACGTTTTAGCCAGCATATGCCGACGTATGAAAAATTTGCCGAATACGTTGGCACACGTCGAATACATTATGGGTAAGTTTTGTATACATTAAGAGCACGCTGAAGCACGCTGGCATACGTCGTAGTACGCCGAGCACGTCGACAAATTTTAAGCATGCTCAAAATTTTTAGACATATGCCAGCGTATGACGCACATGTTCCGTATACGCTGGCCTTAAATTGTAGACACGTTATGCGATCGTTGACACACGTCGACACACGTTACTTGTAAGTTACTCATAAGTCGAAACACGTTGAGGTAATGTTTAGCGTCAGTGTTCCAGACTCTATGATTTTTTTTTTTGGGGGGGGGGGGGTTTCTTCAGCATGACGGTGATGTTGACACTTCGATTTCTAGTGCGGTTATGATTTAAATCGTTGAGCGGCAGCCTATTAATTATATTATATTATAACCGCACTAGAAATCGGTGTCAACATCACCGTCATGCCGAAGAAAAAAAAAACAAAAAAAAAGGCATGAAGTCTGGAACACTGATGCTAAACATTAATTACCTTGACGTGTTTCGACTTATGAGTAACTTACAAGTAACGCGTGTCGACGTGTGTCAACGATCGCGTAACGTGCCTTCAACTTATGGCCAGCGTATGCGGAACGTGTGCGTCATACGCTGGGATACGTCGAAAAATTTTGAGCATGTTAAAATTTGTCGACGAGCTCGGCATACTAGGACGTATGCCAGCGTGTTTCAGCATGCTCTTAACGTATACAAAACTTACCCATAACGTATTCGACGTGTGCCAGCGTTTTAGACAAATTTTTCATACATCGGCATACGCTGGCTAAATCGTCAAGGTGTGACAGGGCCTTAAGCAAACGGTGAGGTGTTAAGCGAATCGGCATGTCGAAAGTGAGCAAACAAACACTGCATAACTCATTGGACGTTCACCTTCATGGTCAGATTCCGTGAAAGTGTCATCGATGATTCCCTTCCAGCAGCCAGGGCCCCAGGGACCTTAAGGGAGAGCCACCTACAAACTGTCTGAAATCATCAATGATGGTGAGCTCTCTTTAATGGAAACTACATGACTTAACTTTTGCCCTCAAAATAGGGAGAGATGTATAACCTCTTTTAGGTTTATATTTATCTGTGTGGACACACCAATCAGCCAAAATATGTGCAGAAAAAAAAGAACGCTTGCACCTTATCTAGAAAGTATCTTAATCTCACCAAAAGACAGAGCTTTGCACTGAAGCAGAAATAAAACAAAACTAAACTAGAGAGTTCATAGAACACCTTACCCCCACGGTCTTGAGAAACAAGGACATGGGCGGGGTCCGTAAGCTGCAAATTTTATTCGTCATGATGACGTAAAATGCCGTAATATTTTGTCCAGTTACTGCAAAGCGGAAGAGTTTTGAAAATGCCAAAAAGGCGATTTGTATTCTTCAGTGTTCAAGTGTATAATTAAATTGAAATAAAATAAAGATTTTAAAGGTTATAGAAGTTTTTTTTTTTTTGGAGGCTAACCGTTGTTGATGCAGCGTCTTTTACACCACCTCATTTAACACGTTACATTAGTTTTTTGTGCCCGTTGTTTGTGTCCTTTATGACGTCCTTAAAAATAATACGCTTCCTGTTTGGAATGATTTTCAATCTTGTTTGACGACCAGACAGGCAGGCAAAGTAAATATTTATCACTCCTCTCTGCGCGTGCATGGTCGGGACAAATTCAGAGCCAAAGTACTGTTAAACTACAGGTTCGTTTCCCAATTATTGTTCAAAATATAACATTCAATTGAAATTATGTGTGTTCCTCGATCATAAACTGATGTTTGTAGACAGACGGACAAAGGAAACCAATTGCTTTACCCCACTTTTCGTGTACGTGGGGTAAAAACCTGCAGGAGAACTGCCTGCTATAATAATCCCACAAGCTATGCTCTAAACTTAAAAACAAGGCATAAAAAAAAATGCATAACAGGATTACAGAAGAGAACTAGGCCATCCTCTACTACTGTGCATATTCCACACTTAAAGTGTGGGAATTACATGGAAAAGGAAAACGTTTTAATTCCCCCCCCCCAAAAAAAAAATCCAAAATACCTTATATTGTAAACTATCAAGAACATCACCTCGTAGCTTTTTCAGGCCGACGAGTACTTATGTAAAGGGGATGACAGAACAAGCCAGTCAACAAGCAACTTTCGACCAGAGATAAGTAACTCCAAAGAAAAATAACTGAACCAAAGAAGAATAAAAAAGTGGTTGGAAAAGTAAAGATGGACATTACTTTGGGCTTCAGCCAGAAGAAAAGACCGTGTACGTGGGAGCGGCTATTTCAAAGACTTGTTCCTGTCTACGCACCATTAAGAAGATAACCCTTAAATTCCATGCATGAAAGCAAAAATAATTGAAAACATTAACCAACGAGAACGAAAAAATAATGGGAGAGTAAGACATTGGCGCAATAGGAGGTCAATAACAGAAGACCATCACATCATCATGATGGTGGATGGATTTGATTGATGTTTTGGAGGAAAGTGCTGCACAACAGCCATTCAATGTAGGGAGTATGTGGGGAGGGGGGAGCAACAGACTTTGAGAGAATGACAGATAGATTATGCACTGGAATATATGGAACTTAGACCCAGAATGAGGAAGTGATGTTCAAAGCACCTCACTAAGCATTTGTTCAGAGAGACGCAGCCTTGCAGCCCTGATACCGGAGGAGAGAGAGAGAGAGAGAGAGAGAGAGAGAGAGAGAGAGAGAGAGAGAGAGAGAGAGAGAGAGAGAGAGAATGAGAGAGAGAATGAGAGAGAGAGAGAGAGAGAGAGAGAGAGAGAGAGAGAGAGAGAGAGAGAGAGAGAGAGAGAGAGAGAGAGAGAGAGAGAGAGAGAGAGAGAGAGAGAGAGAGAGAGAGAGAGAGAGAGAGAGAGAATGAGAGAGAGAATGAGAGAGAGAATGAGAGAGAGAATGAGAGAGAGAATGAGAGAGAGAATGAATCAGTTCTGAGGCACAATTTCACACCAGGAGTCGAGCAATGATGTCTTCATTCCTCCTTCATTCCATTCCTCCATGAGCCTAAACTTTGTATTAGAAATACAGGGAGGTGGTACAAGTCCAATCCCCAATGAAGAGAATGCTCAGCTCGTGACCTCAAATGTGGTTCAAACAGAAAGGAGATGGGAGGCATGATTGATTGACACGGAAGAGGATGAGGAGCAGCACAAGACTGGTATAAAAGGTGGTCAATAAAATTGATTCAATTCAATGAAAGATCACTTGATGATCCTCCCAGAGAGACATAACAGGGTGACTGCCATTTTTTCCAGGATTGAAGGACATGTTTCATTTTTTTAGACCACGATCTAATCATTTGTCAATCAGCAGAGAGTGAAGCAGCTGCAGTCTACCTCTCAGTACTATCTCCATCTGTCTCTTCCCTCAAAAGTGGTACCTATTGAGGTACTGAAATTTACATACCTGTGTTAACTACCTGGCTGCCCAATCCCTAATATCCACATCCTTTATTATTTCACTCTCGCCCACATTATCTATCCCCCACCGCAACCCCCCACATTTATCCTCAGTTGCTCACTTTCCAAACTTTCCTGCCATGCAGCCATTGCACCATGAAGTCCTTCAGAGCATGTTAACCCTCTTCTAGACCCTTCACTTAACACATCAATCACCACCACACACCGATAATACTTAACAAATGACCCATCATGTAAATCTACTTTAATATCAAAAGCCGATGAGCAACCTTGTACTGCCTGATGTCTCAGCACCTCATACATGGCCTGGACTCTCCTCACAATTGTCGTTGGACTTTGTTGAAGTCTTCTTCAAAAAAAATTATTTCTTATAAAATCGTCCCAGTTTATATTTAGCATGTTTCTCAACAAGTGCATTTCAAAGGAATCTGTTTTTTATTCTTCTCTCTTTTTGTATGGGTCCATGTACCTGGTCCATATATCAATGTCGTGGGGCAACTGAGCTAAATATAGCATAACAATTGTGCATTTTGTGAGGAAAGCACCAAATTTGGCACACTAGTAGCGTATCATATTATGAACAGATTTGGATATTGGGCCATCTCAAAATTTTTGATGACAGTGGAAAATGGCTGCCACAGCCATCAGCAGCTGAATTTGAGATGGCCCAATATCCAAATCTGTTCATTATATGATCGGCTACTAGTGTGCCAAATTTGGTGCTTTCCTCACAAAATGCACAATTGTTATGCTAAGTTGCCCCACTAATGGTAAATCATTCGCCGACCATTCACCACAATTTCCAATACATTGAAATTTTTTTCCAATACATTGCTCCATCATCTTAATACCCCTGCAATTCCAACATTCCATACCATCCTCTTTATTCTTGGGGAGAGAAAATGAGCAACCTTCTTACCATTAATTTGGTATCCTGCCCTCCTCCCAAGTCTTAATTAACAACTGTCAAAGCCAATCCACTCTTCCCTCCTCCAATCCCTTAATCTACTCCCACCACCCCTGATGTTCCACTAGCTTTCCCTTTCCTAGTTTCCCCTCGAGCTGCCTCAACCTCCTTCTGCTCTGTCACTTGTTCTGGCCATTGAACCTTGGTTACCTCTCCTAATATATCACTCCCATTCTCCGCTCCACTCCCTCCTTTGTATCTTGAGTTCTTTGAATCCCATCAACCTCTTCCTTGAAACTGAACACATTGGCACCCTATAGCTTCTCTACCCAATTATTGTCCCAACTCTTCCTTTTCTGATGTCTCTCATTCTTGACGAGCTT
This sequence comes from Eptatretus burgeri, assembly GCF_056783735.1. Classification (NCBI taxonomy): domain Eukaryota; kingdom Metazoa; phylum Chordata; class Myxini; order Myxiniformes; family Myxinidae; genus Eptatretus; species Eptatretus burgeri. The sequence continues at coordinate 63,619,184 of NC_140975.1, read as the reverse complement.
CGAATCGATTACAGATTCGATGCGGCTCTGTAGTATACACTTTTGATGGTGATATTGTGCCCCTTCCCTCTTACAAATACCTGACTTTGCCCCAAATGGTTCCAAATCCTCTGCTGTCTTCAAAATATATTCATTTCCTCGATGTCTAATTCAGTAACCTCCCCTACCATGTATTCCTTACTAATTATCAATTTCAAGATCTACATACCCATTCAAATCACCTCAAAAAAACAACCCCTTCCCCTCTCTTACCAAGTTCTCCTTTTTTCTGCTTTTGGAATCCAAACTGTCGTGTACACCCTAAAATAATGTTCAGCAAATCCCCCTCAACAATCAGATTGATAGATATCAATCTCTCATTCACCCTGACAACATCCATCAACTGCTTCGACAACCCCTACCCAAAACCATACCGACTCTATTCTTCCTGCCCTTGTCCACACTATAAAGAGCCGTACATCCCTCACATAGCTCCCTGGCACTATTTCCTATCCATCTGGTATGTTGCAAGCAAGCCCCCTGAACTTTTCTTCTTCTTCAACAATCACTTTACCCTTTCTTGGAAAAACTGTAAACATTTAAAACCCCAATTCTAACTTTGTCTTATCCCTCACCCGAGCTGCGTGAACAGTAGCCAAATGACAAGACGGTACGTGCTCATCCACAGCAGTCCTGCCTCTAGTACCTGGATGGTGACCTGGCAGTGCTTGATATTCACATCAACCTTGCTCGATAGGCCCCATCTCTGTTGGCAGCGGCTCCGTTAACTCTGTCCATTATTTGTATGGAAGAACTTATGCCCAGGATTTTAGCCTGAGTGACTTACATCACCGTGGTCAGCCATTGTGATAACCCCCAACCTGGAAGACAAAATATTTGAATTTTAAGTTTCATCTCCTCACCTCCTGTCGACCACAACTTCAGGGGAGTTGACTACCCCAGTTTTTTTTTCAGTTTCTTTTTCTTATATCTGCCCAACTCCACTCACAGATGTTGGGACAGTTTTGGATAATGGAACTGTTCTTTCAGTGTGTGGGATCAGTATGTAAGGAGAGGCTCAAATTTAGCTTCACTTGGTGAAAGATGCCCCCCCCCTATAGAGCCTTTGAGCCCTTGACAGCCATAAAGTCAAGGTATAACAACGAGAAGCTTTTCCCGATCGAGTCTTCTTCAGACATGTTCCTCCACTGTGCAACTCTCCGCATCTGAAATACACATTTGGCTTTAAATCTGCAGAGGTAAATGAATGATGGTTTTAAAATCTCTCCGAAAACCCATATTTTTACCTCCGCCACCGAAAGTGAAGGAGGTTATGTTTTCACCCATTTCTGTCTGTTTGTCTGTGTACAGGGTATCTCACAAAGTTGTGGAAGATCCGGATGAAATTTCGTGGGCAGTTTCGGTGTGTGACGAGGACTAACTGATTAGATTTAGGTGAAGATCCGGATGCGAATCTGATAAATTTTTTTAAGTGATTCTTCACCAATTGAGAGATAGGGCGAAACCGATATATAGCATGATATTTCAAAAATGTATTGGGCCAGATATGTTCTCGTGGATCAGGCATTACATGGCGGAGTTATGCGCTCTACCGAGTGCCCTACTAGTTACCTATGCTTTGTGTTTTTTTCACTTTTCTTACCTCTTTGTTCTTTTTAAAGTGCTTCCAAATGAAAAGCACTGCATAAGAAATCGAATTGCTTAATTGATTGATTGTATCGAGCGATTTGATTGTATTCTTTCTGTGGGATGTAGAATGCATAAAAGTGACGACAATCACATGTTTCCCTCAATTATCAATTTCTCAGAGATTGAGTGGGAAAGATATCCAGATTGCCAGTAAAACCTCGTCAGGAGTTTTAATTTCGAAAAC
>NC_140975.1:63582311-63609811 GCF_056783735.1 Eptatretus burgeri | reverse complement strand
TCACCTGTCATGGCACTTCAGCAAAAGCTTTCTGCGACTCATTGAAACTGACTCAATCGGTCAACTTCCCGACCCGAATCTCAACCAGGTCAGGGTCAGGTATGGGAGCATGTGCCAGAACAGTGCGTCGCTGCGTCCACTTTCCGCCAGTACTCCAGGGGCCTCTGTCTGGCCATCCCCCAGGCAGATGCCAGGCCCATCCCCATCTCCTTGAGATGATGGTCAACCTGCTGCAACCATGAGGCACGTGGTCGGCCCACTGGCCTCCTCCACTCATGAGACTCCCTTGCTGAGAGAATCTGGTGAGCAGGATCAGCATCAGGAAAACGAGCCACATGTCCATATAGCCACAACTGACGCTCACGGACTATGCAGGTAACAAATCTCATCCGAGTCTCTCTCAGCAACCGCTCGTTGGACACAAAATCCTCCCAGCGATAGCCAAGGATTCTCCGAAGAGACCTGGTACCAAAGGAATTAAGTCTCCGTCTCAGATCCTTGGTCAGAGTCCACGTCTTCCACCCATAGAGCAAGACTGGAAGTACCAAGGACCTGAAGACTCGGACTTTCGTCCTCCCGCACAGGTACCGGCAGCGCCACACCCCATGATCCAGTGAATCCATAACTCCCCAGGCCCGACCCAGACGTATGTTGACCTCTGACTCGCAGCCAGCAGAGACATGAATATCACTGCCAAGGTAAGTGAATCTCTCCACGACCTCAACATCCTCACCACAAACAGACACAGACAGGACAGCAGCATCCAAGATGTCACCGAAAGCCTGGATCTTAGTTTTGACCCAAGAAACCCATAATCCCAACGGCTCCGACTCCTCATTCAGCACCTCGAGGGCCCACAAGAGGATGTCTAAAGTCTCCGCAAAGATGACTGCATCATCTGCAAAATCAAGGTCCGAGATCTTGACATTGCCAAATGATGCACCGCAACTTGATCTCTCCAAGGCATCCACCGGCAACATCAAGGATGGTGGTCTTGAAGGCGCTCCACAACTCTTCAGGACCCCCCAAAACACCCAGACCCCCCAAGTGTCCACTCAGCCTGTTCGCAAACTCCTCAGCTACTCTCTCATCCCTGAGCTTGGCAACATCCAGCCTAGGCTGGGATGGTACCATTTTCCAGGATTTAAGGTGCAGCTTTAGAGTTGCTACATTAAGCCTGTGGTCAGTATTGAGGAACTGAGCACTCCGGTAGACCCTGCAGTTCTGGATCATCCTCCAATGACCGTCAATGAGGACATGGTCAATCTCCTTTGCCACACCACCAGCGTTGGAATACCAAGTCCAGCGATGAGCTTGTGGGCGCTGAAACCATGAACCAGCCACCCTAAGTCCATGACTTCTTGCAAAGTCAAGGAACTTAGTGCTATTCTGGTTCACAGTTCCTGACCCATGGGGACTAACACACACCTCATAACCGTCCCTATCAGTTCCAGTCGATGCATTGAAATCCCCCAAGACTAGAAGTGTATCTCATCTGGGGCACTGATCAACCACAGACTCGAGTGTGGCGTAGAATGCATCCTTCACGGTGAGATCACTCGCCTCAGTCGGAGCATAAACAGAGACCAGGGAAATGACACCTAAGGAGTGACGAATCCTTAATCTCATAATACGCTCGTTGACCGGTGTTACCTCAATTATCATTGGGGTTAGCTTATTGGACACAGCTACAGCAACTCCTTGGGTATGGTAACCATCAGAGCGACCAGACCAATAGTAGGTGTAACCACCCACCATTATCTCGCCGCAATCCGGTCTCCGAACCTCAGAGAGAGCTGCAATCCCGATGTCCATACGCTTGAGCTCAGATGATAACAGAGACAGGTGATCATCCTCTCTTAGGGATAGGACATTCCAGGCACCCACCCGAAGGGACCGCCTCAGGTTAACCCAAGGAGACCGCCGTCTGGTGGACGACACCTCAGCACCACTCCGACACACTCTCCCGCAATCTGACCCAGGGATGTTACCCCGTGGTTTCCCTCCTATCAAAGATTGGGGGTCCCGAAGGCTTTGGCCCAATCCCATCATCCGGTGAGCTGCCCTGCGAAGGGAAGCTGCATAGGAGGTACTCCCACGGAGTGGGTTTTCAGATTTTTTTGCGTTTTTGCGTTTTGCGGAATGAAGGGTTTTACGGTGGCCGGAGTGCAAATCCTGCCACCAACCTCCTAATAAGAAGTAACCCAACTGCAGGAGGACGTCCGCAGACACAGTTGGGCACTAGATATGGATGGCCGTTGGCTCACAAGGAGCTCCTCCACCCTTTGACAGGTTTTGTTTTTAATCCTGCTGGGTGTCCATATCCAAACACCCTCCTCACCAGAAAACCTGGTGGGGGAGACGGTTTATTCGCCAACAACAGGTTAGTGCAGGTTTACATGGTACCTGTAGCAGGTCACAAATCGAACCTGACCTGACTGAATCTCAGCCAATGGTACTCCATCTCTTCTGGATCTGATTTCGACAAATTTCCCTGACAATATCTGCTGCTCTTCCTCCGCTCTAATCGATTCTTCTGACCACGTCCTTGTCAAAGTGGACATCTCTCTGGCTATTATCAGAGAACCACCTCACCGCCGTCGAGTCTGGCATTTCACTCAAGCCGACTGGCAGGGTCTCCAAGCAGCCGTCAAACTTATAGACTGGTCTCCTATCGCTACTTTCTCCAACATCAACTCATCCTGGGAATTCTTTCAAAGAAACTTGCTCTCCCTCATGCACAGATTTATCTATCCCCTCTTGTCTTCAGTTATCCTACCCTTCCTCCCACCCATGGTTCACTTGTGGTGAGGCAGTTGTCCTGAAACAACTTGCCTTTGCCTTATGGAAAGCAAACCCAACTGGGGGCAATCTCAGTTCCTTCCATAAAGCTCAGAACAAGTGTGTATCTACCCTCAGGAGAGCCAGAAAACAACATCTTTCTCATCTCAAGTCTGAACTCTCAAACCTCTCTCCCTCCTCAAAATCCTGGTGGCGTCTAATCAAGTCTGTGTCTGGTGTATGTCCCCCCCCCCCCTCCATCCCCCCTTACCTCAAATGGCCGCACTGCTGATACCGCACGTGAAAAAGCTGAATGCCTAAACTCGGTGTTTGCATCAAAATCTTGTGTCCAAAACCCATCGCTTTCTCTACCCACCTTACTCAGTTGAACCCAACTGTCCCTGGACTCTGTGTCCTTTTCTCCTGACAAGGTGGAGAACTTGCTGTCAAACCTCTACTCACATTCTGCAACCGGTCCAGACATCATCAGCCCACATTTCCTAAAAACCTGCTCTTCTGCTCTTGCTCACCCTCTCTCTGTTCTATTCACCCTCTTATTTGCCAAAGGTCATCTGCCATTTGCTTGGAAATCAACAAGTATTACTGTCCTGCATAAAAAGGTGCAAAAGCAGATCTGTGCAACAACAGACCAATCGGCCTTCTGCAAATCATCAGCAAGGTTATGGAATCCATCATCGCTTCAGACGTTAAATCCTTCCTCTTCTCCAATGGCTTGATTTCCAATCATCAATTTGGTTTCAGACCAGGTCACTCTTCACTGGATATGCTACTTCTGCTGTCCCAACAATGGATGGAGGTCCTCAATGCCGGACATGAAATCAGAGCCATATCCCTCGACATTTCAAGTGCTTTTGACACAGTCTGGCACCCTGCCCTGCTCACCAAACTCTCGTCCTTTGGTATCCAAGGCCATCTCCACTCATGGCTCGCAGACTTCCTATCCTGTCGCAGTCACCGTGTGCCCCTAAATGGAGTTCTTTCATCCCCTCTTCCTGTCCAGGCTGGAGTTCCTCAAGGTCACGTTCTGGGCCCTGTTCTTTTTTTCTGGTTTTCATGTCTGGTCCGCCAACAACGCCCTTCTGGTAAAACTACCAAAATTAGAATCACTGCTCACCTTCACTCTTTCATTCCTCTTTTTCCCGCCTTTGGAATAAACTCCCTCACGCTATTCAATCCCATTATTCCCTCCGTGCCTTCAAAACAGCTGTTCACCACCACCTCTTATCATCCCCCATCCAATTCCTCGATCTTTTCGACCTCAGCTAATCCACCCAAGCCCACCTCCTTCAAATTCCCTGCTTTACTTCCTGAAAGTTCCTGTAATGTCCATCTTGTATTCCCCATCTTCCCCGCACCATCCCTCTCCCTTCCACAGATCTCCGAATGCTTGTGTTCCCCACCCCACCCCTCTCCCTTCCACAGATCTCCTAATAATTTATAATTTATAAGTAAGTAAGTATAATAAGTATAATAATAGTATAATTTATAAGTAAGGATAGTATAAGTAAGGATAGTATAATTTATAAGTAAGGATAGTATAAGTAAGGATAGTATAATCTGTAAGGATTTTTAAGTAAGGATTTGTAAGTAAGGATAGTATAATTTATAAGTAAGGATAGTATAAGTAAGTAAGGATAGTATAATTTATATGTAAGGATAGTATAATTTGCAAGGATTTATAAGTAAGGATAGTATAAGTAAGTAAGGGTAGTATAATTTGTTAGGATTTTAAAGTAAGGATTTATAAGTAAGGATAGTGTAATTTATAAGTAAGGATAGTATAAGTAAGTAAGGATAGTATAATTTGTAAGGATTTTTAAGTAAGGATTTATAAGTAAGGATAGTGTAATTTATAAGTAAGGATAGTATAAGTAAGTAAGGATAGTATAATTTGTAAGGATTTTTAAGTAAGGATTTATAAGTAAGGATAGTATAATTTATAAGTAAGGATAGTATAATTTGTAAGGATTTTAAAGTAAGGATTTATAAGTAAGGATAGTATAATTTATAAGTAAGGATAGTATAAGTAAGTAAGGATAGTATAAGTTGTAAGGATTTATAAGTAAGGATAGTATAATTTATAAGTAAGGATAGTATAAGTAAGTAAGGATAGTATAATTTGTAAGGATTTATAAGTAAGGATAGTATAATTTATAAGTAAGGATAGTATAAGTAAGTAAGGATAGTATAATTTGTAAGGATTTATAAGTAAGGATAGTATAATTTATAAGTAAGGATAGTATAAGTAAGTAAGGATAGTATAATTTGTGCTTGAATTCAGTAAGCTGATAGGAAAATCTTATTCAAATTTCAAGTCAATCGGATGAAAATTGAGGATTTTAGAAATTCGGCCTATGTTTGCCTTTTGGTCCACGTTGACCTCAAAAATAATAGGCGAGTTGAAGTCAGTGAACTGAAATATAAACCCTCTTCAAATTTCAAGTGACTCGGTCGAAAACTGAGGATTTTAGAAATACCACCTTAGTTGTTGACCTTGGGCCTATGTTGAGCTTTTGGTCCATGTTGACAGAAAAAAAAAAAAACCTTTTGACCTCAAAAACAATAGGCTTCTTGTTTTTGACAAACTCTATCATGTGAAGTTTCGTGAAGATGGGTTTAGAATTGTGACCTGTAGGCGATTGGCAGACAGACAAACAGACAGACAGACAGAATAACAAAATTGACTGACCAATATACTTGAAAAATCTTCGATTTTGCAAGCAACAAACAAACAGACAGACAAGAGTGAAAACATAACCTCCTTCCCCCTTCAGTGGTGGAGGTAAATATCAACAGATATCCACCGCCAACTGGGAGAACAATAAAAGAGCAAGTAAATATAAGGGCCCTGTCACACCTTGACGTTTTGCCAGCGTATGGCAACCTATCAAAATGTATGTAAAACGCTGGCGTACGCTGAACTATTGATGTTTTTTTTTTCAGTTTTGGGCGTATTCATAACGAGTTGGACGTATGTGTAATGTATTAGTAACGCATACAGAACGTTGCGATAATTATAGATAACTTATACCAACGAATGCTTAGCGTGTTGTCGGCATTCACAACTTATGCCCAACGATAGTCTAACTTATGCATAGCGCGGCAGCGTATCGCCGACGATCACGTGGCGTAGCCTATTAAAAGGCTGCCGCACGGCGATTCAAATCATAACCGCACTAGACATCGAAGTGTCAACATCACCGTCATACCCTGTTACACCTTGACGTTTTAGCCAGCGTATGCTGACGTATGAAAAATTTGCCGAATACGCTGGCACACGTCGAATACGTTATGGGTAAGTTATGTATACGTTAAGAGCACGCTGAAGCACGCTGGCATACGTCGTAGTACGCCGAGCTCGTCGACAAATTTTAAGCATGCTCAAAATTTTTCGATGTATGTCAGCGTATGACTCACACGTTCTGCATATGCTGGCCATAAGTTGTAGGCACGTTATGTGATCGTTGACACACGTGGACACACGTTACTTGTAAGTTACTCATAAGTCGAAACACATCGAGGTAATGTTTAGCGTACTCGAAACTTATTTCTAACCTATGAGTAACGTGTTTTGAACCTATGTGTAACGTATCTCCAACGCATATTGACGTATGTAGACGTATTTGATTGACGTTTTCCGGACGACCACAGAACTTACTAAACGTGTTTCTAACTTACAGCTACCGTATAATGGCGTATTGGCAGCGTTTAGGGGAATTGTTATATAAAAATGGGGTTCACAGGAGGAACCCGTCAGTGTTTCAGACTCCATGTTGAGTAGATGTCCATGTCAGTAGTATCAGTAGTAGTAGTAGTAGTAGTAGTAGTAGTAGTAGTTGTCGGTGAGCGTGTCAGTAGTAGTAGTAGTAGTAGGTCCATGTCAGTAGTAGTAGGTGAGCATGATGGGGAGGGTGTGGGTGATGATTAATCCTCCTTGCGTCCACGTCCACGGCCACGGCCAGGAGACTTCCTGGCAGCATTCTTCGAAGTTTTCTTCAAGGGGGAGCAAGGGGTGGTGGAGTGGTGGGAGAGGAAAGGGGGGAGAGGGGAGGGGTCAGAGAGAGAGAGGTAGAGGGGTTGCAGAGAGAGGGATAGGAGTTGCAGAGAGAGAGAGGAGGGGTCAGAGAGAGAGGGAGATGGGTGGCAGATAGAGGCAGAGTGGTGGCAGAGAGAGGCAGAGTGGTGGCAGAGAGAGGCAGAGGAGTGGCAGAGAGCAGCAGAGAGAGGCAGAGTGGTGGCAGAGAGAGGCAGAGGAGTGGCAGAGAGCAGCAGAGAGCATCCAGTTGAGAGCTTCCAGAGACTGCAGAGAGAGAGAGAGAGAGAGAGAGAGAGAGAGAGAGAGAGAGAGAGAGAGAGGCAGAGGGTGGCAGAAGCAGAGGGGTGAGAGAGGTGAGGGGAGAGTGGACAGGGGAGAGGAGAGGGGATTCCAGCAGATGTGACGCCCAGTTTAACATCCGTCCGAGAGATGGCACATGCATTGATCAATTACCCTGCTTGTGAAACGCTGAGATGACAGTTTATAGCTGGGTCTGGAGCATGCTTATAGCGAGCATGCGTGCCTCTCGGCTATCCTGCCATGGTGTGGAAATTCGTTGCTTTACATAACACCCATTGTAATCACCTAATTTATTTTACCTTCCTAGTTCCGGAATTGAACCGCAGTATTGCCATCGAAGCTGGAGGACCATGTTCAAATGGCTTCACCAAGCACTCCCCAAAACGGTTGAAGAAATCTTTAAAAATGAAAAGTTTACTTTTTTTCTTTATTTGTATCTATCGATGTTGAAGTCACTGGTCATATAATGAAAGAAGATCGCACAAAAAGGGGAAACGTGGTGTGAAAAAAAATTGCCCATTTTCAGCGAGCGAACCACCGCCTGATGCACAGCAGAACAATGCAGGGCGAAACGCAGGCGAGTGGGCCTTGAACTTTGTTCAAATTGATCGATATATTCAGTGACAGTTTGAATATTGTGCAGCGATCACCAAGTGGCTCCAACACTCAAGCAAGCTCTTCAGCGGAATAGTTGATGACGAACGGCAGGCTTTGCAAGCGATTAGCGATCATGATTCGTCATATTAAACATCTCCTGCAGACACCCGGAATGTCAAACTTTGTCCAAATTGGACAAATTAACACTTTTTTTGTAGCAATCATAACTGCTGCTAAGTTCAATTATGGAGTTTAAATTTTGTCATTCGGCTTAGTTTAACAGATTCTCAAGGTTATGGCATGTGTCGAAATGAAATAAATCCACAAACGCTGGCATCTCCGGTCGTTTATAAGCATTGCGATGTACCCAGGTATGATAAACATAGGTATGATAAACAGGCATTCAATCATATGAGTGAGGAAAGTGAAAAAAAAAAAACAGTTGATCGTTAAGAAATCGTTGCGACCTGTTCAATGTCCAGGCATTGTTGAGCAGGCCAAAGAAAAATGGCAAATTAAGACCCCAGCGAGGGATAGTGAGGTGACCAAGCATGAGCCTTGATGAACGATATAATTAAATAAGGCCATTAATTATGTTCAAAAGGAGTGTTTTAATTATCCCAAACAAGCGGTTTTCACTCTGGCACTTCCTTGGAGTTTTCTTAGTGAGCATGCAAAGTTTCAGGCTGCGAGGTTTTATAGTTTTGAAGTTGTGGAGGAGACACACACACACAGTACACGTACAAGTATATACCCTTTTGCTGTAGCACATCTCTGCCTTGGAGGGTTTTTGTATTTGACCGTCATTGTTTGGGTTCTGTCCTGTGTTACACAAAGAAAGTTTGATTCAGGAGATCGTTTGACTAATGGTGCCTGTAATACCCAATCAACATCCCATCAATGAAATCTATCAATTTACTTTTGTTGTTTTTTTAATTGACAGAGGTTCCTCAAATGATGCATCTCAGGTTGTAAAGATGACAGATAGATGGAGTGAGAGGGTAAGAGAAAGAAGTGCAATTGTCAAGCAGGATAGAATAAGGTGGTTGAGGAGTAGAGGTTTGTCCTTAAGTGACCGTGGAAGGCGAATGAACAAACGCGTAAAGGTTGGCCTGATAGGATGGGAGATGACAAATGGTTCCGGAAGCGAATGGAAAAGGGGATGAAAGGACGCAGGTGGTGGGAGGAATTGGAGTTCGACAGAGTGGAATAGTATATTGGGGGGTAACATATGGAATAGGTGAGGTGAGCGAGCGGTTGGGTTAAAATATATATATATATATATATATATATATATATATATATATATATATATATATATATATATATATATATATATATATATATATGTCAGAATGTGAGATCAGATGAGGACAACGATGAGGACATCTTTACACTTTAGTAAATGGTATTTTCAAGTGACATAGTTTTTTTGAATTAAATTCCTGTTTTCGTTGAAATTAACTTGCATGGCATACATACATACATACATACATACATACATACATACATACATACATACATACATTGGCTTGCTCTTTGCAAAAGACGCCGTGGCATATTTAACATTCACAACCCAAATGCAATCGGTGCAGCCGGCCTCAAGTCTCCATCGGATGGAGGATGTGCATAAGGAAAGATGCTCGGCCGTTCTGCCAGAACCTGCACCGCGATGACAATTTTAGCAGGATTCGACGGCATGCCACCACTTTGTCCAAAGTACCATCTCGGCCCGTTTCCACCGTCCCTGCAGGATAAGGGGGAGTGAGTATAACCTGCGTCGTCGCCAAGTTTCACCACCTCCTCCCCTGTAGCAAAAAGTGGGTCTGTTACAAATGATTTATGAACCATTATGCAATGCGACGTACTGTATTGATGCTCTGTGAATTGGTTGTTGCTTGTATGCCTACGAATCACTACAGAACTGAGGGGCCGTAAACGAAATGTGTGACTCTCTTTTGGGGCAGTTTTTGGATCCCACCAGCCTCCCCCGTGACGATTCGCTTGACCCCCCCCCCTCCCCACCCCCTTTTCAAAAACTACATGATTTTGTGAATGAGAGCAATATATCGCCTTAAAATTTATATCACCTTCCAGTCGACAAGTTATTATTTTTTTATTAATTGGAATCCGACGGCTCATTCAATGATTGAGTGTTGCCATTCATCTCCGTTCAAATTTTACTCACTTTGAGTTAAACTTCCTGTTTTCTTATTTTTGGAATTGCCCTCTCGTAGCCTCGACTCGACTCGATGATTTAATCAGTGCCTGATATTATATTGGACGAATTCAAGCGAAAGCAAGTTCCTTCTAAATTGACACGTCATATGGTGGTGAAGTAAAATCCAAGATGGCTGCGCACATTAAGATAAAGAGGGTGTCACGTGACTGTGGCTTTGACACAATCCTCCCACTTGTGACCCTCTGTGATGCTCTGGGAAACATCACACCGCTCCCCAAAGTATCATATATTTTGTATATGGAAATAATTGCTTATTTTCTAGGACTTCACAATGCCTTTGCAGACTCCCTGCTAATTTTAAATATGGAGGAGAGTAAATATGTGATTAGGGTTAATGTAGATGTTAAGCACCTGCCTGAAAACAGATGCTTAATTTGCCATTTTGCTTTTGAGACGGATGGATGGATGGTAGGATGTGGACATATTTGATGTCGTATATAAAAAATTCGAACGGCGCTCGGTAGAGCACATGTACCTCCGCCAGGCTGAACCGTTTACATATCGTATCCCACTGATAGGCCGGACTTGCATCCGGACCAGAATCAAAATCTAATTGGCTTGTTTTGCTATAATCACCAAATTAGCAACTCATCCCCGTAGTTTTGTTATAATCTGTCCACAACGCTTTGAGTATACATCGGTTTTTTTTTTTAACCTAACCCTAACTTTTCGAGATATCGTGCTTACAAACAAACAGGGGTGAAAACATAACCTCCGTCCACCTTCGGTGGTGGACGTAAAAAATACCCGTTTCCACATAATCTCTTAGCTACATCGTGCGGCGTGGACGTCAATGCACCTGCACGGTCACCCCTCTCACCTAGACCGACCCTGCTGCTTCCAAGCCTGATGGGGCGGTGTGAACAGGCCTATAGAGGACTCCCATCCAAGTACTAGCAGGAGTAGACTCTGCCTTGCTTCCACGATTCGATGAGATCGGGTGGACATTCAAACCGATAGGTCATAGTCATCTTGTTTGACCATCTGACTTTGCAGCATCTCCAGGTGGATGGATTTTATCTCTGCTGTTTTTAATTCACCTTCCTTTCAAGGTATTCCATCAAATTAGTTCTGTTTGACTTGAAAGAGAAAGAATTTTTTTATTTTTTTACACTAATCTATGTTTTCTTGGAAGTTACGACATTTGCCTCAAGCTTTCCGAAGCTTAAAAGTGTATTTATTTTTTCCCCATTGACATTCGTACACATGATCGAGGCTCGTTGAAGAGCTCGGGGGTTAATTTATCAGGGCTAAATGACTGAGCTGTAATTTGCTAGTACAAAGTATAACAGGAGATGTGTCCGAGTATCCTGTATTGCGGCGTACCCATCAGCACGTCCGCGTCGAGGATCTGTGCAGCCGCTATTGATTATCTCGTGAGCCCCTCAAGCTCAAAGAGAACCGACAAGCTTGACCCTTCATGACCTCATAGTTGTTGGTTTTTTTCTTTTCTTCTTTTTTGCCCAAATTTCCAGGTCCACGAACTCTGTGATAACTTCTGCTTCCGGTACATCAGTTGCCTCAAGGGGAAGATGCCTATCGACCTGGTCATCGACGAACGGGAAGAGAGCTCAAAAGGGGACGACGACGCCTCAAGGCCGGCTTCCACGAGCCTGTCCAACCACGTAAGTTGTTGTCCTTTTCCTCTTTTGACCCAAATTTGACCCCCCCCCCCCCGTTGCAAGCTCTGTGATGGTAGGCGGTCAAAGCAGCAGCGACAGTGCGATATTGTAATTCGGGTCAGCGGTTTACTGAGCGTGAAGGAAAATGACTGCGTGGAATGGAATGGGTCTTTCACAGATAAGGTCTGTGCTGCGATTGCCGCTGGGAAAGGCAGATGCCCGTACGAGGACGGAGCAAGCATAGTGTGTGCATAAATTTAATGATATTTTTAGACTGTGATCTGCACCAGGGCATAACATAATGACTGTGGAACACATTTGATTCAGTTGTCTGTTATTTTCTGGAAGCGTATTTCCCGCTCCGTTATTTAAGCGAAAGTCACATCGCGAGAGGTAGAAACTGGGAAGGTATGCGGACATTATTAATTAAACACATCGATATATTTGAAGGAAATAAACTGAAGGAAATGGCAGACATCGAGCTTGTCCACTTTTGATTTGTGTTCAATTAACCACTGGAAAGGGGAAAATGGGCGCCAGAGCTTTGCAGATATGAGCTCCGAGCTCCAGTTTAGGGTTTTCAGGCCTAGTGCGAGCAAGTAGGGGCCACATGGGGTTCTCCAAGAGGCACTCGATACAGAGTGAAAAAAAATACAAAAAACCCTCATGGGAAATGAGCTTAAATGGCAATAGCATTGCTGACGAGGGAAAAGCCTTTTCCATTGCAGTTTTTGTTTATTATTTTGCTGAAATGGAAAACGTATAGGTATAAAGCTGCTCATAAGACTAAGCCCTGTTGTCAGGGAGGTTATGGTGACAAACTAGAACGGCACTCGGTAGAGCGCATACCTCTGCCAGGCCGAACAGTTGACATTTTGTATCCGACTGACGGTCCGGATTCACAACCGGGCGACTCATCCTAGTCACGTACCAAAATCTAATCGATTCGTCCTCGTCACCGACTCAACTTGTCCACCGTACTAGTTCATGATTTGGCTGCTTGTGATTTTATCATCTCTCAATGGTGAAGAACCACTTAAAATTTACAAATCCTCGAATCTGCATCCAGATACGGATCTTCACCAAAATTGAATCAACCCTTCCTTGTCACACACCAAATTTCATCCGAATCCATACGCAACTTTTTGAGATATCCTGCTGAAAGACAGATAGACAGACAGACAGACAGAGTTGAAAACATCACCTCCGTCCATCTTTGGTGGCAGAGATAACAAGGAAACTGGATGCATGAGGAGGCCATTTGGCCCATCATTCCTATGCTGCACCAACACCGGACCAGATGTATCCGTCGAAACAACGTAATTGAATTGTGGGAATGAGAGGAGGAGTGAGGATGAGAACAATACGCCGCACTCAGCGATATCCGTCCCTTGGTTGCTAAAATGAAAAATGGGGAAATATATTAATTTTAATTCCAAAAAAAAGAAAAGTGCTTTTATTTATTCATTAATTTTTTTTCAGGGGGGAGGAGTGGATGAAGGTGGTTTTTGGGTGACAAATATACAATATCAACCACGCTCTATCCCTTTACGAGACCCCTACAGACACGACACTCCACAGAGATGCATACATTCACCCATCCATACTCGAGCTTACTTAAAAATCCTGCAAATAACCATATACTCCTTTATCTCCTCCTATATAATTCCAATTTAAACCAATCTACTGTTTCTGCCGTCACTACCTTTGGGGGGAGACCATTCCATGCATCAACTACTTTGCGTGAAAGACCCCTGCCTTACTACCCTCTAAACTCTCCTCTTTATTCTCAGGCTACGGCCCCTAGTCCTATCACTGTCTACTGTGCTGAATAATTCTTCTGCACTTGTTTTGTCGATCCATCCATTATCTTAAACATCTCTATCATATCCCTTCGTAGCTGCCTCCTTTCTCGTGTATAAAGATGTGTCTCCTTCAGCCGTTCCTCGTAGCTCTAGCTACACCCGGAATCAATCTATGTGCCCTGTCCTGAAACTTCTCGATAGCATCGATGTCGTTCTTGACATGTGGTGATCAAAACTGCACACAATATTCTAGATGTGGCCTCATCAAATTCCGATGCGGTACAGTGTTAAAACCACCTCTTTTGATTTATAAATGATCCCCCTCCAAATACAACCTGAAACCTGATTTGCTTTAACTATAGGTACCTGGGACTGCCCTGCCTGCTTACATCCCATATCTATTACCACCCCCAGATCCTTCTCCTGTGTGACACGCTCCAAAATTACCCCTTGCATCCTGTAATCTCCATTTTCATTGTTCTTTCCCATCCCCAACACCTGACACTAACTCAGGTTAAATTACATCTGCCAATCTTTTACACAATCTATGCAAGTATAAATACTTTCCTGAATCTGATCACCACCCCCTCTACTATCCACCTTACTAAAAAGCTTCGTATCATCTTCAAATTTGGAAAGCCGACTCTTCACCCCATTATCCAAATCTTGATGTAAATTCTGAATAATGATGGTCCGAGTACCGATCCCTGAGGTACCTCACTACTTTCATCCTCCCAGCGAGACATCCTCCCGCACACAGCCACTCTTGATGGATACTCTCAGCTATTTGCAATTATCTTGACTGTTCTTGTGTAAAGTCCTGTCTCCTTCAGCCACTTCTCATCGCTGAGTGTAGCGTGGCCCGGTATCAATCTAGTAGCCCTGCGCTGAACCCTCTCCATGGCATCTATGTCCTTCTTCAGCTGCAGTGACCAATTTAAATTAAGAAATAATTTAACTTTAAATTCATCCTGGCTACTCCCTGAACTGTTTTGTAAACCACACTGTTGGTCAGGATGCATGCAGTAAGAGCTGGTGGAGCACATGCTTCCTGGTACCCTCTTATACTCCATTGTGATGGGGTCTGATCTCGACTTCATGTCTTGTAGGGTTTGACCAGTTCACTCTTGGGAGGAGCCTCTGTTCCACACTGACAAGGACCAACAAGCCCGAAACATGTCCATAGATGTTCCCTCTCCGGGGTGGACTGGTGTATAAAATTGAGAATTAAATTCTCTTTCTGATATTGGCTGCAGTGCAATTCTATGGAGATGTAGGAGGTTGCAGCTCTCATCCTTAGCCAGAAGAGCAATATATATATATATATATATATATATATATATATATATATATATATATACACACACTCACACACACACACACACACACACACACACACACACACACACACACACACACACACACACACACACACACACACACACACACACACACACACACACACACACACACACACATACATACACAGTGCCGATTGAATATCTACACCCCCTTTCAAATTTTTCATCTTTTGTTGCCTTTCGCCTGGAATTAAATTTCATCAAATCAGACTTTTTACACCTTTATTCACACATCGTAACCGACAACTTCCAAGTGAAAAACAAATTCTACAAATTTCAGAAAATTGATGAAAAATACAAAACTAGAATATCTTGTTTGGATAAGTGTCCAACCCCTCCTCCACCCCCCCCCCCCCGAGTTAATACTTGGTGGAAGCATCTTTGACAGCAATTACAGCTGTGAATCTGTTGAGATAGGTCTGCACCAACTTTGTACACCTTGAGTGGGCGATATTTACCCATTCTTCTGCAAACACTGTTCAAGCTCAGAGAGGTCGCGTGGGGAGCATTGTTGGACAGAAATCTTCAAGTCATGCGACAGATTTTTGATTGGATTGAGGTTTGGGGCTCAGACTGGGCCACTCAAGGCCATTTACCATATTTTCCACTGTATAAACCGCGCTCGTGTATTAACCGCACCCATGTTTATCACCCTCATAATAAATGAATATATTGATCATTTTATCTTCTGATCGAGATCGAAATATGTTTGTACATTAACGTTGTACGGAACAAAGTGACGGAGGCATCAACATGCTTACTCCCATGTTTGATTAATTTTGTCTAAAGGCCCAGTCACATCTTGACGTTTTAGCCAGCTTATGCCGATTTTTGGAAAATTTTTGTAAAACGCTGGTACACGTCGAATACGTTATGGGTACGTTTTGTAGATGTTAAGACCACGCTGAAAAACACTGCCATACGTCGTAGTACGCTGGCTTTAAACGTTGAACTTTTGGGTTTTCCTCAAATTTTTTCATGCTTGAAATTTTACGACATATGCCGGCGTATGACTCGCACGTTCCTCTACGCTGGCCATAAGTTGTAAGCACGTTATGCAATCATTGACACACGTTGAAACACGTTACTTGTAAGTTACTCATAAGTCGAAACACGTCGTGGTAATGTTTAGCGTACCCGAAACTTATTTCTAACCTATGAGTAACGTTTTGTAAGCACGCTACACGAACGTTGTTCACACTTTGCAACACGTTACTCGAAAGTACTACTACTACTACTACTACTACCAACATCGACATCACTAAATTCTCTCGAAATACGACTAATACGACTAATAACATCGACATCATTAAATTCTCTCGAACTACTACTACTACTGCTACTACCAACATCGACATCACTAAATTCTCTCGAACTACTACTACTACTACTACTACTACTACTACTACTACTACTACTACTACTACTACCAGTAACATTGACATCCCTAAATTCTCTTGAACTACTGCTACTACTACTACTACTACTACTAGTACTGCTACTGCCACTGCTACTGTCATTGACATCTACTCAACTGGAGTCTGGAACACTGACGGGTTCCTCTTGTGAAGCCCATTTGTATATACCAATTCCCCTAAACGCTGCCGATACGCCATTATACGGTAGCTGTAAGTTAGAAACACGTTCAGTAAGTTCTATGGTCGTCCGAAAGATGTCAATCAAATTCGTCTACATACGCCAATGTGCGTTTCAGATACGTTACACATAGGTTCAAAGCACGCTACTAATAGGTTCAAAGCATGCTACTAATAGGTTCAAAGCACGTTACTCGTAGGTTAAAAATTAAGTTTCGGGTATGCTAAACATTACCTCGACGTGTTTCGACTTATGAGTAACTTACAAGTAACGTGTGGCCGACATGTGTAAACGATTGCGGAGCGTGCCGAGAACTTATGCCAGCGTATGCGGAACTTGTGAGCCATACGTCGAGTACGTCGTAAAATTTTCAGCATGCTTGAAATTTCACGACGTACTAGACGTACCACGTAATATGCTAGCGTACTTTTTTGTTTTTCATCGTGCTCCTAACGTATACACAACTTACCCATACCGTATTCGACGTGTCCCAGCGTTTTAGACACATTTTTCATAGGTCGTCATACGCTGGCTAAATCGTCAAGGTGTGACTGCGATGTTGACACTTCCGATTTTCAGACGGTTATGATTTAAATCGGCGAGCGGCAGGTTTTTAACAGAGAACGCCACGAGTTCGTCGGCGATACGTGCAGCGCGCTATGACTAAGTTAAACTATCGTTGGGCATCGGTTGTGAACGCCGACAACAGGCTAAGCATTCGTCGGTATAAGTTATCTTTAACACAACGAAACGTTCTGTGCCCGTTACTAATACGTTATGCATACGACCAACACGTTATGAATACGACCAAAACTTAAAAAAAAAAAACCTCAAAACTTCAGCGTACGCCAACGTTTTACGTGCATTTTTATACGTTGCCATTCCTGGCTAAAACGTCAAGGTGTGACCGGGCCTTAACAGTCTTATTCTCATTTTCAAGAAGTTGAAGAGAGAGGAGAGGATACCAAGAAGTTTTTATTTTTCTTTCTATTTTTTAATATTATAAAGAGGATTTTTTTTTGTTATGAGAAAAAAGAAGAGAAGGGATTCATACCGGTATCGCACATACTTCTTGTGGATTTGTGGCCCTGAAAGGTGCCGTTTGGTTTTGGTGAAACTTTTCAGCCAAACCCGAGGAAATCCTCGTCAATGTTTTCCTCGTTGAAGACGGCTCGGAACTCCTTGTCCGAATCAGGGTAGAGCAAGTCCCCGTCGCTGTCCATGTTGCTGTCACCATCATTTGCAGCTTTCTCCTCCCAATTGACGTCGTCCTCTGTGCCGTCCATGTTGTTGGAGATGCAGCATTTCAGAAATGCTCGCTTGATGATGTCCGACGGTGTCTCCTCCCACACCTTGACAATCCAGCCGCAGATCATCGGAAGGTCGACCTTTCTCATCCTCCTGTTCTTGTTGTAGGTCTTCTCCCCACTCATTATCCAGTCGGACCAGCAGCGATGTAGCCCGTCTGTAAATGGCTTGTTGATGGACACATCGAGGGACTACAGGAGCAATGTCATCCCGCCTGGGATGATGACAAGATTGGTGTTGGTCTGACAGAGCAGCGCTTTGGTGTCGTCAGTCTTGTGACAACTGAACGCATTCAGGACGAGCATGCTCTGTCGACGGGAGAGACCGCCATCAGGCCTACTTTCATCATGGAGACCAATTAACTTGGTGTGAGACCATACGCACCCAGTCCTGGACCAGTCCCTCCTCTATCCATCCCTTCTGCTGCACACGAACAATGACGCTGGCTGGAAACTTGTCCTTGGGCATTGTCTTCCTCTTCAACACGACATATGTGGGAAGCTTGCCACCCTCTAGTACAGGCAAGCAGGACAGTGAATCTCTCCTCGTGACCAGGAGTGTTGAACGTCACATTGTGCACAAGCTTATTTGAGGTGTGTGCTCCATTATTAGACTTGAGCTATTGTGAATAATTCTTCTTTTGATGTGGGACCAGGTGTTCTTATTAATATTTTGTGTTTATTGGCGTTGTCAGATCTGTGAGGCTCCATACACGACACACACCTCAACTCCGGGTGTCTCCGGGCATCTCCAGACGTTTCCGAGTGCGGCTTCTCTTAATTTCCACACCTGGTAAATAAAATGCTGTACAAACTCTTAACCTCAACCGATTTTCAAAATTTAAATGGCAGAATTGAGCTTATCAGCAGTTCCGACTGCTAAAAAAAAAAGTGTTTTGGAACAGAATTGAAATTCAGCATTGATCGTTTTTAAGACTGTTTTGTTTTTTTTCTGTACCCGTGTATTAACCACACCCTAAACTTTTACCCTTTTTGCCAATAAAAAGTGTGCTTTATACACTGGAAAATAAAGTATATTTTTGTTCCTTAGCCACTCCAGTGTAGCTTTGGCTGTGTGCTTCGGGTAGTTGTCATGCTGAAGCGGTGGCTGAGAGAGACTCAATGAGATTTGTTACCTGCATAGTCCGTGAGCGTCAGCTGCGGCTGTATGGACATGTGGTTCGTTTTCCTGACGCTGATCCTGCTCACCAGATTCTGTGAGTGGAGGAGGCCAATGGGCTGACCACGTGACTCGTGGTTGCAGCAGGTTGATCAGCATCTCAAGGAGATGGGGACGGTCCAGGCATTTGCCTGGGGGATGGCCAGATGGAGGCTTTGTCTGGTGGGTGAACATCAGCCCACTGTCAGCTGGCGACGTCATCGCCTCTACAAACAATTGCAAACATTGACCTGACGTTGGCAAATAGATGTCGTTTTTGCAACCAATTGCTTTTACTTTTACAAATTTTACGTTGTCCAGCTGTGATGTTTATATGTTTTGAATAAAGAAGGATTTCTTTGTTTTACTATTTAGAACTTGAGATTTCATCATGAATTATTATTGTTTTATTATGTTATTATTTCCCACTTTGCTGTCATGAAATCATGGAGAGGCAGGTTTTAATGATAAATGGATGAGTAGCTTACAGAGGGCAACACCTGCCTCATCCCAAAATCAGAAGAAGCCGAACTATTTCTCAAATATCATCCAGTCTCTCTCTATCGAGTGCAGCCTGTGGCTTCTGGTTGCATCATTGGTTGGGACGCGGCTATGCCGCTGATGCATTGTCCCCCTTACCAGTACACTGGTGTTCGTTTTTCTGAACTCGGAACGATGACAGGCTGAGTCAACCTCCTGGTGTATTTTAATTCAGTGGCCAACGGGGCTTGAACTCAGGACCCGAGGATCCCAAGCCGCCACCCGAACCACTGAGCCAACACCAGGTTTATATCATCCAGTAACATGTCCAGTGTCGACCAACACTGTCTTCTCTCCACTCTTTTCTCTCCAATAATATGTCCATTGTATTCTCTCCACTCATGGCTCGCACACTTCCTCTCCTGTTGCAGCCAACGTGTGGCCCTTAAGGGAGTTCTCTCATCCCCCCTTCCTGTCCAGGCTGGAGTTCCTCAAGGTAGCGTTCTGGGCCCTATTCTTTTTTGGTTTTCATCAATGATCTCTCCAACTCTCTGGAAAATAGTTTTTATCTCTTTGCTGATGACTCCACCCCCTGCCGTACCATCTGTTATCCCTCAGACTGGCAAGCAGCAGCCACTTGATTCTGCAGTTCTCGATATAATCACAAGCTGGTCCAACATGTGGAACGTGTCTTTCAATCCTGACAAATCTCACACTCTCACTTATCTCTCGGAAAGGACCGTCTGGAACCCCCTCCCCCCCATCTACTTTCTCAACAATCCTCTTGAAGAAGTCCTTTAATTCAAGCTTCTGGGCCTCACTATCTGCCATGATCTCTCCTGGGAAAGCCACATTTGCAAGCTGTCTTCCAAACCCAGTCGCCAACTGGGCATCCTCTGTCGTGCAAAGTCCTTCCTCGGCACACCTTTGCTCCGGACCACATACAAAGCTTTTGTCTGTAGCCTGATGGAGTACTGCTGTCCCCTCTGGGCTGGTGTCCCACCTCTCACCTTTCTCGGCTTCACGCTGTGGAAACCAAGGCATTTAGGATCATTGGCATCTCCTGCAATGAGGCTGAGTCTTTGAGCCTCTCACTCAATCACCGCAGGTTGGTCGGTGGTCTTTCTGTCTTCTACCGTCTCCTCTCTGGCCTCTCCCCCTCCCCCCCCCGCTCTGTCTGCGATAAGTCCCCCCCCTCCCACATTTCCGCAGGGCGCTCAAGGTCCGCCAGCAACCCCCTTCTGGTAAAACTACCAAAATCAAGAATCACTGCCCACCTTCACTCTTTCATTTCTCTTTTTCCCCACCTTTGGAAGAAACTTCCAAACTCTCTTCAATCCCATTTTTCCCTCCATTTCTTCAAAACAGCTGTTCACCACCATCTCTTATCTTCCCCTATCCAAAACCATGATCTTTTCTA
This sequence comes from Eptatretus burgeri, assembly GCF_056783735.1. Taxonomy (NCBI): domain Eukaryota; kingdom Metazoa; phylum Chordata; class Myxini; order Myxiniformes; family Myxinidae; genus Eptatretus; species Eptatretus burgeri. Next base: position 63,589,084 of record NC_140975.1, on the reverse strand, counting down.
CCCCTGTTAATCCATCTCAAAGCCACCTCCTTCAAATTCCCTGATTTCCTTCCTGAAAGTCCCCATTGTGAAAGGACCTGAAAGTCCCTGTGGTGTCCATCTTGTGTACGACGTGTACCACGCCTCATCCCTCTCCCTTCCACAGATCTCCTCAGGTGTCAGTGGTAAAAAAGAGCTTTATATATTTGACATATATATATATATATATATATATATATATATATATATATATATATATATATATATATATATACATATATATATATATATATATATATACTGTATATACGCTAATAAATGTCAGTGTGTGTTTGTGTCTCTGCTGTAACTCCAAAACCATGAAACCGAGCAGATTGAAACTTTGCATGCAGACGATGAAAACCCCGAGGTAGTGCAAGAGTGAAAATTGTGTGTTTGGGATAATTAAAACACCCCTTTTGAAGATAATTAACAGCCTTATTTAATTATATCCTTTATCAAGCACCATCCTCGGCCAACTCGTTTTCTGGGGTCTTAAGGTGTATTCTAGGTCACCTCACGAGGGTCTGAAGCCGCCTTGTTTTTTGGCCTGCTCACCCATGCCCTGACTTGGAACCTGTTCATAAAATGCCTGTTCATCATCGCTACAAATCGCTGTATGCATCACTTTTGTAAGTGCTGTAGTTTTTAAATTATGAGCTTGGAGCAATTTCATGCATTGTAACGATGCAATTTTCCACGACCTACTCTCACGGACTAATTAAAGTAAATTATTGAAATATTATTTTGGCTTTGAGGATCGGATATTGTCCGGACTAAATAAGTGTCGAAATCTGGAGTGACATATGATAATTTAAAGATATGATGAGTCTTATAACTAAGCCTATATACATACCTATTTACTTTAAGCAAGCAAGGTGATGTTCCCTCCTCTTCCATATATACACAATAAAATGTGAAATTTCCAAAGCATTAAACTTTTCTTTTTCTCCTGTTTGGAGAATTATATTGAGTGAACAAAAGATTGAGGAACGTGATAAAATTAACCAGCTTCATTGAGCTATATGACTTGATGCATTCACTGCTTGCTATTGCACCCTGTCCCCCAGAGCGACTGTTATCCATCGTGTCTGCCAAATCTGTGCCTATATTTTTGGAGCTTTTGTGAGGTGCTCTACAGGGAATCAAAACAAATCTGGTGAAAAACGGACGTAACGTTTGCGTGGAGCGCGAACCGAGGTGACCACGTAATGCCTGCACAGATGAGCAGGCAAAGTGGCGGATTATCTGCAATTTTTATTTCACGGCCGATTAAACTTTGTGATGTCTCCAGGGTTGTTCTACATTAAACAGCAACTCTTTTGTAGATAAAGTCATTGTTTGAACGAAGTCATTTGATTTCTTTCACTAATTTGGGCGTGGTGAAGACCGGTTTTATAGTTAAAGAGATCCTATGTGGTATGCAGCTACCGCCTGGCCCTTATCAACCATTTAATTGGGGTGCTTGCTTGAGTGCTTAAGCCACTTGCCGAGCACCCTACAATTGTTCACTATACCACGCTGCGTCATACTTTGGGAATCGTTCACTCACTGCTGACGTTTTTGCTGTGCCACCTCATTCAGAGCGAGTGGTCCGCGCTCTGTTATCCTGAGGGAGTGGTCCGTGATCCGTCATCCTGAGCAAGTGGTCCATGCTCTGTTGTCCTGAGTGAGTGGTCCATGATCCGTCATCCTGAGTGAGTGGTCCGTGCTTTGTTGTCCTGAGGGCGTGGTTCATGCTCCGTCATCCTGAGCGAGTGGTCCATGCTCTGTTGTCCTGAGTGAGTGGTCCATGATCCGTCATCCTGAGTGAGTGTTCCATGCTCTGTTGTCCTGAGGAAGTGGTTCATGCTCTGTCATCCTGAGCGAGTGGTCCATGCTCTGTTGTCCTGAGTAAGTGGTCCATGATCTGTCATCCTGAGCGAGTGGTCCATGCTCTGTTGTCCTGAGTGAGTGGTTCATGATCTGTCATCCTGAGCGAGTGGTCCGTGCTCTGTTGTCCTGAGGGAGTGGTTCATGCTCCGTCATTCTGAGGGAGTGGTTCATGCTCCGTCATCCTGAGCGAGTGGTCCATGCTCTGTCATCCTGAGCGAGTGGTCCGTGCTCTGTTGTCCTGAGGGAGTGGTTCATGCTCCGTCATCCTGAGGAAGTGGTTCGTGGTCCATCATTCTGAGGGAGTGGTTCATGATCCGTCACCCTAAGGGAGTGGCTTGTGCTCTGTAATTTTGAGCGAATGGTTCGTGCTCCATCATGCTGAGCGAGTGGTTCGTGCATCGTCATCCTCATGAGTAATTCATTCCCCGTCATCCTGGGTGAGTGGTTTGTGCTCCATCATCCTGAGTGAGTAAATCATGCTCTGTCATCCTGAGCGAGTGGTTCGTGCTCTGTCATTCTGAGTGAGTTGTGAAATCACACCCGATTTCCGAGCGGTTTGCCATATAAACTTTTTTTCTAAATTATCGAGCCAAATTCTTTTTCCACCCATCACTTGCAGCTGTTTATAAAGATTAATGTTTGTGAACATGTCCTTGAAACGTCTCTATAAATGCAACATTGTTTTTTGGTGACAGTTACTCAAAGTTTTTGGGTTGTATACAGTATGTGCTGTAATCGGTAATCACACTGACTCCAACCTTCCGATTCCCTAAAAATTGCCGATATTGTCCAAACGTGTGTGTGTGTGTGTGTGTGTGTGTGTGTGTGTGTGTGTGTGTGTGTGTGTGTGTGTGTGTGTGTGTGTGTGTGTGTGTGTGTGTGTGTGTATTGCTCATAAAGCAAAACATATTCTCTCTGCTAATTCCTCTACCCCTACTCCTCTCTCTTTTTGTCCCATCCTTGCTCTACCCCCTCCCAATACAGTGCAGCACCCTCCTCTCACACCTTCCCCTCTCACTCTCCTCTTTCTCTGTCTCTGGACATATCTGGACGGTGGTCATGTCTGGTTGGGGTTTGTCTCCAGACGCGTCAGGGTGGTATTTGTTTCCAGACGTGTTGGGATGGTGTTTTTCTCCGCACGTGTCGGGGTATTATTTGTCTCCGGAACGTCGGGATGGTATTTGTCTCCGGACACGTCAGGATGGTATTTGTCTCCGGACATGTCGGGATGGTATTTGTCTCCGGACATGTCGGGATGGTATTTGTCTCCGGACACGTCGGGATGGTATTTGTCTCCGGACATGTCGGGATGGTATTTGTCTCTTGACTCGTCAGGGCGGTGTTCTTCTCCAGACGCCCTGAGATGGTGTTTTTATCTGCAGGCGCCGGGGTGTTGTTTTTATCTGGAAGTGCTGGGGCGGTGTTTGTCTCCGGACGCATCGGAGCAGTGTTTGTCTCTGGAGAGCTTGGCTCAGGACGTGTCTGGGTGGTGTTTATATCCGGACTGGAGTTTGTGTCCAGATGTGTCTGAGCAGTGTTTGTCTCCAGACGGCTTGGCTCTGGATGCATCTGGCGGGTTTTATCTTCGCACCTGTCCAGGTGATGTTTGTCTCGGGGCCGTGTTTATAGTATGACTGGTAGAAAATGGAGTTCAGACATTATTTTGTTTCCATCTTCACTGTTATTCTTTGCAGAATCATTTTGATGAAACAGTATGAATTGTTATTAATGCTCCAACACACGTCTGCCTTCCCTTCCCCCACACCTCCTTACTCTCCCTATCTCCTCACTCCCCTTCCCTCCTTTCTCTCTCCCCCACCCCTCTCTCTCTCCTCCCTCTTTTTCTCCCCCTTCTTCGTATTCCCGTCAGCAGAGCAAGGGGTGGTATTTGCTTCTTTTACATCTATATATATATATATATATATATCTATATATATATATATATATATATATATATATATATATATGTATGTATATATATTTATACATATATACATGTCTATATATACATATATTTTACACATATATATATATATATATATATATATATATATATATATATATATATATATATATATATATATATACATATATATCTTCTTCTTCTTCTTTCGGCTGCTCCCTTTCAGGGTCGCCACAGCGGATCATCCGTATGATCCGCATAGTGATTTGGCACATGTTTTACGCCAGATGCCCTTCCTGACGCAACCCTGGTCGCCTCTTACGACACAGGGATCTGATACACCTATTTTAACCGGGGTATACACCGGCCCAGTACACTGGTACTCATTTCGCCGACCTCGGAAGGATGACAGGCTGAGTCAACCCCCTGGTGTATTAATTCAGTGGCCCAACGGGGCTTGAACTCAGGACCTTTTGGATCCCAAGCCGCTGCCCTAACCACTGCGCCAACACCAGGCTACATATATATATATATATATATATATATATATATATATATATATATATATATATATATATATATATATATATATATATATATATATATATATAAATAAATAAATAAAAACACTGATGAGCCAAAACATCATGACCACCTGCCTAATGTGCTGTTGGTCCTCCAGAAATCTACACTGGTACTGAGAGTGCTGTGAAGTGTGATGGTACCATCTCTGACTTATTTCCAGTTGTTACTGGAGTTCGTCAGGGGTGTGTACTGGCCCCCATACTTTTCAGCACTTGTATGGACTGGATTCTAGGGAGGATGTCAGAGAACTTAAGCTGCGGTGCATCGTTTGGGAATGTCAAGATCTCTGACCTTGATTTCACAGATGATGCAGTCATCTTTGCGGAGACTTTAGATTTCTTTTTGAGGGCCCTCGAGGTGCTGAATGAGGAGTCGGAGCCGCTGGGATTACAGGTTTCCTGGGTCCGAACTAAGATCCAGGCTTTCAATGACATCTTGGATGCTGCTGTCCTGTCTGTGCCTGTTTGTGGTGAGCATGTTGAGGTCGTGGAGAGATTCACTTACCTTGGCAGTGATATTCATGTCTCTGCTGGCTGTGAGTTAGAGTTCAATAGATGTCTCGGTCGGGCCTGGGGAGTCATGGATTCACTGGATAATGGGGTGTGGCGCTGCCGGTACCTGTGCGGGAGGACGAAAGTCCGAGTCTCCAGGTCCTTGGTGCTTCCAGTCTTGCTCTATGGATGCAAGACTTGGACTCTGACCAAGGATCTGAGACGGAGACTTAATTCCTTCGGTACCAGGTCTCTTCAGAGAATCCTTGGCTATTATTGCTCAGACATTGTGTCCAACGAGTGGTTGCTGAGAGAGATTGAAATGAGATTTGTTTCTGCATAGTCCGTGAGCGTCAGCTGTGGCTGTATAGGCATGCGGTTCGTTTTCCTGACGCTGATCCTGCTCATCAGATTCTCTCAGCGAGGGAGTCGCCTGACTGGAGGAGGCCAATGGGCCGACCACATGCCTCATGGTTGCAGCAGGTTTATCGACATCTCAACGAGGTGGGGATGGGCCATGCATCTGCCTGCGGGATGGCCAGACGGAGGTCCCTGGAGTACCGGCGGAAAGTGGACGCAGCGACGCGCTGCTCTGGCACATGCTCCCATACCTGACCAGACCTGACATCCATGTGCCACAAAAACAGAGCCGAACCGCCGAGGCATGGACTCTACAAGACCCCTGAAGGTGTCCTGTGGTATCTGGCACCAAGACATTAACAGCAGATCCTTCAAGTCCTGTAAGTTGCGAGGTCGAGCCGCCATGGATCTTACTTGTCGGTCCAGCACATCCCACAGATGCTCAATCGGATTGACATCTGGAGAATTTGGAGGCCACGGCAACACCGTGAACACTTCATCATGTTCCTCAAGCCATTCCCGAACAATGTGTGCAGTGTGGCATGGTGCATTATCCTGCTGGAAGAGGCCACTGCTATCAGGGAATATCATTGCCATGAAGGGGTGTACCTGGTCTGCAACGATGTTTACGTAGGTGACACGTGTCAAATTGACGTCCACATGAATGGCCTTACCCAGGGTTTCCCAGCAGAACATTTCCCACAGCATCATACTCCCTCCACCAGCTTTTCGTCTTCCCACAATGCATCCTGGTGCCATCACTTCCCCAGGTAAACAGCGCACAAGTACACGGCCATCTATGTGATCAAAAGGAAAACGGGACTCATCGGACCAGGCGACCTTCTTCCACTGCTCCAAGGTCCAGTTGCGACGCTGGCTTGTCCATTGTAGGCGCCTTTGACGGTGGACAGGGGTCATCATGGGCACTCTGACTGGTCTGCGGCTCCGCAGCCCCATACGCAGCAGGTGGCGCTGCACTGTGGATTGTGACACATTCATCCCATGACCACCATTAAAATTTTGTGTGACTTGTGCCACAGTAGACCTTCTGTTGGTTCAGATCAGACGGGATAGACTTGTTGCCTTCGCGCATCGATGAGCCTTGGGCGCCCAACACCCTGTTGCCGGTTTGTGGTTTTGTCCCTCCTCGGACCACTGTCAGTAGGTACTCACCACTGCTGACCAGGAGCACCCCACAAGCCTTGCCGTTTCAGAGATGCTCTGTCCCAGTCTTCTGGCCATAACAATTTGGCCCTTGTCAAAGTCGCTCAGGTCTTTACTCCTGTCCATTTCTCCTGCATCCAACACATCAACTTCAAGAACTGACTGTTCAATTGCTGCTTAATATATCCCACCTCATGACAGGTGCCATTATAACAAGAAAATCAATATTATTCACTTCACCTGTCAATGGTCATAATGTTTTGGCTCATCAGTATATGTATATATCAACTGTCAAACAATAATTTGTACTTTTCTCTTCACCACCGATTTGAATGAATTAGTTTTTCCAAATTGGTGAAGATTACGTTTTGTACCAA
>NC_140975.1:63479811-63579811 GCF_056783735.1 Eptatretus burgeri | reverse complement strand
AATGAATCACAAAGTTGTGGGGTGGCATCATCGTCTGGGGGTGCAGCTGTGCTGCTGATGCCATGTCCTCTGTATGTTGGGGCAGGAATTTGGAATTTGGCCATGATGCAGTTGATAGTTCAAGTAATGGATGTTGATGTTGATGATGATGATGATGATAATAATGATATATTGCACACACAGCTTGGTGCATTCTGAATTTTGGAAAGCCAGCAGAAGTTACATTTTCCTTCAACTTCAATGATTCGTCTTAAACTGGGAGGCATGGCTTTTGTATTTCAGTTTATAGCTGGCATATCCATGACATGTTCATGTGGCAGTTATGCTGTCATCGTTCACGATGGTTTTATTTTATTCAACTAAATTTCGTAAAATTTTGAAACGTTGCTCTCTCGTATGTACACTTTATTGCCCCCAGGGGTATAAAAGGTCAACCATGAAGAGTGGTCTGGCACGATGTGTGCACCAGACCAGGTGCAGAAGCAGACTCCTGAAAAATCATTAACGAGCTAGCTGGGTTTTTTCTTCTTCAACAATTCAACAGTGACATAGTAATTCTCTCGGGATCACGGCTTGGTTTTTCGAAGCTCAGAAGCCAAATCCTTCATACTGCTGATTTCAGCGAGATTTTAATCTGCAACTTCTGGGATGCGAGTCCAGTATTCTCATATACTAGTGTTCACATTAGTTTTGTTAGTCTCAATGCTTGAGGCCCAAGTCTCCATATTCCTTGACCTTTGGAAAGGAATGCCCATGCGCACACCTGGTGAATTATTTTGGCCAGTTCATCACATTTGGCAGCTGGCAGCTTGAGTTACATCCCAATTCCCATCCTTTCTGTATAATGCATTACATCATGACACTTTGAACAGTTGTGGGCTTTTGTATGTAAAGGAACGCTGTGGGCTAATGTTGGATAGGAAATTAACAAATGAGAAACAGAATCCAGGAAGAAGATAATACTTAAGTGGGAAAAGTTTGACCTTTTTCCAACAGTTGTTTCAAGGTTAACCCAAGATTAATTATTGAGAAATGATGTGCACAATATAAATCATTCAAGTAGTGTAAGCTGGGGCAAGATGACCACTCTCCAAATGCAGTATGTATGTATGTATATAAATATATATATATATATATATATATATATATATATATATATATATATATATATATATATATATATATATATATAAATTGTTACGAATTTCGCCCGCCCGGCGTGCGATCGGCCACGTGACTCGAATGGCGACCGTGTCGCCCACCTGAACGGACAATTCAGTCGTGACCCTCCTGGAACTACTGCCAGGAGCCAGTCACGGGTGGGGGTTTAACCTCACCACAACCCAGTCCGCATTCTACCCGCGCGAAATAGGGTGAATCGCCGAATGTCGAGATACCTAAGTACCCGCACGGGTAGCGTACCGAGGAGTTTTACCACGCCACAGGTCGGCTCCGGACACGAACCGCTTAAGCGGCTCGTTCCGTGCTAAGGGGATAACCGAGCGGAGTTATCGCCGACCTCGACAGTTCAGATTACTTGCTGGGTGTCTAAACCCACTACCAATCCCTTCCATGATGCAAGATGGCACTTTCAAACGAAGAAAAGGATGCAAAGAAACAGGAAACAATTTGACAAGCACATTTATTTCACTCTCAGACAAGCACGTATTTTACAGCCATACAAAAATGCACGTATACAGTCAAAGCAAGAACACAACGCAGAGTTACAACCGAATAAAGCAATGTACAAGCACTTATTCAGGTTTACTTAAAAGACTGGCGCCACACACACACATTTACACAAAAAGCAAATAAAAGCCACCCTCATAGGCAAGGGGGAAGACAGGTCCATGGACCAAATGTACGTGGGACCTGGGTGAGCAGCCAGGTCCACGAGACCGAAGGGGTCTTACCCGCGCCCTCGTGGTGCGATGGCGGGCTAGCCGCAATGTCAGCGTAACGTGCCTGACTCCGTGCCCCTGGCGTGGTCGGTGAGCTCCTTTAGGCATGCGTTGCGCAGGCACGTGTTGGTCGGTCGACACCACGGTTCGGGTGGGGAACGGACGGGGTTACCGGCGCTATCTCAGCGCGGATGGGGGGAATTGTTGATGCTCGGGGTGGAGAGAGGGGAATGGTGGACGCCCCGTCCCGCTAGCGGGAGCTTGGGACCGCACCGACTCCGGCGAACTCTCGCTCCTGAGCCCTCTTCCGCGTCCCTGCTTCACTCCGTGACCCGTCCCTCGACCTCAACTCCGAGCTCAGTCCCTTTCGCCATCCGATCCCCGCAAACACACGACTCAGACTCCACGACTTCGACCACGACCCAACAACGACAACCTCGACGACGACTTCCGTTTTCACTCGACCAGCCAGCCGCGAGTCGCCTTGTGCTCGCATCTTTATAGACAGGGGGAGGAGCATGTATTTAAATTTACGGATCAAAACGCGCTTGGAGGCGAGGCCACGCCACCCGATGTTCAGCCATTGGTTGGGCAAAAAGGGGGCGTGAGCCTCTCTTGATCCGAATTTCCTCCTAAAAGGAATCCACATGCATCGCGCTTGAGGGCAGGGCCACACCGCCCGACGCTCGCCCATTGGACGGAGGAAAAGGGGGCGTGAACCTCCCCTGATCCGATTTCCTCTCCCGTAAAGGCATCCATTTGTACTTGCGGCTCGACGCGTTCGGCAACAATCACCGAACGGGCCCTGGACAGCACGACGTTCGGTGTTGACACGTGGTGTGGTTGATGGTTGTGGAAGGAGAGCGGCGAAAGTGGTGGGGGGTTTGCTGTGGTGGTTTGGTTGTTGGCGGGCGTCGTTTGAGAATGGCGGTGAAGGGATGTTTGCAGGGTGGAGTTGTGGAGGTAAAAAGGCGAAGGTGGTGGTGTTTGAGTTGTTGGCGGGCGTCGTTTGAGAATGGCGGTGAAGCGATGTTTGCGGGATGGAGTTGTGGAGATAAAGAGGCGAAGGTGGCGGTGTTTGAGTTGTTGGGGGATTATTGGTCCAAAATAACGATAGAGAAAGAAAAACGGCTATCTCAAAGGATCGCATCCCGGTGAGCACGGACATTCCCTCGAAACAACGGGTGTGGGCTAACTACACATGAACTTATTTATATATCAAACCTGAGGACCTTTTATGGTGTATTGCGAATTTCCACAACCGTAACTATATATATATATATATATATATATATATATATATATATATATATATATATATATATATATACATATATATATATACACACACATTAAAATATTAAGACCCATTGCTTCGCTGATGGAAATACCAAATTTTGCTGTGATGGCTAATGAATAGAGCAAGAAAAAAAAGGATTCCGAGGAGTGCAGGGAGAACCAGTGTCACAAGTTGGTGTTTGCAGTTTCGCCCTGTGTGCCCATGTACCCATAAAGATTTTTTTTTTCCAAAAAAACCTTTCCGGGTGATCCCTGAATCCACCAAAGTTCGATTTATTTAAATATGTTAATACGTTCATTCTCAAGTTCTAAAATGACAGACAAACAAACAAACAAACAGGCCAAAATACTGCAAATTTTCATATACAGTAATCCCTCGTTTCTCGCGGGGGTGACGTTCCAAACCTCCCCGCGCTAAGTGAAAATCCGCGATGAATGGATGCCTCCCCCAAAAATCGACTCGTCTGGTCTGGTCGGTTTGGCAGTGATTGGGTTTGAGGTGCCGGAGATCGACTCGTCTGGTCTGGTAGGTTTTGAGGTTCTGGGTTCGAGCAGTGCTCGTCCAACGGCGACAAACCTTTTTCCTTCCCGAAGCATATATTGAGCACCTTAACCTTCTCCTGGAGTGTCCAAGGACCTTCCTCTGGCGCTTCGGTTCCTTGCCAGAAGCCTTAGAAGGTGCAGGGCGTTTGGACGGCATTGTGGCGCTTGAAGAAAAAACGTAGAAAATATTCGAAGTTCACAAGCGAAACTTTGTCTCGTGCGTTGTGACTGGTCGAGCACCACGCGTTATAATTTTATAATTTATTGCTTAAATAATTTATATTTTATATATTATTACCGCGATGTACCGGGGGAATCCGCCGAAAAAATTAGTTACGTTCCAAGGGAAAACCCGCGATGAACCGGGGGCGCGATCGGCGAACCGCGATGAAGCGGGGGTTGACTGTATATGTTGTTGATCGTCTTTCGGCTGCTCCCGTTAGGGGTCGCCACAGCGGATCATCCTTTATGATCCGCCTTCTGATTTGGTATAGGTTTTACGCCGGATGCCCTTCCTGATGCAACCCTGGTCACCTCTTACGACACAGGGATAAGGATTGGGTTTCGCCATGATTCCAGGCTGCCCTCCACCCTCTCATAGCGCGGCCCAGCACAGAGCTCCCGTCCTCAAGCGATCCTCCGAGTAGCCTGATTACAGGCGCACGCCACTACGCCCGGTTATATATATATATATATATATATATATATATATATATATATATATATATATATATATATATATATATATATATATATATATATATATATATATATATATATATATATATATATATATATATATATATATATATATACACACACATATATATATATATACACACACATATATATATATATTATATAATATAAATATATTATATATTGTTGTGGGCCGGGGGTCGGTGGCGAGAACGAACTAGAGGTGGGGAAATTTACGCCGTCTCCAACTAGACTCCCTGGAATTTATAGGCCGTCGCTCCGGATAACTCCGAAGCCGGCGGGTCGATTAATCGACCATGAAACTCCAATATCTTGACCGCGTGGCGTCCGGTTAATTGTCCAGATCCAATATACCTAAGTAACCACACAGACTTGGCTACCGGGGATTCACGCCCTCGGAACATCTGGCCAAACCGGATCACTCTACCAGCTACGGTAGAGTATCAACTTCCACCGACCAACTCCGGCTCGGATGCAGTCGAGTGGGCCTGCCCAGGACGTTCCGGCTATGATGTACCGATTACCAGGGATGAAACCCCATCTGAACTCAGACCCGGACCATGCTGGACCAAATATCGAAAGGATGGAAACGAGCTGGGAACATTTCTAATAATTTATTTACAGAAAATAAAAGACAAGAGAAGCGAGACTTAATGCGAATATGCTGGATGTATTTACAATGATCCAAAACACTGATGCAGTTCTACTTACAAGACGGGCCCAACACACTCAGACACACACACAAATGAAAAGAAAACCCAAGGTGCTTTATTCGACTCTCCAGCCGATGAGTGAGACGAGCTGGGGGTCAGAGTTCGGCTTGTACCTGGTCGTGGGAGGGAAGGCATGCTCCGCGATGCGGCACTTGACGAAGCTCATTGGTCTGATCCCCAGTCGCACATGGGGGAGTCGAGGCTCGTGGCGGAGTTTGGGTGGCGAATAATCGGGGTCCGTGGAGGGGGTCAGGGTCGCTCTGTCCTTCCTTGTGGAGGGCCAGCAGAGACACGTTGGCCGCCTCGATGGCCCTCTGCTCAACCCTCGTGACAGCAAAAATCCCTTCGTAACAGCAACGTAGACCTCCTGTGACCACTCCTCGTAATCGCCCCTCGAAACCACCCCTCGTAACCACCCCTTCATAACAGCAAAAACGCTTCGTCCACAGAACTCCTCTTGCGCTGAACTCCCGCTGAGGACGGTGTCGGTAATTTTATGGACCACCCTCAGCGGGGAGGGTCCTTGGTGAAATTGGCGTCACTGTTTGCCCTGATTGGACTGGGCTCCCATGGGCTCGCCCTTTCTGGGCGGGGGGTTTCAGCCATGCCGGGGAAAACCCCACCTCCCACTCCACGCGTACCTATACTCGTCAAAAAAGTTACAAAGTTTGTGGAAGCTGAGAAGGAACTGCCAGAGATTCTGCCTTGGACAGCGAGTCGCCGGTTGGGCGAGTGAAGCGCTTGTTCATTGGTGTTGTCGGTTTGTTAGATGGTTTGTTGGATGGTTGGATTTAATAACCTAACTAAAAGAAATCGTAACGCACGTTTTTGATCCTCCCACAAGACAAAAGGAAGGGGAATCTGACTACACACATACTTAACGGAATAACTGACTTTTGGGACCTGAATGTTGAGTGCTCATGGTTTCCAGATCCGTAACAACATATATATATATATATATATATATATATATATATATATATATATATATATATATGTATATTTTTTTTATTTATATATATATATATATATGTATCTTCTTCTTCTTTTGGCTCGCTCCCGTTAGGGGTCGCCACAGCGGATCAACCGTCTCCATTTCGCTCTATCCTCCACATCTTCCATTGATACTCCAACCACCCGCATGTCCACCCTCACCGTATCCATGAACCTCTTCTTTGGCCTTCCTCTTCTCCTCCTGCCTGGCGGCTCCATCTTCAACATCCTTCTCCCGATATACTCCGCTTCCCTCCTGAGCACATGTCCAAACCATCTCAATCTCGCCTCTCTCACTTTGTCTCCAAACCGTCTGACCTGCGCTGTCCCTCTAATATACTCATTCCTTATCCTATCCATCCTCGTCACTCCCAACGAGAATCGCAGCATCTCTAACTCTGCCACCTCCAGCTCCGCTTCCTGTCTTTTTGTTAGTGGCACCGCCTCCAAACCATACAACATAGCTGGTCTCACTACCGTCTTATATACTTTCCCCTTCACTCTTGCAGCTACCCTTCTGTCGCAAATCACTCCTGCAACTCTTCTCCACCCACTCCATCCTGCCTGCACTCTCTTTTTCACTTCTCTCCCACACTCTCCGCTGCTTTGGACAGTTGATCCCAAGTATTTAAACCCATCTACCTTCCCCACCTCAACTCTTTGCAACCGCACCATACCACCACCCTCCCTCTCATTTACGCACATGTACTCCGTCTTACTCCGACTGACTATCATTCCCCTTCTTTCCAGTGCGTACCTCCACCTCTCGAGGCTCGCCTCAGCCTGCTCCCTACTCTTCCGACAGATCATTATGTCATCCGCGAACATCATAGTCCATGGGGACTCCAGTCTGATCTCGTCCGTCAAGCTGTCCATCACCATTGCAAACAGGAAAGGGCTCAGAGTCGATCCTTGGTGCAATCCCACTTTAACCTTAAACCGGTCCGTCATTCCTACCGCACACCTCACCGCTGTCACACTGTCCTCGTACATATCCTGCACGATCCTCACATACTTCTCCACCACTCCCGACTTCCTCATACAATACCACAACTCCTCTCTTGGCACCCTATCATAAGCTTTCTCTAAATCCACAAACAAACAATGTAACTCCTTCTGGCCTTCCGTATACTTCTCCATCAACATTCTCAAAGCAAACATTGCATCAGTGGTGCTCTTTCCTGGCATAAACCCATATTGCTGCTCACAGATTGTCACATCTCCTCTCAACCGAGCTTCCACTACTCTTTCCCACAACTTCATGGTGTGGCTTAACAACTTTATCCCTCTGTAATTTCCACAGCTCTGCACATCACCCTTATTCTTGAAAATCGGAACCAGTACACTTAATCTCCACTCCTCCAGCATCCTCTCACTTTCCAAGACTTTATTAAACAATCTGGTTAACAACCCCACTGCCATCTCTCCTAAGCACTTCCATGCCTCCACTGGTATATCATCTGGGCCAACCGCCTTTCCACTTTTCATCTTCTTCATAGCAGTCCTCACTTCATCCTTACTGATCCACCCCACTTCCAGATTCACTATCTCCACCTCTTCCAACCTTCTCTCTCTCTAATTTTCTTCATTCATCAGCTCCTCAAAGTACTCCATCCACCTTCTCAACACACTCTCCTCGCTCGTCAGCACATTCCCATTTGCGTCCTTTATCACCCTAACCTGCAGCACATCCTTCCCAGCTCGGTCCCTCTGTCTTGCCAATCAGTATAAATCCTTTTCCCCTTCTTTTGTATCCAACTTCTCATACAGCTCGTCATATGCCTTTTCCTTTGCCTTTGCCACCACTCCTTGTACTCCTGCCTACTTTCCTCATCTCTTTGGCTATCCCACTTCTTTTTCGCCAACCCCTTCTTCCTTTTACTTTCCTGTACTTCCTCGTTCCACCACCAAGTCTCCTTATCCTCCTTCTCTGTCCAGATGTCACACCAAGTACCTTCCTAGCTATCTCCCTCACAACTTCTGCTGTCGTTGCCCAATCATCCCACCCATCTTTACCACCATCCAACGCCTGTCTCACCTCCTCCCGAAATTTCACGCAACAGTCTTCCTCCTTCAGCTTCCACAATCTGGTCCTTGGTCAGCCCTCACTCTCTTCCTCAACCTCACCTCTAAAGTCATCCTACAGACCACAAATCGATGCTGTCGAGCTACACTCTCCACTGCCACCACCTTACAGTCAGTAATCTCTTTCAGGTTGCATCTCCTGCTTAAGATGTAATCCACCTGTGTGCACTTTCCTCCACTCTTGTATGTCACCCTGTGTTCCTCCTTCTTCTTGAAATACGTATTTACCACTGCCATTTCCATTCTTTTTGCAAACTCTACCACTATTTGCCCTTCCACGTTTCTCTTGTTGAGACCGTACCTACCCATCACCTCCTCATCCTCTTTATTCCCTTCCCCAACATGCCCATTGAAATCTGCTCCAATCACCACTCTTTCATCCTTGGATACACTCTCCACCACTTCATCTAACTCACTCCAGAAATCTTCTTTATACTCCATCTCACACCCCATATGTGGTGCATATGCACTGATGACATTCATCATCACCCCTTCAATTTCCAACTTCACACTCATCACTCGGTCAGACACTCTCCTCACCTCCAATACCCTCTTGACATAATCTTCCTTCAGGATTACCCCGACACCATTTCTCCTCCCATCCACACCATGGTAGAACAGTTTGAAACCACCTCCAATGCTCCTCGCCTTACTCCCCATCCACTTGGTCTCTTGTACACACAGTATGTCCACCTTTCTTCTCTCCATCATATCAGCCAACTCTCACCCTTTGCCAATCATAGTCCCAACATTCAGAGTTCCAACTCTCACCTCCACATTTCTACCCTTCCCCCTCTCCCACTGCCTCCGGACTCGCCTTCCCCGTCTCCTTCTCCTCCTTCGCCAAGCAGTCGCACAATTTCCACTGGTACCCTGCTGACCACCGGTACCGGTGGCGGTCGTTGGTAACTCGGGCCTCGACCGATCCGGAATGGAAATTCGTTTTATTGTCCGCATAATGATTTGGCATAGGTTTTTACGCCGGATGCCCTTCCTGACGCAACCCTGGTCGCCTCTTACGACACACAGGTATATGGTACACCTATTCTGACCGGGGCATACACCGGGCCCAGTACAACTGGTACTCATTTCGCCGACCTCGGAAGGATGACAGGCTGAGTCAACCCCCTGGTGTTTTCGACTTGGTATATATATGTATATATATATATATATATATATATATATATATATATATATATATATATATATATATATATATGTATATATATATATATATATATATATATATATATATATATATATATATATATATATATATATATATATACATACAATATACATATATTAATTCAGTGTCCCAACGGAGCTTGAACTCAGGACCTTTTGGGTCCCAAGCCACTGCGCCAACACCAGGCTTATTTTATATATATATATATATATATATATATATATATATATATATATATATATATATATATATATATATATATATATATATATATATATATATATATATATACATACATACATACATACAATATACATATATTAATTCAGTGTCCCAACGGGACTTGAACTCAGGACATTTTGGGTCCCAAGCCACTGCGCCAACACCAGGCTTATTTTATATATATATATATATATATATATATATATATATATATATATATATATATATATATATATATATATATATATATATATATATGTATTATACTGTATGTATATATATATATATATATATATATATATATATATATATATATATATATATATATATATATATATACATATACATTTACACACTGCATAACACACACACACCTTCCTAGGTTTGTTTGTTTGTTCAGTATACTGCACGTTTTTCATTCAGAATTCCCTACCTTATCATCAGTAGGGATCCCTGGGATGAAGAGTTTCAGTATTCTGTACCAAATGACCAGGACTGAGGAGCTGATATGCGGTGTTGATGAGGTGGAATCTTGCCCCCACCTTACACTAGATACTTACTTTCATCACCAAGGAATAAATTGAGTTATCGATCTTGTTAATGTGACGTAAATGAATACCCAGTCTTTGTGTTGCATGGTTCATACAACGGCTGAACAAGCAGCGAAGGTATCAGTGTTTGTGGCTCAGGGCTTCATGATAATATCACCTTCAGCAGCGTACAGCATGCATGGACTCAAGATGGCGATCCAGCAGGTGTTCCCCTGGACTCCTTAATTGCCGTGTTTGTATTACTTTCATTAAATGGTGTTGATTTATTTTCACGTCTGAGAAGTTCACACCACAGATTAGAGGAGTTATAACATCGATGTCTGTTGCGGAGTTGATTATTGCTTGAGGGCCCATCTGCCTGCTGGACAATGTTTGCCAATTACTAAGTATGATAGTTCAAACTGACAAAAGCAATTTGCACATCAGCAAAACTCATCTGTATTATGCAGAACTTTGCACGGAACAACCAATTAATTTGTACAAATATCTTGTACTCCCATGTGAGCACTGCAGCTTTTGGGCAAGGTGGTTTTGGATGACTGTTTGTTGCAGCTTATAGTGATTTATAATGTGTGAAATTTTACAAAACCCCTCACCAAAAAATAAATTCTGAAGATTTCTCATGAGACTTGATGGAAATGTCATCACATTTCATTCATGGAATCCTTTTTGTTTCCAAATTTCAAAAAAAAAAAAATAATTGGACAACACACAAACACACAGTCTCGTGTGCAGCCTGCGGCTGCTGGTTGCATCATTTGGTTAGGGACGCAGCTCGGCCACTGATGTTGCCAGTACAATGTTGCTCATTTCACCAACCTCGTAAGGATGACAGGCTGAGTCAACCCCACTTGATGTTAATTCAGCAGCAGCCAACACGGCTCAAACTCAGGACCCTAAGATCCCAAGCCAGCCACCCTAACCGTTCAGCCAATGCGAGGCTAATTTGGACAATAAATACAGAGACATGGTCAGGGGAGGGAGAGGATGGTCTGGGATCCTTTCTACTCTTACTTTTCAGAAAGAAATTTAATTTATTTCCAAAGCACTTCTGTTGTTGTGCAACACATTACATTAATCTACCATACGTATAATTTTGTATCCCGGCATTCTCTTTTCTGAAGGATCTCATGTCTATCATTTAACGTTTGACTTCTTGTTTATCACGACCATAAATAAGTAACATCTAATTTTGTCTTCTTACATATAACAGACTGTTAATTGGAAACTGATGAGTGATTCTTGTCAAAAATTTATAGCTTTACTCAAAGAAAATCCGAAGGCTAATCCTAACCATCACCCGGATGATTAAAAAAAGACAAACCTACCTGGGGTGTTCTTAGAGTGAGCTGGCCTGGAACCCCTATCATTGAGGTGGTTTCAAAAGGCTCTAAGTTGACTTCCCGTCCTTTACACTTCTAATTTCGATTGCCTTATAATGACATATGCCTGGTGTTGGCTTAATGGTTAAGGTAGTGGGCTTCGGATCCTAGGGTCCTGAGTTCAAATCCCGCTCAGCTGTTGAATTAACACCAGGTGGGGTTGACTCTGCCTGTCATCCTTCCGAGGTCGGCAAAATGAGTGCCAGCATGCTGGTATACTGTGTCGGAGTGGCGACCCGTCCAGGATTGTTCCCAATAGCCAAGGAGACTGCTTCGGCGGCACCAACGCTCTGCACAGAGTATGGTCCTAATGGATGGATGGATAATGACATGTATTTTTTATTCTCATGGATCCGTGTTCTTATAATCTGTGTTTTGCTTTGCCAGTTCTCCTTCTTCCGTAGTAATAGCTCATCCACCCTTTGCGAATGACACCGTGGGATCTTTTAACATCCACCAACTGATGCCATCAGACGGGACGCCCGCTTAACGTCCTTCCGAGGGACGGCACACACATCGATATCTCGCCCTGCATACAGGACACCAGGATGACAGTTTGTATAGCTGGGCCAAGATTCTAACTCAGGCTTGATGGCTCAGAGGTGACTGCATACCTCCAGGCCATCCTGCCAGCCCGCTTTGCCAGTTCCTCGATATCGACATCTCAAGAAGATGAGCAAGTGATGACATGGTACGCGATGAGCTGCACTAAGATGGTTCATATTTCGTTGTACTGTACATGAAAATCCCGATAATCGATGATTGCAATGAAGTTATGAAGGACAATGTTAGAAAGAAGACCTTTGTGTTCCGCCAAATCAGTGCCATATTTTGCCGATCGTGGTAACATTTACCTTTACGCTGTTTTACTGATTAAATAATTCCATTGGTTAATCCATATTGATATCATAAACCATTTCCGGTGAACATTGCATTAAATTTGTTTTAGTGGCATACACGAGGTCTCACCCAAGCCATAATATGCTAATCCTAACCATAATCCTAGTGCTAATCGTAACCCTACCCCGAATGCTATCCTTTACCCTCATGCTAACTGCAATCATAATGCAAATCTGAACCTCCACCCAAGTTTTATAATGTTAACCTCAATTTGAAAAACCCTAACCCTAAATTGTGACCTCAATGAAAACAGGACCTTGACCACTGAATGCCTTCCAATTTTTTTTATGAATCCAGTAACGGTAATGAAGTCATGAATGGATCAGCCAATGAAATGGTTTTACCATGAAATCACGTTGAGGTGACTGTTGCTGGGACGACAATAAAGAGGAATCCCCCCCCCCTTCAAAAATAAATAAATTAAAAACTATATCATATATAATAAAATAATCCTTGAAGAATGTGGGTTGTGATGAAGTTCTTTCATGTACATTGTGGTGCATCTCTTTTACTCCACGGTTGGAATCGGTTCCATGACCTGACGTAAGTCGTTGGGGGCACCGTAGCAGCGTGACTCTGAGCAAATAGGCCCAGTGGTTTTGAGATCCTTTCCCCTGCCAAATTTTTTGAGCTTTCAAGGGAATCAAACCCCCACTCTGGTGAGGGCAATGTCACATGTCCTCACGGACTCCACTACCAAGCTTCTCCGTTACTCCGTGCCGAACTACAAACGTTGCCGCAGCGATTCGTGTGGAGTATAAATGTACGATCAATCGCACATAAGGATCATTTCCCCTCTTCGTAAACCATGTAAGGCCGTCGTTTTGAGTTGGCAGCAGTTATGGGCCCCCGACAAAAGGCATAACATTTTGCCTCCATTAATTGGATTATTAAGAGTACTTATTGCGTGATGTACTGTATTTAATGATGTGATCGTGCGGTGAACTTGTCTGTCTTTCAGTTGGTCTTATTAGAATTGAACTGAATTGCATTTAATCAGCATTTAATTGACTTCTAATTGGCCTGTTTCCAGAATGAGGGCCCCCTCAATGGATTGCAATTTTAGTTGTCGACACAAGTGCTGCTGGTGATGTAAATGTGCTTTAGCCACCAGCTATTGAGCTTACTCGCGGACCTTATCGAAGTCTACGTTCTTTCAACGTCTTGCGGCTGAGTTGGTATGGTCGCAGTATTGTTAGCACACATGTTTTGCGTTTTACTCCAGAATGCTTGCGCCGTTGTTCACTGAACTCTTATGCTCGTTCATCCGTATGTCATGTACTTGTGGGTAGGTCTAAGTGCGGACATTCCAAAGCTAGTGTCCAAGTATTTGCATCATAAGGTGAACATGGCCATCGTGAGATTCCTTTTCCGAAAGGGTCGTGATTCTGGCTCCTATTTTATTCTTGAAAGTATCACAGGAACATCTTTTAAAAATTGTCACAAATGCTTTGCCTAAATTTTCCTTTTTGTAATTTTTTTTTTAATAACATCTGATTTGGGAGATGTGGGCAGCACTGCCTTTTGCTTATAGGCCGCTTTATATTGCTGATCCTTCGTTGCCACAAGGTCGTCAACAGTCGACCACAACGTGTGGACATTGAGAGCAGATCAGGCATTCGTTCGTTTCATGTGCAGCCTGTGGTTGCTGGTTTGCATCGTTGCTGAGAGCGTGGCTGCGCTGCTTTTGCAGTTCCCCCCCCTGCAGGTTAGGCCAGGAATTTTGAATCTGGCCACGGTGCTGGCGAACACTCACCTGCTCTTCGCGAATGACACCTGTTGGATATCTTCAATGTCTACCGAATAATGCCGGCAGATGGGACGTCCGTTTAATGTACATCCGAGGGATTGCACACAGATTGAAGAATCATTCTGCCAGTTTTTAGCTGACTCAGGATTCGAACCCAGGCTAGACAGCATACCTCTCGGCAGTCATACATCAGGCATGCAAGCACGTCACTGTCTTCCAGTAGGTCGCGATAATGAGCCAGCTGGATTTTTTTTTCAATTTACTTGACAAACCAGTAATGACACTGTGTACTTGGACTAGCTCCTTTTCAGAGGCCTCAAATCAAAGCTCAGCCTCAGGTGAACGTACGTCGAAAGACATCACATGTCTGTGATAACATCAAAACCTTATAAATATGGATGCATGTTTTGATGTTATATTTGATTGTCTAATTGCAAGGATTCATAAGCTTTGTAAAACTTCCCAACAAATGTAAAGCACGATTACACTGAACAACAAAAATTTTTTACTGATGTGTAAAGTGATTTAGACTAATTTGGGTACACTGATTTCAAAAATCATAACCGTTTTGCTGTATCACGTCAGGATTTTCAGTAACAGAAATATTCCCATTGCCTAGAAGTCAGGATTTCAATGAAATTTACAAAAATTCATTTATTCATTTATTTCATCATGAATGCTTCAAAATTATAGAAATTACAGAAAAACTCCACTAGAATGTAATTAAAAATGCTTTAGGCATTTGGCTTTGCGTTTGTGCTGCTCTGTGTCAGTTTCACGATGCAGGAACCAGCAGAAATCGCCCATCATGTTCGGGTTGTGCCGCCCTTGGTAACGCATCTCCATGAGTGAAATCTCTTGGTGGAATCGCTCGCCGTGCTCGTCCGAGACTGCTCCCAAGTTGTCAGGGAAGAAGTTCAGGTGCTGGTGTAGGAAATGGATTTTCAGGGACATCCTGGAGCCAAGTTTCCTGAATGACTCCAGCAGCTGCTGCACTATTTCTTCATAGTTGTCCGCGCGCTCGTTCCCCAAGAAGTTGTCCGTCACAGCTTTGAAGCTCCTCCACGCTGCCAGCTCTTTGGGGTTTAGAGTTGTCGGAAAAGTTTCGTCCTTCATAATCTGTCGGATTTGCGGTCCAACAAAGACACCAGCCTTGATCTTGGCCTCCGACAAGGTGTTGCCAAACTTTTCCTTGAGGTATCTTGGACTTGAGGTTCCAAAAACCCACGCCCATTCAGATCCATTGCCCGTACAAAACTTTTCATCAAGCCGAGCTTTATGTGGAGTGGTGGAAGGAAAACCTTGGCTGGGTCGACAAGGGCGACATGCTTCACGTTGTGTCGACCAGGTACATGCTCTTTTCGCTCTTCCCAATCTTTCTTCGTCCAGTGATTCTTGTCGTCTCTGCTATCCCAGAGACAAAGGAAGCACATGTATTTCGTGTGGCCTGACTGCAGCCCTAACAACAGCGCCACCACTTTCAAGTCTCCGCAGATGTGCCAGTTGAAGTCATTGTACTTGATGGAATCAAGCAGCTGCCGCATAGTCTCATAGGTCTCTGTCATGCCGAACGCGTGAGCCAGTGGGACTGATGGTTTCTCGTTGCCATTGTGGAGCAAAACAGCCTTCAAGCTGTTCTTCCCCGAGTCGATGAAGAGGCGCCAGTCTGCAGGATCGTGATCACACCCAAGTTCTTTCAACAGACCGTTGATGTCACTGCAGAATGTCATCGTGTCTTCCATCTCAAAGAACTCAGCCATGTCTCTGTGACGTGCTCTGAACAAGGATATCTTGGTGTTAGGTTCAAGTAGATTCCACTGCTGCAGCCTTGATCCAAGCAGCTCTGCCTTCGCCTTTGACAGCGAGAGATCTCTTACACGATCATTTAAGTCTCCCTGGTTCAGAAGGTGTGATTCTTGAGTGTCGGGTTCAAAAGGTTCATCATCACCATCCTCTTCACCACTGCTTACAGCTATGTTCTGATCAGCTGGAGGTGTTGGAACGAGGTTCTCGTCATCATGAGGCACAGGTTTACGAGCAGAGACGCAGTCAGCGTACTTGATGTGACCTTTATTCTTCTTGTTGAAGCCGGCGATGCTTGTGCAGCAGAAATAACAATCATCATGATGATTCTGCGGCTCACGCCATATCATGGGCACCGTAAATGGCATGCTCGCGCGCTTGCCCACCAACCACTGAGTCAAGGTTGTGTGACAGCTTGTGCAGCAGATGTGTGGTGCCCAGCTCTGTTCTTGGTCCCCCACCTTACACCCGAAGTAGTGAAAGTAGGCGGCCTTCATTTTCACTGCTGTAGATATACTTCGCTGTTGATCTTTTTTGGTATACCGACCACAGACATAACAGAAGTTGTCAGGATGATTGGTACAGGAACGCCTACTCATCTTTATCTGAAAGAAAGAAATATAACACAAGTTAACAACAATTGTACGAAATAGACATGTTAAAGACATATGTAAATTTCATTGAAATCCTGACTTCTAGGCAATGGGAATATTTCTGTTCCTGAAAATCCTGACGTGATACAGCAAAACGGTAATGATTTTTGAAATCAGCGTACCCAAATTAGTCTTAATCACTTTACACATCTCCAGTAAAAAAAAAATTTTGAAATTTGTTGTTCAGTGTTATTGAGTGAATCTGCTTCTTACATGTGGCAAATATTGGCTGACAGGTCCCAAGTCTAAATTAGACAGCCAAGTGACAGTGCTGCCTGTGGTCAGGTGGATTGGCTTGAATCCTCGGTTGAAATCGAATCAATGGATTGAAGACTTCATCCAATCCTGTGAGGGACGTAGTGGACATGGAAAATCGTCGCACAGCCCAATCGCATATCATATTAAGACAACAACAAATCTGCTTGAATGAAATGAAATACAAATAAAATAAAAATAAAATAAAACAGGAAAATTCACAGAAATCCTATTTGATGCTCATGGTGCATTCATTGCAATATCAGGATTATGAATTTAACTCGGTAATAACGATCGGATATCGTAGCGTTGCTGAAATAAATGTGCACAAGATGGCCGCAGCCAATTACATATCTGTTGGTCAGGATTTTCAAATGTTCATAGCATCTGGATGGAATTCTCAATGTAAACCTTGCTAGATCAGGTGCTGTGCTGGAATGTGTTGTCCTTGTTGTCAGGTGGGTTCCGGCTTGGTATGGAACCGTGAGCAGGAAGATGGGCTTTCCCCTCACTCGGGCGGGACGCCAGGTCCATCGAGTGGAGGCCTGGCTTCGCAGAGCGGGGACAACGGCAGTGAACTAGGTGAGATATTTTGGGTACTCGTACCATTGATTCATCCAATGCATTAATTTGTCTGACCCACGAGGAGTAAGGTCCGAGAGTAAGGATACGTATCGTTTCGGTGCTTTTCAAACTTTCCCAGAAAAAAAAAGCCGAGTTCACTTCCGGTTGGTAATGCTTATATCTCCATGCTCATGCATGCTCACCTGGCCTTCTTTCAATATCGTCTTCCTATACAATACAGTTATTGCAACAAAATACCATGAGCGGTTTCCAAAGTCCGTGTTTCTTTTTAGAGTGTTCTGAAACACCAGAGCCTTGTTTTGGACCTGGCATCCCACGACAGGTACAAGTTGGGTTTTCATCGTGAATCTGTTTTGCTGTGGCTTGGTATCCAGGTGACGGACTGGATAACAGCGCAGCATCTGAGGGCACTGGGGATGATGACGAACCCGAGAGGGATCGACGCAATGATAAGAAGCGTGGAATCTTCCCCAAGGTTGCTACGAACATCATGAGAGCATGGCTGTTTCAGCATCTCACGGTATGCCGCTGTAGCCATGCACCTTATTGCTTAATCTATCATTTAGGACCTTTTATAAGAGAAAGTTAAAAAAAAGAAAGGAAATCTCAGAGAAGCAATATAATATGAGTAGGTTGAAATTATGTTTTCTAAGAAGTTTGTCTGCAAGAACAGCGATATCCTTTCAGGCTACATGCTGATGTGTCTTGTTTTTGATCTCTTATCACCAAGCTGTTAGAATTCCAATTGAAACCAAAATTAAAGGTATTTTATATAAATCGTATACGGGCACGGTCATGTGATTATCCTCTCTGTGGAATACAGCGTACAATAGTTCGAGACTATTGATGTTATTATCCTCTCTGGTGTGTATATATATATATATATATATATATATATATATATATATATATATATATATATATATATATATATATATATATATATATTACAGTAGATCTCGGTTCAGGTCCATTATCATATAATGATAAGCATATAATGTCTCAAGAACGTCTGGTTTCCTCTCTTTCAGTTTCGTGTTAAACAGCAGATGTGACTGTTTAAAAATGTACTCGTACGTGTTTGTGGTTGATAATATTTTTCACTTCCGGTACAGGTGCCCCACGAAACGCCACGATAAGCTATTTATACACATTAATATGGCGTTTGTCAAAGGAGGAAAAACTTCTTTGGGAAAGGGGATATTATTAGTATTAATATTGTTTTGTCACAACATTAATATTATGCTATTATCATTTGTGGTGTTGCTACCTCCACCACTGAAGGTGGAAGGGGGTAATGTTTTCACACCTGTCAGTCTGTTTGTTTGTTTGTTTGTTACTTGCAAAATCGAAGCTTTTTCAAGTACATTGGTCAGTCAATTGTGTTATTCCGTCTGTCTGTTTGTCTGTTTGTTTGTCTGTAAATCGCCGACAGGTCACAATTCGAAACTGATCGTCATGAAACTTTACCAAAGTTGTAGAAGTAATCTCAATTGAGAAGCCTATTGATTTTTGAGCAAAAAGGTTAAAGGTCATCTTGAGGTCAAATTTCTAAAATCGTCATTTTTCATCCAATTGACTTGAACTTTTAACAGGATGTGCATATTGCATCACTGAATTGCGAAACCAACTATTTTTGAGGTTAAAAGGTCAAAGGTCAACTCAAGGTCAAACTTCTAAAATCATCAATTTCAATCTGAAAATTATCAATTTTCATCCGATTGACCTGAGCTTTTAAGATTGTCAATTTTAATGTTAATGAAATGGACAATTTGATGTATCCATGGTAATCTTTGGAGAGGGGGTGGATTTTGCATGTATCGTGCTCTGCACGATGTCTTTTTCTTGCGGTTCGCCGAAATAGGTGACCCTTATTGTCATAATTCTGTCTGTTTGTTTGGATGTTTGTTCGTTTGTCATCAGCATAATTGGTAGTAAACGTGGGCTGATTTTGACCAAACTCGGATGGTAGGTACATCTTATAACCTCGTGCTTTGGAAATTGTGATGGTTGCTAGGGACGCTTTGGTTCCCTAGCAACAACCGAAAAACCTTCAAAATCGGTACCGTTCACGCGAAATCAATTCCGAAAGCCATTATCCCACGTAGGGTTATGAAATTTGGCACGAATGATCGACAGGTGATGCTCTATCAAATATATTCCGGTTTTTGTGATATATGGAATACTTTACCTGCAGCACCCCCTAAAATTCGGGTATGTGTGAAAATTGGCGAAAATTAAAGGCCCCGAGCGACCAGGTGAGTGCATCGATTCGAATGAAACTTTGCAAGTTCATGGTACTCAATGAGTACTACAACTTTGCCTCAGGACATATTGACTGATTTCGCTTAGGTCAGGGGTCAAAGGTCAATTAGTGCAACAATCGATAATATGTGAGAGCTGGAGGTGCCTTCGCGCCAAATGCTACACCTCCTCGGGTTATGGTCGGATGGTCATGAAAATTCACACTAATCGTCTGGAATACATTGTGCACAAACGATCAAGCCGGTTCTTCGATTTAGATCTTTGTTCACCCACAGCACCCCCTCGAACTTTGGGGATTTCCGATTTCAAACCGCATTTTCGGTACTTTTCATTCAAATGGATACCGAGTAGTTATCAGTAGATGGAACTGGATGAGATTTGTTATGCATAATCTTAAGGTGATCCCCTATCCGCTATATGACATCCATTTTGCTCTATATCTTGTAGTTTCCATGCTCGGTGACCCATCGCCGCCTACCGGCTTGTCTGTTTGTTTGTCTGTTTGTGTACAGGATGTCTCAAAAAGTTGCCGACGGATCCGGATGAAATTTTGTGCACAGGTTCAGTGTATGACAAGGACGAACTGTTTAGATTCTGTTGAAGATCCGGATCTAGATCTGACAACTAGAATTTTTAAAGTGATTCTTCACCATTGAGAGATAGGGCTAAAAACAATATAGTACTAAAAAGGATGATATTTCAAAAAAAAAATTGGGCCTAATATGTTTTCGTGGATCAGGCATTACAGGGCAGAGGTATGCGCTCTACCGAGTGCCCTTCTAGTTCAAAAATGTGTTGGGCCCGATATGTTCTCTTGGATCAGACATTGCGTGGCGGAGGTATATGCTCTACCGAGTGCCCTTCTAGTTACTTTTGTTATAAGAAGCAGCCTTGGAAAAATGCCAAGATTAGCTATCATAACACAGATATACAGTACAGCTTAACATCAATTTCGCCCAAGATGGAAAACCCCCTTAGGGAGCTGGAAAATGAAGTCGGTACAACCTTCATCGTGTGACCCGTAATACTTCTGTCAAGTTTCGTTGAGATTGGATAAGTAATGACTGAATGTATCCTGGTTAGACAGACAGACAAGACAGATCCCAAATTGCATATTTTAGTACAACTACATGATTTGGTAAAAAAAAATTTTTTAATACATTTCAGAAGCAATTGATTTTGAAAGAATGTTTTCTTTAATGTCTAGTACATTGTTGTGTCCTCAGTCAATATTGTTGTTGTAATGTCAGTATGAAACCTTTAATGTCCTTAGGTGCATAGGAGACTGTTGTAGTTGAATTGTTGAGGCCCTTCCACCCAAGGGACTGAAAGAGGCCAAGTGCTGGAAATTATGGAAAAGTTTCAGAAACACATAACAAAGTTCTCCATGATTGCCAACTGGTTTAAATACACCCACGTTCAGGATATGTATGCTCACTGGCCCAGTGTTTTGTCATTGTGTAACGTAGCAGTGTGACAGGAAACATGAATGGTGGGTTACACAACTCTGTTTCAACCAAGATGGCAGCCGGCAAGGGTTTTGTTGTGGAATTTTCTGATTTGTCCTGTTAACCGACCTGGTGGAAATCCTGTTACTCAATTTGTGAGAAACAATTAATTCACTGTCCACAACGAAAAGTACATTTGATCAGAGAACATTTATTTCATGGTACCACGGAGTCCAAAACGTTGAGATGGTAAACATCCACAATGATTTGCACTAAGCTAAGTTTACATTTTCTGACATTTATATGCTTTCGTGGGAATGGAGAGGGCTGGGTGATTCAAAGGGATAGAGAACATGGTGACTTTCAGCTGGCCTTGGTGAGAATCAGACAAAATACTAAAAAGCAGACAACCAAAAGGAGTACAGGATAAGACCGTAGGTTATCGGTCTTTCAAAGAAATGAATATAAGGATTTGTGTATATAAAAGGCAGTGAGTACATGGGTCTGATAAGCATTAGGCAAAAGAACTCAAACTGCAATACGTGTCCACTGGGTGAAAGAGAATGACATAATCATGGAAAAATGTTACAGTGTTATCAACCAGGTCATCCTGTAGCACAGCAAGACATCCCCCCCCCCCCCATCAACACCCAGACAAAAGGGAAACACAATTGACAGCCAATTCGACTACAGCATAAAAAAATTAAATTTATAAAGCACCAGCAACAATTATAATTGAGAGTACATGAATATAATTTTTTTTTTTCTTCCACAGTTTCAATCTGTAGATGATTACCACTACTACTACTACTACTACTACTACTACTACTACTACTACTACTACCACCACCACTGCCATTTATCTATTGGTCCAAATTATTCCCATTCTCTTGTGAGGTCGGCCAGAGAATGTTTTTGGCCCAAGTCTTTCATGAACCAGTTGGCCAGGCCCAATGTTGAACTGAAGGTAGCAGGAATTTGTAATTTGTTCAGGATGCTTGTGATGTCTCATCAACTCTTCGAGGCAGGGCCGGCCCTAGATGAAATCATGCCCCAGGCAAGGGGTGTCCTCGGTGTCCCTTCTCTGTTTGTTCCACTTTTTAACACTATATGAGGGGGTCGCGAGTTCAGGCAATGGTAAGGAGGTAGCAGGGCATGCATTAGTGAAGGGTTTGTTTGATCATGCAGTGGTGAAGGGGATGCGAGGCCAGGCAGTGATGAAGGGGTAGGGAGGGCAATCAGTGGTTGAGGCAGCAGTGATGAAGGGGTAAAGAGGGCAAGCAATGGTTGAGGCAGTAGTGAGGTTCGATATGTTTTAAGATAATGAAGGGTACAGACAAAATAAGTGCAGAAGAGTTCTTCAGCAGCATGGGTGGGCGGTGATAGGACCAAGCAGGGCCAGATGTAGTGGCAGGCGATCCAGGTGACCACCCGGGGCACCGGGCTCAGGGGGTGCTAGCTACCTGGCTTGGGATGCGCCTGCCCTAACAAGGACATTCGATGCAGGAGGAAGCCATTCTGCCCATCATGTCTGTTCTATAACAACACCAGATTAAATTAATCTTTCTAGCTAACGACTTAATTTGATTGGGAGAATGGGGGGAGGAGTGAGCATGAGAAAAGTGTGGCAGGTGCAGGGATATCACCAGGGTGTGAAAAAGATAACATACTTTTTAAAAATTATTTTATTTTATTTTTGTTTGGTGGAATGGTGTGGGAGGGAGGGGAGGGCAGTGAAGGCGGTTTCAGGGTGAAGAATAAACAACACCGACCACACACTCTTCTCAAAATTTATATTCCATTTCCTAATCTGGGGAGAATACCAGAAAACATGACCTCACAACGCTTTACTTTCAGCCGTTTACCCAATATCCTTTATCTATTTTTCAAATTCTCTGTGTAAACTTTCCAAACATCATTTGCTCCGATGTGTTCCACAACCAATGTCTTCCTACCAGGACCTGATACAATATCGTTTACCCTTCCTTCAATGTCCCTAACCCCTGCTCCTTCAAAACTGCATGGAGTATCTACGATCCTTCCTGTAGAATGAATAATCTACATATTTAATAATCTCATTGCCCTCACTCCTCGTCCAGTCTTCATTCCTACATATCTCAACCTATCTCCAAAAACTCTCACTGACCTCATTTCTACCTATCTCTATTGCTTCACTCTCACCACTGCCTTCCCTCGTGCATCCTCATAAGGTATTCAAAAGTTCAACAAATGGAGAGGGGGCACTGATGATGCCCCTTGCCTAGGGTGTCATTTGATTTAGGGCCAGCCCTGGGACCAGTGGCTTGAGAGTAAAGGAGAGGAGAGTAAAGACAGCAGTAAGTCAAAGGTCTTTCACTCAGAGAGTAGTTGAAGCATGGAATGGTCTCCCTGAAAGGTAGTGGCAGCAGAAACAGTAGATAGGTTCAAATTTAAATTTGATAGGCACCTCAAGCCATTGGAGATGGAGGGGTATTGGGATATTGGCTGGACTTGTAGGTAGCTCAAGTATTGATGGGTGATTGTGTACATCTGTGCTGAGTGTGATGTCTGTGACAGGATCTTTTCAAGGTATATTGTGTAGTTGTTGTTGTGAATTCTTCACCGTAATACCCTGCCTGATGATAACCCTGTACCTGCCACACTTTTGTCATCCCCACCGCCCCCCCTCCTGCCCCAACCTTTCCTCTTTCTGAAATTAAGTCGTTAGCTTAACGGATTTATTTAATCTGGTGTTGGTGTCGCGCAGGCATGATGGGCCGAATGGCCTCCTCCTGCATCAAATTTCTTTGTTATTCCTTGTTATATCTCCGTGGCAGGTGCACTCCAAGTCCGGCAGCTAGCATCCCCTGAGCCCGGCGCCCTATGGTCATCTGGGTGGCCTGCCCCTAAACCCGGCCGTGTTTCGAGGACAGCGTGGGATCTTTAATGTCCATCCAAGAGACGGCACACAAACTGATGAATGTTCCTACCTGTGAAACACAAGGCTAACAGTTTATAGCTGGGTCTGCATTCAAACCCAGGCTAGACAGCTGAGAGGCGAGTGTGCATACCTCAAGGCCACCCTGTCAACCCCTTTCAAAACTGCAGACAACAACCAGAAAAATCATTGAATAACGGGTCACACCAGGTGAAAATATGATGGAGAATCGCATTTGCAACCTATCACAAATTGATATCAGGTGTTTCAAAATAGAGATCCACAATTCGTATATTGAATTAAGGGGAACAATAGGTAGTAAGCGGATTCAAACAGTGTCGAGGGAATGCATCCAAATCGGTGTACCATAAGTGGTGAACGCTCAACCGCACGATCTTGAATGGCAGAGTGTTGCGCAGTGTTGTTGAACGTGCCACAGAGATGTTCGTTTACATTTGTTTTCAACTCTTCTGGTGTCTGCATTGCAGAGAGAATTGCATCTTTAAATCAAAATTGATAGGAAAGGAATTACCTTGCAATGGAGTTTTCAATACACCACTCAAACGTACATGGTAATTGTGTACTTTTGGGTCGTGCACGTTCGATGCTATGTTTGAATATAATGCAGCCCTGGTGCATTCGTAGACTCTGGTCAGTGAAATCGGACAACTATCGCTAAAGATGGGCCTTCCAGGTAACCTGATTGATCGATCTAATTGGTCTCGGCCTGAAGCGGTTCTGGGACCATAAGATAAAAGATAAATTATATTGGATTTTTGCATCTATTGGTAAAAGAAGTGTGTGTGTGTGTGTGTGTGTGTGTGTGTGTGTGTGTGTGTGTGTGTGTGTGTGTGTGTGTGTGTGCGTGCGTGCGTGCGTGCGTGCGTGCGTGCGTGCGTGCGTGCGTGCGTGCGTGCGTGCGTGTCCACGTCTACATATTTTTGCTTTAAAAATTTTTTTCTCTGCAACCGCATGTCTAAACATTGTGAAACATTAAACATAGGAGGGACTCCCCATGGAGAATATTTCATTGATAACTCCGATGTAGATCACATGATATGGCAGCCATATTGGATTAATGGAAAAAAAATTGGGAATTTTCATCTCTAACGAAAAAAAATTAAACTTAGCAAATGCCA
This sequence comes from Eptatretus burgeri, assembly GCF_056783735.1. Taxonomy (NCBI): domain Eukaryota; kingdom Metazoa; phylum Chordata; class Myxini; order Myxiniformes; family Myxinidae; genus Eptatretus; species Eptatretus burgeri. Next base: position 63,554,498 of record NC_140975.1, on the reverse strand, counting down.
TCAACTCCACATGGGGTATATAGGGTGATCATGATGACGTCATATGTGAAGTGCTATTCCAGCCATTTATTGGTTGAATGAAAATCCTTATCCGAAAAATGTGAAACTTCATTGATCCGATCTATGACCTGATGTGAGTGAGCAATTAAATTTATGACATCATCGGGCACATGGTCTGGTGGCTATATTGAATTGTGAAATAAAAACATAAAACATCTTCTCCAAAATCGCTAAACCGATCGATGCGAAACTTCATACATATGATCAACTCGCCATGGGGAATATAGCTTAAATCTTTTTGAAAATATTCCTCTTCATTATGAAAGAAGGGTACCTCTCTCACCTGTCATGGCACCTCAGCAAAAGCTTTCTGCGACTCATTGGGACTGACTCAATCGGTCAACTTCCCGACCCGAATCTCAACCAATGGTACTCCATCTCTTCTGGATCTGATTTTGACAAATTTCCCTGACAATATCTGCTGCTCTTCCTTCGCTCCAATTGGTTCTTCTGACCACGTCCTTGTCAAAGTGGACATCTCTCTGGCTGTTATCAGAGAACCACCTCACCGCCGTCGAGTCTGGCATTTCACTCAAGCCGACTGGCAGGGTCTCCGAGCAGCCATCAAACTTACAGACTGGTCTCCTATCACTACTTTCTCAAACATCAACTCATCCTGGGAATTCTTTCAAAGAAACTTGCTCTCCCTCATGCACAGATTTATCCCCTCTCGTGTTCAGTTGTCTTACCCTTCCTCCCGCCCTTGGTTTACTGAAGCTTGTGGCGAGGCAGTTGGCCTGAAACAACTTGCCTTTGCCTCATGGAAAGCAAACCCAACTGAGGGCAATCTCAGTTCTTTCCACAAAGCTCGGAACAAGTGTGTATCTACCCTCAGGAGAGCCAGAAAACAACATCTTTCTCATCTCAAGACTGAACTCTCAAACCTCTCTCCCTCCTCAAAATCCTGGTGGCGTTTAATCAAATCTGTTTCTGGTGTATGTTCCCCCTCCATCCCCTCCCTTACCTCAAATGGCCGCACTGCTGATTCCACACGTGATAAAGCTGAATGTCTAAACTCGGTGTTTGCAGCTAAATCTTGTGTCCTAAACCCATCACTATCTCTACCCGCTTTACCCAGTCGCACTCAACTGTCCCTGGACTCTGTATCCTTTTCTCCTGACAAGGTGGAGAGCTTGCTTTCAAACCTCGAGTCAGATTCTGCAACCGGTCCAGACGGCATCAGCCCACGTGTCCTCAAAGCCTGCTCTTCTGCTCTTGCTCACCCTCTCTCTGTTCTATTCACCCTCTCATTTGCCCAAGGTCATCTGCCATCTGCTTGGAAATCTGCTAACATCACTGCCCTGCATAAAAAAGGTGCAAAAACAGATCCCTGTAACTTCAGACCAATCAGCCTTCTCCCAATCATCAGCAAGGTGATGGAATCCATCATCTCTTCAGACATTAAATCCTTCCTCTTCTCCAATGGCTTGATTTCCAATCATCAATTTGGTTTCAGACCAGGTCACTCTACCCTGGATATGCTGCTTCTGCTCTCCCATCAATGGATGGAGGTCCTCAATGCCAGACAGGAAATCCGAGCGGTATCCCTGGACATATCACGTGCTTTTGACACAGTCTGGCACCCTGCCCGACTCACCAAACTCTCTTCCCATGGTATTCAAGGCCATCTCCACTCATGGCTCGCAGACTTCCTCTCCTGTCGCAGTCAACGTGTGGCCCTAAATGGAGTTCTTTCATCCCCTCTTCCTGTGCAGGCTGGAGTTCCTCAAGGTAGCGTTCTGGGCCCTGTTCTTTTTCTGGTTTTCATCAATGATCTCTCGGACTCTCTGGAAAATCCTCTATTTCTCTTTGCCGATGACTCCACCCTCTGCCGTACCATCTGTCATCCCTCAGACCGGCAAGCAGCAGCTTCTTCGCTCACTGCAGATCTGGATAAAATCACAAACTGGTCCAACACGTGGAACATGTCTTTCAATCCAGACAAATCTCACACTCTCACTATGTCTCTTCGAAAGGACCGTTTACAAACCCCCCCCATCCACTTTCTCAACAATCCTCTGGAAGAAGTCTTTTCTTTCAAGCTTCTAGGTCTGACTATCTGCCATGACCTTTCCTGGGAAAGTCACATTTCCAACCTCGCCTCAAAAGCCAGTCGCCGACTGGGAATCCTCCGTCGTGCTAAGTCCTTCCTCGGCCCTCTTGAGCTCCTGACCACTTACAAAGCTTTTGTCCGTAGCCTGATGGAGTACTGCTCTCCCCTCTGGGCTGGTGCTCCTGCCTCCCACCTTTCTCGTCTTAAAGCTGTCGAAACCAGCCCATTTAAGATCATCGGCATCTCCCGCAATGAAGCTGAGTCTTTGGGCCTCTCACTCAATCACCGCAGGTTGGTCGGTGGTCTTTCTGTCTTCTACCGACTCCTCTCCAGCCTTGCCCCCCCCTGCTCTCTCTGCGATTTGTCCCCACCACATTTCCACAGGGCGCTCAAGGTCCGCCAACAACCCCCTTCTGGTAAAACTACCAAAATCACGAATCACTGCTCATCTTCACTCTTTCATTCCTCTTTTTTTCCCACCTTTGGAATAAACTTCCTCACTCTATTCTTTCCCATTCTTCCCTCCAGGCTTTCAAAACAGCTGTTCACCACCATCTCTTATCTTCCCCCATCCAAATCCTCGATCTTTTCTACCCCCGATAATCCACCCAAGCCCACTTCCTTCATTTCTCCTGCTTTCCTTCCTGAAAGTCCCTGTAATGTCCATCTTCTCTTCGCCATGTTCCCCGTCCCATCCCCATCCCTCTCCCTTCCACAGTCCACCTAATGTGTCTGTTCCCCACTGTTTTGTCCCTTCCACTCCCGCCCCTCTTGTCTCATGCCTCCTTGCTGTGAGTTGTGTGTTAGCTCTCATACGAGCCTCGACCAAGGTATACAAAAAAAACAAAACAAAACAAAAAAACAGAGGTAGTAGGAATGAACAGCACTTGGTTGCAGGTTGCATCATTTCAGGGGAGGGTGGGGGGCAAAATGTGGGATGTGGCTCTGCCATTGATGCTGTGTCCCCTCCAGGATAGGGGAACAGCCATGATAACTCGGCTACTCTTTGTTTAGTGAAACCGTGGGATCTATAACGCCGTTCAGCAAACTTTCCTCGAAGACTTGGCCCCGAGCTTAACGTCCATCAGAGGAATAGTGCATACTCTACGCTGATGCCTCGCCTTGCCTGCGAAACACTAGGTTGGCGGTTTACAGCTGGGTGGGGATTCAGACCCAGGCTTGGCAGCTCAGAGGCGACCTCAGCACCATCCTGCTCGACTGCCCTTAAAGGCGAAAGACATGGTTCATAATTGATTTTACATTCAAAAATTATGTTTGTGAACTTGCAAAATGTAAATATCAATCAAAAGGCTTGATTTTTAAATTACTCTTTCAAATTACAAAAACTTTTTTCCCCCCAGAAACAAGCTCTTGGCCAACCAACCCTGTGTTTGCTTGATATTATAAGCCCCTTGCTTTGCAGAAAGTAATTTTCATCCATTCGCTTACCATCTGGCTGAAGTTAAAGTTATTGTTCTTCACTCAACTCAAAGGTGACCGCCGCGCAGATAGTCAAGAAAAGCATAATCGATGCACTTGTTTTTGATAACCGTCGACTTGGGGTCTCCTTCATGCTTTCATGGCCCTCCCGTCTGGGCATGCCGCGCCTCTCATTATCTCATCTCTGGCGTCGAGCCTGTAGCCATTAGCTGTCCATCGCCCATGTATAGCAATGCCTACGACTACGTGGAGAGGCCCAACATTTTCACTCCTGCTGTTTCCTCATTCGCTGTTTGAAGGAATATGGTACCCCCAGTAGATATTTCAAACCTTTAATACACAGGATTTAAAACCATCAAGTCCTGTTTGTTTGTTTTTTTTGCCCTTAAGCCAAGTTTATGTTTTAATTCCTATTTTTAAAGCTGTTCATCTTCTCCTTGTGTATGGCAACTTGGCTGCCAGGTAGCTATCATTTTGTTGTTTTGTTGGAGCACAACTACTCCACTGATGCTGTGCCCCTACACCAGTACACTGGTACTCATTTCGCCGACCTCGGAAGGATGACAGGCTGAGTCAACCCCACCTGGTGTTAATTCAGCAGCCAACGAGGCTCAAACACAGGACCCTAAGATCCCAAACCACTAGGCCAACACGTTGTTAATGTCAAGCTCTGTGAGGGTGAGGTTCGCCGTTGAACTTCTGCACACTGGTACAAACTGGATCACACGCATGAAACTCAACTGAACAACCATTACTTCTTGTTTACCTTAACGTGGTGTTTCAGGGTGTTCATGTGTGACTGACGATGGTTTGTGTCGATATCTTGCTCACTCACTGCCTTGTCCTTCCACCATTTCCAATTAAGTTGGGATCACCTGGCTCATAGAGCATGGTACTCTTGGACCAAACGTTTGATGAACCTACTGGCCGGACCTGGCATTCGACTGAAAGCGGCATGAGCTTGTAATCTGTTCCAGAGTGCTAGTGATAACTCGCCTTCTCTTTCAGGAAAGACGCCGTAGGATCCTGGGCATCGACCAGCTAATGCTAGTAGATGGGACACCTGGCTTAACTCTCATCCGAGGGACGGCACGCTTCGTGTCGCATTGTCCTGCATGTGAAGCACAAACCCGACAGTTTACAGTCGGTTCGGAAATCAAACCCAGACTAGACCACTCAAAGGGGAGTGAGTAGACCTCTGCTGCCCCATTTGGTCGAGCCGCATCCTGCTGACTCCCACCCGACAAGTTGCTTCGCTCCAGGCTCGGCATCAGCATGTCTCTTGAATCTAAATCAGACAGTCATGGTGGTCTCTCTGGGCATGCCCCATGTTTTTACAGATTCCTACACTGTCCTCCTTGTGTAGCTGCTGCTTGGGAATGCCATACTCGATTCTTCTTTTTTTTTTTACTTTGCACCCACTGCTCTTCCATTCTCATCTCCGATTTCAAATCCAAGAAAAGTTTTTTAGACTTTTTAAATTGTAAATTGATATATATTTTTTTATAATTAAAATCTTTAAAAACGAGTTTGCCGAACTGACTTGTTGGACATAAAGTAAAACATCTAAAGAGTTTTCTAGTCCAAATCACTCAATGCAGTTTTCTCTTCCTTTAGCGCATGCTTACAGTGAGAGTCATGGTTTGACTGTCACTGAGTAAAGATCACTCAGCCTCGACTCCAGGCATGGGTTTGAACCTCGACCCAGCGAGAATCTGTCATCCCGGTGTTTCACAGGCAGTGCAAGGCATCATTGTGTGTGCCGTCCCTCGGATGGACGTTAAACTGGGCGTCCTGTCTGCTGGCATGAGTTGGCAGATGTTAAATATCCCATGGTGTCCTTCGTAAAAAGTTGGTGAGTTATCGCCGGTATCATGTCCAAATTACAAATTCCTGTCCTAACCTACAGGGGGCACTGCATCAGCGACACAGCTGTGTCCCCAGCAAATGATGTTACCCATGTGCTGCAAACTTAAGAAGGAGAAGTCTGTACTAGCATCGGTAAACCAACCATTCCATTCCATTGGAACCATACTCGGAACAGAGCGTTGGTGCTGCCGAAGCGGTCTCCTTGGCCATTGGGTACAATCCTGGATGGGTCGCCACTCCGACACAGTATACCAGCAAGCTGGCACTCATTTTGCCGACCTCGGAAGGATGACAGGCAGAGTCAACCCCACCTGGTATTAATTCAACAGCCGAGTGAGATTTGAACTCAGGATCCTTGGAACCCAAGCCCACCACCCTAACCATTAAGCCAACACCAGCCATACCATAATTATGTATGCAAAGAAAGAGAGAGGGAGGTTAAAAAACAAACAAAAAAACCACAAGTTAAAGGTCACCTTTATGCAGCACCATCTCGAGTCGATCAATCATGGTTGTTTGTCCCGAGAAATGAATGAAATTAGGTTTCCCAAGGAAAATGGAGGCCGGCACCTCGCACCACTTCATCGCATCCGTGTTCATCTTGACACGGAGGCGTCTGTTCCCTTTGTGTCCCTCCACAGCATCCATACCCATCTGAGGAACAAAAGAAGCAATTGGCCCAAGACACCGGGCTCTCCATTCTGCAGGTGAACAATTGGTGAGTGTTTACACCTATGACTGCTGGAGCAGCAGCGTTTGTGAGTTGTCTTTGACATGATTGTTTTGTGGAGTGACACCTGCACTTGCACACTTCATCGAAATCGATAGCCGTGATTGGAAGTTTGTTGATGCAATGCTTCAACCCTCGTTCTGTGTCCTCGTTGACGATGTGCCGTCTGACGATTCCGGTTTCCTCGGTTCCGTTGTACGCAACTGAACGTCCTCTCGACTCAAGCGAGGGACTCTCCCCATCGGAGTTGGGATTCACTTCCGAATTTTCGAGTTCAAGTCTGTGATTTAAGCAAATGGGATATGACTACAAGCCACCGTACTGGTAGCGTAATGGGGTGAAATCACCAGGACCTTTACCGAGGTGTGCTAACTGCTGTGCGAAGCAAGGAGAAACTGACATTTTCTTGCATTCCCCCTTCGTCGGAGCAAAATAGAGAAAGGATAGGGGCAAGGGTTAATAGGCTGGGGGTGAGTCAAAGGTGAGTGAGTCAGAGTGGGGTCATGGGTCAGTAGGGCAAGTCTGGTGAGAATGACCGATTGTGACAGAGAGGGTTGAGGCTCGGGGGGTTAAAGGTCAAGGGGATTGTGAGAAAAGTGAAAATAATCGGAGGGGGGAGGGGGACAAGAAGTAACAGAAGTTTCAATATATATTAAAAAGGAACTCTGAAAAAATGTGATAGAAATAAAAATTGGTATTATAAAATTAATAAATATATAAAATGGTAATAACTCGAATGGCACTCGATACAGAACATACCTCCACCAGGGTCAACAGTTTACGATTTGTATCCCACTGATGGCCAAACATCTGGATCCACACCTGAACCAAGATCGACTCTGCTTGTTCTTGCCACCTCACCAACACATCAACATAGTTTTGTCATAACTCGTCCACAACTTTATGAGATATCGTGCTATATATTGGTTTTGGCCCCATCTCTCCCTGGTTAAAAAATCACTGAAAAAAAATTAAATAATTCTCGTATCCGGATCAGATTTGCATAGTCACTAAAACTGAATTAATTCTTCGTTGTTACACACCCAACATGCCCACCAAGTTTTGTCCGAATCCATCCACAACCTTTTGAGATATCATGCTATATATAACTTTTTGGTCCGACCCTCTCAATGGTGAAGAATCACTTTAAAAATATCTAGTATAAATTCTAGAATCTGGATCCGGATTCGAATCTTCACCAAATTTGAGCTGTTCACCTACATACATAAAAAAAAATTGAGAACGATTGCTTGAAAACTGTGGACAAAAATTGTGTGATAGACAGACAGATCGACAGACCAACATACTTGGCAAAGTTACTTCGCCAAGTAACAAACAGGAGTGAATACATAACCTCCTTCCACCTTGGGTGGCGGAGGTAAATATTAATATTATAAAAAATATGAAAAGTACTTCCCTTCACTAGCAAGACTAGTTCTTCATTCCACATCATGCAGGTGTTTTGTCAGATGGTTATCGAGGCCCTGCAGTCTTATGGAATGGAGAAAAGGGAGGGAGTGAAGGATGAGCACCGACACTGACTCTTCTGTCCGTTTACACTTGCTTTTTCATGTTCAATGCCGCAAAATATGCTTCTATCATGAAATTATGCATTGGCCGGATTCCAGTCTGTGTGTAAAGCACGATGTGTGATTGCCCTGCCTCATTAGAATGCTTCCTAGTCTTTAACCACCAGTAAAGATGTTCCCACCGCTAACTCATGACTGTCTCAGTGATTGCAACAAGAAGTGAATGATGAAACACAGGACAATGGGTCGAGTACACCGTAAAGATGTGCTTTGTTCTGGTCCTTGTGTTGATTCTCGAGTCAGCCTTGTCTCGGTAGACCTGCTTCGTCAGTTTTCAAAAGTGTGCAAGGAAATTTACACATAGGAAGACCTGCCATTAACCTACACCGTTATATTTGTACAGTATACCCTGTCTTGTTGCATCCAAGAGGCCGTTCTTTCAAATGGGATATTATGCCAGCTATCCCCTCTGATACGCTTTTCTAGCAGGGGTTAAAAATGTTTTAACTTACTCGTGGATCCTCAGGTGATTACATATGTGTGTGTAAGCCTGTTGTTGGCTTAGTGGTTAGGGTGGCGGCTTTGGATCCTAGGGTCCTGAGTTCAAGCCCAGTTGGCCGCTGAATTAATACACCAGAAGGTTGACTCAGCCTGTCATCCTTCCGAGGGCGGCAAAATGAGTACCAGTGTACTGGTAAGGGGGACACTGCATCAACGACATAGCCGCATCCCAATCAATGATGCAACCAGCAGCCACAGGCTGCACTCGAAAGAGAGGTGTGTGTGTGTGTGTGTGTGTGTGTGTGTGTGTGTGTGTGTGTGTGTGTGTGTGTGTGTGTGTGTGTGTGTGTGTGTGTGTGTGTGTGTGTGTGTGTGTGTGTGTGTGTGTGTGTGTGTGTGTGTGTGTGTGTGTGTGTATATATTGTTATGGATGTGGAAATTCACAGAGCACCATATAGGTCCTTAGATCAGTTATGTCGATAAGTCTGTGTTCTGATAGATTTCCCCACCGATGTCTAAGGAAATTATTCGTGTTACCGGGTTGTGATCTTTGAGGTAGCCGTTTTTCTTTTGCTATCGTTATTTTGGACCAACCGCATTTCAACCACCACAACCACCTTCTCCACAACGGCGACCACAACCACCTTCTCCACAATCGCTAACACCCACACAGACAATGAACAACCACCTTCTCCACAGCCGCCTTCACAACAACCACCTTCTCCACAACCACCTACACACAACCACATCCTCCACAATGCCAACCACAACCACCTTCTCTACAACGCCAACCACAGCCACCATCTCCTAAACCACATCTCCCACAATAACCAACAACGAACAACATCGCTTCACCTTCAACTCCGCAAACGCCACCATCTTTGCGCCGGCAACGGCGAGATCGCTGCAAACAGACGCGGTGGTTTCCTCGTTGTGCAGGGACGGTGATTTCACCCACGTCCACTCTCCTTTGTTGGCGCCAGCATCGATGATCTCAACCACGTCCGCTCGCTCTGAGCTTCACCTCGAATTCGGATAAGGACCGCACAAAGGGCGGAGCCAGCGGGGAGTCAGAGGTAAGGGATCAGAGATCAAACCTCGCCTCACGGATCCCATATAACAGCGTGCAGAGCGCCAAGGCAGTCAGTCGGTCTGGGTTTGGAGTGGTGTGAAGACCAAGGTTCGAGTCCAGTGGAGGGCAGTGGAGGTCTGGGTTCGCCGAAGAGACGGGAGCTGGGAGCGCAGCCAAGCCTGCCGTGCAACGCAGAACTTCGTGTTCGTGTGCGGGACTTGGGGAGAGCCGGAGAGAGGTCGCCAGCCAGCACCAAACGGTCTGAGGTGATCTGGCTTCGGGACAGTCTGAGCGGCGCTGAGGGACGGATGGGTTCTTAAAGAGAGCATCAACTCTAAGAGAGCAAAAGACCCATTCGTTCCTCTGAGGCGTTGCCAGCTGGGCCCGAATCACCAGGCCGCCCGAGGAGGCCTGGGCCGAACCGCGGTCACGCCAGCTGCCGTGAGGACAGGATGTCGCGGGTCACCCCAGTGAGGCACCACGAAGGTGAAGGTAACCAGCCCGGCCTCTCGGAGCTTCTGCGGTCATCACAGCTCCATGCTCATAAAGACCCAAGAGGTCCAGTCTACCCCTCGTCTTTCCTGGGGTTCTTCCTTGTTTCTTTTGAATGAACGTTGTGGCGCCATGTCTTTAGGTAGAACTGTATAAGTGTACGTAATTAATAGAACGGTGGTAGTTCTTTTTCTTGCTCGCGTCTTGTCCCTACCCCCATTCATTGCGTGCTTGTCCATTGCATTGCCTTTGTTTGCCTCGCCTGACTGCATACATGACTGTATGACTACATATGTGCTGTGTGTGCAAATAAATGTGCTTGTGTGAATGTTAACCTGTTCATTGCGTCCTTTTCCCTCCATTGAACTGCCGTATTGCATTCGGAATATAGTTGGCTTTTTAATAGCCGATAAAGTGATCGGGTCCAACGGGGTTGCGCGATAAATACCCCGCTCGGTTATCCCAAAACGAAGCGAGCTGCTTAAGCGGCTCGTTTCAAGCGGGCCCCGTTGAGGTACAGTCTCTCGGTGGTCTGCCGGCGCGATTAATTAGGCATATCGACAATTCGGCGATTGACCCTGTAGTGCGTGGGGAGAGTGTTGATTTGGCTGTGGTGTGCATTAAAAACACACCTGTAGCTGGGTTCCAGCATTTGATCCGGAAGGCTGCGACTGGATTGCTCGTCCGGTGGGCGTACGGCCGCGATTCGGCTTAAAGCGGTCATCCGCACGCCGGCGGGCGGAAAGTCACAACAACATATATATATATATATATATATATATATATATATATATATATATATATATATATATATATATATATATATATATATATACATATCCATATGAAAAGAGTAGATCGGTGTGAGCTGCTTCCGAGAGAGATAGTGGGAGTGGGAGTGGGAGGATTGGGGGGGGGGGTGGGTTGGGGTGGAGAAGGTAGGATGATGAGGAAAGGGGGTGGGATGTGAGAGAAGTGGTGTCACACCGAGCACCTTTCTTTTTTTTTTACAAGCCTCATGATCCAATATAATTCCAGATTATCCGACAACGTAAGATATACTCACAATAACCTTTGCATCAACAATGTACTACTCGAGGAGAAGCGTCCTTCCATCCGTCCTTGTATCCCGCCTCATTCTGAAGGGTTCCTGCTGTCGTTTAATAATACAAATGACACCATTGGAAAGCTAATAATGAATTTATTTATTTTCATTTTCGTGTTCGTTTGATCATAAAAATGCAATTTTTTTTAAGCCCGCCTTTCTGTGATTGCAGAAGAAGAAGCAGGACTTTGAGCTTTAATGTCGTGGTTACAACGGTACAAATTATTATTCAACAACAGCGGGAACCCTATAGAAGGACACTGAGCGAGCACAGAGGTTTCCTTGTGATCCATGTTCCGATTTGCGTTCAACGATTCAAAAAATATCTAATTCATTTGAAATGCAGTTGCTGCTCCATCATAGATTGATGTCCGTAGACAGACAGACGGATGGACGGACAGACAGACAGAATGAACCAATTGCTTAACTCCGCTTTTCGCTTCACACAGGATAATGATACGCTGTTCATTCTGTCTGATCACACATCACAAGCTGACAGAAACTCCCGAGATTGTGAATTAAACATTGTTTCATCGTTATGACGTGGAGTGGGGAATGTATTGAAGCCTTAAGCTTGAGAGGAGGGTAAGTTGAGGACTTGTGGTTCTTTCGGTGGAGCTGGGGACTTGGTGCGGTGGGTGGTTGATTTAATCAAGTAACTATTCTTTGCATAATATTCTTGAAGTTCCATTCTACATTGTGCGGAATTTCCGCGTGTACGTGCTCGTGTATTAGAGTACACGGAAGGAGCACACAAACAACAACAGCAGCAGCAACCACAGCCACCATGGCAGCAGCAACAACAACTGTGTGTTGTGAGGTTCATTTTTAGCAGCGTCTCGCGTAGCGAACGCTGCTCATAGAGAGCTCGGCGTTGTTCTTCTTCCTCTTCTTGTTCTTCTTCTTCTTCTTGTTCTTGTTCTTGTTGTTCTTCTTCTTCTTCTTCTTGTGAAGACAAAACTTTAACCTCAAGGACTCGGCTTTTGTATATACAAGATCCGGATCTCCTTAAATACTGAGCACATGTACACATCCTCGCATTGACGGTGCCTTTTGAGAGCGTCTCTCATGAACTTTTAAATATATTCGGACATTTGCTTTAAAGTTTCGAAAAGTTCACGTTACTATTTAAAGATTATTCCATTTATCGTATTGTAATTTCGTAAATACACTAGTTATTTCGTAAATACACTATATATCGTAAATACGTAAATACATTATGACGGGTCTCGCTATTGGCTTAATCAAGGCACGTGACGAAATATCGGAAGTTGTTGTTGTTGTTTTTGTTGTTTTTTTTTGTTGTTGTTTTTTAGCCTACAAAACCTTTAGGACGCTGCTCTTGGACACATTTGTCCTTGTTTTTTTAGTGTTTACTTCATTTTGCATCCTCATTGAGATTCACACATCGATGTGCAATATGTTAGTGAAGTACAACATACTGTGTTTTGATTAAAGCCGTCAGCGAAGCGACTTGTAGCCGTGTCGACTTAGCAAGTACTCGACCACACACACTATCGTACTGTCCAGCTACCTTCCCAGGTCAAAAAACCAGTAAAGACCAGTAGCTTACTGGTCAACTGGTACCAGTTGAAAACCAGTAGCCAACTGGTACCAGTAAAGCCAGTTGGTTTCTTACTGGTTTTAATATGGAAATTGGAATAGAGTGATATATTACCAGTTGAAATACAATTGTATTTAACTAACTGGTATCAACTGGGACCAGTACATTGTAACTGGTATCAACTGGGAGACCAGTACATTGCAACTGGTATCAACTGGGACCAGTACATTGCAACTGGTATCAACTGGAACCAGTAAGACTTTAACTGGTACAAATATGAGCTACTGGTTTTTTCAACTGGGAAATTGGAATTCTGACTGAATTTAACTGGTACCAGTTGAAACCAATAGAGACCAGTTAAAGACCAATTAGAACCAATAGAGACCAGTTGAAAATGTGTACTGGTTTTAACTGTTTTTTCGACCTGGGTTACTTGAAGCTGTTTGCATCAAATATCATTTTGGATTTGAAATAGCCTTGATGAAGAGCACGTGATGTCACGCGTGATCCCTGTAGCACTATAAAGCTTACAGGATCAGTGTGGTTGCAAATAGTTCACCGTTAATGAGAAAGTTATGTTTTTAATTATTTTAAATATTATTATATGGAAGTTACCCAAGCAGTCTGCATGACACCTCGTCATTATAGTGGGGCAACTTTGCATAACAATTGTGCATTTTGTGAGGAAAGCACCAAATTTGGCACACTAGTAGCTTATCATATTATGAACAGATGTGGATATTGAGCCGTCTCAAAATTTTTGATGGCAGTGGAAAATGGCTGCCACAGCCATCAGCAGCTGAATTTGAGATGGCCCAATATCCAAATCTGTTCATAATATGTTAGGCTGCTAGTTTGCCAAATTTGATGCTTTCCTCACAAAATGCACAATTGTTATGCTATATTTAGCTAAGTTGCCCCACTATTAGCCAATCATCATTAAGGAGGTGTACCAACGCCGGTGCATGAAAGCGCTTGCCCTTGGAAGCGTGTCTGACGTGACTTTTAGATTTACCCCTCAACAATTTAATTATTTTGTTCAATTTGCCGCCACACAAGATATGAAACTTTTTTTTGTTTTTTTTTTAACATTCAGCAATCAACCCATCCACACCTGGACAAATATCACATTTCTGTCGACCTCATATATTTCATGAATACTTGAATCCTCCTCAAACCAGATTTTGAAAAATGCTTCACGGAATCCCTTGGAGACGTCTTTCGAGACTGTACTTTGCCAGGTCCCGTGCCTGTACCACGTAACCTCAAGGCTTGGTTCCAACGAAGTAGCCTTGCATTGATTGAAGATCTTGAAGTTTTTTGAAAGTTTCTTGGAATGGTCAAAAACAATTAAAATATCCAACACCTTCATGCAATAGTTACATACAAATTATTGACTGATACTTCTTTACCGACGTCCGATTATTCCCACCTTCTTGTGGAGCAGTGCGGCGGACATTTTTGGCCGCAGTCATTCTTGAACGGCCTTGCCAGACCTGACGTTCGACTGAAAGTGTTTTTGGGCAGAAATTTGTCATTTATTCAGGGTTTAGGAGATGACTGACTGACTATTAGTGGAAAACACCATGGGATGGATCTTTTACTTCCGCCAGCTAACGCCGGCAGACTGGGCACCCGGCTTAATACCCATCCGAGGTATTAAACGTCATGCCCATGAAGCACCAACGTGACAGTTTATAGTCCAGTTGGTACTCAAAGGTAAGTCCGCTACCTCTGTAACGTTCTGTCGAACGACGGACAAACGTTGACAGTGTAAACATATACAGCAGCGGCTGATGTGTATTCCATTTAATTCACGGATATTTACGCACGGAGTTTTTATGCACGAGGCACCATCATGTAAAAAGGAAATCATTTATTTCAGTGCAGGTAGCATGAGGTGCGGCTCCTTCAGCATTACAGTATTTTAATCCTCATTAAAAAAATTTTTTTTTTAAATGACAAAATTCACCTTTTTCGAGTTCGTTTGCCTCCATTTAATCCGTCATATTTGAACCGCAATAGCACTGTTGTGTCATGCGAGTGCGAATTAGCGTAGACGGCAATTTTCTGCAGGACCGTCGTATGAAAGGAGACTGCGGTTTGTGAGTTGCTTTAGAAAATGGAAATTTTATATATATTTTATTTTTTTTTTCTTTACGTGGGTTGTGTTAGTGTGCTGATTACAAAATCCGAGCGGTATCCTGCGGATTTGGTGGCAACCCAGTCAGCGGCCAATTTCTTATGTGATGGCTTGAAAAAATTTTCATCATTGGTGTGCTCTTTAGAAACACAATGTGCAATCACTTTGTTATCGGGAGGTGGGGGGTGCAAGGCCAAAGATGGTCTGGAATTTGCTCGTGACAAGCTCTTCATTTTTTTTTTCTTTTCTTCTTATTTGTCTTCTTTCTTAATCTAGGACCATTAATCTAGTTTTGAAGAAAGAAACGACGAGAGGAGTTCCTGAATAAAGAATGAAAAGGTGATGGCTTTAAGAAGGTCTTCACAGGTCTCCACTCAAATGGCGTCGTATTGCTCAATATGGGGAGACCTCTTCTTACCCAGTCGATATCTACCTCGGTCGGTGCTCTCTCTTCGATAATTTTATCATCATTTTTTTTTTATGATGATGTTTTTTTTTTTTAAAGAATTTTATCATCACTTCGTAATTTTATCATAGTCATTACAGGAAATACTTAATTGGATGATGATACCTACATTTAATCCGCATAAAGAGAAGACCATCTGAGACTGATATTTGTTGAAAATATCACAGGGTATCGTGGGTGTGTTATTCCTTGCGAGTCTTTATCGTGTCGAAGAATCGAAATATCTTTTGGATGCTCGAGTTTCAAGGCCTTTGCATATGAAGTCAAACCATGCCAGATGCTTGCGTAGAATGCCTGAACGTTCCGCTCACACAGCCACTGCCGTTCTGCGCGGGATTCCGGTTCCACATGATTCCTGAAAAACCGACTCCCTCCCCCTCATCGTTAACAGCTTAATTTTTCAATTTCACACGCAGATTAGATGCGCGCTTGTGGCAGGCGAGGAAATTAACGTTGATAGCTACATTCCTGGCTGCAGTTACCTGCGACTGTCAATCTCTCCGCGCCAGCGAGATGAAAGCCTTCGCCATCTCTGAACCGCACTCTCGCTGGCAGCAGTAACCCTTCCCTCCTCGTTTCTCCACTCTTCGGTTAATAAGGCTTTAATTTAGCATGACCTACCTGGGCCTGCACAGACGAGAGAGGGGGCGGTGGCGAGCGGACGGAAGATGATAAAAATAATGCAGTGTCCTGAACCTGCTTGTTTTGATTTCTTTGTGCTAAATATTTTAAAGGTTTCTCTTTGATAAGAAAAGTCCAGTGAAGTGTGCTTAATCTCGTGCCCTAAAGTACTGGGCACCCAACATCATGTTTTGGTTTTTAATAATTGTTGACAAATTATATTTGGTATTGTCGCAAGAAGAACTTGCACAGATCAGCACCTGGTAATGCTGACTCCATTATGTTTCCACTTGCCATATGTAGCCACTTCTTCTCCTTCTTACGTATGGCAGCTTGACTGCCGGGTAGGTATCATTTTGTTTGGGCGCAACTATGCCGCTGATGCCGTGCCCCTCTACAAGTACACTGGTACTCATTTCACCGACTTCAGAAGGATGACAGGTTGAGTCAACCCCACCTGGTGTTAATTCAGCAGCGAATGGGGCTCAAACTCAGGACCCAAAGATCCCAAGCCAGCCACCCTAACCAGTAGGCCAACACCAGGCTTATATGCAGCCACTGATGTGTGTGTGTGTGTGTGTGTGTGTGTGTGTGTGTGTGTGTGTGTGTGTGTGTGTGTGTGTGTGTGTGTGTGTGTGTGTCTTTGTGTTTGTGTGTTATAGGAATGGATGATCGTACCAGTCAGCACAAAATTCTGAAGAAGGGACATCGATGTGTCTAATTTAAATCGAATCGTCATCTAATCTCCTTTGTGACTCTCTTGCAGAGAACCAAAGTGGTACTACTGACTATGACAGCCTATACATTGCCATGTGGAATGTATCGTTGACACGAGTTTAGCAAATTCCTGTGCTATATAACGTGAGTTTTCTGTTTGTGAGAAAGAAATCTGTTCTGAGTGTTGAAAAAATAAAATGTTTCATCATAGCGGAGAGAGGAAGATGTGGCAGGACAGCTCATTTTGTTACATGTGCACCTTTAACCAGTCCGATCATGGATTCTAACCCCATGTTTGTGAACACTAATTAAAACTACCGTGCTGGTGTTGCTTCATCAGTGGCTCTGCATTACTGAAGCTCAATGTAGTTTGAAAGGAACATTAAGCCAGATGCTCCATATTTAAAGATTGTCTGGTAATGGCCTATTTTTAGAGAGGACTATCCAGCCAGCATCCCGTGCGTATTCCACATTCCTGGTTCTAGTTAATCAACTGGTTGACAGCTTTGCCTTGTTGAGACACTTCCTGGTCTACAGGCTCCATGGGATGACCTACCAGCAGGAGGTCAGATTAGATTTAAAATGCTTAAACACATTCAGTAGCTGATCTGCAGAAATGTATTATTATAATCGAGAGTGGGACACAGTGAGACACAACAACTAGATGAGGTACAAGCAATCAAAAATTTGTAACTAACCCTTGATATATGGCGGCCATTTCATAAGTGGATTGTAACACAGCATGCAGTTTCCAGCAACTCACCTTTGATTACGTGGTCGATGATGTATGTATGCCCTTATTCATTTCGGATGTTGATAACATTGTCCTGTCTTACTGTGCCCCACCTTTCCCTATTTCATGGATAGCTATTACATACTTGTTGTATGATTGCATCTATAGTATACACCATTTGTAAATGATTATTTGTGCAATCCACAAAACATTAGAGAAAGGTGGGGTGAGACGCTCCTTTTTGGCAATGTGTGGGGAAGGGAGGTGACGGGGAGAAACTCCCCCCAAGCTCCCACTCCCCCTGGTGCAACCTCATCAGTCATGGTTTTTATGTTTGGTATCCTGAACATCCACATCAGAAGGCTCTCTGAGTAACTGTACAGTGAGAGATTTCAAACAAAAAAAGTACTGAACAGAGGAGGAGGGGGATGGAGGAGGGGGGGCATTTTGCCCCAACTTTTGGGGGTTTTTTTTAACATGATACATCCAAAAGGTTCTACAAACAATATACAATAGTCTAGATCGTGCACCAAGAACAAGGAAGCATAACAACCAACCCTTAAAGCCCCCCTTTGAATTCAATTCAGGGTAAAGCTCAAATAAGCTGACACACTCAAAACAGGAAGTTGAGTGCACTTTGACTGCGTTCTCCAGGAAGTTCAAGTATCTTGAGTGACGTGCAGCGTTTTACATGAAATGTGTGAGCATGAGCCAAATTCCCCTCCCGTGCAATAACATTAGGCCATGCATGTTCGTGACGGCCAAATAGAGTGATCCTATTTCAGCGGCCTGATCTCTCAGGCTATCATGGGGAGGATGGCAATTTTGTGGTAACCCACCATCATTTCAAAGTCCAAATCTATTACTCATCATCTGGGATATGCTAATTCTAGTTGTTGTGTTCAGACCACTGCATGAGAGCATTGTCAGTTTAAGTTGTTTTTGGTTTCTGTCAAACACCATCTGAATTTCAATGAGTCTTTATGCATTTATGCATGAAAGCTGCCTGGGATTCCATAACGACTTTTAAATTTTAACGTATCAACTCGGAATGGGTTGGATTGAGCACCAATTTCTTCCCTTTCTGGCCTTCAGAATAACCTACACGAGGAATTGTAACCGAAATGGTGCATTGTAATTTTGTTAAGATCATTAAACCAAAGTAATAATTATATACTTGTGCTTTTATTTTTCATCTAGGGATCGAGGCTCATGGAAGAGCCAGACAACACTAGGCTGATGGTGGACACGCCGACAAGCGGGGTTTGGAAAGGCATGGGTGAACAAACCTTTTTCTTATATCCATGAATGTGTCGTCGTCGCACTCGAATCTCCTCACAAAAATCCGAATAACTGTGATAACTAGAAGGGCACTTGGTAGAGTGCTTACCTCCATCAGGTAATGCCTGATCAACAACAACATATCGGGCCCATTACATTTTTGAAATATGCTATAATATATCGTTTTTGGCCCTATCTCTCAATGCTGAAGTTGATTAAATTAATTAAATGATTTAAATTAAATAATTCTCGTATCCGGAACCGGATTTAGATCTTCACCAAAATTGAATAAATTCTTCCTTGTCACACACCCAACATGTCCACCAAGTTTCGTCCGAAACCATCCACAACATTTTGAGACATCCTGCACACAAACAGACAATCAAACAGACATAAAGGGGTGAAAACATAACCTCCTTCACCTTCAGTGGGGGAGCTGTCTGTTCAATCTCATCCTTCCCTCCAGTGCTTCAAGACAGCTGTTCACCGCCATCTCAAGTCATCCCCCATCCATACCCATGATCATTTGTACCCTCATTAATTCTCCCCAAGCCCTCCTCTTTCGGGATTTCCACCGCCCCCTCATCACCCCCTTCAATTTTATTTTTTTGTTCCATTTCTGCTTCTTCCCCAGTTTTCCCTTCCACTTCTGCGATTGAGCATTTGCACCTGTATCGAGCTCGTTCCCCCCCCCCCCCACCAGTGTCCTCCTTCCATTCATCTCACTCTCATTCTCTACCATGTCCTTTCTTCCTCCAGGTCTCTCTCTATTTTCTTGCTCAACGTTGCTGTCTGTGTGTTGTCCCCCTTTCTCTCTCCACTGTTCTTTGGTCCACTGTTATGTTATGTTATGTTATGTTATGCTCAACTCCGTCCTGTGTTCTAGCTCCTCCATGAGCCTCGACACTACAAACAAAAAACAATGAACCATTCCTTTGTTGTATAGTTGTTTTTCTTAAAAATTAAACCTTTGTTTTTTTGTCTTTGCTGTGCACAGGATGCATTGTGTTTTCTTCCCATATAAGAAAGACTGAAATGATTGAATGTAAATTGTGCGTGTTGAGGAAGAATTCATTTTGGCGATTCCGATTTTTCGTTCCCTTGGCCTGTTCACTTCTGCACAGGTTTATCAACGCGAGGAGGAGAATCGTTCAGCCAATGATTGACCAGTCCAACAGAACAGGTCAGTGCAGTAATGCATCTTTGGTGATTAAATTAATAATTGTTTTTATTAAAAATTCCAATTGAATAAAAATGTTTAACTCACCAATACATCCCACCAGCCTCCGCCTTTAATTGTTCTCCCAATAATTATGGGAGCAAGCAAGGGAAATTGAAGAAATATAAGATGTGATGAGACATGAATCACAATTTTTCAGGCCACACCCCAAACTGCCCAGATGAGCAGAACGTGATCGGATTCCCGATGGAATCCCAGCAGCCGTTGGCTATCCACACCCCCGGTGAGTGTGTGAAGCATCGTTTTCAACACCTTACAGCACTGAACAAGGAGGCGACAAATCTTGGAGACGCAAAATTACTTCGGCACCAATCGACCTCGCTGGGAAGTCAAAGTTAGCGGTGAACTTGATTTAGCACTCATCTCTCTGGAATTTACAGACTTTTTAAGTTAATGTGATGATTTTCCTGAATTGGAGTAAATTTCATCGAAATGTCACGTCGCTGATTTCTAGCTGTTTTGCTGGAGACTGCTTGCCTGCCTGTCTTGGTTGCAAGAAGAAAGTTGCGTGAAAGCTCATAGTCAATCGGCGTCTGTTTACGAAGTGATTAACTCAACCAAGTGTTTTACTCACGACCCTTTTCCTTCTGCTTTTCAGGGTCTCTGCCCGTAATGGGGGTTGGAGTGGAAAACCAATGGCATTACATGTGACAGATGACCCAGCCTGAGAAAGGAACCAATGCTGACTCGTAGGACTGAAGGTAATTTTTTTGTATACATGGCCGAGGCTCGTGGAAGAGCGAGAGGATAAAGGGAAGGGGAACACCAATAGTAAAATAATGTTTTTGAAATTATTCCCTCCGCTACCGAAGGTGAAAGAGGTAATGTTTTCACTCCTTACTGTCTGTTTGTTTGTTTGGCTGTGTGCAGGATATCTTAAAAAGTTATGGACGGATCCGGCCGAAATTTTATGGACAGGTTCGGTGTGTGAGAAGGACGAACTGATTAGATTTTGGTGAAGATCCGGAACCGACGATTAGAATTTTTAAGTGATTCTTCACCATTGGTAGATCGGGCTAAAACAATGTACAACGCGATATCTCAAAAAGTTGTGGACGGATTCGGATGAAACTTCAGATGGGCGAATTCGGATGGGCTTCCGGTTCTGGGTTTGGAGCATCGGCATGTCTCCTTCAGGGCTCTCTGCTGATGATCTCAAAGTTACGTTTCCGGTCATTATCTGTCCTGTTTTAACTGTTTATTTTTTTCACCTGCATGTTACTGTGTGTTCCTAGTTCGGTTTTGTTTCAAAAATCGTGCTATTTTGTGAGTTTTCGTCGAACTTGTCTTACCGGGTGCTTGAGGCCTACCCATCCCTCCCCTCGGTGTATGATCATGTTTATTTGTATTTTCTCCCCATTACCTTCAATTTCTATCTTCCCCACTTTCCCAACGTCCCCCATCCCTCCCAACTAAACACTATATTTCTTGTCTTAAATCAAAAAAACAAGCTAACCCTCTCTCGCCATAACCTTCACGATTTCTTCCAACAACCTTCCATTCCCGAATCTTTCCTGTTCTTCAAAATACATCAAAAAAAAAATCTTCCTTGTCTCCTTTTGATCTCCACACCTCCTGAAACCATCTCTCTCTCTCTCTCTCTCTCTCTCTCTCTCTCTCTCTCTCTCTCTCTCTCTCTCTCTCTCTCTCTCTCTCTCTCTCTCTCTCTCTCTCTCTCTCTCTCTCTCTCTCTCTCTCTCTCTCTGTCTCTCTGTCTCTCTCTCTCTCTCTCTCTCTCTCTCTCTCTCTCTCTCTCTCTCTCTCTCTCTCTCTCTCTCTCTCTCTCTCTCTCTCTCTCTCTCTCTGTACTTTTCATCGACCCAGCAGCTTCACACTGCGTTTACCATTCCGAATTCACCACACACTTCCACGATTTTACTTCAACCTTCCCTTTTCCAAATCTTATGCAATCCTGATTTAAAAAAATAATTTCACTTTTGACTATCCACCTCCTATAGCCAAGCTGTTCGGGTTAGCCTTCTCCCATAACCACGTGATCTGTTTACACCCCCTGCGTTTACCGATCCAATTTCACCATTCACCTTACGATTTATTCTACAACACTTCCATAACCTAATCTGATGAAAACTCTCTCAAACAATAATAATAATAATAATAATAATAATAATAAAAACGATCTCTTACAATGCTTCATCTTCCTCTTTCACACGTGTGGTTCTCTTTACTGTATCATAATGCACTCCTCTTCTTCTATTTACACGGACTGCTCTCAATTCGACCTTTCCTTCATACCTTGCCAAAAAAATCCAACTGTAACAGCATTACTTCTCTCCATTCTCTGAATTTGCCTTTATTGCATCCATCAAGAAACGTGTTAAATCGCATCTCCAACCGAAAACTTTAAAAACCCCAGTTTGCTATGAATGTTCGCCTTCCATTAACCATTCTTTTTTTCCATTTTCAGTGCCAACTCACCCCTCTCACCCCTCACTCTCAAAGCAACCACCCCACTCTTCTCCCTCCAAGCCTCCCTCTCACCTCTCTCAAAAACTCCCTCCTCACCTTTCTCCCTCAATTTTGCCCACTAACCCTTCTCGCACCATTCACCCCTCCTCACCCTTCTCAAAGTTTCCCCCTCCTCTCATCCACAAAGCTGCCTCCTTCCCTGCCCTCTCAACTCCATCTCATCACTCCACATCCTCAAATCCTCAACTGTCTTCTTCCCCTCTCTTCCCCCCTCTCCCCCAGCACCACAGAGCCTTTTCTCCTCCTCATCCGGCCCCCTCCCCAAGCTATTCTGCAATCCCCCACATGCCTTCAACAACCCTCCTTTCCTCCCCCCCCCTAGTCCTACCTTCCCCTCCCCTCCCACCCCCTGCACCCAAAGCCTCCTCCCCTCCCTCTTCATTAACAGTGTGGACGTCAAATATCCGGGGCCTTCACTCAAACCTTTCAGATCTTTCCATACAGGTTGCCACTGACAAACCAGACATAATCTGCCTAACAGAAACTTTCCTTCCCCAAGACGTGTCTGACTCCCAAGTATCTCTCCCTGGTTACTCCCTCCTCCGGTATGACAGATCTGAGCCTCGCCCTGGTGGAGGAGTTGCTCTCTTCATCAAACACTCTATTCCTCACTCTCCATGCACTGCCCTCACTCCCGCACACCCCCAGGAATACTTCTGGCTACGGCTTCCCATCCACTCCCACCTCATGCTTATACTGTATGTGTACTGTACCGTCCACCAAACAGTGATGACTCCATCTACACCTCACTATCTGAAAACATGGACCAACTTCTATCTTCTCATATGTGGCGACTTCAATTGTCATCATACCAGTTGGCTCGGTGTGGGTACCTCTCTCACCTGTCATGGTACTTCAGAAAAAGCTTTCTGAGACTCATTGGGACTGACTCAATCGGTCAACTTCCCGACCCGGATCTCAACCAATGGTACTCCATCTCTTCTGGATCTGATTTTGACAAATTCCCCTGACAATATCTGCTGCTCTTTCTCTGCTCCAATTGGTTCTTCTGACCACGTCCTTGTCAAAGTGGACATCTCTCTAGCTATTATCAGAGAACCACCTCACCGCTGTCGAGTCTGGCATTTCACTCAAGCCGACTGGCAGGGTCTCCAAGCAGCCATCAAACTTACAGACTGGTCTCCTATCACTACTTTCTCAAACATCAACTCATCCTGGGAATCATCCTGGGAATCATTCAAATCATTCAAAGAAACTTGCTCTCCCTCATGCACAGATTTATCCCCTCTCGTCTTCAGTTATCCTACCCTTCCTCCCGCCCTTGGTTTACTGAAGCTTGTGGTGAGGCAGTTGTCCTGAAACAACTTGCCTTTGCCTCATGGAAAACAAACCCAACTGAGGGTAATCTCAGTTCCTTCCATGAAGCTCAAAACAAGTGTGTATCTACCCTCAGGAGAGCCAGAAAACAACATCTTTCTCAGCTCAAGTCTGAATTTTCAAACCTCTCTCCCTCCTCAAAATGCTAATGGCATCTAATCAAATTTGTTTATGGTGTATGTCCCCCCCTCCAGCCCCTCCCTTACCTCAAATGGCCGCCCTGCTGATACCGCACGTGAAATACCTGAATGCCTAAACTCGGTGTTTGCAGGTAAATCTTGTGTCCAAAACCATCACTTTCTCTACCCACCTTACCCAGTCGCACCCAACTGTCCCGGGACTCTGTGTCCTTTTCTCCTGACAAGATGGAGAGCTTGCTGTCAAACCTCAACTCAGATTCTGCAACCAGTCCAGACGGCATCAGCCCACGTGTCCTAAAAACCTGCTCTTCTGCTCTTGCTCCCTCTCTCTCTGTTCTATTCACCCTCTCATTTGCTCAAGGTCATCTGCCATCTACTTTGAAATCAGCAAACATCACTGCCCTGCATAAAAAGGTGCAAAAATAGATCCCTGCAAATACAGACCAATCGACCTTCTCCCAATCATCAGCAAGGTTATGGAATCCATCATCGCTTCAGACATTAAATCCTTCCTCTTCTCCAATGGCTTGATTTCCGATCATCAATTTGGTTTCAGACCAGGTCACTCGAACCTGGATATGCTACTTCTGCTCTCCCAACAATGGATGGAGGTCCTCAATGCCAGACAGGAAATCCAAGCCGTATCCCTGGATATATCACGTGCTTTTGACACAGTCTGGCACCCTGCCCTGCTCACCAAACTCTCTTCCCATGGTATCCAAGGCCATCTCCACTCATGGCTCGCAGACTTCCTCTCCTGTCACAGTCACCGTGTGGCCCAAAATGGAGTTCTTTTATCCCCCCTTCCTGTCCAGGCTGGAGTTCCTCAAGGTAGCGTTCTGGGCCCTTTTCTTTTTCTGATTTTCATCAATGATCTCTCCGACTCTCTGGAAAATCCTCTATATCTCTTTGCTGATGACTTCACCATCTGCCGTACCATCTGTCATCCCTCAGACCAGCAAGCAGCAGCTTCTTCGCTCACTGCAGATCTGGGTAAAATCACAAACTGGTCCAACACGTGGAACATGTTTTTCAATCCGGACAAATCTCACACTCTCACTATGTCTCTTCGAAAGGACCGTTTAGAAAACCCCCCCATCCACTTTCTCAAAAATCCTCTGGAAGAAGTCCTTTCTTTCAAGCTTCTGAGTCTCACTATCTGCCATGACCTTTCCTGGGAAAGCCACATTTCCAACCTGGCCTCCAAAGCCGGTCGCCGACTGGGAATCCTCCGTCGTGCAAAGTCCTTCCTCGGCCCACCTGAGCTCCTGACCACTTACAAAGCTTTGGTCCACAGCCTGATGGAGTACTACTCTTCCTTTTGGGCTGGTGCTCCTGCCTCTCACCTTTCTCAGCTTCATGCTGTGGAAACCAAGGCATTTCGGATCATTGGTATCTCCCGCAATGAGGCTGAGTCTTTGGGCCTCTCACTCTCTCACCGCAGGTTGGTCGGTGGTCTTTCTGTCTTCTACCGTCTCCTCTCCAGCCTTGCCCCCCCCCCCCCGCTCTCTCTGCGATTTGTCCCCACCACATTTCCACAGGGCGCTCAAGGTCCGCCAACAACCCCCTTTTGGTAAAACTACCAAAATCACGAATCACTGCTCACCTTCACTCTTTCATTCCTCTTTGTTTCCCACCTTTGAATAAACCCCCTCACTCTATTCAATCCCATTCATCCCTCCAGGCCTTCAAAACAGCTGTTCACCTCCACCTCTTATCATCCCTCATCCAAATCCTCGATCTTTTCTACCCCCGATAATCCACCCAAGCCTACCTCCTTCAAATTCCATGCTTTCCTTCCTGAAAGTCCCTGTAATGTCCATCTTGTAATGTCCCCATGTTCCCTGCCCCATCCCTTTCCCTTCCACAGTGTGCTCTTCCGAGTGCCCTTCTAGTTTTTTTTTTATGTCTGATAATGGAAGGGGCATTAAAATGAAGCTCTTGTGGCAAATTGTGTTGAGGAAGCTGAACTGCTGTCATGGAGTTTGCAGGTTCAGACCTGATTGAATGTAGCGTTATTAAGCATATGGAATATACGTTTTTGTAAAGCAAGCTCCTTCCTGGGGAGAAATTCCACGTTGCTCTCAGATTGTCAAATAAAACCCATGCTGACTAACTAATGACCGACCATCAGAGAGAGAGAGAGAGAGAGAGAGAGAGGAAGTATCATTCTTGGCTTGGTCTGATCTGCATGCGACGCCAAGCTGTACTTCATGGTTGACCGTTAAATTCCACTGCAAGGCGATGTGGGATTGGTAGCAAAATCCTACAAACAGGTTGATTCATTCACCTGTATTTAAAAATATCTCTATGGCAGTGAAGCAGCATTTTGGATACAATTGCTTGCTATGATTCCTCACAGCCATTCAAATGATACAGTGTCATAAACCATTGTTACGATGATCAAAAGTCACAAACAAATTGCTCTCCTCCTCAGATCTATAACAGTATCCTCATCATCCAGTTTTGGGGTTTTCTTTGCTTTGTTTTTGCATTAAATTATTAATTCTTCTTGAGAAGCACACTGGCCTCTATATCGTTATGTTGTAATGCGCACCACACAGAGCGTTACCTGACTTGAACCTGGAGATGCCGGAATTAACACTCCCCCCCCCCAAGTTGTCTTGAGCTTAGACCAGTGGTCCCCAACCTTTTGATCCCATGGGCCGCATTCACTACTCCCAAGGATGTTGGGAGCCAGAAAAAAAATTGATGCATTTTATTGAGTTTTATTGATACATTTTAGTGATGCAAATTGATTTGATTCCTCCCGGCGGTAAGCGGTAGTGGCCGACAGCGGCATTGCGTAAACCCCTTTAAAATTGCTACATGGAAATGTGTTTTGATTGGAAAGTCCTCACGGGCCGCAGTATAGGGCTCTGCGGGCCGCAGGTTGGGGGCCAATGGCACAGAGGCTTGAATTTAAACTTGAGCGTGCTGAATGGGGAACATCAGGGAACATCAGGATTCTCAATTTGATTACACAGGCCGAGAATGTAACTTGCGTGTGCCCGCTGATCATTTGTTCACTCCAGGAGAAGCGATTAATCCCACAACCACCGGAATAAAGAAGTCAAATATAAAGTTTAAGAAAATGAATCAATGAAAGCAAGGAAGGGAGAGTAAAACAACAACAACAACAACAAAAGAAGATGAAGGAGAAAAAGCCTTCAAGATCGAAAAATTAATCACGTTTATTAACGATACAGATCCAGGCCTCGTCTCACTTACCGTATCCTTATTGACACAGACACACTCAAGATAGTGATTGGACACATGGAAGGAAGACATTGGTTAGAAGATGCGGGGGGGGGGTGGGGGATTGTTCAGGCCTTGTCAAGGCGAGCGAGACGCCTTTGCCTCAGTTCAGTGAGGCGAGGAGGAAACAGTTTCCCCGCAAGTGTTGTGTTGTGAGGTTGAGCCGGGCGAACATGCTGCTGATGTCCCCACTATCACAGGACTGGTTCTTCCTTTTGCCGGCGTGGCCCAAAAAGAACCCCGGCAATGCTTCAGTAGGGAGTCCTGCTGAGGACTTCTGTGGAGAGGTTGAGAGAACCTGCACATTCTCCTCACCCTGTGAAGGTCGTGGCTCAAGTGTTCCAATGCAGACTTCATCTTGGGATTCCTGACTCAACTGCCGATTCTCATCCAAAATTCGGTTCATAACCATCCCTCGTGTGACGTCCCCAGGCATGCCCATCGATCAACTGGCTAAAGCACAGCTTTGGCTCAATTCAAAAAATTTGGCTCGAAAACGCACGCTCCCTTCAGACCAAGAGCTGTTAGTCGCAAGACTGGTGAGAAGAAATGGGAAAACTGTATTGTAATGTGGAAAGGGATCATGTTAAGACAGATCACGTTAAGACTTTCGCATGGACCATGTGGGTGCGTCGGTTAGATTCCCAAAAGGCACAATAGCACGATAACTGAACTTTGCAGGACATCATAATGGACGCTTTCAAGGTGCCAAGAGCAGGCGTGGTGGTTATGCTATTGCTCGCAAAGGACCGCAAGATCGATGGCCTTGTGTTCTGCAGAAGAAGGTCCTGGATGGGGGATGAGGTGAGTGGGGGTAGGCAGAGTTGGATGCTCTGGGAAAGCACCACCCCAATCCAGTGGATAGCCAATGACAGGACCCACCGCCTGGAGTGGTGGTCCCAGAGTTTATGAGAGCCATGGCAACCCTGCACACGGCAGTTGCAGCTGGACTCTCAAGAGAGTAACATCTCTCTCTTTGCTTTTGTCACTGCCTGAGGAGGGTGTGTTGGAGAAATTCTTCCCTCTGATTGGCCGCCATCTTTTTTATCATCATTCGTCCTCTCCTCTTCTGCCAGAGCCACACTTTGTCAGCCACGTTGGCTTGCATGACCACAGTGACCTGCATGCCACCAGCTTCATGCCTGCTCAAGCCCTCACCTGACCCTTTTTGTGTGAATTCGGTATTTGGCACCACAGTGGGTTATTTCTTTTCATTGTACATATGTTTGTGTGCCTCCCTACTCGTTTGTCCTTTGAGCGCCTGGTCTCTTCCGGTTATTTATTATTACCGTCTTGTCTCTCCCCTCCCATATACCTTTTAATAAACCATTTTAATTTTAAGGAAGTGTTTGTTTAGCTGTCTTTTTCCTCATTTCACCACCAGGTTCGGCTGTGTTTGGGTGAACCTTGGGGAATATCAGGTCAGGTCAGGTAAGATATGGGAGCATGCGCCAGAGCAGCGCGTTGCTGCGTCCACTTTCCGCCGGCACTCCAGGGGCCTCTGGCTGGCCATCCCCCAGGCAGATGTCTGCCCATCCCCATCTCCTTGAGATGCCGATCAACCTGTTGCAATGACGAGGCACGTGGTCGGCCCATTGGCCTCCTCCACTCACGAGGCTCCCTCACTGAGAGAATCGGGTGAGCAGGATCAGCGTCAGGAAAACGAGCCACATGTCCATACAGCCCCAGCTGACGCTCACGGACTATGCAGGTAACAAATCTCATTTGAGTCTCTCCCAGCAACCGCTCGTTGGACACAAAGTCCGACCAGTGATAGCCAAGGATTCTCCGAAGAGACCTGGTACCAAAGGAATTAAGTCTCTGTCTCAGATTCCTGGTCAGAGTCCAAGTCTCACATCCATAGAGCAAGACTGGAACCACCAAGGACCTGAAGACTTGTACTTTCATCCTCCCGCACAGGTACCGGCAGCGCCACACCCCATGATCCAGTGAATCCATGATTCCCCAGGCTCGACCCAGACGTCTATTGACCTCTGACTAATTGCCAGTTGAGACATTAATATCACTGCCAAGGTAAGTGAATCTCTCCACGACCTCAACATCTTAGCCACAAACAGGTACAGACAGGACAGCAGCATCCAAGATGTCATTGAAAGCCTGGATCTTAGTTTTGACCCAGGAAACCCGTAATCCCAGCGGCTGCGACTCCTCATTCAGCACCTCGAGGGCCCCCAAAAGGATGTCTAAAGTCTCCGCAAAGATGACTGCATCATCTGCGAAATCAAGGTCAGAGATCTTGACATTCCCAAATGATGCATCACAGCTTAATCTCTCCGACAGCTTCCCTAGAATCCAGTCCATACAAGTGTTCAAAAGTGTGGTGGCCAGTACACACTCCTAACGAACTCCAGTAACAACTGGAAATAAGTCAGAGATGGTACCACCACATCTCACAGCACTCTCAGTACCAGAGTAGAGTTCAGACATCAGATCGATCAGTTTTTGTGGCACCTCACGAAGACCTAGAATCCTCCAGAGGGCATCCCGATTCGCTGAATCGAACGCTTTACAGAGATCAACATAAGCTGCAAGCAGCCCCTGCTGAAACTCGCGTCTGCGTTCGGTGAGGACACGAAGAGCAAGGATACGGTCAATCATTCACCTCTTTGGTGTAAAGTCTGACTGCTCTGGATGCTGGTGCTCAAGCAGCTGGGTGTCCATATCCAAACACCCTCCTCACCAAGAAACCTGGTGGGGGAGATGGTTTAGTCACCAACAACCCAACCATGGAACAGGTTAGTACAGGTTTACATGATACCTGCAGCAAGTTCCAGATCTGATCTGGCCTGACCTGACATAAGTGGTAATTGAACAAAATAACTTTAACACTGTTTCAGAATCCGTGGACAGCCTTCGGCCGTCTGGCTCAGATGATCCATGTTAACGCGTGTCGGACGCGATAGTATTAATGAAAGGAAATTAATGAGGAATAAGCACATTTAACGTTGAAAAATACAAAGCGATGGAGGAGAAAGACCAGGTTCCACTAAACACGATCCAGGAGATGTTGGAGATGTGAGGAGATGTTGTGGGGTTAATAAGGGTAGAAAAGATAATGGTCATGGTTCTGGATTGGGGACAATGTGAGATGGTGCTGAACAGCTGTCTTGAAGACCTAGTTTTGGATTTGTGAATTACTAGTAGTAATGCATCGTGATGCTTCCATTTCACATTGTAGACAAATTTTATTGTTTTGATACAAACTGCATGCCTGGTGTTGGCTCAATGGATAGGGTGGTGGGCTTGAGATCCTATGGATCCTGAGTTCAAACCTCATTCGGCTGTTGAATTTATACAAGGTGGGGTTGACTCTGCCTGTCATCCTTCCGAGGTCGGCAAAATGAGTGCCAGCTTGCTGGTATCCTGCGTCGGAGTGGCGACCCGTCCAGGATTGTGTCCAATAACCAAGGAGACCGCTTCGGCAGCACCAACGCTCTGCACAGAGTCTGGTCCCAATGGATGGATGTATACAAACGGCCGAAAAAGTCTTTATTTCAGTGTACTAGGTTTGTCACGGAGCAATCTATCGGCTAAAAAAGATGCATCGTCATCACATTATTACTTATA
The DNA here is from genome assembly GCF_056783735.1 of Eptatretus burgeri. NCBI lineage: Eukaryota > Metazoa > Chordata > Myxini > Myxiniformes > Myxinidae > Eptatretus > Eptatretus burgeri. The sequence continues at coordinate 63,524,071 of NC_140975.1, read as the reverse complement.
GTGTACATTTTTAATACTGGTGAGTGCTGTTTTTGGAGTAACCAGAATTCCAATGAAGACACGAATATGCGAAGGTCCATTTTATACCTCAAAGCCAAGACCTTCTCGGTTCCAGGACGCAGACATGAGCTCATTCAGGACTTGCATTTTATTCCTCGACACACACACACACACACACACACACACATATTGCAGTTTCCTGCAAGGCACACCAAGCGATCGAGATGTCCTCTGGAATTAAAATCGCATTGAGCACACCATCTGAAGTCCCAGAAATAGAGTATATCTATAAGAAAGGTTAATTGGAGGGGTTGTCGGTAATTACCACTTATAATTTAAAGAGTTTAGTGCAATCATCACCGCCTTTTATAAACTGTAACGGCCTTGCATGCATGTGTTAACCTCTGTCTGCTGCTGAAATGGCAATGCAGATTATAAAATGTGTATCATTTGATACGATTAGTCAGAATGTGTTATAAGTGGCTACATGAAAATTACGTGTGGTGCGAAGAATGGTCTTATGAAGAAAAGAAAAAAAAAATTAACTTTTTCTCAAAAATTCCAGGAACATTTAAGATGCTGTTCATTACCGGGCCGCTTCTACGATGCTTGTGTAGCAGTTGATGTATTACATGCTCAGCCAAAGGAGTGCAAATGGAGGAGTCCATTCAAATCCATTGGGACCATACTCTGCGCAGAGCGCTGCCAAGGCGGTCTCCTGGGCTAGTGGGCACAATCCTGAACGGGTCGCCACTCCGACGCAGGATACCAGCAAGTTGGTACTCATCTTGCTGACCTCAGAAGGATGGCAGGCAGAGTCAACTCCACCTGGTATTAATTCAACAGCAAAGCTGGATTTGAAATTATAACCCTTGGATCCCAAGCCTGCGACCCTAACCATTAAGCCAACACCAGGTATATGTGGAGGAGTATGGAACTGAAATTGGATCGACCTGGCTTTGTTACCTCCACCACCGAAGGTGGAAGGAGGTTATGTTTTCACCCTTCTTTTCTGTTTGTCTGTCTGTGTGCAGGATATCTCAAAAAGTTGTGGACGGATTCGGATGAAATTCGGTGGACAGGTTGTGTGTGTGTGTGTGTGTGTGTGTGTGTGTGTGTGTGTGTGTGTGTGTGTGTGTGTGTGTGTGTGTGTGTGTGTGTGTGTGTGTGTGTGTGTGTGTGTGTGTGTGTGTGTGTGTGACAAGGATGAACTGATTCAATTTTGCTGAAGATCCGGATCCGGATCCGACGACTAGAATTTTTATAGTGATTCTTCACAATTGAGAGATGGGGCCCAAAACAATAAATAGGGTGATGTGTGGGTGTGTGACAAGGAAGAATTGATTCGGTTTTGGTGAAGATCCGAATCTGGATCTGGATTCGAGAATTATTTAATTTCTAAAGTGATTCTCCACCATTGAGAGATTATGGCCAAGAACGACATCGCACTGTGTAGCATGATATTTAAAAATTGTTTTGGGCCCGATATGTTCTCGTGGATCAGACATTATGTGGCGGGGGTATGCGCTCTACCGAGTGCCCTTCTAGTTTTCTTTGTTTTGATTTCATCTGACAACTTGTCTCCCCACACATGCAGCTTTGTCTGTTTTCTAGGAATGTACATATAAGTTCTCTTTTCAAGTTTATTGATTTCTCCTGTTGTCACATTTGATGAGTTCCCTTACAAGTAACTTCAAAACAAGGCCCATTAAGTCTCACAATAGTTGCAAACCTGTGGTTTATTATCAATTTTTAAATGTTGAGCATCAAGCAACGAAGCAGCAGATACCATTTAAGTCTGTGGTATGACTTTGACAGGGTTCAAGCCACCGACCTCCCAGACTCAGAACAGACATTCTAACCATCACACCACCGAGTCTGGTTGATTGCAGAGGATCTTCCTTGAACCACAGATATTGTTTTTTTTTTTTTTAAATAGCTCGGTTAAAATCACTTTCACTGTTTAAAAAAAGAAATCTTCTGAAGACTTTTCCAATTTCCATTTTTAAGGTAAAACTTTTCCGCCAAATTATCCTCAACATCAAAGTGATAAGGCGGGGACGAGATCCATCCGTTCATGCAACGGAATCACATCCTAGACGCAGGAGATCTTGGATATCCCTTTCTGATGACAATCGACTTATCGTAGATATGATGGACTCACAATGAAGAGTAGATCATCTTTCATCCTTTTTATTCCTCAGCAGATGATCGCACTCGCAAGGAATGGCACCAGACAGCGAGCATCATGGCCAGCTGTGGTGACCACCGTCCTCGCCTTCGACTGGGCCATCACCGGAGCACCTTCCACGGTGACCAAACTCATCACTTCACATTTCAACGATGTCGCAGGCAGCCGGACTGCATTGCAGAATCAGTATTACCATTCATATGTGAATTAACTGTCATGAAATGTAGTTGTGAAGTTTAGTAAATGTATTTTTAGAGAGCGTCTGGATGAGATTAGAGTGAGTGAGTGATGGATTATTGTTGCAAAATTATTGCGAAATGCTCGTGAAGGAATAGGTAATGGCAATCGTGTTGAAAATGACAAATGCTGTGGAATGATGGAGAAATGCACAACGGAATGAGGTGAATTTTTGTCCTTCCCGCAATTTGCCTGTCAAGTTATATTGAATGAATCGATGATATGTGTCATTTAGAATGAATGGAGGGACAGAACATCAATCAGAATGAGTGAGGAGATGCCGGTATATCGGTCGAAATGAGGATGGTGATGGAATGTCAGTGAAAATAAGGGAGAAAATCATCGAGCATCCAATCCAGTAGTGAGAATATCCGAGGATATCAGGGAAGATTGAGAGAACGATACAAAATGTTAAAGAGAATGAGAGGGAAGAAGAAAGTGGTGGTCGTCCTAAAGAAGGAATTAGGAGTGAAATTGAATTCAAATATGAAACGAGTGGAAAAAATGAAGTATATATCATTGTAGTTTTTGGGGTTTAGGCCCACAAAGCAAAACAGCCATTTTCCCTGGAAACAAAAAAAGAAGAAAGTCTACACTGTGATGTATTGTCATTTAAAACGAATGGAAATATAAAATTAGTTGAAAGCACAAAGCTGAGAGATATCAGGTGATCAGGTTGGTTGAGGCAAACAGCCAGTCTGTCGATTTGAAGTTCTCGTTAACGTGTGCAGAACTGTTTCTTTCACGTAAAACGAAGAGTTATCAGTTTTGAATGCAAATGCGAGAGCAATAAATGGATTTTACAGATTCGGTTGAAAATCCACCTAGTGGTTATGAAGATCCTTAGATTTGTGTTACGGATAAAGCTGAAGGTTGTAAGTCCAAGGTCTTGCGGGAGGGTGGTGGTGGTTCCGCCTTGACAGAGAAATGTGGGTGCTCACAACAAGTCCGGAACGTTTCTAAGGTGTAGCGAAGAACCAATCCTGGACAGGTCACCGCTACATCACGGAGGTATTTTGGGGAACAAGGAGAGGTAGGGAGGGCAAGAGGGAGTAGTAGTAAAATAAAATAAATTGGCCTCACGGGAGTTCCAATAGCACAAAGGGGAGCTGGAATCATCATTGATCGCATATATTTATTTTTTGGATCTCGGCTTACTGTAGATGTCTCCACCATTACTTGACTTGAGATTCAATAAGAAAATTTTGTTAGTTATCTCTCTATTCTGAGTTTGCCTCCAGGCATTATTTACTCATCAAATGGCCATTTCTGCTGGCTTTTCAACATGTCATCCATTGGGCCCAACCCATAAAATTCGACCTGTACCATCGTCCCGCCGCGATTCTCAGTCTTGATGAAAGCTCGGAGCATCTTCTGTTGCCCAGCCAGTGCGGTTTTGTACAGTCGGTGTTGATTTGTCTGTTTTTTTTTTTTGTTGTTTTTTATTTTTAACTTCTTACCTAGGTGAGGATGCTGTATATAATATTGATTTCCTCGGCCCAGTACACGAAGGTGTCTTGTGCTTGTAAATACTTCTGCTCTGAATTGGTTGCAAATCAACAATTGCACTAACTTTTTGGCTCATAATTGGCCATAAAAAGGACTATGCTTTTAGTGTAAATATGGAATTAATATGAACAAATGTGACTTTGCATAAAGTTTTTTCAGCGTTTAACGCAACCTTGGTGTGCATAGTCTGTTTTATTGGAATTATTATGCTGCATTGCTGTCCTTTAATATTGTAAATTCTTGACTCCTTGTTTGAGAATAATGTCGAAAAGGAAATGAATAATTGCACAAAACTTTTTACATTGCTTTTAATAAACATTTTAGTGAGATTGTAAGTTTGTTGCACAATGCCAGGTTTCATTTCAAACACACACACACACACACACACACACACACACACACACACACACACACACACACACACACACACACACACACACACACACACACACACACACACACACTTACACGTGGATACTTGAGACCGAATAGATCAGCATCCATTTAATGAAACTCACGCCCATGTGGAGATAGTAGTCAACAACAGCAACTTGAACGCACCCACTCCTCCACACATATATGTGCACACACTCATATATACATATACAAGCCGGTAGGCGACATGGCTGCTCGCTCTAGATGGAAAGCTGGCCGACGCGACTAGCCGATATTCATGTACATGCCTAGCAATCAATTTAGCACAATAAATATGATTATCACAGCCCTCTTAGTTTGCACCCAGAAACCTGCCTTGTGAAATTTCAGGCATGTTTCCAAAGAGACTCCAACAAATGGCAGCCCTGGTAATTCCATTTATCTATTCGCTAAAGATTTTATTTTTTTATATGATGCTGTAAGACATTCTCCTTGGGCACAAAAAAACAGGTCCCTCGGAGGTCCACTTTCGGAGGTATTGATTTTTTTTGTACAGTCCACAATAAGTGTATGATGTACGATAAAGTATTTTAGCTGTTGCTAAGCAACGGAGGTGTGCAGAGCAACCATTCATTTTTGTGTACATGCGAGCTAGCCACATTGTACACATTTCACCCAAGTTTCATCAAAATCAGACTCTTTCTCGTGGAGATATTCGCAATTAAGCGTTTTTGAAATGTTCGACATGTACTCGCCCAAAATCTATTTCCTCCTACAAATATTTTTTGTTAGGGCTGCAAATTGGCATGAAGGGAGCAAGATAGATTGCGCACAGAACTCTAAGCTTCGATTTTTCGATTAATTTATTATTTTTATTTTTTTTCGATTTTTTGACCACTTTAAAGGGCCGTTGCTATGCCGTTGTTAGGGCCCGGGGTCACATATTCGAAAGCACACAATTCCCAGAAATATTGGTCCTACCTACCAAATTTCATTGGAATCAGTTGAGTGGTTTAGCCCCGAGGCTTGACCAACGTTTCGCGGACAGACAGACAGATGGAAATGTCCAGAATAAGGGTGCTCTAAGAGCAGCCAAATACTATATATATATCTCTATTATAATACCAAGCTTGCACACTAAAAACTCGGCTCGCCGTCACACGATCCCTATGAAATTGCTGTGGCACTTAGCGGACATGCTGACAATGTTTGGGAAGTCTTGGCGTTCCATAGTACCACTTGCATTTTGCACAATGCGTATTTTTGTCATTCCCCGTGTACGGTCTGTCGTCTGCTACCAGCTGTGTTGTACTGCTATCCTGTGCATGTGCACTGGTATCGCTAGTGTATATATATATATATATATATATATATATATATATATATATATATATATATATATATATATATATATATATATATATATATATATATATATATATAATACAGCTGTGTGTGTGTGTGTGTGTGTGTGTGTGTGTGTGTGTGTGTGTGTGTGTGTGTGTGTGTGAGACCGCTGTTTCTCGACAACCACTGGTCCGATCTAATTGAAACTTGCCAGATATATTGCTGGGGCCCTGAGGATGTGCCTTTTCAAGGTTTGATATTAATCGGACAAGTGCTTCCCAAGTTATGGACATTTATTTACCAACCAATGACAAGACACGTTGTGTGGGCGTGGCCGATGGGGGAAGGGAACCTCAGCCGTGTTACAACGTACGGACTTCCGGAGAGTGATGACTTCGTGTATTCTGATAATTTCTCGATTTCTTATGCGCATTTATAGATAAACACAATGCCCCAAGTTATGATCGTTTTCATATTAGACGGTGCATAAGTTTCTGTAACATCAGAGTGAACTGGTATGCTCCGAACCAGGAAGTAAATAAATAAAAAATTTTGCCCGAACGTTTTTTTTTTTTTCCTCTTTTCTTCTCTTCTCTTCTCTGTGTTTTTCCTTGCGAAAAGGCAAAATATGTTCGTGCTCATTGAATAATTGGCCATTAAAACTAATAATTTATCAAAACGTTGGAAGATCCAGCAGCCTCCTCATTCTTGCCCTGGACGAGGAAACAAAGAAGCGCCGTTTCCTCAGCAATGTTCTTTATGAAGAGGTGCTAACGAGATAAAGGTGTGTATGAAGAGGTGCTAACGAGATAAAGGTGTGTATGAAGAGGTGCTAACGAGATAAAGGTGTGTATGAAGAGGTGCTAACGAGATAAAGGTGTGTATGAAGAGGTGCTAACGAGATAAAGGTGTGTATGAAGAGGTGCTAACGAGATAAAGGTGTGTACAATGTACATGGAGACAATTTTTATTATTATTTATTTTTGAAGAAAAATTGTTCCGAAAATAATTTATCAAAAAAAGTGCACAACTTTTTTGGTTTCCAATTGTTAAAATGTTGTGGTGTGTGTGTGTGTGTGTGTGTGTGTGTGTGTGTGTGTGTGTGTGTGTGTGTGTGTGTGTGTGTGTGTGTTCTGCACATAAAACAAAACGTTTTCTCTATGCTAACTCCCCTACCCCCACCCTTCTCTCTCTCTGTCCCATCCTTGCTCTCCCCCCTCCCAATACAGTGCAGCATCTCTCTCTCTCTCTCTCTCTCTCTCTCTCTCTCTCTCTCTCTCTCTCTCTCTCTCTCTCTCTCTCTCTCTCTCTCTCTCTCTCTCTCTCTCTGTGTCTCTGTGTCTCTGTGTCTCTGTGTCTCTGTGTCTCTGTGTCTCTGTGTCTCTGTGTCTCTGTGTCTCTGTCTCTCTCTGTCTCTCTCTGTCTCTCTCTGTCTCTCTCTGTCTCTCTCTGTCTCTCTCTGTCTCTCTCTGTCTCTCTCTGTCTCTCTCTGTCTCTCTCTGTCTCTCTCTGTCTCTCTCTGTCTCTCTCTGTCTCTCTCTGTCTCTCTCTGTCTCTCTCTGTCTCTCTCTGTCTCTCTCTGTCTCTCTCTGTCTCTCTCTGTCTCTCTCTGTCTCTCTCTGTCTCTCTCTGTCTCTCTGTCTCTCTGTCTCTCTGTGTCTCTGGACGGCGGTTATGTCTGGGCAGTGTTTGTCTCAAATATGTCTGGCTGGTATTTATCTCTGCACGTGTGTGGATGGTATTTATCTCTGCACGTGTGTGGATGGTATTTATCTCTGCACGTGTGTGGATGGTATTTATCTCTGCACGTGTGTGGATGGTATTTATCTCTGCACGTGTGTGGATGGTATTTATCTCTGCACGTGTGTGGATGGTATTTATCTCTGCACGTGTGTGGATGGTATTTATCTCTGCACGTGTGTGGATGGTATTTATCTCCGGACGTGTTCGGATGGGAGTTTGGCTCCACATGTGTTCGGGCGGTGTTTATGTCTGGACAGGAGCTTGGTCTCCGGACGCATCGGGGCAGTGTTTTTTTTATTGACACATCGGGGCAGTGTTTGTCTCCAGATGCGTCGGAGCGGTATTTGTCTCCATACGCGTTGGGGCAGATTTGTCTCTGGACGCATCACCGTGGTGTTTGTCTCTGGACGTATCGGGGCGGTGTTTGTCTCCAGATGCGTTGGGGCAGATTTGTCTCTGGACGCATCACCGTGGTGTTTGTCTCCATACGCGTTGGGGCAGATTTGTCTCTGGACGCATCACCGTGGTGTTTGTCTCCAGACGCATCGGGGTGGTGATTGTTCCCAGATGCTTCAGGGCAGTGTTTGTCTCCAGACACGTCGTGGCGGTGTTTGTTTCCGGATGGCTTAGTTCTGGATGCGTCCGGCGGGTTTTGTCTCTGGGCCGTCCTTTCTCCCCTATCCTCCTCACTCCAACCCCCCTCCCCCCTCCCGGAGTCTATGGCAACGTTTGTTCGAGCATCTCTCTCCCCTCCCCATTCCTCACTCCCTCCCTTCCTCACTACCCTCCGAGCTCCAACCCACCCCTTCTCGCTCCCCCTCTTCATATCTCTGGCCTCTTAACTCCCCCTCCCTCTTCACTCCCCCTTTTCTCCTCTCTTCCCCCCTCTCTCTTCTCCCTCCCCTCCCTCATCTTTCTCCACTCCCCCCCCCACCCCTCTAATATTCCCATCAGCGAAGAGACGGGTATTTGCTCGTGTTATGTATGTTTTTTTTGTGCCAAAGAGTAAAAAGACAAATTGCTTAGCTGGAGACTTTGCCACTGCAGTTTTTTCTGAAATTTGTCGCTTTCTACGTAAAATGCTCGTGAAAGGTTTTGTATCATCACTCTGATAAAGTTCTTCTGATGATCCTTTTATTATCTGTCGTTCTGTATCAGCAGCTCGTGTTTCTGGCATGAGGTTATTTTTAGCTGAACTCCGCACACAGACATCACAAGTCGACACTGGGATGTAGAGCACGCACAGAAATCTGTTCATCAGAGTGAGATCAGTGAATGGTTGACGACTCCGAAAGTTCTTGAACAGTTTAAAGTTTATTTTCGTGCACGCTCTTCAAAGGAAGGTCGATGGAATCGTTGTACTACTCGAACCATTAATTGCAGGTAAGAGAGTGTTTTGTGATGGTGCACCACATTGTGTACCTGACATCACTGAATCCCGCACTTGTGGACCAGGAAAGATCCCCTTGACTACCTTTCCAAAAAGAGGAGTCCGCCGTCGTGTTCCCAGTCTTGGCCAAATCATGAAATCATTTCCTTGGTTTCGGAGAGGGGCACCGCATCGGCGGCCGGCATAGCGGTACCCCCAGCAAATGATCCTGGTGCTCTGGCCATTTCAAGCTCCTCCATGAGCCTCGACTGTGTATGCAAAAAAATTAATACATTTACCCAGTCGGGGTACTTTTAATGAAACGCACTGATTTTACAAAATAAAGTAAAAGGTGCTCCACCAAAGGAGGTCTTTATTTATTTCATTAAAAAAAATTGATTTTGTGACCACCCAGTTTACTCGGCTGCGTTGCTTTGTGGGTTTTGCCCTAGGTAGTCCTTTACATATGAAAAGATGATAACGAGGAAGTTCCATCGACAAGATGCCAAGCAACATACCATGCCCGATGCAGAGCGATGGTGCTGCCGAAGCAGTTGCGAGACCACAATCCTGGTAAGGTCGACACTCCGAATTGGGAAGTCAAGGCAGGAATTTGTAATTTGTTCAGGGTGCCGGCGATAGCTCACCAACTCCAAGCGAAGGACACCGTGGGATCTTTAACGTGTCTGTGTCTGTGCCAGCAGACTAACTAATGCCAGCAGATAGGAAGTCCAGCTTGACGACCATCCGAAGGACGGCACACACATGAATGAATCACCCTGCCTGTGATACACCAGGATGACAGTTTATAACTGGGTCGGGATTCGAACCCAAGCAAGACAGCCCAGATGCGAGTATGCATTGCAACTCATTTTGTGACCCCGTTTCTTGATCTCCCACAAATGGTCATGACCTTGAGCATGTTGAACAGTTAATTAATTGTAATTACTCGTCTCATGCGATGCCGATTACTAACTCGTCTTTAACTTTGTGAAAGTTTCTAAAAAAAAAAAAAAAAAACCGACAGACAAACACCATGCACTCATTGATGTGCAGATACTGTGCCGGTTGCCTGTAGTTGACGCGTGGGTTTTGTAGTCTCTTGTGTCCGCGAAGCCGCTTGTCTTGTCCCCCATGTCGAGGGCATCTTGAAGCTGACACACAACATTTGACCAACATGGAATTTGAAGATATTGGTGGCAGTTCAAGCCAGGGCATCAGAGAGCAGAACATTTCCATTTTGTCTCCTTGCACCTCCCTCCCCTGGAAGCTTTCTCACTAAATCGAAAGGGACCTTCCATCGGACTCTCCGTCCAGCGATTCCAATCTCTGGCTAAATCGAGACCATTATATCATCATGGCGTCCTCCTGATGCCATTGTGGTGCCCGGAGCCGTAAATAGATATCCTGAGAAATCTTGCTGCCGTTCTCGCTTCGACATCAAGCTATTGTTTGAGATCTGGCCAGTTTGAGAGATCTGAAAAATAAATAAACAAACAAACCAAACCAACAAAACAAACAAAACCAACAAAACAAACCAAACCAAACCAAGAAACAAAACAAACCAAACCAAACAAACAAACCAAACAAACAAACTAAACCAACAAACTAAACCAACAAACAAAACAAACCAAACCAACAAACAAAACAAACCAAACCAACAAACAAACTAAACCAACAAACAAAACAAACCAAACCAACAAACAAACTAAAGCAAACCAAGAAACAAAACAAACCAAACCAAACAAACAAACTAAACCAACAAACTAAACCAACAAACAAAACCAACAAAACAAACCAAACCAACAAACAAACTAAACCAAACCAAGAAACAAAACAAACCAAACCAACAAACAAACTAAACCAACAAACAAAACAAACAAACCAAACCAACAAACGAAACCAACAAAACAAACCAAACCAGCCAGCCAACGAACCCACGATCACAACGGACAAAGAAGTAGATGTCCCATTGTGAGGAGTCTTGGTAGTTTGTACGATCTTTGAAACAACACCGCTCGTGACACAGCCCGACGAGCCCCAGCAGGCCACGTGATCACAGATCGTAACCTGTGACCTCCGGTGTTTGTTGGAGAGTTTTCCCGTGCCCGAAGTTTCGTTGTTGAGGGGGGTGGGAGGGGGGGCTCGGTTCTCGAATCGTAGTCCTGTAGTTCCATTAATCGTAGGACCAGTAGTGCAGCAGTAGCAACGTTGGGAGCTCAAGGGATGCGCCCGTTCGAACATCCATCCCCTAGAAGATCATCATATGTTGGGAGTGATGGAAGTTCCCTGATGCTGTGCCTCGGTCGTGCCTCGGTGATACAGATTTCCCATCGCGGCGATTTGCTGTGCATATTACACGCCTCGTATGTAATGAACGGCCGATTTGCTCCGTCGTGCATCGTGCGCCAAGGCGGCCAGCTCTCTCTCTCTCTCTCCATGTGCCTGGAATTAGCTGTGAGCCATTAGCAAGAGGCAGGAAAATGGCCTTTCCTCCTTGACGGTGATCAAACGGTCATTGCTGAAACAGCCCTTTGTAGTCGCATGGCCGAGAGCAGATGCTGGGAAGCGACGGAGATAAACGGTCGAGTTTCCCCTCGGTTGGTTTTAGTGGAGACGTTTTCAATTCTCGTGCTATCTGTGCCAAGGAGCCGGTGGGCCATTTGCCAAGGACCACCAAGACCAAGGGGGGAGGGGGTCTCGCGGTGCACCCTCGAGCTACAAAAAGGGTCTCCAAATTGAGTGGCCCAAATGTTGGGGGTCTAGTAGCCTGGTTTGAAGGCACAATGGTCGTGTTTCACAATCGTTACAGGGTGCTCTATTTGGTTTGCTGGTTTCCCGCTGGGAAACACGTTTCAGAGATGAGTTCAAAAAGGATTGGTTGGTGGACGTTGAAGATCCCACGGTCACATGGTGTCCGTGAAGAGTAGGCTTGCTCTCGCCGGCACCGTGGCCAAATTACCAATATTCTTGCTCTAACGACAGTCGAACATCAGGCCTGGCCATCCTGTTCGTGAAAGACTTGGGTCAAAACGTTTCCCTGGCCGAGTAAACAATCATTATAGCTATTAAATAATGAGTGGTAGTGGTTCTGGTTGTGGTTGTGGCTATATTTCAACAGCGTCCACTGCTGCCTCCTTTCACTGCCCTCTCACCTCCATCTCTTCACTCCACCTCCTCAAATCCTCAACTGCCTTCTTCCTTGTCTCTTGTCCCCCCTCTCCCCCAGCACCACAGAGCCTTTTCTCCTCCTTATTCGGCCACCTCCCCGAGCTATTCTGCAATCCCCCACACTCTTTCAACAACCTTACCTCCCCTGCCTTCGTCGCTTGTCCTATCCTCCCCCGACCCCCTCCCTCCTCCATCCCCTGCACCCAAAGCATTCTCCCCTACCTATTCATTAAAAGTGTGGACCTCAAATATCTGGGGCCTCCGCTCAAACCTTTCAGATCTTTCCATACAGGTTGCCACTGACAAACCAGATATAATCTGCCCAACAGAATCTTTCCTCCCCCAAGACATTTCGGACTCCCAAGTATCTCTCCCTGGTTACTCCCTCCTCTGGTGTGACAGACCTGACCTCGTCCTGGTGGAGGTGTTGCTCTCTTCATCAAAGACTCTATCCCTCACTCTCCATGCACTGCCCTCACTCCTCCACACCCCCAGGAATACCTCTGGCTACGGCTTCCCTCCACTCCCACCTCATGTTTATATGTGTACTGTACCGTCCACCAGACAGTGATGACTCCATCTACACCTCACTATCTGAAAACATGGACCAACTTCTATCTTCTCATCCAAACTCTCTCTTCCTCATATGTGGTGACTTCAAATGTCATCACGCCAGTTGGCTAGGTGTGGGTACCTCTCTCACCTGCCATGGCACTTCAGCAAAAACTTTCTGCGACTCATTGGGACTGACTCAATCGGTCAACTTCCCGACCCGGATCTCAACCAATGGTACTCCATCTCTTCTGGATCTGATTTTGACAAATTTCCCTGACAATATCTGCTGCTCTTCCTTCGCTCTAATCGGTTCTTCTGACCACATCCTTGTCAAAGTGGACATCTCTCTGGCTATTATCAGAGAACCACCTCACCGCCGTCGAGTCTGGCATTTCACTCAAGCCGACTGGCAGGGTCTCCAAGCAGCCATCGAACTTATAGACTGGTCTCCTATCACTACTTTCTCAAACATCAACTCATCCTGAGAATTCTTTCAAAGAAACTTGCTCTCCCTCATGCACAGATTTATCCCCTCTCGCGTTCAGTTGTCTTACCCTTCCTCACCCCCTTGGTTCACTGAAGCTTGTGGTGAGGCAGTTGTCCTGAAACAACTTGCCTTTGCCTCATGGAAAGCAAACCCAACTGAGGGCAATCTCAGTTCCTTCCATTAAGCTCGGAACAAGTGTGTATCTTGCCTCAGGAGAGCCAGAAAACAACATCTTTCTCATCTCAAGTCTGAACTCTCAAACCTCTCTCCCTCCTCAAAATCCTGGTGGCGTTTAATCAAATCTGTTTCTGGTGTATGTCCCCCCTCCATCCCTCCCTTCCCTTCCCTCAAATGGCTGCACTGCTGATTCCACACGTGATAAAGCTGAATGTCTAAACTCGGTGTTTGAATCAAAATCTTGTGTCCAAAACCCATCGCTTTCTCTACCCACTTTACCCAGTCACACCCAACTGTCCCTGGACTCTGTGTCCTTTTCTCCTGACAAGGTGGAGAGCTTGCTGTCAGACTTCGACTCCGTTTCTGCAACCGGTCCAGACGGCATCAGCCCATGTGTCCTCAAAGCCTGCTCTTCTGTTCTTGCTCCCTCTCTCTCTCTGTTCTATTCACCCTCTCATTTGCTCAAGGTCATCTGCCATCTGCTTGGAAATCAGCAAACATCACTGCCCTGCACAAAAAAGGTGCCAAAAGAGATCCCTGCAACTACAGACCAATCAGCCTTCTCCCAATCATCAGCAAGGTTATGGAATCCATCATCGCTTTAGACATCAAATCCTTCCTCTTCTCAAATGGCTTGATTTCCGATCATCAATTTGGTTTCAGACCAGGTCACTCTACCCTGGATATGCTGCTTCTGCTCTCCCATCAATGGATGGTGGTCCTCAATGCCAGACAGGAAATCCGAGCCGTATCCCTGGACATATCACTTGCTTTTGACACAGTCTGGCACCCTGCCCTACTCACCAAACTCTCTTCCCATGGTATCCAAGGCCATCTCCACTCATGGCTCCCAGACTTCCTCTCCTGTTGCAGTCAACGTGTGGCCCTAAATGGAGTTCTTTCATCCCCTCTTCCTGTCCAGGCTGGAGTTCCTCAAGGTAGCGTTCTGGGCCCTGTTCTTTTTCTGGTTTTCATCAATGATCTCTCCGACTCTCTGGAAAATCCTCTATATCTCTTTTCTGATGACTCCACCCTCTGCCGTACCATCGGTCATCCCCAAGACTGGCAAGCAGCAGCTTCTTCGCTCACTGCTAATCTGGATATAATCACAAACTGGTCAAACATGTGGAACATGTCTTTCAATCCGGACAAATCTCACACTCTCACTATGTCTTTCCGAAAGGACCGTTTAGAACCCCCCCCCCCATCCACTTTCTCAACAATCCTCTGGAAGAAGTCTTTTCTTTCAAGCTTCTGGGTCTCATTATCTGCCATGACCTTTCCTGGGAAAGCCACATTTCAAAGCTCGCCTCCAAAGCCGGTCGCCGACTGGGAATCCTCCATCGTACAAGGTCCTTCCTCGGCCCACCTGAGCTCCTGACCACTTACAAAGCTTTTGCCCGCAGCCTGATGGAGTACTGCTCTCCCCTCTGGGCTGGTGCTCCTGCCTCCCACCTTTCTTGGCTTCACGCTGTGGAAACCAGGGCATTTCGGATCATTGGCATCTCCCGCAATGAAGCTGAGTCTTTGGGCCTCTCACTCAATCACCGCAGGTTGGTCGGTGGTCTTTCTGTCTTCTACCGTCTCCTCTCCAGCCTCGCCCCCCTGCTCTCTCTGCGATTTGTCCCCACCACATTTCCGCAGGGCGCTCAAGGTCCGCCAACAACCCCCTTCTGGTAAAACTACCAAAATCACGAATCACTGCTCACCTTCACTCTTTCATTCCTCTTTTTTCCCGCCTTTGGAATAAACTTCCTCACTCTATTCTTTCCCATTCTTCCCTCCAGGCTTTCAAAACAGCTGTTCACCACCACCTCTTATCATCCCCCATCCAAATCCTCGATCTTTTCTACCCCCAATAATCCACCCAAGGCCACCTCCTTCAAATTCCCTGCTTTCCTTCCTGAAAGTCCCTGTGATGTCCATCTATTCCCCATGTTCCCCGTCCCACCCCTCTCCCTTCCACAGATCTCCAAATGTCTCTGTTCCCCACAGTTTTGTCCTTCCCACTCCCGCCCCTCTTCTCTCATGCCCCCTTGCTGTGCGTTGTGTGTTACCTCTTATACGAGCCTCGACAAGGTATACAAAAAATGCAAAAATATATATAAAACGTCTCATGCTTGTGAAGAAGACGATATTCCGGTGCTTCGAACTTCTTCCTTCCTCGCATTGCCCGTCACGGTTTTCCCAAATACCTGGAAGAGGATTCCATTAAGGAAGATCCCAATGTTAATATGATTATTAAATAATGACCACTTCGTGGTCCATCCGACTCTGCCATCGTTATCCGTCACAGTCGATTCCAGATGCCAACCATGATTTTTAGAGGCAAGGAATATACGAGGGACGGTGGGAGGTGGAGAATGGGGTAAGAGGGGTTGTCATTGTCTGGGGTAAGAGGGTTGCCATTGTCTGGGGTAAGAGGGGTTGCCGTTGTCTGAGGTAAGAGGGGTTGCCGTTGTCTGGGGTAAGAGGGGTTGCCATTGTCTAGGGTAAGAGGGGTTGCCATTGTCTTGGGTAAGAGGGGTTGCCATTGTCTGGGGTAAGAGGGGTTGCCATTGTCTAGGGTAAGAGGGGTTGCCATTGTCTTGGGTAAGAGGGGTTGCCATTGTCTTGGGTAAGAGGGGTTGCCATTGTCTTCACCTCAGCAGAATCAGTTCATGAATTTCTAATTGGACCCGGAGTGGTGGCTCACAATGGACGACTGTTTTCAAAAGGGCAATATGGGGGGGGGGGTCTTTGAGGTCCCCCAGCCAACATTAGCAGAAAAAGACTGCCGGCTTAATCTCACCTCGAATAGAAAATTGCAACGTCCACATCGACAACTCTTACATTCCATTGGGAATTGAACCCAAACTGTGCAGAGTGGGAACGCACTCCCTTCTTCATTTATTACGTATGCAGTCTAACTGTGCCTTCTGGTTGCATCATTGCTGTAAACATGGGAGTGCCGCTGATGGTGGACCCCTGTCGGTAATTTGTTCAGGGTGCGGGCGATGGCTCGCCTCCTCTTCGTGAAGGACACCGTGGGATATTTAACGTCCACCAAGTAATGCCGGCAGATGGGACACCCGGCTTTACATCCATTTGAGAGACAGCACACACCTTGATGAATCACATACCTTTGAAACACAAGGATGACAATTTGTAGCCAAGTACGGGATTAGAACCCAGGATAGCTGGACAGCTTCGAGGCAAGTCCGCATTCATGTCGGCCATCCTGCCAGCACTTGCACTCCCCGTACAGAGAAATACACATTGTGTTCATCAAGACATGTTTGCCTCCCTGTTGCTGGTGAGGGTCATGATCCCATCGCGTGTTATGTGTGCATTCCCCGAAATTAATAATTAACAATTCACCCTGGTCGAGTCTCATAGAAAATTTAAAGAGGGGGGTGGGGGGGGGGTAAACGGTCACAGACAGTTATCTCCACAATCCGTTCATGTATCATGCTGGTGGGGTTGTGGAAAGGAACACGAGGGAGTCAGAGAGGAGAGGGGGGGGGGGGACGAGGAATGAGTAAAAGGAGGAGTGGGGGTGTTTAAGGGTGTTTGGAGGAACATGATGGTTCTGGAAGACTTTATCGTGGGAAGATGCACCATGGCTGTTGCCCCCCTCCTTGCATCATCCCCAACTTGAGCTTTGCCGTTCGCCCAGGCAACGGTGGAAGGATTCCAGTGCAAACCGAGGCTGTTGCTCCGTGCGTTGGAAGAGGGGGGGGATGGTGGGGATGGGGAGTGGGGGAGGTTCTTCCAGGATCAGGGAGGTGACGCCATCCATATTGCCTATTCGTTTTGGTCTTTTTGTTTTGTGTTTTTTTTCTTTACTTGCCTTCCATTCAATTTCACATGCAGAGAGAGAACCATCCCGGGTTGTTTGCAAGACAAGCGAAAGAGCAGACCTGCCTTTCATTTTCTCCTTAATTCTCCCCACCCGGTTGCATTGCTCACCCCGGACCCCACCCCCCCCCTCCCTAGCTCCCAAGCTCGCCCCCCTCTCCTCCCCTATTCATCCCGGTGTCATGACTCTGGCGTGCTATTTGAATTCCCTTTGCATTTGCACCCGGGTCACCGTAGCTGCACAACACTGCGTGCTTGTTCAAACACCCCCAGGATGCCCAGATCAGGGTCCACAGCAAACGTAAGCCTCGACCTAAGCAAGGGGGGTCCGGAGTGGTGGACGTTCCTTCATGTAGCGGGTCAAGATGTATCTCCCCCCTTTCTCATTGCATTTTACATGTACGACCACACGTGACGACTGCAAGGTCTTGTGGACCAAACGGCAGATGATGTGGGTCCTCCGATGAGTGGATGAACTTAAGTGGCTTTTCTGAGCGACGCAGGAATAAAACGATTTCTAAACCAACAGTCAAGGCGGGAAATGGTTTTGCTAACTGAAGATAAAAGCTAACGGCTTGGATAACGTTGCGGAGAAGTCTTAGTGTGCCTTGAAATGGTTAATAGGCTTAGGGAACCCCGGTGACAATAGCCCGGATTCTGGAGAGGCCAAAGACGGGGTCGTGAAGAGGACTCGTGGGCCCACGCTGGGAAAAGAGGTGTCGGAACAAAAGGGGTTTGGGGGGATGGGAGGGGGAAGGGAGGAGGGAGGATTTTCACAGCACCCCCTGGTGGGTGGGCACAAGGACTTGGCGCAGCTTGGTGCGTTCACTTCGCCATCTGCTGGTGGTCTGCTCAATGAGCGAGCATCATGGTGTCAGGGACTCGGGGTCATACATTGTTTAGGAACGATCGCCGTATGTATCGTGTCGTACATGTTTATACACATCAATGGTGGACGCCCACACTCTTGACACATCGTCATGGAGTTAACAACAAGTTAGGAAAGGTTTCAAGAGTGGGATAGGTGATTGAAGGTGCCAGGGATTTGAATTCCTTCAGGGTACCTGCGATGATTTGATGCCCTGATGCAATCATTTCTGTTCCATCCTCCCTTATATATGTATGTTTATATATATATATATATATATATATATATATATATATATATATATATATATATATATAGTTATAGTTATAGTTATAGTTATAGTTATAGTTATAGTCGGCGACTGGCTTGGGAGGCCAGGTTGGAAATGTGGCTTTCCCAGGAATTTTTAGCTCCGTAGCTCAACTATGCCATTGACAGTGAAGCAGAAGACAAAAGTGGTGGTTCTGTGGTCTGAGACGAAATCATATGTAGACACCAGCGAGAAAATGTTGTTTTGGTTGTTGATGGCACCGTTCAAGTGGAAATGGGTTTCATCACTGATCCAGATCAGGTTGATCCAGTTTGGGTGCCGCTCCATCCCGTCACTGAGACAATTGCACATATCAACTCTCCTCATGTTATCTTGACTCAGTTTATGTCTAATATCGATGATGTATGGGAAAAGCTTCAGTTCCTTATTGAGGATACACCAGACTGATGTTGGTTTGATGCCGAGCTACCAGGAGCGCTGGCGGTGGGACTTCTTGGGACTGTTCACCGCAGAATCCCACACGGCGTCGATGTTGGCTTGGCTCTTGCTTACTGATGCTGGCCTGCCACTGTTGCCCCTGCTCTGGTTGTGCACTATGTCCATATGCTCAAAATGTTTTACAATACCTTGAATGGCACAATTTGTAGGTCCATCACATGTTCTGAGGTCGTATTCCCGGCAGAACCTCCGGCGGGTGTCTACGTATGATTTAGTCTCACACCACAGAACCACCACTTTTGTCTTCTGCTTCACTGTCAATGGCATAGTTGAGCTACGGAGCTAGAAATCCCAGGGACAAAATACCACGACAACACCACTAAACCCTGAAAAGGATAACGGTAAAGGTCAAAAAATACTGAAATTGCAGGAAGTCAAAGTTGTATCAATCTTTTTAAAACACCGTGTGTGTGTGTGTGGTGTGGGGTGGTGTGGTGTGGTGCGTGTATATATATATATATATATATATATATATATATATATATATATATATATATATATATATATATATATATATATATATATATATATATATATATATATATATATATATATATACCAGCAGGGTATGCTTACACATTGTAAGCAATAACGAACTGTGGTGCTTCCCCATTATCTCGGGTCACTCAACTGCATTTGAGTTTTCCATTTATTTATTTACGTTTATTTTTTTTTTGCATTTATTTATATTTTAATTTATGGATGCTTTCCGATGTTTCTGTAATTTTTTCCTGGTGTACTGGCTTCACTATATGTCGGCACGCAAAATTACCGTACTTCCACATTGTCTCGGGTTGCTCACTTATGCATTTAGTTTTTTCATTTTCTTTTTCATTTATCTGTATTTTCATTTACGGACGCTTTCCAACGATTCTGTGGGGTTTTTTTTTCCCGGTGTATCGGCTTCGATGTCCACCGACGCACAAAATTTCAGCTTTCCACATCACCCGGAAGGTACCAATGTTTCATTGGTTAAAAAAGTCATTGAGTTAATCAGTCTGTGGTTAGAAAGAGCTTTTTATATGTACTAGCAAGGTGTGCTTACATGTTGTGTGAGCATACGAACCGTATTTCCCCATTGTCTCGGGTCACTCAACTGCATTTGATTTTTCTTTTATTTATTTTCATTTACTTATTTTCATTTATTAACATTTTCATTTTCAGATGCTTTCCGACGGTTCTGTCATTTTCCTGGTGTATCATCTTTAATGTCCATAAGCACACAAAATTACCATGCTTCCCCATTGTTTCAGGTCACTCGCATTCATGTTTTTTTCATTTATTTATTTTTTCATTTGTGGATGTTGTCCGACGATTCTGTGAATTTTTCTGGTGTACCGGCTTTGATGTCCATCGGCAGTTAAAATTTCAGCTTTCTTCGTCACCCAGATGGCACCGATCTATAATATCAGTCAGTCAGTGGTTCGAAATAGCTTTATATATTAATAGCGGGCTGTGCTTACAGATTGAGTAAGCATACCAACCATGTTTCCCCATTGTCTCAGGTCACTCACCTGCATTTTTTTTAATTAAAAATTTCATTATTTTTCCATGTATTTCCAATTTCATGTATGAATGCTGCAGGACGATTCTGTGATTTTCCTGGTGTGTCGACTTCGATGGCCATCAGCTTGCAAAATTTCAGCTTTCAACGTCACCCGGAAGGTCCTGTTCTTTAACATCAGTCAGTGAGTGAATCAGTGAGTGAGTGGTTAGAAAGAGCTATGTATATATGTATGTATATATCTGGATGAGGGACCAGGGCACAAATTGAATGCCATCACAGTGCTTGCTGCACGACCTACTATTCAGTTTATCAATGAGCCTAATATGGTCCTGAACATACGATCAGTAGCATGTTGTTCTGATGAGCCCACAACAAGGATAAAATCGAGATCGATATCTCTGATTTCATCTATTTGTGACCATGGTCTTTAAATCTCAGTCTGCAAAGGCTTGAGAACCATTTCGAAGTCTCCAAGTTTGGAGGCGAAGTGTTGGTGTAATTCATGTACATGACGTCAGTGTCGTGTTATAGGGTTGGTGTGCTTATTTGGTTGAATATATACATATTCATACAGTGTGGGGCATTTATATCTGACGGTATATTATCCTTATAACTTTTTTTGTTTCTAAACCAAATAAAATAGAATTTCTATACAACATAGGCACATAATTCACGTTTATAAAATCAATTTTGATTCTTTATTTCTTAAAAATTGCAACAAATTGGTCCCTTTTGAATTCGTGCATTCACGACAGCGGATCATCATATTGTTCATTACCGCAAGCATTGTCTCTTAATCAATAGAGCAGATGTTTGCAGTGATGTTTGCCTTCAATTCATCGATCGATGTTGGATGTTCCTTATAAACTTTGTCCTTCAGAAATCCCCATTGGAAGAAATCTGGTGGAGTAAAGTCTGCCAAACCAAAATGTGCCTCATCTGTCATGATGACCTTGTTTGTGAAATTGGCATGCTCATTGCATTTAAATAAAAATAAAAACAAAAATTCTCATTGCATTTACAGTGCTCCATCATTAAAAACTTTCAAGTATCATCTGCAAAACAAAGAAAACAATAATTATTTATGCCAAGACTGCTTCCAGCTAGAAAGATTGAAAATGTGTCAGATATGAATTCCCCACCCTGTATATAAATATATATATATATATATATATATATATATATATATATATATATATATATATATATATATATATATATATATTCAATAACGTAATCCACCCCATCTCGTTGCACGAGCATGCACAGTTCCCCTTCACAGCAATGTTGATTGGGGGATGTTTCCGTATATCGTATATCATGTGTACAAGATGAGAATCGTTTACAAAAATTGCTCACAAAACTTCTGAAAGAAGCCGAAAATACTTTGGAAAAGTACCTGAAAGAAAGGAGCATGCCTCTGTACATGGAAAAAGTTGGACAACTTTCTCAGATCGCTCAAAGGGCTGACATCTTGCAGCTTACCATACTGCAAAAACTCCTGACGATGTTGGCTGGTGCAAGGCACGAAGCATCATAGATGGCTGTGTCCAACCTAAACTCCCGACTGCTACCAGTGAATGGACTTTGAACCTTGTGAGAATGCTTCCAGTGATCATGGCAGTCTTAGTGATTTATTCAATGGACGTCTAAGATTGGGAAAACAATTCTGGGTGTCATTACCAAGTAACGGTAAACAATTATTTGGCAAAGGATATCTTCACAACATGGAAATACACAAAGCTCGTGCTAGCAATTATTCACATGGGAGCTGGATGTATCATGCTGACTTCCCTGAGGGTGATACAATGTCTGGTTTCGGTACTTCTGAACAGTGATGGGAAGGCCATATCTGGGGCTTGGGAATGCAAAGAGTAAGTTTAAAATCAAATTTACAGCCAATCATATTGGAGAGTGGGGGAGTCGGGAGGCGGCGTTGTGTGAGCTGCAATGGCTGTTTTAAATATATTGTTTGCTTCTGGGACCACAAGATAAATTATATTGGATTTTTGCATCTATTGGTAAAAGCAGAAGCGCGTGTGTGTGTGTGTGTGTGTGTGTGTGTGTGTGTGTGTGTGTGTGTGTGTGTGTGTGTGTGTGTGTGTGTGTGTGTGTGTGTGTGTGTGTGTGTGTGTGTGTGTGTGTGTGTGTGTGTGTGTGTGTGTGTGTGTGTTAGTTATCAACTGCCACCTCTCACTTACATGAACAGAAAATGGTGGGATATTACTCGCATTTCGTCTGTTTCCGTGAATCTGATTTGCATCCAGGAACACAATAATTATGGTTAACCATTTTGAACTTGCCTTTCATTTAAATGCTGAAAATTATGTTAAAAAGGCGATTTCACGTTACAACGGCAGGTTAAAAGTGCCTGGATGAGCACAACTAAGTAACTGAAAACGCACACAGCGCATGCACGGAAGGCCTCATTAGCATCCATACATCAAATCCCGCATTAAACCAAAGCAAAATTAATAAATTAGTACACTAGACCCACATTTGCCTGCTTTTGTCTGAAGGGATAGTGAAGGTAGCAAGGCATTTGTTGAACTGAGTCTTGTCTGGATTAGTTGAAATATATATGCTTGGCAGGTTGGAAACCTGAATTTGCATCTGACTTTGACCTTTGACCCTTCAGGGAATCTAAATAAACTATAACACTGATTCCAGTCTAATATATTTTGAAGAGACTGTGGTCAGGTATAATTTCACTATTCTTGTCTGAATTGGTTGAAATATAAATGTTTGGCAGGCAAGCCAAAAACTTTAAATTTGGAACGATTTTGAACTTTGACCTTTGATTTCGAACTTTGACTATTGGACCACATAATCCTGTAAACGATTCTAGTCTGAAATATTATGATATATCCCCATTGGGGCTGTATAAAACCATATTTGTGCAAAATTTAATCTCTACCGACTCAATTAACAGGGAATAGGAAGGCCAAAGGTGTGATTCTTATGTTTCACCTTTGGCCCCTTAAATATGGATGTTATGCTTTGCAATGAGCACGTGATGGTACGGACGATGAGGGTGCACTTCCTAATCATGCTGGCATGGCAGGATGACCTAGCCCTAGACCAAGAGGTACACATACTCGCCTCCAAGCCATCTTGCCTTGGTTCGAATCCTGACCCAGCTGTAAACTGTCATGCTGTTTCACAAGCAAGGTCATTCTTCAATGTGTATGCCATCCTTCGGATGGACGTTAAACTGGGAGTGCCATAAGCCAGCATTCTTTGATGGAAGTAAGAGATCCCACGGTGTCCTTCACGAAGAGTAGGTAAGCTATCTCCAGTACTATCAACAAATTACAAATGCCTGTGCTAACCTACAGAGGGCACTGCATCAGCAGCACAGTCACACCCTCAGCCAAAGGTGCTTGACCAAGCAGCCTTGTTCTGCGCTACATACGAAAGAAGAAGAAAATGACAATGCACCTGTGCACAAGTTCCATGATGCACAGACCACCGAGATTCATGACTGGGTTCGAGTATCTGGATCGCTTTCGTACAACCCATGCATACATGTTCCCCATTTGAAGTCCCACCAAGTGGCCCTAAAGAGAAACCGACTGAAGCCACCGATATATGACCAAAGGAGCATTCTGCAAATTTGTACTTTACTAGCACAGACAGTTTGACGACTCAACTCGATAAAGAATAGTTCGCACGACCTGGTTCTTTTTTGGAGGTTGATTTATGAAATGTACACCCATTGGTCGGACAGCTGCCGGACCCACCCACATCAGTCGCCGACTCCACCCACCATGGCACCCAGACAAAATAATGACCGCCATCTTGGTTTTCTGGTGGGTTTAAGACATCGGACCTCTAGGCCTCTGCTGATTAGACACGACCCAGGTTTGGCGCGTCAGATTTCCATTGGCTTTGTTTGGGTCGATTATTACTCGCAATGAGGGACTCCGAAAAATCTAAACTATGTGGAATAAAAATTATTTGTAATGTTTAATCAAGCCCATCAGCACTCACAGTACCTGCCTCCCTAAAAAAAAGTGGCGTTACATAATTTTTGAACAGCCCCATATTGGGGTTAAACAATCCGTGACCGTGTGACAAATCAGCTCACACTGATATAACTGTGGTGAAGGCTGACATGGATAAGAGGTGTCAAGTTCATCTTTTAATAGCACAGTAAACGTGTTTCCCAATCACACTGTTCATCTTTGAAGAGTGCTATAACAAGCTCAAATGAGCGAAGATCCTCGTCCTCTTAATGATGACATAAAAACGAATATGACGTCATTGTGATGTATCAGGTTTGCGATAAATTATCTGTGCTAATGCCCGGCTTGATTCCCGCAAACAAAATTCAAACAGCTTGCCGAGTTTCGGAGATAATGGTTTAGGCGATTTTTATTAGCGGCGATATTATGACGTCAACTTTTTTTCTAAAAAGAATTTCCAAAATCAGAGATGGTTACTACCTGTGCATGGGCTTTCTGCATATACATGGCAAGTTTCATGAAGATCCGATGAAAACTCTGGGTTGTGAAACAAAAAATGTCAAAAAATAGGAATGACGTCATAAAAATTTATATGACGTCATAGTGATGTATCATATGTGCGGTAATTCATCTCTGCTAAAGCCCTGTTCGATTCCCACAAACAGAATTCAAAAAGCTTGCCTCGCTTCGGACATAATTATTGAGGCGATTTCCATTAGCGGAGATATTTTGACGTCATAACTTTTTTTTCTTTGAGGAATTTTCAAAATCGGAGATGGTTACTGTCTGCGCAGGGTATTTTTACATATATATGCCAAGTTTCTGGAAGTTTCAATGAAAACTGTAGGCTGTGAAACAAAAAAATCCACAAGAAGAAGATGAAGAACAACAACGTGAGTAAGACTTGGAAATCCTCCACGAGGATCTAAAAATGCGTGATTCCCAATCAGGCCCAGTACCGGGTTTTGTCGCAGGTTGTGACCACAGTGCAGTCATTCTTGTTCTACTTTGTCTGCCTGCCTGACAGTCAAACTAAATTGAAAATCCTTCCAAACAAGAAACTTCATGTTTTTCACGACGTCATAAAGGACACAAACAACAGGCACAAAGAACTAATGTAACTTGTTAAATAAGGTGTTGTGAAAGATGCTGCATCAAGAGCAGTAAACTTCTGAAAAACGTTTTTTGGTTTTCTACAACCTTTATCAACCTTTATTTTATTTCAATTGAATTATATACTTGAACACTGTCGAACACAAATCAGGTTATCGACTTCAACTCACCGCTAAAGGTTGATGACTTCGTCCAGTCTGAGAGGTGTCCCATAAGCTGTTAAGCTTGAGTGCGCGTGAATAGTCACAAGTTCAATAAGAAGCAAGAATGGCATGTCACCAGTGGACCAATACAGCATTGTGTCCACAAAATAATGATCCACTCGGTGACTCGGGTGTCATAAATAGCCACTGCCCATAGGAATAAGTTGCTCACCAAAAGGGGTGCGATGATAGTAGTCCTGCGGTTGAAAAGAATGAAAACCCACTGAAAATAGGGCCGTGCCGTGGAACGTGGTATGGAGCTCCGTGAGACAAGAGAGGAAATGCATTGCTGAAGATAGAGTTGCAAATGCGGTTCAACTTCAGTGAACTCCCATAAACTCCAGTGAACTTTTGTTTAACTCCAGTGAAACTCAAGTCCGTGAGTAATTTTCACAATGGTGTAAAATGTGAGCTGCCAGGCAGGAAAGCATCGTCACACTTCCGTGAAATCCTTCCTCCATGCCTATCTCCTGAGAGGGAGGTCCAAGAGCCAAATAGTAGTGGGGGCAAAATGACTGGTTAGAAACCAGATAACAAACTACATCTACACTACTGCCATTGGTTGCACAAGTAAATGGAACAAAGTTCATGATTTAAAAGTACACTACACGTCCACCCAAGGGACAGCACACACATTCAGTGTGACCACTCCTTGGCTTTTTTCACAAGATCTTGGCAATTCGTTGTTCACCTTGGCGTCTTGGTTTTCTATAGGTTTTCCTGGCATATAGGTTTTCTATTATCATCGCTTTTCCGAAACCTTGTGAATTCTTGGCTTTTTTCATTGGTTCACCTTGGCATTTATGAAAATGAGGAGTGGTCACACTGCACACATTGATGAATCACCTGCCTGTGAAACACCATGATGACAGTTTTTCGCTGGATTGGGAATTGAACCTCGGCTTGATAACTTCAAGGTATGTGTGTACCACTAGGCCATTCTGTCAGCAGAGGGAGCTCCTCCTTTTGACTCCCCATTTTTTTTTTTAATCTTTCTTTCCCTCTTCCTTGTACTCTATAGCCGCTGCTAACACTTTTAATATGTTTGGAGAAGTTGTCACAAGAGGATCGAGTAAAACTGACAGTGATGGCCTGGACAGCATTTGCTCCAGTACCACGATAGAATTGTTTGCATGGAAACCACCTTGTTATGAAGGCTGAGCACTTCGTTCTGTTGGAGCCTGTCTTCAGTGCTTGCTTGAATGCTTTGAATTAAGCAAGCCGATTTGTGAGAGGTAAGCAAGCCGCTTGCGAATGGAACACAGAGGAGGGGAGAGGAGGAAGGAAGAGAGAGAGGGGAAGACTTCGGAAGAATGAATTCATTGTACTGAGTACCTGATTCAATGTCAACTGCTTTATCAACTGCACTTTCCATTAAATAATGATTATAAACTGGGCGAATAATTTTGATGCAAGTGTGGTATTGGCATCGCCAATAACCTCCAGTAAATGGTAAAATTCTTCCAAATTCAAACTTCGGTCGACATTTTGAAACCAAGCCTGAATGTTGGAGTAGACTTCGAGTTTGGTATTAGAGAGTTCAGAGAATGTAAGTCGGTAGTCGCAGGTCGGTCCCTTCGGGTGGGTGCCTGGAATGTCCTATCCCTAAGAGAGGATGATCACCTGTCTCTGTTATCATCTGAGCTCAAGCGTTTGGACATCGGGATTGCAGCTCTCTCTGAGGTTCGGAGACCGGATTGCGGCGAGATAATGGTGGGTGGTTACACCTACTATTGGTCTGGTCGCTTTGATGGTTACCATACCCAAGGAGTTGCTGTAGCTGTGTCCAATAAGCTGACCCCAATGATAATTGAGGTAACACCGGTCAACGAGCGTATTATGAGATTAAGGATTCGTCACTCCTTAGGTGTCATTTTCGTGGTCTCTGTTTATGCTCCGACTGAGGCGAGTGATCTCACCATGAAGGATGCATTCTACGCCACGCTCGAGTCTGTGGTTAATCAGTGCCCCAGACGAGATACACTTCTAGTCTTGGGGGATTTCAATGCATCGACTGGAACTGATAGGGATGGTTATGAGGTGTGTGTTGGTCCCCATGGGTCAGGAACTATGAACCAGAATAGCACTAAGTTCCTTGACTTTGCAAGAAGTCATGGACTTAGGGTGGCTGGTTCATGGTTTCAGCGCCCACAAGCTCATCGCTGGACTTGGTATTCCAACGCTGGCGGTGTGGCAAAGGAGATTGACCATGTCCTCATTGACGGTCGTTGGAGGATGATCCAGAACTGCAGGGTCTACCGGAGTGCTCAGTTCCTCAATACTGACCACAGGCTTGTTGCAGCAACTCTAAAGCTGCACCTTAAATCCTGGAGAATGGTAACATCCCAGCCTAGGCTGGATGTTGCCAAGCTCAGGGATGAGAGAGTAGCTGAGGAGTTTGCGAACAGGCTGAGTGGACACTTGGGGGGTCTGGGTGCTTTGGGGGGTCCTGAAGAGTTGTGGAGCGCCTTTAAGACCACCGTCCTTGATGTTGCCGGTGGATGTCTTGGAACTCACCGCAGGGCAAAGAAGAATTTTGTCTCTCAAGGGACACTGGATACCTTTGACCAGAGTCGCAGGGCCAGGCTGAATGGCAGAGCTGAGCTGTTCAGGGAGCTGAGGCGTAAAACTGTACGTGCACTGAGGGTGGACAAGGAGGCCTATGTGCGAGGAATCTGTGAGGGGGTAGAGCATCACCTGTGGACAGGTGATTCTCGTCCCGCTAACAGGGGAATTCGCGCATTACGTTCATCCAAGCCCATCCCTCGGAGCACTGCAGTTCGAGCAGAGAGTGGTAGGCTCTTGACAGAGGAGTCTGAAGTGAAGGCCCGCTGGGCCGGTTACTTTGAGCGGTTGTACCAGGCTGATCCCCCAGCTGTCGAGTTGGACGTCAAGGGTGTTACAATCCCTGTTGCTGACCCACGAATCAACTGTGGTCCACCTTCGCTTGTGGAAACACGGGCTGCGGTGAACCAGTTGAAACGGGGCAAAGCTCCAGGGATTTGTGGCATCCATGCCGAACTTCTCAAGGCTGGTGGAAATGCTGCACTCGTGTCGTTGCATGCAGTTTTGTGCTCTGCCTGGAACACAGGCATCATCCCAACTGACTGGAAGAGGGGCCTTGTTGTCCCTCTCTGGAAAGGGAAGGGTGATCGCCAAGACTGCAACAACTACCGAGGGGTGACGCTGCTCTCAGTGCCGGGCAAGGTCTTTGCTCGGATAATTCTTGATAGGGTTCGCCACCATCTGCTTGAGCACCAGCGTCCAGAGCAGTCAGGCTTTACACCAAAGAGGTTAACGATTGACTGTATCCTTGCCCTTCGTGTCCTCACCGAACGCAGACGAGAGTTTCGGCAGGGGCTGCTTGCAGCCTATGTTGATCTCTGTAAAGCGTTTGATTCAGTGAATCGGGATGTCCTCTGGAGGATTCTTGGTCTTCGTGGGGTGCCACCAAAACTGATCGATCTGATGTCTGAACTCTACTCTGGTTCTGAGAGTGCTGTGAAGTGTGGTGGTACTACCTCTGACTTATTTCCAGTTGTTACTGGAGTTAGTCAGGGATGTGTACTTGCCCCCACACTTTTCAGCACTTGTATGGACTGGATTTTAGGGAGGATGTCGGAGAGATCAAGTTGCGGTGCATCGTTTGGGAATGTCAAGATCTCGGACCTTGATTTTGCAGACGATGCAGTCATCTTTGCGGAGACTTTAGACATCCTTTTGGGGGCCCTCGAGGTGCTGAATGAAGAGTCGGAGCCACTGGGATTACGGGTTTCTTGGGTCAAAACTAAGATCCAGGCTTTCGGTGACATCTTGGATGCTGCTGTCCTGTCTGTGTCTGTTTGTGGTGAGGATGTTGAGGTTGTGGAGAGATTCACTTACCTTGGCAGTGATATTCATGTCTCTGCTGGCTGCGAGTCAGAGGTCAATAGACGTCTGGGTCGGGCCTGGGGAGTCATGGATTCACTGGATCATGGGGCGTGGCGCTGCCGGTACCTGTGCGGGAGGACGAAAGTCCGAGTCTTCAGCTCCTTGGTACTTCCAGTCTTGCTCTATGGGTGCGAGACTTGGACTCTGACCAAGGATCTGAGATGGAGACTTAATTCCTTTGGTACCAGGTGTCTTCGGAGAATCCTTGGCTATCGCTGGTCGGATTTTGTGTCCAACGAGCGATTGCTGGGAGAGACTCGGATGAGATTTGTTACCTGCATAGTCCGTGAGCGTCAGTTGCGGCTGTATGGACATGTGGCTCGTTTTCCTGATGCTGATCCTGCTCACCAGATTCTCTCAGCGAGGGAGTCTCATGAGTGGAGGAGGCCAGTGGGCCGACCACGTGCCTGATGGTTACAGCAGGTTGACCACCATCTCAAGGAGATGGGGATGGGCCTGGCATCTGCCTGGGGGATGGCCAGACGGAGGCCCCTGGAGTACCGACGGAAAGTGGACGCAGCAACGCGCTGTTCTGGCACATGCTCCCATACCTGACCTGACCTGAGTCGCAGGGCATCTTTCTCAATGCACATTCACATAACAACTTTACAACTAACCAAAGAAACCGCATCCCCATAGTGGTGACAAAGTCACTTCCGGTTCTGGGTTTGGAGCGTCGACAGGTCTCCTTCGGGGCTCTCTGCTGACGATCTCAAAGTGAAGTTTCCGGTCGTTATCTGTCCCATTTTAACTGTTTATTTTCTCACCTACATGTTACTGTGTGTTCTTAGTTCGGATTTGTTTCAAAAAATCGTGCTATTTTGTGAGATTTTGTCGACCTTGTCTTACCGGGTGCTTGAGGCCTACCTTGAGGCTTGAGGCCTACCGGTTCCCCTCAGTGTACGATCGTGTTTATTTGTTTTTTCTCCTCATTACCTTCAATTTCTATCTTCCCCACTTTCCTAACATCCCCCATCCCTCCCAACGAATCACTTTATTTCTTATCTTTAAAACAACAAAAAAACGCTACCTTTCTCCTTGCACACTCACGAGTCTTAATTCATCATCATCATCATCTTCTCCTTCTCCTTCTCCTTCTCCTTCTTCTTCTTCTTCTCCTTCTCCTTCTCCTTCTCCTTCTCCTTCTTCTTCTTCTTCTCCTTCTCCTTCTCCTTCTACTTCTCCTTCTCCTTCTCCTTCTTCTCCTTCTCCTTCTTCTCCTTCTCCTTCTTCTTCTTCTTCTTCTTCTTTTCCTTCTTCTTCTTCTCCTTCTTCTTCCATGACCTAATCTGTTGAAAACTCTCTCAAACATTAATAATAATAACAAAAACTATCTCTTATAATGCTTCATCTTCCTCTTTCACATGTGTGGTACTCTTCACTGCATCATAATGCACTACTCTTCTGCTAGTTAAACAGACTGCTTTCAATTCGACCTCTCCTTCATACCTTGCCTAAAAAATCCAAATGTTACAGTGTTTCTTCTCTCCATTCTCTGAATTCGCCTTCATTGCATCCATCAAGAATTGTGTTGAATCGCATCTCTGACCTAAAACTTGAATGTTTGCAATGAATGTTCGCTTTCCTTCAACCATTCTTTTTTTCCAACTTCAGTGCCAACTCACCACTCTCACCCCTCACTCTCAAAGCAACCATCCCACTCTTCTCTCTCCAAGCCTCCCTCTCACCTCTCTCAAAACACCCCCCTCACCTTTCTCCCACTATCCTTCCCCCTCACTCATCCTTCTCAAAGTTGCCCCCCCCTCTCATCCACAAAGCTGCCTGCTTCCACTGCCCTCTCACCTCCATCTCTTCACTCCACCTCCTCAAATCCTCAACTGCCTTCTTCCTTGTCTCTTGTCCCCCTCTCTCTCAGCACCACAGAGCCATTGTTACTCCTCATTCGGCCCCCTCCCCGAGCTATTCTGCAATCCCCCACACTCTTTAAAAACCCTCCTTACCTCCCCCCCTCATCCCTTGTCCTACCCTCCCCATCCCCCCTCACCCCCTGCACCCTTCACCCAAAGCCTCCTCCCTACCTCTTCATTAAAAGTGTGGACCTCAAATATCCAGAGCCTTCGCTCAAACCTTTCAGATCTTTCTATACAGGTTGCCACTGACAGACCAGACATAATCTGCCTAACAGAAACTTTCCTCTCCCAAGACGTGTCTGACTCCCAAGTATCTCTACCTGGTTACTCCTTCCTCCGGTTTGACAGACCTGAGCCTCGCCCTGGTGGAGGAGTTGCTCTCTTCATCAAAGACTATTCCTCACTCTCCATGCACTTCCCTCACTCCCCCACACCCCCAGGAATACCTCTGGCTACGGCTTCCCCTCCACTCCCACCTCATGTTTATATGTGGACTGTACCGTCCACCTTACAGTGATGACTCCATCTACACCTCACTAACTGAAAACATGGACCAACTTCTATCTTCTCATGCAAACTCTCTCTTCCTCATATGTGACGACTTCAATTGTCATCATGCCAGTTGGCTTTGTGTGGGTACCTCTCTCACCTGTCATGGCACATCAGCAAAAGCTTTCTGCGACTCATTGGGACTGACTCAATCGGTCAAGTTCCCGACCCGGATCTCAACCAATGGTGCTCTATCTCTTCTGGATCTGATTTTGACAAATTTCCCTGACAATATCTGCTGCTCTTCCCCCGCTCCAATCGGTTCTTCTGACCACATCCTTGTCAAAGTGGGCATCTCTCTGGCTATTATCAGAGGACCACCTCACTGCCGTCAAGTTGGCATTTCACTCAAGCCGACTGGGAGGGTCTCCAAGCAGCCATCAAACTTATAGACTGGTCTCCTACCGCTACTTTCTCAAACATCAACTCATCCTGGGAATTCTTTAAAAAGAAACTTGCTCTCCCTCATGCACATATTTATCCCCTCTCGTCTTCAGTTGTCCTCCCCTTCCTCCCACCCATGGTTCACTTGTGGCGAGGCAGTTGTCCTGAAACAACTTGACTTTGCCTCATGGAAAGCAAACCCAACTGAGGGCAATCTCAGTTCCTTCCATAAAGCTCAGAACAAGTGTGTATCTACCCTCAGGAGAGCCAGAAAACAACATCTTTCTCATCTCAAGTCTGAACTCTCAAACCTCTCTCCCTCCTCAAAATCCTGGTGGCGTCATATCAAATCTGTTTCTGGTGTACGTCCCCCCCCTCCAGCCCCTCCCTTACCTCAAATGGCCGCACTGCTGATACCGCACGTGAAAAAGCTGAATGCCAAAACTCGGTGTTTGCAGCTAAATCTTGTGTCCAAAACCAATCACTTTCTCTACCCACCTTACCCAGTCACACCCAACTGTCCCTGGCTCTGTGTCCTTTTCTTCTGACAAGGTGGAGAGCTTGCTCTCAAACCTCGACTCAGATTCTGCAACCGGTCCAGACGGCATCAGCCCACATGTCCTCAATCAAAGCCTGCTCTTCTGCTCTTGCTCACCCTCTCTCTGTTCTATCCAACCTCTCGTTTGCTCAAGGTCATCTGCCATCTGCTTGGAAATCAGCAAACATCACTGCCCTGCATAAAAAGGTGCAAAAACAGATCCCTGCAACGACAGACCAATCAGCCTTCTCCCAATCATCAGCAAGGTGATGGAATCCATCATCGCTTCAGACATCAAATCCTTCCTCTTCTCCAATGGCTTGATTTTCAATCATCAATTTGGTTTCAGACCAGGTCACTCTACCCTGGATATGCTGCTTCTGCTCTCCCAACAATAGAGGGAAGTCCTCAATGCCAGACAGGAAATCCGAGCCGTATCCCTGGATATATCACGTGCTTTTGACATGGACTGGCACCCTGCCCTGCTCACCAAACTCTCTTCCCATGGTATTCAAGGCCATCTCCACTCATGGCTCGCAGACTTCCTCTCCTGTCGCAGTCAACGTGTGGTCCTAAATGGAGTTCTTTCATCCCCTCATCCTGTCCAGGCTGGAGTTCCTCAAGGCAGCGTTCTGGGCCCTGTTCTTTTTCTGGTTTTCATCAATGATCTCTCCGACTCTCTGGAAAATCCTCTATATCTCTTTGCTGATGACTCCACCCTCTGCCGTACCATTGGCCATCCCTCAGACCGGCAAGCAGCAGCTTCTTCGCTCACTGCTAATCTGGATAAAATCACAAACTGGTCCAACACGTGGAACATGTCTTTCAATCTGGACAAATCTCACACTCTCACTATGTCTCTTCAAAAGGACCGTTTAGAAAACCCCCCCATCCACTTTCTCAAAAATCCTCTGAAAGAAGTCCTTTCTTTCAAGCTTCTGGTCTCACTAATCTGCCATGACCTTTCCTGGGAAAGCCACATTTCAAACCTCACCTCCAAAGCCAGTCACCGATTGGGAATCCTCCGTCGTGCAAAGTCCTTCCTCGGCCCACCTGAGCTCCTAACCATTTACAAAGCTTTTGTCCACAACCTGATGGAGTACTGCTCTCCCCTCTGCATGGTGCTCCTGCCTCCCACCTTTCTCGGATTCACGCTGTAGAAACCAAGGCATTTGGGATCATTGGCATCTCCCGCAATGAGGCTGAGTCTTTGGGCCTCTCACTCAATCACCGCAGGCTGGTCGGTGGTCTTTCTGTCTTCTACCGTCTCCTCTCCAGCCTCGCCCTCCCCCCCTGCTCTCTCTGTGATTTGTCCCCACCACATTTCCACAGGGCGCTCAAGGTCCGCCAACAACCCCCTTCAGGTAAAACTACCAAAATCACTGCTCACCTTCACTCTTTCATTCCTCTTTTTTTCCCGCCTTTGGAATAAACTCCCTCACTCTATTCATTCCCATTCTTCCCTCCAGGCCATCAAAGCAGCTGTTCACCACCACATCTTATCATCCCCCATCCAAATCCTCGATCTTTTCTCCCTCCGTTAATCCACCCCAAACCCACCTCCTTCAAATTCCCTGCTTTCCTTCCTGAAAGTCCCTGTAATATCCATCTTGTATACCCCATGTTCCCCGTCCCCTCCCTCTCCCTTCCACAGGTATCCTAATGTCTCTGTTCCCCGCTGTTTTGTCTTTCCCACTCCCTCCCCTCTTGTCTCATGCCCCCCTTGCTGTGCGTTGTGTGTTAGCTCTCACACGAGCCTCGACAAGGTATACAAAAAAAAAGTCAGTTGCACAGATACACCCAGTTGTATTCACCCTCAAGCCAATCACTCTCCAGAACCTTTCGTGCACAACATCGTAAGGAACAGGTATTTTGTGTGGGAGGTAAAATGTTGATTGCAAAAGTCTGTCATGCATTTAAAAGGCAACCGTCGTCATCATCATCATCATCATCATCATCATCATCATCATCATCATCATCATCATCATCATCATCATCCACAATGCCTTATGCCGAGCATTGGTGCTGCTGAAGCAGTTACGAGGTTGCAATCCTGGTCGGGTTGCCACTCCAGATGAGGAAGTCAAGGCAGGAATTTGGAATTTGATCAGGGTTCCGACTCATCTACTTTAGGGATAGCTCCAGCTATCAGGGATGGCTCATCTACTCTTCGTGAAGGACACTGTGGGATTTTTTTTAACAAAGGCTACCATAGAAATGTGAAATAAGGGACAAATCCACCTGTTTGATGCTCATCAAGAAGAGTTTTCGGTAACAGTTCAAATTTCCAGCCCCTTGTACAATCTTAAAAGCAACAGGTCGTAGCAAGATCAGGTTGGCTGCACAACAGTCCCCATATGGAGGCAACATGCAAAGTAATCAGTTTTCTAGAAAGATTGATCAAGTCTTGTCCATCCTCTCCCAAAGGTAGACTCAGAAACTCAGAGTCGAATCAATGATTCCACCTCCAGAAGAAGTTTGCCAGGCTCTTCTGAACCGGTCATGGCTTTCATTCAATACTACAAAAGAGAGGCTGCCAGCTTGTTGATGAACAATGCTCTCCCTCTCTAGTGATCTAGTTCCGTCAGGTCGTGTCTGACTTCTGGGGACATTCGTGATCAGATTTCCCCAAACATCCCTATCCGACACTGCTGCCCGAAGCTCTGCCAGAGACAGCTTGGTTGCAGCCTTTACCCCATCCATTCAGCACATACAAGGTCTGCCTCTTCCTCTTATTCCCTCAACAATACCCAGCATGGTTGATTTCTGCAGCCTTTTGTTTTCTGCACGCAGGATGTATCCAAGGTATAACAGTTTCTGTTTTATTCAAGGTATAAATGTTTTTATTCTAGCTTCTTGTCTCCCCCAAAAGGAGAGTTAAATCAGTAGGCCTTTCCACCTCATCAGTCCTAGTACTCGGGCTTCCTCTGAGCTTTCCCAATTATTCCCCTGCAGTTGAATCACCAATGGATACACCAAGCTACTCCACACTTTCAAAAGACCTGCGGAGGGGAGGTTAGGCATGGGCACATCCACAACTCTTGACGATTGCTCTGGTTAACTGAGGCGGAAGAGGCTTCACCGCTAGTTTCTAGAGTCTAGACAAACAACCAATAGTTTTTTTTTGAATGAATGCATAAATGTCGTCTGCACCGGGCATAGTGGCGTGCGCCTGTAATCCGGCTACTCGGAGGCTTGGGTTGGAGGATCGCTTGAGGACGGGAACTCTGCATTGGGCCGTGCTATGAGAGGGTGTAGGGCAGCCCGGAATCATGGCGAAACCCAATCCATATCCCTGTGTCGTAAGAGGCGACCACGGTTGCATCAGGAAGGGCATCCGGCGTAAAACCTGTGCCAAATCAGTATGCGGATCATAACGGATGATCGGCTGTGGCGATCCCTAATGGGAGCAGCCGAAAGACAAACAACAACAATACAAATGTCGTCTGCATAAGCAGAGACTTTTATAAATCATGCAGTCAGTCTTTCTTTTGTACACAGAGCTGGAAGACAGAACAGATCAGTACGTAACATAACACAAGGAACAGCAGAATAAGAAGAAGAAGAAGAAGAAGAAGAAGAAGAAGAAGAAGAAGAAGAAGAAGAAGAAGAAGAAGAAGAAGAAGAAGAAGAAGAAGAGGGAAATGCCAACAGCAGGGATGAGGGAGAAAATAGATGGAGATGGACAAACAAGGGATGCGGGTAATGGTGAGGGGTAGGGGAGAATGCAAGGTGTGGACGAGATGAATACAGAAGCAAAATTTTTTGGGGGGGTGGTTTAATGGGTGGAGAAAAGAATGGATTTGAAAGGGGGATGATTTGAGATGGTGGTGAACAGCTGTCTTGAAGACATGGAGGGAAGAATGAGATGGAATCGAGTGTGGAAATTGGTTCCACAGGTGGGGAAAAGAGGAATGAATGAGTGGAGGGGAGCAGTGATTCTGAACTTTGGGTAGTGAACCTGGGAGAGGGGACAAAGGATGGAGAGGGCAGAGGATGCAAGACCAGAAAGGAGGCGGAAGAAGACGGAGAGACCACCAGACCTGTCTGTGATGTGAAAGTGATAGGTGCAGGAAAATCACTTCCAGGAAAGTGATAGGTGAATAGTGATAGAACTCAGCTTCATTGTGAGAGATTCCAATGATCTTGAAGGCCTTGGTTTCCACGACATCAAGCTGAGCAAGGTATGAGGCATGGGACCAAGCCCAGAGGGGAGAACAGTATTCCATCAATCTGTGGAGGTCACATGCCAGGCTATAATACCTTTGGAAGAGAAAATTTGTAGTGTGCAGTCAAAAGCGAGGTATCCCAACTTGTGACGAGCTGAAGCTTCCCATTGACTACTGACTATTGCCCTGCTGCAGGTAAGTGGTAGTTTGCCACCCAGATGGAAGAGAGTTTGTCGGCTCTTCGAAATAAGGAAAGGAGGTTCTCTGTGAGCATCGTAAATCTGAAATGAGAAAGCTCATCAACATCATCAACATCAACATCAACATCAACATCAACATCAACATCAACGTCGTCGCTTGCTGCAAACAAAAGAAGAAATCATAGAGCACACATTTGATTTTATCTTGTGATACTACTGCGTTATCCTCAGGATTTTTCATGCTTCTTATTTAAGATGATTTACCTTCTTATCAAAATCAAACAAGAATCGGTTAAGTGCATCGAACTTAGAAACGCGATCCATCTGCAACAGTACCAGTTCCCTGAAGGAAAACGATCAGATATGAAACAATAAAGGTTTTTAAGATTTTTTTTTCCTCCAAAACTTCTCGACTCTTTCGAACACGAGGAAACTCGAGCAAAGGGATTGTTTCTCTTTCTAAAAAACAAGCCTCTACCTTTCAAAGTGATCAAAGGAGAAACACTGGAACTTGTCGCGGAATTCCACAACTTGGGAACGTGCAAGGAACGCCACCGTGGGTTAAGGCCGTGAGCTTTCCTATCTATCGTCCATTCAAGAAACTACAAAAATAGGAATTCTCTAAGAAATCAATATTGAGCTTCCATGTGAAGAGGGACTTCAGTGTGGCTGTAAAAAAGAAGATTAACTGTGACTGTTAGGAAAAGTTGATCTGCAAAAAAGCTATGAATCTCTATAAGAATGTAGTATTCCATCTAACAATGATGAATTGACATAGATATTCGACTTCATCTGTCGATATAGCTAGTGTATGCACCTGCTGAACACAAGAAAATCTGGTGGGGCACATACCTGTCCGCAGGCTGAACAGTTTACGCGTTGTATCCCACTGATAGGCCGGATCTGCATTCGCACCTGAACCAAAATCGAATCGGCTTGTTCTTGTTACCTAACCAACTCATCCACCAAGTTTTGTCATCACTCGTCCACAACTTTTTGAAATATTATGCTATACCGCATATCGGTTTTGGCCCTCTTTATCAATGGTGAAGAATCACTTTAAAGACTCTGGTATCCGGATCTTCACTAAAATCGAATCATTTGGCCCCTGTCACACACCCAACATGTCCACCAAGTTTTGTCCGAATCCATTCATACCCTTTTGAGATATCCTGCTAATGGACAGACAAACATGGGTGAAAATATGACCTCCGTCCACCTTTAGTGACAGAAGTAATGAAGTCATTGAGGGTGCTGAATGAATCAGACATCGATGACTGTCTCCATCACAATACCCCAAGATTCTTTCCTGGATCAATCACTGCAGTTGGCACACCTCAATAACCATTCTGCAAATTGATCTCATCCGCTTGTTCTACCTGTCTACCGACGCAGATATAATACAACACAGTAAGTTTTCCATGAACTGTATTCAGTCGCCGTATCATCTTCGTGAACATCCGAACAATTTGATCGGTACATATTTGGTATCCGTGTGAAGCATTTGGCAATGACTGTTGGAACGATACAACACATTTCGGAGATCACAATACGAAAATGTATGTTTTCTCTGATGTAATTGTTAGCATGGAGGTTGTAAGACGAAAAGGCAAGTGCAAGAAGACAAGCATCTCGGAAGAACTGCTGAAAAGGCAACAATGACGCACAGCAGGTTGTCCTATTTTATGCGTTGAAACCTCTCGTGGGTTAAAGAGCTTAATGCTCCGTGAGGCCCCGAGGAGTGAGGGGGATGGAGAAATAGCCTGTGATCTGCTCCAGAGATTTTTGATTCAAATTTGAAAACCTGTCTGAGATGACCTCACAGCATGAAATAAACCTCGTCACCAAAAAAGTGTGCTCATAAAAACGGCCATTGTCATTTTTACATCGCTGTTTGCCTCGATCTGTTGTACATTTTTTACCTATTAGTGACTCGGAAAGACACACTGCTTAAATAGCTTCAGGCACCCGCCGTACGTGTAAATTCAAGTGTCTCTTGTTTTATAAATACGACTTGACATCTGAGAGACAAGACATGTTAAGAAAGAAAGAAAATTCTCTCTCTTCTCTTCTGTCTCTGTATATATATATATATATATATATATATATATATATATATATATATATATATATATATATATATATATATATATATATATATATATATATATATATATATATATATATATATATATCTGTCTCTCTGTCTCTCTCTGTCTCTCTGTCTCTGTCTCTCTCTGTCTCTCTGTCACTGTCTCTCTCTGTCTCTCTGTCTCTGTCTCTCTCTCTGTCTCTGTCTCTCTCTCTGACTCTCTCTGTCTCTCTGTCTGTCTCTGTCTCTCTCTCTCTGTCTCTCTCTCTGTCTATGTCTCTCTCTGTCTCTGTCTCTGTCTCTGTCTCTGTCTCTCTCTCTCTCTCTCTCTCTCTCTCTCTCTCTCTCTCTCTCTCTCTCTCTCTCTCTCTCTCTCTCTCTCTCTCTCTCTCTCTCTCTCTCTCTCTGTGTGTGTCTCTGTCTCTCTCTCTCTCTCTCTCTCTCTCTCTCTCTCTCTCTCTCTCTCTCTCTCTCTCTCTCTCTCTCTCTCTCTCTCTCTCTCTCTCTCTCTCTCTCTCTCTCTCGCCCCCTGCTGGCTGTTTGTTCGTTATATACTGTCATGGCCGCTCCTTGCTTCGTGTCGTGAGTACCCCTCCTCTGCTGTGCTGTTTGGTGTTTCCACTTTCCCCATTTTTCGTTTCCCATGTGTTCGTTTTCTACTTGTGGACTTTTCCTTCCTGTCTGGAGGAGAGAGAGAGAGAGAGACAGGGAGAGAGGGAGAGAGGGAGAGAGGGAGAGAGAGAGAGAGAGAGAGAGAGAGAGAGAGAGAGAGAGAGAGAGAGAGAGAGAGAGAGAGAGAGAGACAGAGAGAGAGAGAGAGAGAGAGACAGAGAGAGAGAGAGAGCCCACGGTCTCATGTCGAGAAAATCGTAGGCCGAAGGCCTGTCATGGCCGCCGGGGGAGGTTTTTCTCGTTCACTGCGACCGTGTTCTTTGTTAATTCTCAACTTTAATCGTTGATTTCTTGGTGTTTGTGAAAACGCCTTTTTTTCTCTCTCGACAAAGTTTACTAAATTGCCTTGAGTTAGAATGGCCGGTGAACATTTCTGTGTCGAGATGTTCAAGTCACTAACTCGTAAAAACACTGTTTTTTGCTTCCCTCCCAGTGAGTGGAACTTAACGATGTGCTTTCCGCCATTGGTAACATCGTCGGTTTACATAATATTCGTGCTGCTTGTCGCATGAATCAGAAGTTTGTGGTGTTTGTGTCGGAGCAACATGTGGTCGCCACGGTGGTTGAGCATGGCCTGTTCATCGAACCGAACACTAACCTCTCTATGTTCGCTTTGCAGGCCCCAACAGTTACTGTTAACATTAATAATATTCCACAATTAAAAGGAACCAGGACTTGTGTAACCAGTTAAACAAGTTCGGTAAGGTTGTGTCGAGGATCTCGATGGTGCTGATGTGTAATGTTAGCGATAAATTTAACCACGTCATGTCCTTTAAAAGAGTGGTTTATATGATACTACCTGGAAATGTAAAAACACTGAATGTTGTACTCAGTGTAAAAATCGAAGGGTTTGAATATAAAATGTTTGCCTCCTCAGAGGTTATGACGTGTTTTGGGTGTGGAGCTTACGGACATGTGAAGAGTGTTTGTCCCAATGCAGTTACACCGCAGGAAAGTGAAGGTTCGGTGAGGAACGATGCTTCCTCACCACAAACTAATGGGGAGAAGGTGAATCGGGAGCCAAGCCCCACCGGCTGAGGTGTTCGACGAATTGGACTC
This sequence comes from Eptatretus burgeri, assembly GCF_056783735.1. Lineage (NCBI taxonomy): Eukaryota > Metazoa > Chordata > Myxini > Myxiniformes > Myxinidae > Eptatretus > Eptatretus burgeri. The sequence continues at coordinate 63,483,178 of NC_140975.1, read as the reverse complement.
GTCCACCTCGACCGGTGCTGGAGAGAGGGTGTGTAATCGTGACGTAATTAATCCACCCCCACCAATCGAGAAAGTGAAAGTGGTTGCTTCCTCCCCTTTACCATCCATTGTACAGGACAGTGTGGACGATATGGCGGTATCTTTCGGATACCAGGAAAAAAGGCCAAAAACGGTCAAATGTTTATGCCTTTGATGCTAAGGAGCAGAATAAGGTTCATATCGTGTCAGGCTCAGTGGACCTCCAAGGTACGTACCACATCGGAAACCCCTTGGTGGTACCGGAGTCGTGTGCGGATGTGGAAACTTCGCTTGTTCCACTGGCCGATTCTGAGCAGGACACAGAGAACAGTGAAGTATCTCAGGATGTTTTAAGTGTTTGTCCTGTTAGCCAAACTGGTTTAGACGAGTTAACAGCTATGTCTGACATTGATGGAGAAATAGATAAAGTGGAAAATCCCTGTGAGTTAAATGTCAACCCCCTCCCTCACAGATGATGATGTAAGGGTTGTAGAGGGGAAGGACATGGACAAGGCAAATTCAGAGGGGTCCGTAAACAGAGCAGAACTTTCTGTTGAGCCAAAAGTAAGTGTTCCACAAGTAATAGGAGAGGTTATAGATGAAGCACTTGATTCAGATGAAACCTCTTCTACCCCACATTTTAGTGCTTTAAGCTCTCAAGAGGATGAAGGGGGAAACGACACAACCTTAGTGTCTCAAGAAAATGCGATTAAATTCCTGGATGAGACATTCAGGAAAATATACGTAAAAATCAAAGATTACTTCCCGAATTTACACGATTTCATTAAAACTGCAAGGAGTATAATTCCTGATCCTTATCAGGTTAACATGTCAGAGCCTCAATTCCAAAGGTTAAGGAAATGTGTTACTTGGGCTGGTAAAGAGCTTCAAGAATAACTAACAGAATGGAGATAGAAGTAGCATCCCTGAACATCAATGGAGGCTGCAGTTGTGTGCGTCGCCTCCAGGTGTTTCAGCTCTTCCAAAATGAAAAAAATTGATGTGTTGATGCTACAGGAGACGCATGCAAATCAGTCTTCTGAGGATGAGTGGTGTAAAATCTTTAAAGGTTGTCTCTTTTTTCTCGAGTGCGCTTATTGAGGCCAAGGCTGGTGTGGCAATAGTGTTGCATCCTCGACTTCAGCCTTCGGAGATAACTTGAAAGGAAATTTGCAAAGGTTACTTACTGTCTGTGCAATTTGTCAGTAGTAACCTTAAGATTTGCATGACAAATGTTTACTGTCCTTGTGCTAACTCTGAAAGAGCTGCCTTTCTGTACAAGTTGGCAGAATTTGAAAGCACCATTGACTTAACCATGTTGTTGTGTCTGGGGGGTGACTACAACTGCACCCTCAACCCACATCTTGATCGGAACACTTGTGAGCCTCATCCACCCAGTGCAAGGCCTTTGGCACAGCTCATCAAAAAGTTTAAACAGGTGGATGTGTGGCGGGTACAAAACCGTAATATCCATCAGTACACATGGGTTTGTGCATCAAGAAATGTTGTGACGATGGCTCGCCTAGACAGATTTTATGTTAATCATGAAATGGTAAACATTGTTAAGAACTCTTATATAAGGCCGTCTGGTTTTTCGGATCATCACATGATTTTATGGTGTGTGGCTTTCCTCATCATGTCTGTGGAAGTGCATATTGGACTTTTAATTTGAAACTTTTACAAAGTGCACATTTTATAGAAGCTTTTAAAATGGTTTGGGAAAAATGTGAGTCACAAAAGGGTTCATATTTGAACTTAAGACAATGGTGGGACTGCACAAAGTCCAAAATCAAATGTTTTTGCCAACAATACTGCTCGTACAGCACATACAATGCTTTTGGTGTGATATCTACTTTAAAAAACGATATACTTATCTGTGAGCAGAAAGCTGGATTGTCTAGCGTGAATGTCCAGCAGTTGTAGGAGAAAAGGACCCTTCTGGCTGAAATGGTGAAAGAGCGGGCGGCCGGTGCATTTGTCCGACTGCGGAACGAAAAAATCAAACTTGACACATCAAACAAAGGGTTCTTCAATTTGAAAAAAACGGTCAAGACCTCTCAACAAATCCATGCTTTGCACTCTTCTGGTGGTGATTTGTTGACCTCCCAGAGTGATATCAAGCATGAACTACAAGACTAATTTTCTAAACTCTTCACAAAAAGAGTTGTGAATGAGGAGAACAGGAATGCGATGCTTGAACAGCTCCCTTCTCTGTCTGAAGACCAACAACAATTGCTTGAGCCTGACATTTCTCTTGGAGAACTTCCTGCTGCACTCAAGGATAGCAAGGACGGGAAAGCCCCTGGACTAGATGGCCTTCCGGCTGAATTTTATAAGGCTTTCTGGGACATTCTAGGCCCTACTCTTCTTGAGGTCTTTCAGGAGAGTGTTGAACAAGGTGAATTGCCACTGAGCTGACGGAGGGCAGTTTTGTGTCTCCTTCCGAAGAAAGGAAACCTGCATGAGACCACAAGTTGGCGGCCTGTGTCACTCCTCAACACGGACTGTAAAATATTGTCAAAAGCACTTGCAACCCGACTAAAGGAAGTCATCTCTTTCTTGATTGGCACTGATCAATCACACTGTGTTCCAGAACGTTCCATATACGATCATGTTTTTTTGGTGAGAGACTTGATCAGTCTCGGTCGAACTACATCTCCTGGTTTTGTTTTATTACTTTTAGATCAAGAAAAAGCTTTTGACATTGTTAACCATTCTTTTTTGTTTGATGTATTAAGGAGAACAGGGTTTGGGGAAAAATTTATTGCTCATGTTAAGTTATTGTTCAAAAATGCATCTTGTCTGCTGAAGGTTAATAATAGTCTTTGTTACCCCTTCCCCTTTCAGCGAGGCATCCGTCAGGGCTGTGCGCTATCAGGCATGCTCTACAATCTATCCGTTGAACCTTTATTAGTTTTACTTCGGAACTCAGTGTTGGGAGTCTCTTTCACAAAACTCCAAAGTCGTCGTTTCAGCTTATGCTGATGATATTTATGTTGCTATTGCAAATCAAAAAGATGTTTCTGAGGTCTCTCGTTGTCTTACCCAGTTTGAGCTTGCTTCTACGACAAGGGTAAATTGGAAAAAAAGTGTAGCTTTTTGGGTGGGCCCCAGATTGCCTTCCTCATCCCTGCCTGTTTTACCAGGAGGAATACAGTGGAGTAGTGAGGGGTTTAAATATTTAGGCTTATTTCTAGGAATTGAAGCGTATGAACAAAAAATTGGGAGAACTTCCTGGAAAAAATTAAATTGAAACTGGCAAGGTGGAGAAGATTGTAACAACTTCTCTCCCTTAAGACACGGGTATCAATCATAAACAACCTGGTGGTTCCATTTATTTGGCATAGAG
>NC_140975.1:63284811-63474811 GCF_056783735.1 Eptatretus burgeri | reverse complement strand
GTAAAGGGAATTTTTTCTGAATAAATCTAAATAAGAAAATTCCCTTCACTTTTTGATTTCCCTCGTACATCCAGAGAGACAGTCTGACATTGAGGGCTTCCATCCGTTGTTGGTTGAGAAGAAGCAGTGTGTCCAAGTTGGAGTGGCCTGGTCTGAATCCAAATTGGTGATCTGATGTGAGGCTGTCGGAGAAAAGGAACGTTTTCATATCGACTGCGATGATGGATTCCATGACCTTACTGATAGTTTTAAATAAACTGACAATTCTGCAGTTTTAAGGGGATCAGGGTTTTTCACCTTTTTCATGTAATATGGTGAGGTTTTCTGATTTCCAAGCAGATGGAAGATGTCCTAGGGCAAATGATGATAGGGTGGGAATGGCAGAGATAGGAAGTGCAAGAGCAGCAGAGCATGGACACATGAGCTGATGCCATCGGGTCCAGTTGCAGAATCAGAATTGAGGGTTGCCAGAAAGTTCTACACCTTCTCAGGTGCAAAAGACATAATTCAGGAGCAGTTGAGTATGACTGGGAAGCGAGGTGACAGAGAGAGAGGAGTTGGGGTCACAATCTTGGAAGCAAACACATAATTGAGGCATTCGGCCTTCTCACTGGCAGAGTAGGTTGTGGTGCCATTTGAAGAGAGGAAGGGATGTTGGGGGAGCATACTCCAGAGATAGACCTAACAAGGCACCTCCAGGTTTTTGGAGAAGGGAGATGAGTTTGAAAGTTCAATCTTGAGTTTGGACAGATGTTCTTTTCTGGCTCTTATGAGAGTGGATGCACTTGTTGTGTGATTTTTGGAATTTACTGAGATTACCTTTGGTCAGTTTTGTTTTCAAGGAAGAGAAGGTAAATTATTTCAGAGAAACTGCTTCATGACAGAATGCAGTGTACCAAGGGTGGGAAGAAGGATAGAATAACTGAAGATGAGATGGGATGAATCTGTAGATTAGAGAGACAGAGAGACAGAGTGTTTTTGTGGAAGAATTCCCAGACTGTGTTAACATCAGGGGCAGTAAATATGGGAGATCAGTCCTGAAGAGAGATGGCAATCTGCATGACTAAAATGCCAGAACCCCTCCCCAGCATTGAGGCAGTTCTCTGAGAATAGACAGAGAGATGTCGACCTTCACAAGCACATGATCAGATGAACGAATTGGAACAGAGGAGGAGCAGGAGACGGACATTTGCGGCGACGTTTGTCATCACCGAGTCCAGAAGGGGGGATTTGCCATTGGGATAAATCCAGGCTGTAAAGTTCACGGATTGAGTCAGTCACATGGAGTCACAGAAGTCCTTTGCTGAAGTGCCATCGCTGGTGAGTGAGGCACCAAATTTCAATTTTCGAGCTTTTGGTGAAATATCCCTGTACATTGTTGTTGTTGTTGTTGTTGTTGTTGTTGTTGTTGTTGTTGCCTCAGGCCCTCAAAAGGAAAAGGACTGACGGGGAGGATGATGACGCCTCTTCTTGAAGTCGGAGCCACCACACGAAGGCAATCTTCTCCAGCTCCGTACACTGTTGTGAGATAAATAACGAAGCAAAACAATTGGACCTTTCCACATCAGCTGTGGAGTTGAAACTGATAATTTCAGTTGTGGAGTACCTGTGCCAGATAACAGACGCCACCAACCTTCAAACTAGAGATAGTGCAATAGAAACAGATTCTATTCTTTCCAAAATTAATTAAAATATATTTTGGTGGAATAGAAAAACAACAACAACAACCTATAAAGAGCAAACCAAGACTGTAAAAAGTTGGTTCGACCCGATACATTCCCTCCAAACAGCACATTTGATATGCGGTACACCGATACCCAGCCTTGAAGAAATTCCATACCTCAACCATTTTGAGCAACATCTTCTTCTTTCGGCTGCTCCCGTTAGGGGTCGCCACAGCGGATCATCCGTATGATCCGCATAGTGATTTGGCACATGTTTTACGCTGGATGCCCTTCCTGATGCAACCCTGGTCGCCTCTTACGACACAGGGATATGGTACACCTCTTTTAACTGGGGTATACACCGGCCCAGTATACTGGTACTCATTTCGCCGATCTCGGAAGGATGATAGGCTGAGTCAACCCCCTGGTGTATTAATTCAGTGGCCCAACGGGGCTTGAACTCAGGACCTCTTGGATCCCAAGCCGCTGCCCTAACCACTGCACCAACACCAGGCTATAATACATTTTGAACAACATCTATCTCCTTAAAGCAAATACCCTTGTAATTGTCTCAGCAAGAAAAAATATTTACTCTTCGTCTCACTCACTCCGTAGTGCAGCATTTTAATTTTTTTGTTTGTTTAACTTTCTATGTAATGTGCTTGGTGAAGCGTTTCTTGCAGTAAGGGGTTCCATAAGGGGTGGGGGGGGGCATCTGCTGTCTTCACCAGGGTGTCTGGTCCTGCTGGAGAGCAGTTGCTGTAAAGTAGCAAGATCTCTGCTGGGGATCTACCCTAAACATCATGCACAGGCTTGTAGGCCTTATCGGTTCTCTCCGATTGAATGTTCAACTCCCAGTGGATTGCAAACATTAGCATCATTAGCAGAAGTCCAATGTCCTGAGCACATAAAGGTCCCGTGGTGATCCTCCAGCTCTCTACTGTGCGGGAACATATTAAAGTATATATGTGGTGGGTTGCCACAATTTTACAACATGCACCACTGCAGGCAATAGTCCATTGCGTTACGTACAAGCCACGGGCCTTGTTAGTTTTACACGATGCAACATTCCGCTCTGCTGATACATTTAAGTGTCTCTTCCATTTTCTGGCCTCCAACGAAATCAAGGTTGCATCAAAATCGTTCCAAATGTGTAACAGACTCTAAAGGTCATGAAGATAAGTTATCGAAAATGTAGAACTACCATTTTGGAGTTTGTGCATCGGCCTACTCCTCCAGTGTGGCGAGTTATCTTCATCCAAGGAATCCACATTCATTTGTGGAGATCAGCTGCGCAACAGCCAAATGCAAGCACACAATGTAATGGTGCAATTGATGGTATAGGTGAAGGAGGACGAAGAGGCGTCACCTCGCATAACAGGCTTTATGTCCAGAAGCAGAACGGGACGACACATCACAGGCCTTTTATCCTTGAGAGCTCCGGCTCTTTCCAGTCACTCAGGAAACTCATTGTGTGATTAACTCCTTATGTAGAATCTATCAATTTCTACTAACATACAGCTCGCTCTTTAGTAGTCTTTTTGGGGGGACAAATGCCCAATACAGTTTGAGATAAGTTAATTCTGTCCACATTTGTGTCACATGACTTCGGCACGACCACCACACGGATATTCTGTCCGCAGAGTAAAACAGATATACAGATAAGAGGACTTATCAGGATGGTTGCCGATGAATTTCATGTAAAAGATGGTGAGCAAGAGCTTGAAGGAACGAAAGTAGGTGGCTGGAGGATTGTGGACAAAGCCCATGTAATGCAAACAGTATGAGAATAAATTAACTTATTTGACACTGAAGTTATTACCTCCATCTACCTTCGGTGGTGGTGGTTATGTTTTCACCCCTGTTTTATTCGTTACTTGTGAAATCGAAGATTTGCAAGTACGGTATGTTGATCGGTCTGGTCTGTGAATCTGTCCATCTGGTTGATTGTTTGTATGTTCAATCGCCGAAAGGTCACAAGTTCAAACCGATCTTCACGAAACTTCACCACATCATGGAGTTTGTCATGAGGAAGAAGCCTATTGATTTTGAGGTCAAAAGGTCAATATAAGTCAAAGGGCAACAACTTGGTCAAATTTCTAAAATCCTCAAAATTTCATCCGATTGACTTGAAATTTGAACAGGACTTGCATATCAGGTCACTGACTTGAACCATCAATTATTTTTGAGGTCAACATAGGCCAAAGGTCAACAACTTTGTCAGATTTCGAAAATTGGCAATTTTCATCCGATTTACATGAAATTTGAATGGGGTTTGCATTTCATGTCACTCAATTCAACCACACATTATTGCTGAGGTCAACATAGGCCAAAAGGTCAAAATAGGCCAAAAGTTAACGACTTTGGTGGAGTTTCTAAAAATCTTCATTTTTCATCTGATTGACTTGAAATTTGAAGACGATTTGCATATGAGGTCACTCTCTCTATCGAGTGCAGCCTGTGGCTGCTGGTTGCATCATTGATTGGGACACGGCTAAGCCGCTGATGCAGTGTACCCCTTACCAGTACACTGGTACTCATTTTGCTGACCTCAGAAGGATGACAGGCTGACTCAACCTCCTGGTGTATTAATTCAGCGACCCAACAGGGCTTGAACTCAGGACCCCAGGATCCCAAGCCACCACCCGAACCAGTAAGCCAACACCAGGCTCATCAGGTCACTGAATTCAACTAACTTATTTTTGATGCAAACATAGGCCAAAAGGTCAACATCGGTCAGATTTCTAAAATCTTTAATTTTCATCCAATTGACTTGAAATTTGAAGAGGATTTTCATATCAGGTCACTGAATTTAACCAGCCAATTATTTTTATAGTCAAATTTGTTTTTAGGGATTGCACAAGTATCATGATCTGAATGACATCTTTCTTGTTTGTTTGTTTGTCTGTATGTGAGCAGGATACCTCAAAAAGTTGTTGACGGATCCGGATTAAATTTTGTGGACAGGTTCGGTGTGTGACAAGGACGAACTGATTAGATTTTGGTGAAGATCCGGATCTGGTTCCGACTACTAGAATTTTAAAGTGATTCTTCACCATTGAGAGATTGGGCCAAAAACGATATAGCTCTGTACAGCATGATATTTCAAAAATGTTTTGGGCCCGGTATGTTCTCGTGGATCCGACCTTACGTGGCGGAGGTATACGCTCTACCGAGTGCCCTTCTCGTTTTAGTAAGTGGTGGCTTGGTGATGACACTCGACTGGTGTCACAGAGGTTATCAGTTTAAATCCAGCTGAGTGCAGCAGCATTCATTGGATTTGGATTTTAAGCTTCAGAAAGGTGAGTTGGTTTCAGAAGAACTGCCATGCCACTTTGGGTTTGTCAGTAAAAACCCAGCCTCCTCAACCCCAACCCCACAATAATGTGACAATAATTGTCGCTGTTAAAGAAGAAGATTGTGAAAGTTTGTCCAAATATATTTGTATATGTAATTTATACACCATAAGCTTATGAATGCTGTCACCACTTATACACCAATGCTGTCAACTTGCCATCAATAAATGAAGCAAATTTGTTCTTTCTGCAGGGTGAAGTGGAAGAACTAGAGCTGCAGGCCACAAAAAAAACAGCACCATTTTGAATCCAGTATCCCGTTCCAGATCAGAGATGAGATTTTCTTTTTATCAATTACTGAAATCAGAGAAAAGCTTCTTGCATCTGCTCATATCTGCTATGTTGTTTAGGGGTGTTGCATCATGAAGCATGGTAACTTGCTGGCAGATTTTTTCCCCCCCTTGAAGTCTCGATGAAATAGTGTCGGCCCTTTATTACCACCTACATTAAAAAAATAATTATATCTCATTTTGAAAAGGTGAAGCCAAAACTCTAAGAATGATTGTTGATGCCACAAAGTATGGTGTTATTGGGAGAAAGAGCAAATCGATGGTTTGGAGGAATTATGTCCTTGTTACCTCTGCCACCAAAGAAAATTGTTACCAAAGGTGCATGGAGGTTATGTTTTCATCCCTGTCTGTTGGTTCGCCGAAATAGGTGACCGTTATTGTCAGTAATTCTGTCTGTTTGTTTGGATGTTTGTTCGTTTGTCATCAGTATAATTGGTAGTAAACGTGGGCGGATTTTGACCAAACTCGGGTGGTAGGAACATCTTAAGACCTCGTGCTTTGGAAATTGTGATGGTTGCTAGGGACGCTTTGGTTCCCCAGCAACAACCGAAAAACCTTCAAAATCGGTACCGTTCACGCGAAATTAATTCCGAAAGCCATTATCCCACGTTGGGTTATGAAATTTGGCACGAATGATCTACAGGTGATGCTCTATCAAATATATTCCGGTTTTTGTGATGTATGGAATACTTTACCCGCAGCGCCCCCTACAATTAGGATATGTGTGAAAATTAGCGAAAATTGAAAGTCCCCTAGCGACCAGGTGAGTGCATCGATACGAATGAAACTTTGCAGGTTCATGGTACTCAATGAGGACTACAACTTTGCCTCAGGACATACTGACCGATTTCGCTTAGGTCAGGGGTCAAAGGTCAATTAATGCAAAAATCGATAATATGCGAGAGCTGGAGGTACTTCCCGCCAAATGCTACTCCTCCTAGGGTTATGGTCGGATGGTCATGAAAATTCACACTAATCGTCTGGAATACATTGTGCACAAACGATCGAGCCGGATTTTCCATTTAGATCTTTGTTCACCCACAGCACCCTCTCGAACTTTGGGGATTTCCGATTTCAAACCGCATTTTTGGTACATTTCATTCAAATGGATAGCGAGTAGTTATCAGGAGCTGGAACTGGATGAGATTTGATATGCATAATCTTAAGGTGATTCCCTATCCGCTATATGACATACATTTTGTTCTATATCTTATAGTTTCCATGCTCGGCGACCCATCGCCACCTACCGGCTTGTTACTTACGAAATATAAAGATTTCGTAAGTATATTGATGACTTCCGTCCTCTGGTTGTGTGTTTGTTTGTGTGTTTGTGTGTTTGTGTGTTTGTTTGTAGGCACGATAAGTCGAGAACGGAAGAAGTTACCAATGTTAAATTACACCATGTGATTCAGGAGCGTGATTGCTAGCGCTGATTAGATTTTGGTCAAAATCGGTCAAAGGTCAAGGTCACAGTGAGGTCAAATATTCGATTTTTAATGGTTTGGTACAGAATCATCGGAGGAACTTCTGGTTTGCGTCGCTACCTTCTCTCGAGACAGCTTTTATTAGACAAGGTCAGAAGTCAACTCGACGATTTCGTAAGTACCAGTCTATGACTGCTTCTTACTTACGAAATCTAAAGATTTTGTAAGTATATTGATGACTTCCATCCTCTGTTTGTTTGTTTGTTTGTTTGTTTGTTTGTGTGTGTGTTTGTAGGCAAGATAACTCAAGAACGGAAGGAGCTCCCAATGTCAAATTACACCACGTGATTCAGGAGGGTGGTGGCTAGCGCTGTTTCGATTTTGGTCAAAATCGGTCAAAGGTCAAGGTCACAGTGAGGTCAAACATCCAAAGCATTCAATTTTTGATGGTTTGGTACAGAATCATCGCAGAAACTTCTGGTTTGCGTCGCTACCTTCTCCAGAGACAGCTTTTATTAGACAAGGTCAGAGGTCAAGTTGACGATTTCGTAAGTACCAGTCGATGACTGCTTGTTTGTTTGTTTGTCTGTTTGTGAACAAAATATCTCAAAAGGTTGTGGAAGTATTCAGCCTAAATTTGATGGAGAGCTTTGGTATGTGACACCGACGAAATGATTATATTTTGGTGAAAATCCGGATCCGGATCTGGATCCAAGAATGTTTTTAAAGGAATTTTTCATGATCGAGAGATTGGGCCAACGACGATTGGCCAGCTGGTCCATGATGGTCCCCGCTGTTCCCGGTGGAGTTCCCAGTTTACCCAACAAGAAGGTGAGAATAATTGGAATTGTTAAAGTACGTACGTGTTTCTAATCTAATGCAAAAGGAATCTCAAACATTGTGTTCAATGCATAGGAAAGAAAATCCTATTCAAACTAGAGAGTTCATGGAACACTTGACCCTGCGCAGTGTTAAAATATATTATTAGATTGAAATGGTATAAAGATTTTAAATGTCGGACATAATTAATTCTGGAAGTTTACTGTCGTTGCTGCATCATCTTTGACACCACCATATTTAACACGTTGCTTTAGTTCTTCATGCCTGTTGTTTGTGTCCTTTGTGACATCCTTAAAAACAGTAAGTTTCCTCTTTGGAATGATTCTCAATTTTGTTTTAACTGCCAGACAGGCAGAGAGAGTAAAACATTATCTCATTCCTCTCTGCAAGTGTGTGATTGCGATGAATTCAGAACCAAAATACTACAAAACAACAGGGTGGCCACAATGTCTTGTTACCCCTTGTAGAAATTGTGCCGTTGCCATTGTGTGCAGTGATAATTCGTTTTGGTGGTGAAACTGGTCTGGAGCTTCACTTTTCATCTGCTTGGTGACATCATTTCACTTTGACATTCTTGCACTGCAAGCGGCCCTTCTGGGTTTGCAGTCATAATGTCGTTGTGATGGTATAATCATGGCAGCATTTGTCAGGTCAGGTCAGGTATGGGAGCATGTGCCAGAGCAGCGCGTCACTGCGTCCACTTTCTGCCGGTACTCCAGGGGCCCCCGTCTGGCCATCCCCCAGGCAGATGCCTAGCCCATCCCCATCTCCTTGAGATGCCGATCAACCTGCTGCAATGATGAGGCATGTGGTCGGCCCATTGGCCTCCTCAACTCAGGAGACTCCCTCGCTGAGAGAACCTGGTGAGCAGGATCAGCGCAGGAAAATGACATATCCATACAGACCCAACTGACGCTCACGGACGATGCAGGTAACAAATCTCAATTGAGTCTCTCAGCAACCGCTCGTTGGACACAAAGTCTGACCAGCGATAGCCAAGGATTCTCCAAAGAGACCTGGTACCAAAGGAATTAAGTCTCTGTCTCAGATTCCTGGTCACAGTCCAAGTCTCACATCCATAGAGCAAGACTGGAAGCACTAAGGACCGGAAGACTCGGACTTTCGTCCTCCCGCACAGGTACCGGCAGCGCCACACCCCATGATGTAATGAATCCATGACTCCCCAGGCCCGACCCAGACATCTATTGACCTCTGACTCACAGCCAGCAGAGACATGAATATCACTTCCAAGGCAAGTGAATCTCTCCACCACCTCAACATCCTCACCACAAACAGGCACAGACAGAACAGCAGCATCTAAGATGTCATTGAAAGCCTGGATCTTCAGGAAACCCGTAATTCTCGCGGTTCCGACTCCTCATTCAGCACCACGAGGGCCCCCGAAAGGATATCTAAAGTCTTCGGAAAGATGATGCATCATCTGCAAAATCAAGGTTAGAGATCTTGACATTCCCAAACGATGCACCGCAGCTTGATCTCTCTGACATCCTCCCTTGAATCCAGTCCATACAAGTGCTGAAAAGTGTGGGGGCCAGCACACTCCCCTGACGAACTCCAGTAACAACTGGAAGTAAGTCAGAGATGATACCACTACATCTCACAGCACTCTCAGTACCAGAGTGGAGTTCAGACATCAGATCGATCAGTTTTGGTGGCACCCCACAAAGACCTAGAATCCTCCAGAGGGCATCCCGATTCACTGAATCGAACGCTTTACAGAGAGCAACATAAGCTGCAAGCAGCCCCTGCCGAAACTCTCGTCTGCGTTCGGTGAAGACCCGAAGAGCAAGGATACGGTCAATCGTTGACCTCTTTGGTGTAAAGCCTGACTGCTCTGGACGCTGATGTTCAAGCTGATGGTGGAGAACCCTATCAAGGATTATCCGAGCAAAGACCTTGCCCAGCACTGAGAGCAGCGTCACCCCTCGGTAGTTGTTGCAGTCTTGGCGATCACCCTTCCCTTTCCAGAGAGGGACAACAAGGCCCCTCTTCCAATCAGTTGGGATGATGCCTGTGTTCCAGGCAGAGCACAAAACTGCATGCAACGACACGAGTGCAGCATTTCCACCAGCCTTGAGAAGTTCAGCATGGATGCCACAGATCCCTGGAGCTTTACCCCATTTCAACCGGTTCACCGCAGCCCGTGTTTCCACAAACGAAGGTGGACCACAGTTGACTGGAGGGTCAGCAACAGGGATTGAACACCCTTGACGTCCAACTCGACAGCTGGGGGATCAGCCTGGTACAACCGCTCAGAGTAACCGGCCCAGTGGGCCCTCACTTCGGACTCCTCTGTCAAGAGCCTACTACCCTCTGCTCTAACTACAGTGCTCCGAGGGATGGGCTTGGATGAACGCAATGCGTGAATTCCCCTGCAAGCGGGACGAGAATCACCTGATAACAGGTGATGCTCTACCCCTCACAGATTCCTCGCACATCAGCCTCCTTGTCCACCCTTAGTGCACGTGCAGTTTTACTCCTCAGCTCCCTGAACAGCTCAGCTCTGCCATTCAGCCTGGCCCTGCGACTCTGGTCAATGGTATCCAGTGTCACTTGAGAGACAAACTTCTTCTTTGCCCTGCGGTGAGTTCCAAGACATCCACCGGCAACATCAAGGACGGTGGTCTTGAAGACACTCCACAACTCTTCAGGATTTGCCAAAGCACCCAGACTCCTCAAATCTCCACTCAGCTTGTTCACAAACTCCTCAGCTACCCTCTCATCCTTGAGCTTGCCATCATCCAGCCTAGGCTGGGATGGTACCATTCTCCTGGATTTAAGGTGCAGCTTTAGAGTTGTTACAACAAGCCGGTGGTCAGTATTGAGGAACTGAGCACTCCAGTTGACTCCGCAGTTCTGAATCATCCTCCAGTGACCCTCAACGAGGACATGGTCAATCTCCTTTGCCACACCGCCAGCATTGGAATACCAAGTCCAGCGATGAGCTTGTGGGCACTGAAACCATGAACCAGCCACCCTAAGTCCATGACCTCGCAAAGTGAAGGAACTTAGTGCTATTCTGCTTCATAGTTCCTGACCCATGGGGACCAACACACATCTCATAGCCATCTCTATCAGTTCCAGTCGATGCACTCAAATCCCCCAAGGCTAGAAGTGTATCTCGTCTGGGGCACTGATCAACCACAGACTTGAGCGTGGCACAGAATGTGTCCTTCACGGTGAGATCACTCGCCTCAGTCGGAGCATAAACAGAGACCAGGGAAATGTCACCTTAGGAGTGACGAATCCTTCATCTCATAATACGCTTGTTGACCGGTGAGGTCCAATCCAGGTGAGGACCGGTGAGGTCCACAGTCAACTGTGGTCCAATTGAGGTAATTACCTCAATTATCATTGAAGTCAGCTTATTGGACACAGCTACAGCAACTCCATGGGTATGGTAATAATCAGAGTGACCAGACCAACAGTAGGTGTAACCACCCACCATGATCTCGCCGCAATCCGGTCTCCGAACTTCAGAGAGTGCTGCAATACCGCTGTCCAAATGCTTCAGCTCAGATGATAACAGAGACAGGTGATCATCCTCTCTTAGGGACAGGATATTCCACGCACCCACCCGAAGGGCCCGCCTCAGGTTAACCCAAGGAGACCGCCGTCTGGTGGACGACACCTCAGCACCACTCCGACATACTCTCCCGCAATCTGACCCGGGAATGTTACGTGGTTTCCCTCCTATCATCAAAGATTGGGGGTCCCGAAGGCTTTGCCGCAATCCCGTCATCCGGTGAGCTGCCCTGCAAAGGGAATCTGCACAGGAGGTACTCCCATGGAGTGGGTTTTCAGATTTCTTTGCATTTTTGTGTTTTGCGGAATGAAGGGTTTTACGGTGGCCGGAGTGTAAATCCTGCCACCTACCTCGTAATAAGAAGTAACCCAACTGCAGGAGGACGTCCTCAGACACAGTTGGGCACTAGATATGGATGGCTGTTGGCTCACAAGGAGCTCCTCCGCCCTTTGAGGGTGTTTGTCCAGGTTGGAGAATTTCAATAATCCCATTCTTACAACTCCTGACTGCTTAATATGAACAGTGATACCTCCAAGTTGTGAAAGGTGGGCGAAACACAATGTGTCCAGATCGCACTTGTGGGTTCCAAATATGATCTGGCCTTACCAATCACAGTCAGAGGTGCATCATTAACCAGTATGTATACTGTGTATCTGTACTAATAAATATCAGTGTGTGTCAGTGTGTCTCCTCCATAACTCCAAAACCATAAAACCAACAGCCTGAAACGTTTCATGCACACTAAGAAAACTCCAAGGAAGTGCAAGAGTGAAAATTGGGTGTTTGGGTTAATTAAAACACCCCTTTTGAAAATAATTAATGGCCTGATTTAATTATATCCTTTATTAGGCGATCCTTGACCACCTCGCTTTCTGGGGTCTAAAGGCGTATCCTGGATTACCTCGCTGGGGTCTGAAGCCGCCATGTGTTTTTGGCCTTCTCAACCATACCTGAACATGGAACAGGCTGCAAAGATTTCAGAACGATAAAGTTTTTTTTTTTGTTCACTTTCTTCACTCATATTAATTATCGAATGCCTTTTCATCACAGCTATGAATTTCTGGGTACATTGCAATGCTTATAAACACCCAGGGAAGCCAGAGTTCGTGGCTTTATTTCATTTCCACCCATGTCATAACTTCGAGAATCTCTGAAACTCAGCTTAATTGCAAAATTTAAGTTCCAGGTTTGAACTTGGCAGCAGATCCGACTGCTAAAAAAAAAAGTGTTCATTCGTCCAAGTCGGACATATTTGACATTTTGGGTGTCTCCAGGAGGTGTATGTTTAATACGATTGTTCAATGATTGATAAATCGTGAGCCAACCTAGCCGTTTCTTATGAACCATTTTGTTGGGGTGCTTAAGCCACTTGGTGAGCGCCTTATCATATTCGCACTGTCACTGAATACTGTCTGTCGATCGACTTGAACAGAGTTCAGAGGCCACTCGCCTGCGGTGGCCCCGCGTTGTTCTGTGGTCACTTCGGCAGAGTTAAATACAAATAAAAAGGAATGAAACATTTAACATCATGGCAGGATAGCTGAGATGTAGCACACTTGCTCAAAGCAGTCGAGCCTTGATTTGAATCCTGACCCACCGATAAACTGTCATACCAGTGTTTCACTGGCAGGTGATTCATCAATGTGTGTGTCGTTAAACTGGTCATCACATCTGTCGGAGTCCCCCCTCTTCTTCCTTCCCCTACCATCACTCCCCCCTTCCCATCTCTCTCCACTCTCCCTCTCCCCCTCCCCACCTCTCTCCCTCCCCGTACCCCCCTCCCCATCTCTCTCCCTCTCTCTGTTTCTCTCTCTGTCTCTGAACGTATCTGGATCGTGGTTATGCCCGGATGGTGATTATCACCGCATGTATTTGGATTGTGGTTATCCCCACACATGTCTGTATGGTAGTTATCCACACATGTATCCGGATGGTGGTTATGTCCGGACGTGTCTGGACCGTGGTTATATCTGGATGTCTCCTCACACTGCCCAACCTTGCCCTCCACTCATGCTGCCTTCCTTTTCCCCACCCCTCCTCTCTTCCCCACCCCTCCCCACTCCCCCATCCCTCCTCGCTACCCCTCCTTCCTCACTCCCCCACCCCTCCTTGGTCTCCCTCTCTCCTCTCTCCTCTCTCACTCCCTTCCTTCTTTCTCCCCCCTCCTTAATATTCCCATAAGCAAAGCGACGGGTTCTATTTGCTCGTGTGTGTGTGTGTATGTGTGTGTGTGTGTGTGTGTGTGTGTGTGTGTGTGTGTGTGTGTGTGTGTGTGTGTGTGTGTGTGTGTGTGTGTGTGTGTGTGTGTGTGTGTGTGTGTGTGTGTGTGTGTGTGTGTGTGTGTGTGTGTGTGTGTCTATATATATTCGTTCATTCGTTCTACCATGGTGTGGATGGGAGGAGAAATGGTGTCGGGGTAATCCTGAAGGAAGATTATGTCAAGAGGGTATTGGAGGTGAGGAGAGTGTCTGACCGAGTGATGAGTGTGAAGTTGGAAATTGAAGGGGTGATGATGAATGTCATCAGTGCATATGCCCCACATATGGGGTGTGAGATGGAGTATAAAGAAGATTTCTGGAGTGAGTTAGATGAAGTGGTGGAGAGTGTATCCAAGGATGAAAGAGTGGTGATTGGAGCAGATTTCAATGGACATGTTGGGGAAGGGAATAAAGAGGATGAGGAGGTGATGGGGAGGTACGGTCTCAACAAGAGAAATGTGGAAGGGCAAATGGTGGTAGAGTTTGCAAAAAGAATGGAAATGGCAGTGGTAAATACGTATTTTAAGAAGAAGGAGGAAAACAGGGTGACATAGAAGAGTGGAGGAAAGTGCATCTTGAGCAGGAGATGCAACCTGAAAGAGATTAGTGACTGTAAGGTTGTGGCAGGGGAGAGTGTAGCTCGACAGCATCGATTGGTGGTCTGTAGGATGACTTTAGAGGTGAGGTTGAGGAAGAGAGTGAGGGCTGAACCAAGGACCAGATGGTGGAAGCTGAAGGAGGAAGACTGTTGCGTGAAATTTAGGGAGGAGGTGAGACAGGCGTTGGATGGTGGTAAAGATGGGTGGGATGATTGGGCAACGACAGCAGAAGTTGTGAGGGAGATAGCTAGGAAGGTACTTGGTGTGACATCTGGACAGAGGAAGGAAGATAAGGAGACTTGGTCGTGGAATGAGGAAGTACAGGAAAGTATAAGGAAGAAGGGGTTGGCGAAAAAGAAGTGGGATAGTCAGAGAGATGAAGAAAGTAGGCAGGAGTACAAGGAGTGGCGTCGAAAGGCAAAAAGAGAGGTGGCAAAGGCCAAGGAAAAGGCATATGACGAGCTGTATGAGAAGTTGGATACAAAAGAAGGGGAAAAGGATTTATACCGATTGGCAAGGCAGAGGGACCGAGCTGGGAAGGATGTGCTGCAGGTTCGGGTGATAAAGGACGCAAATGGGAATGTGCTGACGAGCGAGGAGAGTGTGTTGAGAAGGTGGATGGAGTACTTTGAGGAGCTGATGAATGAAGAAAATGAGAGAGAGAAGGTTGGAAGAGGTGGAGATCGTGAATCTGGAAGTGGGGTGGATCAGTAAGGATGAAGTGAGGACTGCTATGAAGAAGATGAAAAGTGGAAAGGCGGTTGGCCCAGATGGTATACCAGTGGAGGCATGGAAGTGCTTAGGAGAGATGGCAGTGGGGTTGTTAACCAGATTGTTTAATAAAGTCTTGGAAAGGGAGAGGATGCCGGAGGAGTGGAGATTAAGTGTACTGGTTCCGATTTTCAAGAATAAGGGTGATGTGCAGAGCTGTGGAAATTACAGAGGGATAAAGTTGTTAAGCCACACCATGAAGTTGTGGGAAAGAGTAGTGGAAGCCCGGTTGGGAGGAGAGGTGACGATCTGTGAGCAGCAATATGGGTTTATGCCAGGAAAGAGCACCACTGATGCGATGTTTGCTTTGAGAATGTTGATGGAGAAGTATAGGGAAGGCCAGAAGGAGTTACATTGTGTGTTTGTGGATTTAGAGAAAGCTTATGATAGGGTGCCAAGAGAGGAGTTGTGGCATTGTATGAGGAAGTCGGGAGTGGTGGAGAAGTATGTGAGGATCGTGCAGGATATGTGTGAGGACAGTGTGACAGCGGTGAGGTGTGCGGTCAGAATGACGGACCGGTTTAAGGTAAAAGTGGGATTGCACCAAGGATCGACTCTGAGCCCTTTCCTGCTTGCAATGGTGATGGACAGGTTGACGGACGAGATCAGACTGGAGTCTCTATGGACCATGATGTTCGCGGATTACATCATGATCTGTAGGGAGAGTAGGGAGCAGGCTGAATCGAGCCTTGAGAGGTGGAGGTACGCACTGGAGAGAAGGGGAATGATAGTCAGTGGGAGTAAGACGGAGTACATGTGCGTAAATGAGAGGGAGGGTGGTGGTATGGTGTGGTTGCAAGGAGTCGAGGTGGGGAAGGTGGATGGGTTTAAATACTTGGGATCAACTGTCTAAAGTAACGGAGAGTGTGGGAGAGAAGTGAAAAAGAGAGTGCAGGCAGGATGGAGTGGGTGGAGAAGAGTTGCAGGAGTGATTTGTGACAGAAGGGTAGCTGCAAGAGTGAAGGGGAAAGTATATAAGACGGTAGTGAGACCAGCTATGTTGTATGGTTTGGAGGCGGTGGCACTAACAATAAGACAGGAAGCAGAGCTGGAGGTGGCACAGTTAAAGATGCTGCGATTCTCGTTGGGAGTGACGAGGATGGACAGGATAAGAAATGAGTATATTAGAGGGACAGCGCAGGTGGGACGGTTTGGAGACAAAGTGAGAGAGGCGAGATTGAGATGGTTTGGATATGTGCACAGGAGGGAAACAGAGTATATTGGGAGAAGGATGTTGAAGATGGAGCCGCCAGGCAGGAGGAGAAGAGGAAGGCCAAAGAAGAGGTTCATGGATGCGGTGAGGGCGGACATGCGGGTGGTTGGAGTGTCAATGGAAGATGTGGAGGATAGAGCAAAATGGAGACGGTTGATCCGCTGTGGCGACCCCGAACGGGAGCAAGCCGATAGAGGAAGATATATATATATATATATATATATATATATATATATATATATATATATATATATATATATATATATATGTATATATATATAAATATATATATATACATAAACAGATGTTTGGTACAACAGAACTTTAATACGGATACAAACAAACACGACATTATAATGACCGAAGCTTTTCATGCTGCACTCTTCAGGGTAAAAATCGCAGCAAGTGAAGGAGGAAGTGAAGGCGCGTGCTTTATACGCAGGTCTCAATGAGGTAGACGCTGATTGGTTCAACCGTAATGATGTCACGATTAATCCGAACGCCCATTGGTCGGCTCATCTTCACCTTGAGCTCCCATTGGCTGGAGCAGAGTTCGTTGATGATTGACGTTTGCAACCACATCCTGGAGAGAGAGGGGATGGGTTTCCCCTAAAGTCCATTCACCATTTGTTACCGTACTTCCCTTGATCTTTCCATGCAGAAAGAGACACAGAGATCGTACAAATTCCTTTTGACGACATAGGATTGGATCGGTGGTAAGGATGAAGGTTGCTTCCATCATACGTAAACAAAACGAACTCCGACCTCGGCTCAATATCCTGAACATATCTGCATTGTAGTGGTCTGCACAGATAGGGTTGGCAACCAAGTGCTGTGCAATGGCGGATGAAGCAGGTACATTGGCCGGTGGTCGCTGGATATTTCTACATGCTCACACTGGTTGTGTTCTAACCCTCACAATCTTTCTTCGAATCGCCAAGGGGACGTGTTGTTTGATCCGATCAGCCAATCTTAGTGTTGTGCGGCCCACGTTCCGAGCTTCACATCAGCACTTAAACTCATAAATAACATTGCTGGTTTGTGAGGTGGGTAGCACATCCTTATTGACTGACGTCAGCAAACGGCGAGAGGTAAAGATTACTCGGGGTTGCACAGCCAGCTATGTGTAAACGTGTTGGACACAATATGTCTGATTTGTTTTTTCAAACATTCGTGATGATTGTCCTTTCCAGGGCATCCTGATATAGAGTGCAGCGCGAAAAGCTTCGGTCACTCTTATGTCATGTTTGTTTGTATCCATAATGTGTATATATATATATATATATATATATATATATATATATATATATATATATATATATATATATATATATATATATATATATATATATATATATATAATATCAGAATGATATTCAGTATCTCGTTCAAAGAACATTTTGAGCTCCCCTCCATGTCAATCCAAAGATGAATCCTCATGCTTGAAGATTTAAATTGTCAGAACCATCATCTTGTGCTACGAGTAATTTAGTCTCATGTTGTTGTCTTTTTTTCCCATCTCATTTCCATGCCATTTTTATTCATTCATTCATTTAATTTACCATTTGTATGTGCAGCTGTTGACCGTACCTCACACACAGGCATCCTTCGAGGGATTGTGAACAAATTGAGGGCATTAAGGGGTATTTAATAGGACACATCGGAGTTAATCACTTGGGAAAAGGAATTAATGTTCTCTCGAAAATGGTGCTGCAGGGATAGCCAGAGCCCTATTTTTATGCTTCGCTGCACTTTCGCATTTCCTGGCTTATTATTTATAACGTCCTTTTAACATCCCATACATCTTAAGGCAATTTACAACAAAATAATTTGCTCAGCATTGAAAAGTGTCCCTTATTGGGGAAACTTACTTTTAAACTGTTTACAATTTAATTCGAAATCCGAATGGCACAACCACTCCCACTCCCACACAGCACCACGACATCCATCGTTGGTAAATAACTTTTACTACAATTGTTCACACGATACTTTTAATTGGATTTCACTTAATGGGACGTAGATGCATCACTCTGTGAAATGAATAATAACAGTGTTTTTGAGGCAACGTGCATATGGTAACTGATTGCATTCTTCATGAATTGAACACACAAGATTAAAAAACGAAAGTGTAGATTTGTAGATTTGTTGAAATCCATGAAGTCATCATTTATTAAGATCGGTGAAAAATACCAATTAATGTTAAGACATTCCATCATTCTCCCCCCCCCCCACCCACATTTGGAACAGTTACGAAGTGGTTCAGACGATTCGAACCCAGCAATTGCTTTTCAGTTCTACATTAGCCCCTGATCTTTACAAAGTTCGCCCCGAAGCACAAACATTAAGTTTCCATTAATTTTTGTTTTTATAAGACCATTAAGCTGGCTGTTTCTGATGTACCATTCAAATGATGCTGCTCACACCATTGATACCATGATGAATTTTTCAAACATCGAGAATATTGTGAGCTTAAATACCACTACTACTACTACTACTACTACTACTACAAGTACTACTTCAAGTACTACTAGTACCATTACTACTATAACATTGATGGCCAAGCCTTGCGTTCGACTTTAGTTGGCAATAATTTGTAATTTGTTCATCAGAGACACAAGGGGGATCTTTATCATCCACCAACGACTGATTCTAGCAGGGTTGAGATTCAAACCCAGGATACTAAAGCTGAGCGTGCGCCAATCGTGATTAAAAATTTTTTTAATTGACGTCACATACTAGTGGCATGAAAAATGTTCTTGGAATGAGAAAATTACAATAATGGTAGCTTTTCTATTTTCAATTTATAAGTACGCAATATAATTATAGTACCGTATGTTTCAATTAATGGGAAATGTTATTTTCTTATGAAATATATATATATATATATATATATATATATATATATATATATATATATATATATATATATATATATATATATATATATATATATATATATATATATATATATATATATATATATACACACTGAACTGATACGTTGAACGGCGGCAGGTGTGATAAATGTATGAGTGTCTTCAACTTTCCAGCATAGACAAGGATAAATGGACGCAAGGAATTTGACCCAGGAGAAGGCCATAAAGTCTGGACTAATCAACTCCAGATCAATTCAATCCATCAGTTTATTGACAATTTCACTGGGTTGGGGGAGGAGGGGTCGAAGTGTGGAGGAGGACAGTGTGGAGGAGGACAGTGTAGAAGAGCACAGTGTGGAGGAGGACAGTGTTGAGGAGAACAGTGTGGAGGAGGACAGTGTGGAGGAGGACAGTGTGGAGGAGGACAGTGTGGATGAGAACATTGTGGAGGATCACAGTGTGGAGGAGGACAGTGTAGAAGAGCACAGTGTGGAGGAGAACAGTGTGGAGGAGGACAGTGTGGAGGAGGACAGTGTTGAGGAGAACAGTGTGGAGGACAGTGTGGACGAGAACATTGTGGAGGATCACAGTGTGGAGGAGGACAGTGTGGAGGACAGTGTGGATGAGAACATTGTGGAGGATCACAGTGTGGAGGAGGACAGTGTTGAGGAGGACAGTGTTGAGGAGGACAGTGTGGAGGAGGACAGTGTGGAGGAGGGCAGTGTGGAGGAGAGCAGTGTGGAAGAGCACAGTGTTGAGGAGAACAGTGTAGAGGGCACAAGAACATCAGTGTGTGTTTGTCTGTGCTTGACTATCTCGTTCTGAGCTATTTTGAACACTCCATGTATGAACATATCTGTCCATCTCCACCCCTCTCCTCCAAGTATTCTGATAACCATTGCCCTAGTATTCCATACTGAGTCCCCCTCATCAATCTCACAGAAAATTATAATATTTGCTGTTTAAATTGGGCCTTGTGTGAGGCATTGAAGCTTTAGGTTTATGGGATTTTCTGGCTTGGATTGAAGCACAAGCGCTGACAAACTTCCTTTTCGGCAAGAACAGAATAATCTTCAAGGAGCTCTATCAAGGACTCGCCTTTGTTCTCGAAGACTTTTCAGAGGACTGAGACATATGAATGGTCTCAAATTTAGAAAACCATGGATGCATCTAAAATTCATATCCAAAGTCGTTATGCTTTGCCGTAATAACAGGATTGTACATCAAAGGCCGAGGATTATGTTCAGAATATTTTGATCATTTTTTTTTTCAATGGTTGTTTCTCCAAACTCATCTGTCTAATCCAAATGGGTGTCCTATAAAGCCAGTTTGACTCCCGGCGGACTAATTACAATTTTATATCCATTTTATGAAGCCTCGTCACACGATTTCCCAGCCTTTTAAGCTTCCTGTACATCTCCCCACTCCCTCAACATCATTGTCACAGAAACACACTTGTAGTTGTAAGTATGTTTTCAATACATAGTGAGTGCAAAGCATTTCTACGATCAACATAAAACAGAAACACCAAATTATTTGTGTAAAATCAAAGCCTGACAAGATTATAAAAGCATTTAACTTCACTTTAAATCCTCACCAATGATTTCAAAACAAAGTCAAATAGCGATACTAAATATAGACCAAGCTGGCTTGGAGGACAGCCGAGACATCTACACACTCACCTCAAAGCTGTCTTGCTTGGGTTCAAATCTCATTGTTTGTTATCTCCATTTGTTGGTTTCAGGAGGTGGGATGAAGTTCTCCCACAACTCAAAGTCTCCACCTCCTGTCTTCTTTTTTGTAAAGGACCATGATTCATGAACCAAACTGTGAAGTTTCGTTCTCATAGCCTTGTTCCAAGAGCTCTTTTCAACATCTTCACTGAACCTCTGACAGCCTCCACTTGTAGCTCGTTTGGAGTGATATTCCCAGGAATGATTTTTAAATACTCAGTAAGGGTTTTCTTCATCATTCCTGTATCTCTGACTGCTATCAATGGTACAATTTCAGATTTCTTCAATTTCCAACTCCTCTTGACCTCATTTTTCAGATCCTGGTGTTTGGTCATTTTTCTGATTTCTGTGGCATCTAGTCCAAAGTCATTGCAAACTGAAACCTCGATCAACGGTGCTGACTTTTTCTTTTTGTGTTTGAGCACAATGTCCAGATGCAATGCTTTGTTTGCAATGTCCACACTTGACGGGATCATCGTGTCATGCGTGAGCATTGTATGTTCATTTTCAATGTTCGGATTTGGTTTGTGTTTACATGGTTGTTCTGGGACCGGGATGTTGAAATGTTTACAGATGTGCGAGTGGATTACTCAACAGATGCTGTCATGTCTTTCTGTGTACAACTGTTCTGACATGAGTGTTTTACATCCCGAAAGGAGGTGACTGGTACTTTCTGTTTCTACCCCACAAAATCTGCATTTGTCCAATTGACTCAATCCTGCCATTTTCTTCAAGGCATTGGTGTCCTGTTCTTGGTCTTGGACATGATGACTCGTTCTCTATCCCAATTAATTTGACCTCTTCTTAGCCATTCCAATGAACCTTCCTTGTCGGTCGCATTCTGGTGTCTCGTATGCAGAGTATTTCATCAACACGTGCCATGTCTAACAGAAGGACTTTACGCTCGAGGACTCATTTGCCAGCATTAATTGGTAGACGCTAAAGACATCGGGTGTAATTGCCAGCACCCTGAATAATTTCAAAATTCCTGCACTTTTGGTTGAACATCAGGTCTGGCCAGCCGGTTCTTAAAAGTCCTGTGCCAAGATCTTTCCCTGGGCGACCCCACACGAAGGTGGGAATAATTTGGGCGGTCAAAAGAAGAAGAAGCAGTAGTAGCAACAGTAGCAGTAGTCGTAGTCGTCATCATCAGGTCAGGTATGGGAGCATGTGCCAGAACAGCGCGTCGCTGCGTCCACTTTCCGCCGGTACTCCAGGGGCCTCCGTCTGGCCATCCCCCAGGCAGATGCCAGGCCCATCCCCATCTCCTTGAGATGATGGTCAACCTGCTGCAACCATGAGGCACGTGGTCGGCCCACTGGCCTCCTCCACTCATGAGACTCCCTCGCTGAGAGAATCTGGTGAGCAGGATCAGCGTCAGGAAAACGAGCCACATGTCCATACAGCCGCAGCTGATGCTCACGGACTATGCAGGTAACAAATCTCATCCGAGTCTCTCTCAGCAACCGCTCGTTGGACACAAAATCCGACCAGCGATAGCCAAGGATTCTCCGAAGAGACCTGGTACCAAAGGAATTAAGTCTCCGTCTCAGATCCTTGGTCAAAGTCCAAGTCTCGCACCCATAGAGCAAGACTGGAAGTACCAAGGACCTGAAGACTCGGACTTTCGTCCTCCCGCACAGGTACCGGCAGCGCCACACCCCATGATCCAGTGAATCCATGACTCCCCAGGCCCGACCCAGACGTCTATTGACCTCCGGCTCACAACCTGCGGAGACATGAATATCACTGCCAAGGTAAGTGAATCTATCCACGACCTCAACATCCTCACCACAAACAGACACAGACAGGACAGCAGCATCCAAGATGTCACCGAAAGCCTGGATCTTTGTTTTGACCCAAGAAATCCGTAATCCCAACGGCTCCGACTCCTCATTCAGCACCTCGAGGGCCCCCAAGAGGATGTCTAAAGTCTCCGCAAAGATGACTGCATCATCTGCAAAATCAAGGTCCGAGATCTTGACATTGCCAAACGATGCACCGCAACTTGATCTCTCCGACATCCTCCCAAAAATCCAGTCCATACAAGTGCTGAAAAGTGTGGGGGCAAGTACACATCCCTGACGAACTCCAGTAACAACTGGAAATAAGTCAGAGGCGGTACCACCACACTTCACAGCACTCTCAGTACCAGAGTAGAGTTCAGACATCAGATCGATCAGTTTCGGTGGCACCCCACGAAGACCAAGAATCCTCCAGAGGACATCCCGATTCACTGAATCGAACGCTTTACAGAGATCAACATAGGCTGCAAGCAGCCCCTGCCGAAACTCTCGTCTGCGTTCGGTGAGGACATCGAGGTCTGGGATACGGTCAATCGTTGACCTCTTTGGTGTAAAGCCTGACTGCTCTGGACGCTGGTGCTCAAGCAGATGGTGGCGAACCCTATCAAGAATTATCCGAGCAAAGACCTTGCCCGGCACTGAGAGCAGCGTCACCCCTCGGTAGTTGTTGCAGTCTTGGCGATCACCCTTCCCTTTCCAGAGAGGGACAACAAGGCCCCTCTTCCAGTCAGTTGGGATGATGCCTGTGTTCCAGGCAGAGCACAAAACTGCATGCAACGACGCGAGTGCAGCATTTCTACCAGCCTTGAGAAGTTCGGCATGGATGCCACAGATCCCTGGAGCTTTGCCCCGTTTCAACTGGTTCACCGCAGCCCGTGTTTCCACAAGCGATGGTGGACCACAGTTGATTCGAGGGTCAGCAACAGGGATTGTAACACCCTTGACGTCCAACTCGACAGCTGGGGGATCAGCCTGGTACAACCGCTCGAAGTAACCGGCCCAGCGGGCCTTCACTTCAGACTCCTCTGTCAAGAGCCTACCACTCTCTGCTCGAACTGCAGTGCTCCGAGGGATGGGCTTGGATGAACGTAATGCGCGAATTCCCCTGTAAGCGGGACGAGAATCACCTGTCCACAGGTGATGCTCTACCCCCTCACAGATTCCTCGCACATAGGCCTCCTTGTCCACCCTCAGTGCACATACAGTTTTACGCCTCAGCTCCCTGAACAGCTCAGCTCTGCCATTCAGCCTGACCCTGCGACTCTGGTCAATGGTATCCAGTGTCCCTTGAGAGACAAAATTCTTCTTTGCCCTGCGGTGAACTCCATGGAACAGGTTAGTACAGGTTTACATGGTACCTGTAGCAGGTCACAGATCGAACCTGACCTGACGAACAAGTAGGATCATCATCGTAGTAGGCTAAATCTTCACTGATGTGTTGACTACAGATGTACTGGTCTCAAAAGCCTTGTGCAAAAACTGTATGAGGCCAGAGTTACGCATTAAGAGCATCACTTGAGTGATAAAGGTTTATATAATAATTTTCAGGTGTGCAGAGCTTTAAAAGGTATTGATGAATGTCTTGCGTTTAGGATCACAAGGAAAAGGAAACACAACGAACACAAGGAAATTAGACACAGGTGGAGGCCATTCAGCCCATCATGCTAATTTATCAACACCAGATCAAAATAACAAAATGCAAAATGTTTTATTTATTTATATACTTTTTTATTTTGTATTATTTTGTATTTTGTATTTTTTTTATACTTTTATATTTTTTAATAAAATATTTAACCGAATCTCCAAATTTTTGAGACCAAGAATTAACTAGATATGTTCACTATTGAATTGATGTTCCACTTTACATCCTGATATGAAAAATGCATCATTTGAGAAGAGAAGGCAACTGCATTACATTTCCAAGGGGTTTCCATGGAGGTGCCACGTCATGATTTTGGTGGTCTCTCATTGGCTCTGAAATTAATTACATCATAGACGTTCTTCAACTGTGGAGTTAAGTAATTTTATATGGATGTGATAATGTGGGATGAGAATAACAGCAACGTGTATTATTATTCCGTGTGCGCGAAGTGAAAAGTGAGGTTAAACAATTGGTTCACTTTGTCTGTCTGTCTGTCTGTCTGTCTGTCTGCAGACGTCAGTTTATGATCAAGGAACTACTTCATTTCATTTGAATGTTATATTCTGAACATTATAGAACATGAATCAGAGCATGAACTGGAACATGAACCTGCAGCTTAGCAGTACTTTGGCTCTGATTTTGGCAAATGGCACAGAATGTTGTCATGATCGCGCTTGCACAGAGGAGTAAGGTAATTGTTTTTGTCTATCTGTCTTTCTGGCAGCCAACCAAAATTTTAAATCAGTGCAAACAGAAAACGTCGTTTTTATGGATGTCATAAAGGACACAAACAACAGGCGCGACGAACTAATGTGACGTGTTCAATAAGCTGGTGTAAAAGACGCTGCATCAATATCGGTATACTTCTGATTTTTTTTCTCTCTACAGCCTTTTAAAATTAATTATAGACTTGAACACTACAAATTGCCTTCTTGGCACTTTCTAAAACCTTGTGTTTAACAGCACTTGGACAAATTAATTTTTTAATATACTTGGCCATTTTACGTCATTTCGACCAATCAAATTTGCCGATTGCCCTCTGTGTTGGGGAATCTTGAAATTCAGACAAAATGGTGGCTTGTAGCAAACATGCCTGCCCAAACATGATAATCAGTAAATACAATTTCATAATTCAAAAAATTTGATTTTCAACTGACCATATGCATTCGCAGGCCCCAGATATGACCCATCCCCTCTCCCCCCCCACCCCCCATCCGTTGGTGTTCAGAATCACCCAAACCAAATTCAGTGTCTCTCTCAGGGAAGTCTGGCTCCTGCATCCAGCTCTTACTTTAGTATAGCTGGCACAAGCGTTGTGTATTTTCACGTCGTGAAGATGTCCTTTGCAGAAGAGTTGGTAACCATTACTTTGTTGGTAATGGCGCACAGCATAGTCTTTCCAACACGGCACTTTCAAAATGGTGTAATCCACCCCAAAATGCTCTGTGAGCATATGCAAAAACCTCAGGAAGCAGAAGAGATCAGGATAAAATAAAATGTATTATGTGTCTGGGATAAGGATTCTTACTTGGAATGGTTCACTAGGTTTCTGAAAGATACTTGGAAAAGTACCTGAGAGAAAAGACTGTACCTGTACACAACACAAGACTTGGAGAACTTTCTCAGCTCACCGAACAGACATCCATCCGCTCATGGTACCAACTCTCGGCCATGTGAATTGGTGGGAATGAAGTGAAGTGACGTGTGTTAAACAACCCCCTGACAGATCGCTACCAGTGAATGAATTGTGTATCTGGATTAGGTTCTTCGAAACTGATTGGAAGGACATATCTGGGACTTGGTATGTACAGGGAAAGTTTATTTACGATTAATCATGTTGGGAATGGGGGAGGGGGTGGAGGGGAGAGCTCAACCGGAGTTTTCGTGGCTGTTATAAACATATTGTTTGTTTGGTTCTGGAGCCACAAGAGAAGTTATTCTTGATTTTTGCATCTATTGGTGAAAGTTGAAGTGTGTGTGTGTGTGTGTGTGTGTGTGTGTGTGTGTGTGTGTGTGTGTGTGTGTGTGTGTGTGTGTGTGTGTGTGTGTGTGTGTGTGTGTGTGTGTGTGTGTGTGTGTGTGTGTGTGTGTGTGTGTGTGTGTGTGTGTGTGTGTTATATTCACTGCCGATGCAAGAATGTACTTATAGTAAATGATACGAACCCATCAACTTTCAATCAAAGATATTTCTCGTGTTGTATTCTGACATTTCCGCGAGTCTGATTGCATTCAGGAACAGAAGCATTTTGAAGTTGACTCTTTCATCTAAATGGTGAAAATTATTTTTAAAAGACGATTTGAATCGCAGATTTCATCCCAGCAATGGCAAGTCCAAAGTTCCCGTCGAGTCGAACCGAACGGATGTAAACAGACACACACACACACACCGCATGTGCAAAAGGCACACATCATCTTGAAGGTCACGTATTGCAAATGTCCAAAGAAATCACCAAGCCTGCCATATTCACAGGAGGCACTCCCATAATCAAGGTTCAAAGTCCACTCACTGGCAGCCATTGTGCAGGGTTTGGGTAGCACACACCTGATTACAGTTCAGGCCTTACACCGGTCCACATCGTTGGGAGTCTGCAGTACAGGTAGCTGCAAGATCTCATCCCTTTGGGCGAGCTGAGAAAGTTCTCCAACTCTTTTGTTTTGTGGATACTGGATCGGTGTGCATAAGTAAGTGTAACTGTTAAATGAAACTTCATCTTTTTCCTGTGTCTAAGTATCTTTGTAGTTATTTGTCCAGTTATATCATACGAACACAATATGTAATTTTGTTTCTGTTTCAATGGGTGTGTTTGACTTTGGGACACTCCTGAACTGTTGGACGGAATGAGTTGAAATTTGGTGGTTGTACTTGGGGTGTGTCCAGAAAAGTTTTAGGTGTTAAATAATATTGTTGTGGTTACCAAATTCGCAAACCACCATTCAGGTCCCTTAGGTGAGGTATCTCGGTAAGTACATGTGTAGTTAGGTCCAAACCCGTTGTCTAGTGGGAATACATGTCATTTATGCGTGCTGCGACTCTTCAGGATAGCCGTTTTTCTTTTGCTATCTTTATTTTGGACCAACCGCCATGATTACAACCACAACCACCGCTTCACCACAACCGCCACGACCTTCACGTCACACCTCGCAACCGTAGCATCGCCACCGTTCTTGCCCCGCTGTGGGTACCGGTGTTGGACTCGTGCAGGGCGCGCGTCGAACAGCGTGTACAAAATCACGGATTTTGTGCTTCAAAAACGGATCAAAAACGACACACGCCCACTTTTTGCCGTCCAATCGGTGAGCGAGGGGCGATTTGGCCCCGCCTCCAGGACGATCGATATATGCAAATTTGTGGATCAAAAAGCCTTCACGCCCACTTTTTCTCGGGCCAATGGGGAGCGAGGTGAAAGGTCAAAGGGAGGGGGTCAAAGGCGAAGCTACGGGGGGGATAAAAGGACCGTGTTCGTCAGTCAGAAGAGTAGAGAAGAGGCGGAGAGTGGAGAGTCGGAGAGTCCAGAGGCGGAGAGTAGGAGAGTCGGAAGCAGAGGGTCAAGACTTCGCGGGCGGTGGAGCTGCTCGTCGTGTGCGTTGGAGTCGGAAAGTCAAAAGGCGAAGAGGCGGAGAGTGGAGAGTGGAGAGTCGGAGAGTCCAGAGGCGGAGAGTAGGAGAGTCGGAAGCAGAGGGTCAAGACTTCGCGGGCGGTGGAGCTGCTCGTCGTGTGCGTTGGAGTCGGAACGGAGGGGACGAGCTGTGGAAAGGCGGCGACACCAGACGAGGGGGTGCTCGCGTCGTGCAGGGAGCTGCACCCGAGGGAGGCCGACAGCGCGACCTGGCCGAGGTGGAGACGCACACCAGGGATAATAAAGATCCTCTATACCCCGAGCATCAGCAACCCCCTCCTGTTTCCCCCCCGCGCTGAGATAGTGCGACCAAGGGGGCCCCTTTCCCACCCCCTACCAGACACTCCGCGAGGCCCGCGGGGTTGGGGCGCCATCGCCGCTCCGCGTCTCATCACCAGACGGGTCGGCGCGACCCGGTCTCGGCCTCAGGCCCGCCTCATCCTTGAGGGTATTTCTTTTCCTTGGTTTTGGGTATGTGTTGTCGGCGCCGTCTGTGAAGTAAAATTGTATAAGTGTTGCCGTGTGCTCGGTAGTCGGTATTAGCTCTGCATTGTGTTTTCGCTTTTATATTTGCTTTTTGTGTAAATGGAATTGTGTTTTTTCTGTGTGCTTTTGGTGGAATTGTATTTGTGTGCTTCCCGTGTGCCGCGAATAAATGTGCTTTTGTGTTGAACTGTTTCCCGCTTCGCTTCGTCATTTCTCCCATTGAATCCTCATCTTGCTTCACGTAAAGGGTTGGTAGTGGGCTGAATACGCCCGATAATTAATCGAACCGTCGAGGTCGACGATAACACCGCTCGGTTATTCTGATAGTACGGAACGGGTCGCTTAAGTGGCCCGTGTCCGAAGCCGACCTGCGGCGAGGTGCGATCGCCCGGTCTACCCTCCGCGTGGGTACTTAGGTAGGTCGAATTTGGCGAGCAACCCTATCCCACGCGGGGGCTGATTGGCTCGATCGCGGTGAGACCGAAAGGTCCACCCGTGACTGGTTCCCGGCGTTAGTCCGAGAGGGTCACGACTGGATTGTCCGTCCGGTGGGCGACGTGCCGCGATTCGAGTTACGTGGCCGTCAGCACGCCGGCGGGCGCGGAATCCGCAACAATATAATTTGTAGTAGCAGAGGTTCGGGAGTGTGCAGATGATGCAAATTCTCGATCTAAATGTGTACTGTATAATGTCACCCAGTGGTGGTAGGAGAGGATGTTACAAGTCTTGCACTTGTGCACTGTACGCATTGCATAATGCAAGTGCTTTACTGATCTCTGCCAGAGGGAGGGAGTGTGACACCCCCCCCCCTTATAGAGCGTGTGTTTCTCGTAATGATTTGAGAAATATTTGCGCGTGTGTGTGTGTGTGTGTGTGCGCGCGCGCGCGCGCACTTGTTTGTGTATATAAGTGTTTGTGTGTTTATGTGTTTGTTTGATTTCTATGAACTCATGAACCTCTGGATATAATTAGTTGAAAACTGATTGTTGTACTCACGATGTGCACCAGAAGGTTTTAGGGGTTAAAAAAAATTCATAGTTTTGGGGATTCAGGGTGGGGGGATCACCCCTAAATTTGGCTGTGTGATGTGTATCGTATAGCACCGCTCCTGGTGGGGGTGGGTGGTGCAAGTCATCCCGTCTGTAGTTCTAGCCGAATTGCTCGATCCTTGCGGACGGTTTCTTTGCTACAAATATAAATTCATGGATTTAGGCAGATGTGAGAATTGTTTTATTTTTTTTAAAATTAAAGCTTAATGTGAGATGAACAAGAATATGTGCAACCCTCAATAATGATGGCAAAGAGACTAAGAAGAGCAGAAATAGCTAATATGCCACAAATTAATAAATTCAAACAAGCTACCGGCCGATTTGGAAAGAGAACACTATTTGCATTGCACTTCAGCCTGCTGTAGTCATTGGAAGATGCACACCATACCCAAGTCGTTAGACTCCTGAACTTTTAAGAGTGTCAATTGATATCTGGAATCTCGCTGCACAGTGTAAAGTCAGGTGAATGCCACATGTGTGATGATCACTTGAAGAAAACTTGCTTGCTTCGAAAGTTTAGGGAGCTTCGAGCACACGTATATCTGCCTTTCCAGGTCATCATGAGGAACGATCAGCCCAAGAAAAGTGATCTCAAAAAGGTACAGCCCCACCAGAGGTTTATCACAAACAACAATAGGAGTACGTGCCAAAGGTCTTCCCAGAGAGATAGAGTGAACGTGTGGGGCTAACCTGGGTTAAAGGGCATGCTCCAGATGGTGGACTAGTTTCTTATCATTCCCAACTTGGCAGACGAGGGTTTTGTAGGAGTACATCTGTTTCAGGGGTGATGAATTGCTTGGCACATAGCAGAGTCATCTGTAAATTGACACCAATTACTTGTCGAGGAGGGACTAAGATCGTTGATGTTAACTGAAGACGAGATTTTTCACCGGATGTTCCTTTGAAAGATGAGTTTCCAAAGGAGGAATTGCAAGCAAGGTTGTCATTCAGGATAGTAGTGCCGCTCGCTTGCGTTTCGTGAATAGCTATCCAGGAATAAAGTGTGCTTTCGATGCTGTAGGCAGGAAGCTTCGCTTAATGTGGAGAGGGAATACAAATTCCATATCTTTCATCAAGTTCATTAAATAGATCTATTCATTGTTGTCAGCAGGGAAAACATGTCCAGGATTTGATGACCTGCACAAAAGTGAAAAAGGTGTTCGGTGATGAGCAAGTTTAAGGAAAATACTTTCAGTTGGTTGTAATTGTGAATTTTCTGACCTGGGTTGAAACACGCACGCACGCACACGCACACACACACACACACACACACACACACACACACACACACACACACACACACACACACACACACACACACACACACACACACACCTCTAAGTGGAGTAGGAAGGAAGACCAAAGAAGGGCAATACAGATAGAAAGATGTAAAAAACAAACATAGACTACATGCTGACATTGGGGGGTGATTGGGAAGGTCACAACATTCACTTCCTGTACCAAAAGTGAAGCTGAAGTTAATATCATAATGGCATTAAATCACAAAGTTAAACATCGACACGAGGAGAGAGAGAAAGGGAAACGAGAAAAAGATGATGAACAAGAGAGTCGTGTCATTGAACAGAAGATGGAAATAAAGAGCAAAGTACATAAAGGGTGGACGTGGGGGAGAGGCCATAACCAGGCCTTGATGAAACATAGCAAGTGCTATCGCCTGAATCAGAACCCTCCTCCACTCCCCTCACCATCGTCCCCCACCCCCAAAGACATACTCGAGCTACATCTGCACCCAGAGAACTAAGGAGCCAAATCCACAGATGAAACTGACAGTCTCAAAAGAGTAGAGGCCGCAGGTTGGAGTTGATCATCAGCAGCCAATAGAAAGTCAAAGCATTCCTGAATGTGCAAAGAAAATGTATCCCACAACAACACAATTCCCACCACATGTGCCAAAAGTCACTTCCGTGAACAGAAAAACCATTGGTCGTGTCATTACCGTGGACTCCATTTATATACTTAACTGAATGGCTCATGTCAAATTGCTCATTGACTGGTTCTTTCACTCATCTGTGGTGGGCTGGTCTCCTCTTCCCATCCTTATAAAGTATAATTATAGACAATTGTATAACACGTAACCAAAAATATTGGGAGGTTAAGGTAAAATGTACAAACAGCCGTTATTAATTCCCAACCATTTATTTAATTTTTGACACAAAAACACAATCTCTCACCAACACTTTGTACCACAAATGGGAAGATTTTAGGGTAGTTCAAAACGTTCTCAGCTTAACATAATATGTGTAAAATATTATATATATATATATATATATATATATATATATATATATATATATATATATATATATATATACACATACATACAGGTAGTCGTTGACTTACGACTGTTCGACTTTACGACCACTTTATGACCACATAAAGTGGCCCCAAACTCTACTTTTTTTTTTTTGTAAAATATATGTTGGCCGACTTACAACCAAATCGACTTACGACCGCGATCGGTCAGAACCGATCGCGGTCGTAAGTCGACCACTACATATATATATATATATATATATATATATATATATATATATATATATATATATATATATATATATTTTTTTTTCCCCCACAGACAATAGCCAATCAGCTCTCACCTAATTGACTACGCCCAGGTGGCTAGGATTATATAAATGACTGACTCCTCCCATGCTCCTCTCGCCAAAGTCGCTGCATAAAGCATCCCAAGAGGACTTAAGCAAGGTAAGTGCTGAGTGCTATTTCTAACCCTTCCCAGAGTTCCTCAACAACTATAATGATGTTCACACATAGTACACACATGACAATCCCAATGCTATACACTTCATCCTGGCATATATATATATATATATATATATATATATATATATATATATATATATATATATATATATATATTATAAAAAAGCGAGGTGTACTTACACATTGTGTCAGCTTACGAACTGTTTCCACATTGTCTTGGGTCACACACCTGCATTTGATTTTTCATTTATTTATTTTCATTTGTTTTTTTTCCCCCCATTTATTTATACTTTCATTTATGGATGTCCGACGATTCTGTGATTTTTCCTGGTGTAACGGCTTCGATGTCCGTTGGCGCACAAAATTACCGTGCTTCCCCATTGTTTCGGGTCGCTCACCTGCATGTTTTTTTCATATTTTAAAAAATTTGTTTACTTGTATTTTCATTTATGGTTGTTGTCCGCCGATTTTGTAATTTTTTTTTTTCCGGTGTACCAGCTTCAATGTCCATCGGCACACAAACAAAATTTCAGCTTTCTTCGTCACCCGGAAGGTACCTTTACCCATCAGCGAGTCAGTGAGCCTTATGTGGTCACAAATATATGATTTGCAGTATGTTGTCCTGATGAGCCCACAACCGGGCGATATCCAGATCGACATCTCTGCTTTCATTTATTTGTGACCATAAGATTTAATTTCAGTCTGCAAAGGTTTGAAGACCAGACAGATGTCTCCGAGTTTGGAGGTGATGTGTTGGTGTAATTTATTTGCATGATGTAATCGTCTTGTCATAGAGTCTGCATGCTTCTTTATTTGAATTTAATGTTCCTGGCTGAAATCCTGATCAGCAGGGCAAAGACAACATGCTCGCGTGGCAGGTGACACTTGTTGCTGGCAGGTCATGCAGCAATCGCCGTGATGGGACTCGGTCTGTGCCCTGCTGCCTCATGAAGTTAGGGAGTTTGATTCAGTTATATACATGTATACATGTATGCATATGTTTCTGTTTCTGTTTCTGTTTCTGTTTCTGTTTCTGTTTCTGTTTCTGTTTCTGTTTCTGTTTCTATTTCTGTTTCTATTTCTATTTCTATTTCTATTTCTATTTCTATTTCTATTTCTGTTTCTGTTTCTGTTTCTATTTCTATAAGAAGAAGGCGCTTCCAATCAAAACCAAAACCAAAACTAGATTGACTCCGCTAATTTGAGCAAAAAAACAAGAGAAGACCCAGCCTGGTTGGGTTGCCACTCTGATGCAGGATACTTGAATGGCCTATTCCCCAAGTCAGCTGGTACTCATTTTTCCCATCTCGGAAGGATAACAGGCTAAATCAACCCACATGGTGTTGTTTCAACAGCACAACAGAGGCTCTAACTCACAACCCTAAGATCTCCATCCAGCCAGCCACCTAAACGGTTCAGCCAACATCAGGCATATATAGATTGCCTCCACCATGCTCTTGTCGCTGAAGAAAGCTGCATAAAGCAACAAAGAAAAGCTACACAAGGTAAGCCCATTGCTGTTTTTAACTCAGCGTGAGTTCCTCTGCAGCTGCAAAACATTCACAAGTACTGCATACATGAGAATCTCAACCCTTCATGTCCCCTCTGCCGCTAGACCAGTTTCATCACTTATTGGTGAGTCATCAGCGACAGTGCAGACAGAAACGCTCACCACCGAGTTCCCCATATATGTACCATGTGCAATGTCAACATCATTCAACATATAAATGAATAACTAGACCCAATTATGTCTCTCCCTGGTAATTGGAGGGAATAACCAATCAGCTTTCACCGAATCAATTACCCCAGGTGGCTGGGATTATAAATAAATAGACTCCTCCAATGCTCTTCTCGCCAAATTCCCTTACAACAGCTTCGTGGAACCGGGTTATCCACAAGTACTTATACAAATGCAAGTTGCACGATTGTGTCTGAACGGGGTAAACGTCCTAACTACAGCACCTTCATGATGAAAGATACTTCATTTGAGGGCTCTTGGGTCAGGACAGTACATGCGGAGATCTACAGATATCAATATTCACGCGAATTCGAGTTATGTGTATTTTTGTGCACAGACATCAAAGTCAGTACCAATGTTAACTCTAACGGCACTCAGTAGAGCGCATACCTCTGCCAGGCTGAACAGTTTATGTTTTATATCCCACTGATAGGCCAGATCTGGATTCAGACCTCAAACAAAATCTAATCGGCTTGTTCAAGTGACATACCCAACTCATCCACCAAGTTTTGTCATAACCCGTCCACAACTTTTTGAAGTATAATACTATATTCCGTTTTGGTCTCATCTCTCAATGGTGAAGAATCACTTAAAAAAAATTATTTTAATTATTGTATCCAGATTCGGATTTTCACCAAAATTGAATCCTTTCGTCCTTGTCACACACCCAACCTGTCCACCAAGTTTTGATATATTCTGCTCACAAACAGACATGAGTGAAAACATAACCTCCGTCCATGCCTTCAGTGGCGGAGGTAACTATCACTCATCCATACTTATACTACCGACCTGTCCTGCCAAATCCTTATACCCCTCTATCCCGAATGCTTCTCAGTGCAGTACCTATCCAGTTTCAGTTTAAATCTATGTACCTGTTTCTGCTGTCATTACCTTTCCATGGAGACCATTGTACGCATTAACTACTCTCCGAGTGATATTAAAATTACTCATGAATAACAGCAATGGTGATTATATACACGACATATGGTATCTCCTCTATTACGTGTTCATTCCTCACCTGTAGTTGTCATATTTCATCATTTGTTATGTGAAAATTACGAGCTGTCACACAATCACAGGTTTATTTATATCCCGACTGTGGCCAGGAGGGGGTGACATGACCAACGTTACTCTTACTGCTTTCTCCCAACAACGTTGCAATCCTGCATTCCACAAAACCACGGTGTTGTAAACGTTCAAGCTAAATACCATATGCCACTCATGATTGCCATAATAACGTGAAAACCTTTCTTAGCATTAAATGACGAAATGAAGCAATGGCAAACAGTTTTCAGGCAAAGTAAGTGCAATGTTTTATATATACATATACATATACATATACATATACATATACATATATT
The DNA here is from genome assembly GCF_056783735.1 of Eptatretus burgeri. NCBI lineage: Eukaryota > Metazoa > Chordata > Myxini > Myxiniformes > Myxinidae > Eptatretus > Eptatretus burgeri. The sequence goes on along the minus strand of NC_140975.1, from coordinate 63,439,800 downwards.
TGTATACCGGGCATAGTGGCGTGCGCCTGTAATCCGGCCACTCGGAGGCTTGGGTTGGAGGATCACTTGAGGACGGGAGCTCTGTGCTGGGCCGCGCTATGTAATGAGAGGGTGGAGGGCAGCCCGGAATCATGGCAAAACCCAGTCCTTATCCCTGTGTCGTAAGAGGCGACCAGGGTTGCGTCAGGAAGGGCATCCGGCGTAAAACTTATGCCAAATCAGTATGCGGATCATAACGGATGATCCGCTGTGGTGAACCCTAACAGGAGCAGCCGAAAGACGAACAACAACGTGTATATATATATATATATATATATATATATATATATATATATATATATATATATATATATTTTAGGAATTATATTTGATTTGAGTGTTTAATTGAAATGCAGTGCATCTTTTCCAGAACAGATAATGATGAGTGAACGTGAAAACGTCTGAAAATATGACGTCGTTGTTGAATCTCGTGAAGGAGGGCTCAACATTTGCATTTCAAACTTTTTTTTTTGTATTACAAACGTTTCAAGTTTTGGATTCCCCCCTCCCCAACCTCCTCCTTTTCTCCATACATACACAACGATACATACAAGGACCTTTGGCACAGGATGAGTCCATTTGGCCCATCATGCCTGTGCTTCACCAACCCAGAATCCATCACCCATCCTCACACATGCTATACCGACAAATCCTGCCAATATCCACGTACCCCCCAGCTCCAATGAATACATCCAGGAATTTATGTAATTCCCATTTAAATCTATCTACCCCCTCTACTGCCACTACCTTTCCAGGGAGACCACTCCATGCATTAATCCCTTTCTGACTGAAAGATCCCTCCCTTAACTGTCCCAACTCTCTTCCTCTTTACCCTCAAGCTATGACTCCCGCTCATAACATGACAAATGTCAGTGATCTTATTTGTTGTTATTGCATCCAAACCTGTGCAATATCTTTCCCTTCCCTTTCCCTCCCATTACGCCAACTCCTCCCAAACATCTCACCACTCCTTCCACACTCCGCAGCGTTCTTTCTGTAACCATCATCCCTGTGCCTTAACCAGCGTGATACCTCTCAACAGTGAAGAAACTCTTTCATCACAATCAAAAATCGAACGTCATGTGGTCCACGCGAGTCACGTGATGCTGATCATCTGTGCTCTGATTGAGAAGGCAGTGGCTGCTCAACAATCGTGACTCGGGGAATCCCAAAATGTCACCTTATCTGAATTGCATCAAATTCGATCAGGAAAACCAAACGGTTTTGAATCACCTGAACCGGTTGTCCATCATGCCAGGTGTGTCGTACTCAGACACCACCAACCAGCTAATTTATTGTAATTGACTTTCAACTTGGTTCGATCGGAAAGTATCCACTTCATGGTATTTGAAAGAGTTGCTTTCTGCCATTTTACTGAGTCATAAGATGAATCAATATGGAGGAAATGTTATTTGACGGCTTCAGTTGCAGATTTTCAAAACTGCATTCATTTGTTTATTCTTTAATGTAAGTTTTATAAAATGTACTTACAAATACACAACTAAAAAGCAGCGTGTATTGTCAAACGTCTAACTTTACAAACCACTGTGTTGCATTTGTATTCATTATTAAGATCCCGGTTATCGATGAATTTCGTGCGTAAGAGACTCTTCCTTAAAACTATTGATGCATTTGCAAGAGGAGTCTTTCAAACAATATTTTAACTTGTATAATCTACATTGTTCTAATGTTTCATTCCACGCTCCGTAACGCTTCTCTACCAATCCGTCCCATCTCCGTCACTTCGACATCCCTCGTCTCGCTTTTGTTTCCATATTGGAGCAAAACTCTCCAAACTCAAAGTCATTTCTGTGACGCCGGTCGAGATTGCTTCCGACAAACCATCTGCTCTTACGAGAGATTAATTGTTGTACCTGCTGGGAGATAAATTAATGGAACATCTGTTATTTTACTATTTGCTGTCTCGATTCCGATCCTACGCCCTGCGGATATTTCCCAGAACCCTCGCCTCCGTCGCATTTTTGACAAAATTTAATTTCGACCAAAACCATTCAGGCTATCCCCACCAGTGTCGAATGGTGCAAACTCCCCATGAGAGACTGCTGTCGTCTCCTTTTCCCCTTTATGAGTTGCTCCCTCCTCTCAGCTGGAAGCTTGGCAGACCATTGCTGGTTTAAATCATGAGGATGTTAACTACACCGGAGTTCGTGTTTTCAAAAATATATTTCTATATCTGCATGCACGGATCATTTCAACTATTTTCCAACATATTACAGCTGGATGTTGAAGATCACGAGAAGACAGCACTTCCTATATCGTCATTTTCCCCTTCCTTTTCTCGAAGTGCATTTCCGATACCTGTTTGATTTGCCCTGATACCTCCTTTCACTGCCTCTTACGAAAATTTACATAATGCATGGTTAAGAGATATATTCTTGCCTCGGCGAACAAAAATTAGGTCATTACCGTTTGAAGATGGACTCCTCAATCATCGTTGAGGGACATCAGCCAATTCCACGGTGTGGCGTCACATATGTACGAATGCCGACAGCCTCAGTTGTAACTGGAATGGAGAAGGGAAATGATGTGTCTACATTTCTTAAAATGCAAGAATCTGATAGGCCGACTTACAACTACTGTCAGAAGATGGTAGAAGACGATGAGCAATTGAAGGCAGACACTTCTCAAGTGTCCACATATCGTTTGGCTTGTGGCAGCAGTAGTGGTTCATCAGAATAAATTTTAATTTACAAGTGTGCTCCAGTGTCGAGATGGGTAGTGACAATACTGATGAACATGTTATCTCGCTCAGATTTTGGGGACAGCAGTCTTGCTTAATGTAGACCGCCTTTATTCATCGAAGAAGAAACTTGGTACTGCAGCCACTTTGACATAATCGTCGTCCTGTTCTACCTCGAAGTATAACATCATAGTGTAAACTAAAAAGTGACTAAAACGATTAAAGAACAGCTGTTTCACCTTTTGGAGCTCATCAGCTTGGAGCTGGTTCTTCCTGCCGAGTTTCCAAGTCAACATCCTCTGCTGCAATAACAATCCTCCATCTTCAGCCGTGATTTTGATTCCAGTCCAACAGAAACGTGTTACAATGTCCAAACACATTTGATCCGTGTTGCTTTGTATAGGTGGACAGGTAAAAGGTTGGTGGTCCACTCTCTGTCTTTTTAAATACTGAGCATCAAGCAATGAAGCAGCATGTACCATTTTTACAGTCTTTTGTATGACTCAGGAAGGGTCAGGTTCGAACCACGGACTTCCCAGACATAGAGTGGACGCTCGAACCATTATGCCACCGAGGTCAGAGATGGCACTCTCACCTTTTAGCTGTCTATACTGAACTTGATTCCTGACTGGACTATAAACTGGTCATGCAAGGTGGAGTGATTGAATCAATGAGTTCACCTTCTGTCAGAGGTGATGTTAAGCCAACTGTCTCATGTCATAGCATCGTGCTGCATAGACATTGCAATCCCATTGAGAATTTGTGGGATGAGATTCAACTATCATAAGAGATTATGAAAAACTTCATGGGTGACCTGTTTGGTGTTCTGGCCGGAGTAGACTTCACCTGTGATACAGAATTTAAGCTGATGATGACGATGTCGACAAGGACAGCAGCAAATGTTTTACAGCCATTTTCCCCTTTTTTGGGGTGGTTGGTCAAATGATGGCATTCCTGCATATGGAGCCATGCAATGCACCAGTGATGTGCACACAGTTTCAATCCATGTCTTTTGAAGCCGCCATTTTAACTTCCTTCCTTTTACCACGAGCTTTATTGCTTTATTTACACCTTCATCTTCTGACCTTCATTGAACATGACTATACCAAACAAGTGCTGTCACTTTCACTGATCACTATGCGCCTATCGCTTTGACATCACAGACAGGTTGGTGGTCTCTCTGTCTTCGACCTCCTCCTTTCTGATATTGTACCCTCTGCTCTTTTCATGCTTTGTCCCCCCACCCCCCAGGTGTCTGCAGGGCACACACGGTCCATCATCAACCCCCTTCTGGTGAAACTACCTAAATCCAGAATCGCTGGTCACCTCCACTCATTTGTGTCTCATTTCTCCACCTGTGGAATTAACTTCCACACTCAATTCAATCTCATCCTTCTGAAGACAGCTGTTCACTCCCATCTGAAATCGTCCCCAATTTGAAACCATGATCTTTTCTACACTCGTTTACCCCACCCCAATCACACCTTTTCCAAATTTCCTTTTTTTTTTTTTTCTTCCTGAGAGTTTGCTTCTGTATCCATCTTGTCCACCCAGTGTTTTCTTCTCAACTCCCATTCTTCCCCACATACATTATTTATTTCAGTGTCCCTTTATTTTGTCCCAAATCCCTGCTGTTGGTGTGTTTCGTTTTGTTCTGTTACGTCCTGATCTGTTCAATGTTCAAGCTCCTCCATGAACCTCGACTTTGTATACAAAAAAGGCAAGTCTTCTCCTCCTAAATTCTTCGTTTTTCACCAATGAAATTGGGCAAGAAGGAGAAGGAAAGGAAGACAAATTTACCCGTGCATAAGAGTGCTATAACCCCTCCCCTCCTCGTCCCCATCCTCACGTCCCCCACCCTTTGCCCTCATTCGTCCTGATGTCCCTTCCCGCTAGAAATGTCTCATACACGATGACAGGCTTTGACGGGCCTCTCCGTTTTTTAGGGGGGAGTGGGGGGGGGGAGAAGAGGAGGAAGAAAAATTTACCCGTGAAAAGGGTGCTTTAACCTCAGCATTGCTAAGGTAAAAAAAATAATTGTAATACCCTCTGCCATCACCACCAGTTGGCACTACATGGGACACATTTACATAAAGAATTTATGCCCCCCTCCCCCCACCCTGCCCCGCACACCCCTGTGTGAGGCCGCGGACACATAGTCATTGTTACCCCCCACACAAAGGTGTATTTGTACCCCCAGTTTGGAGTGTGTAACTTAAAAGATGTGGGGGAGAGAGAGAGAGAGAGAGAGAGAGAGAGAGAGAGAGAGAGAGAGAGAGAGAGAGAGAGAGAGAGAGAGAGAGAGAGAGAGAGAGATGAGATGAGATGAGATGAGATGAGATGAGATGAGATGAGATGAGATGAGATGAGATGAGATATGAGAGAGGAGAGAGAAGGAGTTCTAAAGACGTAAGCTGAAGTGTAACATTTGAACTGTTGAGAATGCATTGCTCAGAATAGAAACCTTGGTTATCATAAAATTAATGAGGAAATGGCATTCATTGCAAGTGTCATGGGATATTTGAGTGAAGAGGGAATGAGTGTAATGTATAGGGTTTGCCACAATGTATTGTCACCCCTTTGTAAAGATTGTGGCATTGCCTTTGTGTGCAGTGTGTTAATTCGTTTCCTTTTTCCCTTTTTCAGATTGAGTGAATGTAGCCATGGATGATACAAGCAATTCCACCATTGAACAATGGATCATTGTCAGTGTCTGGGTTCATGAACGTCCACAGTGAAAACAATGGAAGAGGTGCGTGTCGACTTCCAGCAACGATTCCGGTAAGAAGGGAAGCTCTCTATAAAAGACACTTCTGTGTTTGGAGCATAAACTCTTTGCAACAGGCAACATAATAGATATGCCAAGGACTGGGAGGCCATCAACCAGAGGGCAGCAATGTGAATTGGTCGAATAATCTGTTGCTAAGTCTCCCAAAGAGTCGACCCGTAAACGATCCGCGGAGCTTGGAATACCGCGTTCGACAACGCAAAAGCACATGAAGGTCGAACTAAAATTGCACCCATATAGCCCAATCTTCATTCAAGAGTTATCAGATAATGATTTAAACCCCCAGACAATGATGGGATAGATGTGCAAGGATGCTTCAGACATTTGACACAATCCCAAAACGTGGAAAGGTGATCTTCAGTGACGACTGTGCCAGATACCGACCGAAGCTCTTGAGCACGGAACGTTGTGTTCTGGTTCAAGGAGAGCCCACGTTTTTATGAGGAAATGGAACATCATCCTCCACATGTCATGATATGAGCTGGGATTGATAGTAAATGACTATTTGTGTCGTATTTCTTTGATAATCCAGTTAATCAGCACACTTATCTGGACATGTTGCAAAACTGGTATGTGCTACCACTGGAAAACCTTGGTATTAAGGATAATGCGTGGTTCCAGCAGTACAGGGTACAGACACGTTAGGCAATCTCTGTTCCATCCACTCCATTGGGACCGTACTCTGTGCGGAGCGTTAGTGCTGCCTAAGCAGTCTCCTGGGCTATTGGGCACATCCTGGGTGGGTCGCCACTCCAACACAGGATACTTGAATGGCTCAATCATCCCAGTAAGCTGGTACTCATTTTTGCCAACCTCGGAAGGACGACAGGCTGAATGAACCCCAATCACTTGTGGGGGAATACCTTTGCGAGTTTTTTGGGGAACATTGGATTGGTCATGAGTCACTAGTGCTTACCTGCTTCACTTGACTGGCCACTTCAAAGCACAAGCCCGTCAACATGCAATAATTTCCTATGGGGCTTCATAAATGAGATTGTTGTACATGAATCGATTAAAAAATACCCACTGATGATCTTAAACAAGCGGTGAGACTTCCTTTTAATCGGATCACCCCACAAATACTCCGGAAAATGTCCCACAGAACATGGCGCAAAATTATTCTCTGCAATGACAATGATCGAGCACAAACGGATCCACTGAGCACTTGTGTCATGTGATGTAAAATGTGTAATAAAGTAAGAGTACTGCAGATGTGTGACGTATGACTTGCAGAACCCTTCAGTGTTGTCAGATAATATGTTAAAGGCAATGTCAATTTTTTTTTCTTTTACATGGGGTGACAAGACATTGTGGCCATACTGTTTTAAGTCTTCCCTTAGTCCTCATTCTTGCTCACATCCTTTATTTCTATCATTCTCCCTCCACTTTGTCCCTCATCACTGCTGAGGATGTGTGTCCCCCCTCTCTTTCTGCTGTTGCTTTTGTTCTGTTCCGTCCTGGTTCGTTATATGTTCTAGCTCCTCCACGAGCCTCAACTTTATACACAAAAAAGTGAAGACAACTGTTTTAATAACAGTTCTACATATTTTTTGATTACCCTTCTAGAACTGATTTCATAACACTCTTCAGAACAGATTTTGATTTGATGATACTCTAAGATGGCCGAGTAGCTGAATAAGCAGAACTAGAGTGAAGTCGACAGCGTGCCATCGCAAGTCCCCATGCTTCTCGACGAAAGCAAAGTTGAAAGATGGCAAAAAGTTCCACCAGGAATGACTTTTCAAATTTCAAATTTCTATCAACCATTTAGGAGAAGATGGACAGACAGACAGAGAGATGGAGGCGATTACAATTTTCCCAGCTTTTTTCAAAAAGCGTGAGGACAATAAGTGTTATGGGATGACCAAAAAGCCAGTTGTCCATCTTAAGATTCCTGATTGGTGGGTAAAAGTTCCACCCACCAAATTGATCCAAATCAATTCCTCGTGTTGTTGAAGTTTCATTTCTCTACAATTGTCAAGATTCGTGGAAGAACTCAACAGCAATGGGTGGAAGGATAGTAGAATGACAAAAGGGCGAAGGCAGGAAGGGCAGACATGGGGCTGAAAATATCGTACGTCCTTGAATCGGACATGAACATTTCATAATACTTGCCCTTTCATAAACAGGATCAATAAAAAAAGAAGCCTGCACATAAGCTCAACTCATTACCTTCCGTTTAACTATTTATAATACTTGCATTACCAAAGGCTATCATGCGAAATCCTGGCAAGAAAACCTGACATTTTGAATGCACTGCAGTCTTCATCAGAGATGCACACTCTGCGACATTCTGAAGGACTTCCACAAAGTTTTTATTGGAAGCCTTTTTTCAGCTGCTGTGAGATGTACTCTGCCCAGGGTCGTGTTTCATTGCCAAACAAATTGCTACTCATTTTGTGGCAATACAAGCAAGCTTGGACGTGGTAGGAGGCCATTTGGCCCATCATCCCTGTGGTGCATCCGCACTGTTAACTTGCGGTGCATTGATTCTTGTACTCTATTTTAAGGTGTTTAGAAAATAAGAACCAACCGAATTTGGTCTGATGAAATGATGGATGTGAAGGATGATGTGCCATGACACAGGGTCTCTGATAACATAGTTCTCGGACCAAGGTTCACTAAAAATGTAGCAGCGGACGACTTTCAAACCTGAGGTCATGACATCAGGAGTGAAGTGTTCAGAGCGATACAATTGTACCTTCTGATCAGTGGCAGCTTGTGGGGTTAGATGAGAGTGGGGGGAGAGGTTGCTTTGTCGTCGGTCCTACCCCTTACTATTTAACACCTGGGTAGAGCCTACAGTCTCACGGCACTGCAAACACCTCTTATTGATATTACGAATTGGATTATAACATCTAATTTTTGCCTTTCCTTTGTTCCTTGTATGAATGTGATTTTGAAAATTTCCTCTCTAACCCATACTTTAACGATGACGATGAAATTCTATTTCCATTCACATGTTAATTGTTCGTCAAGGTGTCATCGTCTGATTGATGAAATCCTTTTGATACAAGATGCTATTAAGACCTAACTTGCGTAATGAAATGTCGCATCACTTTTGACAAATCGGCTCCAATGTCATTAATTTCATTGAGAAAACAGCAATATTGTAATTGCAAGTTGATCGAGATTATCATCTTTTTTTTCTATCCAACCGCAAGCCTCGGTGGTGTAATGGTTCGAGCATCCGCTCTGAGTCTGGGAGGTCGGCGATTTGAACCCCAGCCGAGTTTGAACCCCAAGGACTTCACAAACGGTACATGCTGCTTCCTTGCTTGACGGACACTCAGCATTTAAAACGGATTGAGCACCGCCAAACATCCTCAGGTTGGAAACCATTGGGCAGGCTTGATGGGCCTCAAATCCTTCAGCATTGAATTGGGTAGACTTGATGGGCCTCAAATCCTTCAGCATTGAATTGGGTAGACTTGATGGGCCTCAACTCCTGCAGCGTTGAATTGGGCAGGCTTGATGGGCCTCAAATCCTGCAGCGTTGAATTGGGCAGGCTTGATGGGCCTCAAATCCTGCAGCATTGAATTGGGCAGGCTTGATGGGCCTCAACTCCTGCAGCGTTGAATTGGGCAGGCTTGATGGGCCTCAAATTCTGCTGCGTTGAATTGGGCAGGCTTGATGGGCCTCAAATCTCACAGCATTGAATTGGGCAGGCTTGGTGGGCCTCAAATCCTTCAGCATTGAATTGGGCAGGCTTGATGGGCCTCAAATCTCACAGCATTGAATTGGGCAGGCTTGGTGGGCCTCAAATCCTTCAGCATTGAATTGGGCAGGCTTGATGGGCCTCAAATCTCACAGCATTGAATTGGGCAGGCTTGATGGGCCTCAAATCCTTCAGCATTGAATTGGGCAGGCTTGATGGGCCTCAACTCCTGCAGCGTTGAATTGGGCAGGCTTGATGGGCCTCAAATTCTGCTGCGTTGAATTGGGCAGGCTTGATGGGCCTCAAATCTCACAGCATTGAATTGGGCAGGCTTGGTGGGCCTCAAATCCTTCAGCATTGAATTGGGCAGGCTTGATGGGCCTCAAATCTCACAGCATTGAATTGGGCAGGCTTGATGGGCCTCAAATCCTTCAGCATTGAATTGGGCAGGCTTGGTGGGCCTCAAATCCCACAGCGTTGAATTGGGCAGGCTTGATGGGCCTCAAATCTCACAGCGTTGAATTGGGCAGGCTTGATGGGCCTCAAATCCTGCAGCGTTGAATTGGGCAGGCTGGATTGGCCTCAAATCCTGCAGCGTTGAATTGGGCAGGCTTGATGGGCCTCAAATCTCACAGTGTTGAATTGGGCCGGCTTGATGGGCCTCAACTCCTGCAGCGTTGAATTGGGCAGGCTTGATGGGCCTCAAATCCTGCAGCGTTGAATTGGGCAGGCTTGATGGGCCTCAAATCCCACAGCGTTGAATTGGGCAGGCTTGATGGGCCTCAAATCCTGCAGCGTTAAATTGGGCAGGCTTGATGGGCCTCAAATCCCACAGCGTTGAATTGGGCAGGCTTGATGGGCCTCAAATCCCACAGCGTTGAATTGGGCAGGCTTGATGGGCCTCAAATCCTGCAGCGTTGAATTGGGCAGGCTTGATGGGCCTCAAATCTCACAGTGTTGAATTGGGTAGGCTTGATGGGCCTCAAATCCTTCAGCATTGAATTGGGCAGGCTTGGTGGGCCTCAAATCCCACAGCGTTGAATTGGGCAGGCTTGATGGGCCTCAAATCCTGCAGCGTTGAATTGGGCAGGCTTGATGGGCCTCAAATCCCACAGCGTTGAATTGGGCAGGCTTGATGGGCCTCAAATCCTGCAGCGTTGAATTGGGCAGGCTTGATGGGCCTCAAATCTCACAGTGTTGAATTGGGCAGGCTTGATGGGCCTCAAATCCCACAATGTTGAATTGGGCAGGCTTGATGGGCCTCAACTCCTGCAGCGTTGAATTGGGCAGGCTTGATGGGCCTCAAATCCTGCTGCGTTGAATTGGGCAGGCTTGATGGGCCTCAAATCTCACAGCATTAAATTGGGCAGGCTTGATGGGCCTCAAATCCCGCAGCGTTGAATTGGGCAGGCTTGATTGGCCTCAAATCCTGCAGCGTTGAATTGGGCAGGCTTGATGGGCCTCAAATCCTGCAGCGTTGAATTGAGCAGGCTTGATGGGCCTCAAATCCTGCAGCGTTGAATTGAGCAGGCTTGATGGGCCTCAAATCCTGCAGCGTTGAATTGGGCAGGCTTGATGGGCCTCAAATCCCACAATGTTGAATTGGGCAGGCTTGATGGGCCTCAAATCCTGCAGCATTAAATTGGGCAGGCTTGATTGGCCTCAAATCCTGCAGCGTTGAATTGGGCAGGCTTGATGGGCCTCAAATCCTGCAGCGTTGAATTGGGCAGGCTTGATGGGCCTCAAATCCTGCAGCGTTGAAGTTCGTTTTTGGGGGGGATTTCGCATCTCACAGCCAAACGAAATTCAAACACCAAGACCGGTCACATAAATATAGATTAAATATATTCGAGTGGTGCGACAATCACAGGGATAGACATTCGGCTGCAAATTGTGAAGTAAATTTTTGAAAGGGAAATCACCCTGTCAGAGGGCATTGCACCAATTCTTCGACGCTACACTAATGATCTCCTTTACGCGGTGATACTTAAAGCTGCCCTATTTTGTAACCCAGTAAAAGCAATGGCCATTTTCTTTGCCCGTGTTTCGTTCGTTCTTGCCTTGTACCGTTTCTTCCTGTTTATCCATTCCGAGGCACGTAATTAGTGCCATACATTATGTGGCATGTGTTTCTTTGACCTCCACCTTGAGTTTGCCCTCTGGAAGGAGGTTCTGGCTGATGAATTATGACACCTCTTATCTAGATCATACACAAAGCAAGGATGGATTATTATGATACAAAAAGAGTACATGGGATAAATTAGCTTATTATTTGTGTGAGATGTGGTGAAAGAAAGAACGCTCTCCACGCAAAAGGAGCAGTCCACAACAGTCGAATGGTTTGCATCGATACCAGTCTTGATCTGCAGCTGTTTCAGACTTAAGTCCTCAGAAGCGAAGCAGCTGATGTAAAACTTAAGCAAACAATCGCTTTCTCAAAGCATGTGGGACACCATGAATGTGAGTGTAAACTAGACCTGCACTCGCTAGAGCGCATACCTCCGCCAAGCTGAACAGTTCACGTTTTGGATCCCACTGATGGGCTGGATCTGCATCCGGACCTGAACCAAAATCTAATCAGCTGCTTCTTGTCATCTATCCAACTCAACCACCAACTTTTTTCATAATCCATCAACAACTTTTTGAAATATGGTGCTCTATCATTTTTGGCCCCATCTCTCAACGGTGAACAATCACTTAAAAAAATTCTCGAATTTGGATCTTCACCAAAATCTGGTCACTTCGTCCTTATCATACACCCAACCTGTCCACCAGGTTTTATCCAAATCCATTCACAACTTTTCGAGCTATCCTGCTCACAGAGAGCAAAGTTAACAGACAGGGGTGAAAACATAACCACCATCCACCATCGGTGGTGGAGGTACAAAAACAAATCAATCTCCACTAGCAAAGAAAGAAAGCACAGGTAGAGATCAAAGTCGAGAGGCAGAGAAAAGTAGATTACAAGTAATGACACAAGCAACAATAGAAATGAGGAAATTATAAGGTTTAGGGAAAGAGATAAACTAACTTAACTCTCCTGAACTATCGGTAAAGGGCTGGAAGGTATGTACCTAGAGCCTAGAGGTATGTACAGGCACCTGTGAGCTGTCTTGCTTGGGTTCGAATCTCCACCAAGTTATAAACTGCCTACCTTGTGTTTCACAGGCAGGGTGATTCATCAATATGTGTTCCGTCCCCCAGGAGGACATTGAACTAGGTGCTCCCTCTGCTGGCATGACCTCATGGATGTTAAAGGTACTTCGTGATGAGCAGGTGAGCTATCACCGGCACCATGTACAAATTACAAATTCCTGTCCGAAATCGGTCACCAACCCCTACTCGGCACATCCTTCGTCGCGCAGTGGGCTGAAAACAACACTCATGATGATGTATTAGCCAAAAGGGTTGGATTAACCGCTCACACTGGAATGATGAAATGGTAGAGAGCTTTAAATAATTTAAGAAACAGTTTTTTTAAACCCAAAAAAGAAGATTAATTTTGTGTTTTTATAAAAGCTCTGTTGTTTGGGGGATCTCAGCTTTTTATAAAATACAAGATTCCCTTTGTTGAGGTATCTCAGTGTCAAAGTTCCATCATTAAAGTTTTGTAAGAGTAGAATAACAAAATGTGAGAAAGCCAACTAAGTGGAATTGATCTTATAAAACACATAACAGGTTGTGTGTGTGTGTGTGTGTGTGTGTGTGTGTGTGTGTGTGTGTGTGTGTGTGTGTGTGTGTGTGTGTGTGTGTGTGTGTGTGTGTGTGTGTGTGTGTGTGTGTGTGTGTGTGTGTGTGTGTGTGTGTGTGTGTGTGTGTGTGTGTTTTCAGTGACCCGGTTCTGCTCGTCTGAGTACTTTTTAACTTGTCGTAGCAAGTTCAGAATGGTTAATCGTAACTGTTGTGTTCCTGGATGCAAATACAGCATACAAAAATAGAGGAAATACACAAATTGGTGTCTGTCTGTCTGACCGCGATACATTCGGTCGTTTCTGATCCAATATCAACCAAACCTGACAGGACGACGAAGGGTCACACAATGGAAGTTGTAGCGACTTCATTTCCCCCACCCCAATGTCCAAAGAGGTTTTCTGCCTTGGGCGAAATCCGTGTTAATACAGTCGTGGCCAAAAATATTGGCCTCCTTGCACTTTTTTTTTCAAATCATGCACCATTTCTTCCAGGAAATTGTGGAAATTTAAAAATCTTTTGATTTCCACAAAGGTATTTCTTTGGATTGCAGTAGAACAAAACAAAAAAGCAGAAAAAAATGACTAAATCTTGGCTTGTTCCACACAGAAATCCTAAAATGGCCTGGACAATATTATTTACACCTTTCAGAAGATGTTAGAAATCATTAGATTTCAAGCAGGTGATTCTCCTTTATTTTGGAATTGAACTCACCTGCGGTGAGTTGCAGGTGCCTGCAATGTAAAAATCACTCATTCAACTTGTTTGAATAGAGAAGAGGAGTCATTCTGCTGTTTTTTGTCAAACTGCTGTGGGTAGATCTGAAAACAGCAGTTTGGAGAAGGCACCCTTCAAATCTGGGAGAACTGGACCAGTTTACACAAGAAGATTGGGCCAAACCGCCAGTAGAGACATGGAGGAAGTGCTTGACTGCAGTTATTTTGTCCAAAAGCTGTGTGAGCTACCAAATATTAAGTCAAGGGTGTCAATAATTTTATCAATGCCATTTCTTTTTATTTTCTGATTAAAAAGGATATATTAAGTTCTGAATTAAAAACAAAGGTTCTATAATATTAACAGTGAAATAAAGAATTGTGGAGACAAAACACTTTTATCAATTTCAACTTATTTTGAGAGAAAAATTGTGAGTTATTTGAAAAAAGTGCTCAAGGGTGCCAATATGTTTGGCCATGACAGTATGTGTCGATAGATAGCTTGTCATGGGGTTTTTCCAAGGCCGCTTCTAACAACAAAAGTAATAACACTATGAATGATAATAGCATAATTTCAATATTATGACAAAACAATATTAATACTAATAATATCCCTCTTCCCAAAGAGGTTTTTCCTCCTTGGACAAACGCTGTATTAATGTGTATAAATAGCTTATCGTGGCGTTTCGTGGGGCACCCGTACCGGAAGTGAAAAATATTATAAACCACAAACACGTACGAGTACATTTTTAAAGAGTCATGACTGCTGTTTAACACGAAACTGAAAGAGAGGAAACCCGACGTTCTTGAGACATTATATGCTTATTAGGCCCCCCACAGGCTAATGGGCCCAAGCCAAGATATACTGTAATCCATATAACCTGCAGAGGGTAATAACATGACCCTTCCTGCCGCTCCTCTTGGGAGCAGCTGTACAAGTGGAGGAAATACGAGAAATATTTGTAGATCAGAGGTGTTGAGATCGTACCATTTTCCGTTAGTACAAGCGAACGGTGGCAGTGGATCACTCTAATCAAGTAGTCTTTTCAACTTAATTTCAGAATTTGAACAAAAGAGGCAATTTCAGGTTGCTTAAGAATAATTATTGCGTTCCGAGATGCAAATACTTGCGGAAATAGAGGAAATACGAGAAATATCCATGGATGCGAGGCATTGAGTTGTGACAATTTCCTGTGAATACAAGCGAGTGGGGGCAGTTACACACACGCGTGCGCGCGCACCCACACACGTACAACACACACACACACACACACACACTTGACAATTTTCATATTAATTGTTCAGCATCGGCTATTCCTAAAATATTATGTAATTTCATGGATTGCTGTAAATTATGTTAATTTAACAGCATCCTATATTATATGCCTGGTGTTGGCTTGATGGTTGGAGTGGTGGACTTGGGATCCTAGGGTCCTGAGTTTAAATCCTGTTTGGCTGTTTAATTAATACCATGTGGGGTTGACTCAACCTGTCATCCTGATTCGGTAAAATGAGTATCAGCATGCTGGTATCCTGTGTTGGAGTAGAAACATGTCCAGGATTGTGCCCAATAGCCAAGAAGACTGCTGAAGCAGCACCAATGATCTGCACAGAGTATGGTTCTAATGGATGGATGGATCAACTTTATTCAACTTTATTTAAATTGTAAACCTCAACATATAGTTCCCTTACCTGAAGGAACTATCTTAACCTGGAAGCAATTGACTGGTTTCCCCAAAAATCAAATTAATTTTCATTTTAAAAAATCTTTGTTGTGTGGGTTTATTTCAAAACACACACACACACACACACACACACACACACACACACACACACACACACACACACACACACACACACACACACACACATTTTTGCAATGGATGCAATCATCTAGTATAATTATTTTGCATCCTTCATCTTGCATAATCTTAATCAATTAATCCCGAACAAACAAGTTATTTATCACAGCCTTCACAGCTCCCATTCACTCCCACCCCCTCCCCCCCCCCCCCGCAAATTGGAGTGTCTAACTTTGAAATGTTTAGTTTGTCAGGTCAGGTCAGGCATGTGATGGGAGTATTCACCAGAGCAGCGCGTCGCTGCGTCCACTTTCTGCCGGTACTCCAGGGGCCTCCGTCTGGCCATCCCCCAGGCAGATGCCAGGCCCATCCTCATGTCCTTGAGATGCCGATCAACCTGCTGCAACCACGAGGCACATGGTCGGCCCATTGGCCTCCTCCACTCACGAGACTCCCTCGCTGAGAGAATCTGGTGAGCAGGATCAGCGTCAGGAAAATGAGCCACATGTCCATACAGCCGCAGATGACGCTCACGGACTATACAGGTAACAAATCTCATTTGAGGCTCTCTCACCACCGCTCGTTGGACACAAAGCCGACCAGCTATAGCCAAGGATTCTCTGAAGAGACCTCGTACCAAAGGAATTAAGTCTCCATCTCAGATCCTTGGTCAGAGTCCAAGTCTTGCATCCATAGAGCAAGACTGGAAGCACCAAGGACCTGAAGACTTGGACTTTCGTCCTCCCGCACAGGTACCGGCAGCGCCACACCCCATGATCCAGTGAATCCATGACTCCCCAGGCCCGACCCAGACGTCTGTTGACCTTTGACTCACAGCCAGCAGAGACATGAATATCACAACCAAGGTAAGTGAATCTCATCACGACCTCAACATCCTCACCACAAACAGACACAGACAGGACAGCGGCATCCAAATGTCATTGAAAGCCTGGATCTTAGTTTTGACCCAGGAAACCCGTAATCCCAGCGGCTCCGACTCCTCATTCAGCACCTCGAGGGCCCCCAAAAGGATATCTAAAGTCTCCACAAAGATGAGTGCATCATCTGCGAAATCAAGGTCTGAGATCTTGACATTCCCAAACGATGCACCGCAGCTTGATCTCTCCGACATCCTCCCTAGAATTCAGTCCATACAAGTGCTGAAAAGTGTGGGGGCTAATACACACCCCTGATGAACTCAAGTAACAACTGGAAATAAGTCAGAGATGGTATCACCACACTTCACAGCACTCTCAGTACCAGAGTAGAGTTCAGACATCAGATCGATCGGTTTTGGTGGCACCCCACGAAGACCAAGAATCCTCCAGAGGACATCCCGATTCACTGAATCGAACGCTTTACAGAGATCAACATAGGCTGCAAGCAGCCCCTGCCAAAACTCTCGTCTGCGTTCGGTGAGGACACGAAGAGCAAGGATACGGTCAATCATTGAACTCTTTGGTGTAAAGCCTGAATGCTCTGGACGCTGGTGCTCAAGCAGATGGTGGCGAACCCCATCAAGAATTATCTGAGCAAAGACTTGCCCGGCACTGAGAGTAGCCTCACCCCTCGGTAGTTGTTGCATTCTTGGCAATCACCCTTCCCTTTCCAGAGAGGGACAACAAGGCCCCTCTTCCTATCAGTTGGGATGATGCCTGTGTTCCAGGCAGAACACAGAACTGCATGCAATGACACGAGTGCAGCATTTCCACCAGCCTTGAGAAGTTCAGCATGGATGCCACACATCCCTGGAGCTTTACCCCGTTTCCACCCGTTGACCGCAGCCTGTGTTTCCACAAGCAAAGTTGGACCACAGTTGATTTGGAAGGTCAGCAACAGGGATTGTAACACCCCTGACATCCAACTCGACAGCTGGGGGATCAGCCTGGTAAAAGTAACCATGGCAAGCCGCTCAAAGTAACCGGCTGAGTGGTCCTTCACTTTGGACTCTTGTGGCAAGAGCCTACCACCCTCTGCTCTAACTGCAGTACACCGGGGGACAGGCTTGGATGAACGCAATGCGTGAATTCCCCTGTAAGCAGGACGATAATCCCTTCACCACTGATGATGCTCTACCCCCTCACATAATCCTCGTACATAGGCCTCCTTGTCCACCCTTAGCGCACATACAGTTTTTTTGCCTCAGCTCCCTGAACAGCTCACCTCTGCCATTCAGCCTGGCCCTGCGACTGGTCAATGGTATCCAGTGTCCCTTGAGAGACAAAATTCTTCTTTGCCCTCCGGTGAGTTCCAAGACATCCACCGGCAACATCAAGGACAGTGGTCTTGAAGGCACTCCACAACTCTTCAGGACCCCCCAAAGCACCCAGACCCCCCAAGTGTCCACTCAGCCTGTTCGCAAACTCCTCAGCTACTCTCTCATCCCTGAGCTTGGCAACATCCAGCCTCGGCTGGGATGGTACCATTCTCCAGGATTTAAGGTGCAGCTTTAGAGTTGCTACAACAAGCCTGTGGTCAGTATTGAGGAACTGAGCACTCCGGTAGACCCTGCAGTTCTGGATCATCCTCCAACGACCATCAACGAGGACATGGTCAATCTCCTTTGCCACACCGCCAGCGTTGGAATACCAAGTCCAGCGATGAGCTTGTGGGTGCTGAAACCATAAACCAGCCACCCTAAGTCCATGACTTCTTGCAAAGTCAAGGAACTTAGTGCTATTCTGGTTCATAGTTCCTGACCCATGGGGACCAACACACGTCTCATAACCATCCCTATCAGTTCCAGTCGATGCATTGAAATCCTCCAAGACGAGAAGTGTATCTTTTCTGGGGCACTGATCAACCACAGACTTGAGCGTGGCGTAGAATGTGTCCTTCATGGTGAGATCACTCACCTCAGTCGGAGCATATACAGAGACCATGGAAAAGACACCTGAGGAGTGACGAATCCTTAATCTCATAATATGCTCGTTAACCGGTGTTACCTCAATTATCATTGGAGTCAGTTTGTTGGACACAGCTACAGGAACTCCTTGAGTATGGTAACCATCAGAGCGACCAGACCAATAGTAGGTGTAACCACCCACCATGATCTCACCGCAATCCGGTCTCCGAACCTCAGAGAGTGCTGCAATACCGTTGTCCAAACGTTTGAGCTCAGATGATAACAGAAACAGGTGATCATCCTCTCTTCGGGATAGGACATCCCAGGCACTCACCCGAAGGGACCGCCTCAGGTTAACCCAAGGAGACCGCCGCCTGGTGGACGACACCTCAGCACCACTCCGACACACTCTCCCGCAATCTGACCCTGGAATGTTACGTGGTTTCCCTCCTCACATGAAAGATTGGGGGTCCCGAAGGCTTTTCCCCATTCCTGTCATCCGGAGAGCTGCCCTGCGAAGGGAAGCTGCACAGGAGGTACTCCCACGGAGTGGGTTTTCAGATTTTTTTTGTGTCTTGCGGAATGAAGGGTTTTACGGTGGCCGGAGTGCAAATCCTGCCACCCAACTAACCCAACTGCAGGAGTAATAAGTTAATTTAATAGTTAATAAGTTTATTAGTTTAATAGTTTAAGAGTTAATAAGAAGTAACCCAACTGCAGGAGGATGTCCGCAGACACAGTTGGGCACTAGATATGGATGGCTGTTTGGCACAAGTTGCTCCTCCACCCTTTGACCGGTTTTGTTTTTAATCCTGCTGGGTGTCCATATCCAAACACCCTCCTCACCAAAAAAAACCTAGTGGGCGAGATGGTTTAGTCACCGACAACCCGACCATGGAACAGGTTCGTACAGGTTTTCATGGTACCTGCAGCGAGTCACAGATCTAACCTGGCCTGACCTGACACCTGTAGTAGTTTGTAGTGATAGTAGTAGTAGTTTGTTGTGGCTAGTTTGTAGTAATATTTAAATGCGTAAGTCAAATTATATTGTATACATTTCACTGAAAGTGCATTTTAAAAAATGCTAATTTTGCTTGAAACAAACAAACAACAGAAACAAATAAACAAAAAAAAAAACAACAAAAAAAAGACAGATTTTAATTGAAATAAATTCGAAAAATGAATCGAAAAAATCAGAAGAAAGAACCATCCAAACACATCGACGCTTTGAAACCTGAGCCAAGGCTTATTATCACACCGACTCTTGTTCACACGAATGCAGTGAAGTAACTACAAAGACCGACTGACAAATACATCTCGAGATCAGGGTTAACTCACTTATGCCATCCATTCAGTTGACTTTTCATCGCATTGACAGATGGTATTGGATAACACTGGATCTGAGCTTAAATTGAATCAGGTTGCTTTGCTTTCAGGAGGACATGAAAGGAGGCAAATGTAGTGGTCACATCGAGGCTGGAGTCAGGCAAGCAGGCACAGTATCGGTCAGACGTGCCACGTCGACGATTCAGCATTCAATAAGCACTCCTGGGAAGTGCCCATCGATTTTTCAACCTGGCTGACCTGCCTTGCTAATGTGTGGCTTTTAGATGTAGAAGAGAAGCAAAGGGTGAAAAGGTGGGGTTGAAAGGGGGGGCGGGGAGTGTGAGGGCTTTGTAAAGATGTGATGGGGGATGGAGTGGAGAGAGTGAGTTTATGGAGAGATGGGGTGAGAGAGATCACAGCTTTAAAGTGTTGTGGCAGCTAAAAAGTAGCTGAAAATTGATTAACTCTCACTCGTCCTCTGATCTCAAGATTAACTCCTTTTTTATTTTTTTTATTTTTAAACAAAGTTCTTTCAGCAATTTTTAACCGCTGTCCTCCACTTCGGTACAGCTTTCTCAAATTCTACACTGTTTCAAATAAACTTTTACCCTTTAATTGAAACTGATATTTTTTAAGTTAAGTCATCTCCAAAAACCATAGCTCAGCAACTGCTTTTGCTAGCATTAAGTGGTTGAGGGTGATAAAGGATGGAAACATTGAATGTCCATGACCGTGAAAGTGTGAGAGAACCTGGAACTAAATCTCCAAAATGTAACGGTGAAATGAAAACGGAAGGATAAATCATTTCGAGCAAGAGGTCCTGGTTGTGGATGTCCAACAGAGTTGAATTCAATTTTAACTGCCATTCTGGTGGAAAGGTAGCGGATGGTGATGTATTGTGGAGCACGTCTTTCAAAGGGGGTTGTGAAAGCAGATGTTCATGAGATGGAATGTGACTGGAAGAAAGAGGAGGCCTTTATAAGCCAGTAAGTATATATCATGATCAAGTGGATCAACATACAAATGTCTTCCCATTCTACTTCTTTACAGCAGCTTGGCCACTGATGCTGTGCCCTGACACCAATATACTGGTACTCGTTTCATCAACTTCAGAAAGATGACGGGTTGAATCAACCCCACCTGGTGTTAATGCAGTGGCCACCAGGGCTTGAACTCCAGACTCCAAGATCCCAAGCCAACTACTCTAACCACTAAGCCAACACCAAGCTTATGAATGTTTCGATATGTTTTTACAAATTCGGAAGTTTAAAATAATGGCAGATATGTTGGGTGACTGTCATTAAGGCATGTTGGCCAAACAGCTTCTAACTCTGTCAAAACTCTTATTTCTGCAACCAATAATTTTTATTCCTCTTCTAAAGGAGATTATTGTTAAATATTAGTTTCAAGGTTTTGAGTCATACTCAAGATTAATATCCTGGATTTGAGTCATGTATTATGGCTCTAAACTTAACGGATTACCTGAAACAAAATTACTTTTAGTATTTGATAGAAAATTTTCATTAAAGTAAGCTGAAACCATCCTCTGGAGTCCAAACTCACAGCAGTAATATCAGTGAGTGCAAAAAAAAGGGGTACGTGCAGATCAGGATCGACCCCGAGGTTGGAATAGTGTGAAGGATGGAATGACTTTAATTCTCATGTGTGTGTATGTATATATATATATATATATATATATATATATATATATATATATATATATATATATATATATATATATATATATATATATGACTAAAACTCTCATCTTGTATATATGTACATCTGTATGTATGTTCCGGAAATACAGCCAAAATGATACGCGATAGCGCAAAAATCTGAATTTTTTGGGGGGATTTTGGTCTGAATCAGATGGAGAATTGTCGGATAACGTAGTTGTGGGAGGTAAAGTTCAGGCAGCTGGAAATGGAATACGGCCTTACCATTTCAAGCCCGAAGCAGGACAAGCAGAGGAAAATGGAGATGAAATTCCCAGAGTTCATGATGATCAGGAGGACATCGAAGGAAGACTTGGCAATAACAACTGGTTAGACTAAATCCGATTCGTAATTCAATAATGTAAATTCGACTTGCATACTGCCCAATATCAGAAATATTTTAGTGAGGTCACGTGACCTGTGGTTCGCTGAACTCAACTTTTTTGAGGGGCGGGGCATAGCAAGTTGTGAAAAGCACTACAAATGTTCGAAATATTGGTCTAATTATCCCATTTTTTTATTTTAAAAAAGAAACATGGGTGATTTCTTCACTAGGAAGGACAAGTTAATATATATATATATATATATATATATATATATATATATATATATATATATATATATATATATATATATAACCAGAAACTTTTGAGTGTCATGGGACCTTTAATGGCTTTATTTAGTTATCCTTTATCAAAGGCATCATCCTTGATCAGTCTTCTGTCAGCTTGCAGGGGTCTTAATTTGCCTTTTTGTTCAGTCGATTCAAAGATGCCTCGATTTGGAAACATGATCAACTCTCACAGACTAATTAAAGCAAAGAATCAAAATATTAAATCTGATTTGAGAATCGCATCTCATGGACTAAATAAGTGGTGAAACCTGGAAATTTTAAGAAACTAGCAATTTTTTTTAACTCAATGTATTTATTTAAGCAAAGCATCAAGCTTCATTTTTTTCTACTGTTTGGACGATTATATTTAATGAAGAAAAGATTAAGGAATGTGCAGAAAGTACAACTTCATTGAGGGATGTGCTGTGTGCTCTCTAACCTGCTTTTGCAAGCCATGGTGATAGTCCACAGGAGTCCTTCTTTTTTGGCAATTGCATGCACAGTTTTCTTTTTCACTATTTTGTGCGATCTGCTTTCATGACAAAATATTAATACAATTATAATAATGGTTGCTGTAATATATTAATAGTCGGCAGTTGCAGAAAACGAAGAGGTATACAGATGGCACACACAGACGTGGTACAAATGAGTACAAATGACTCCCTATGGGGTGTGTGCATGCCTGTATGTTTGGTTATGTGTGCGGGTTTCACAGGTGCGCGGTCAGAAGTCAAACTCGCATCCGGACCCGTGATGCAAAGCGTTGTGGAGGAGGTTATGCAGCGGTCTCATGAACAATGTGCTTCTGCACATGGGGAACAGACCTGGTGCAGCGCCGAAGCCATGTGGGGAGCGGATGTGCTGCAACATCGAAGCCACACAGGACGTGCCACCATGCAGTGTGGGTGTGGGGGAATCCGTGCATGTGTGCGAGTGAAAGGATGAGTATATCGCCGATGCATGTACACGTTTAGCATGGACTGTGAGGAGGTTGGAGGAATGTGTATGGGTGCCTTTGCCAGGTAGTTAGCATGGGTTTTAATCTTTAAATGCTTCCACCTGGTTATATATAGGGCATGGCGGTTAAAATGAAAATACTGTTTGGGTGCATTTTATTGTCCTGGGAATGCCCTGGTATGCTGCCTTCCCTCCCCTTACACTGCCTCACTTCCTCCTCCCATCATGCTTCTTTCCCTTCCCCTTACATTGCCTTCCCTTCCCCTCACACTGCCTCCCCTTCCCCTCACATTGCCTTCCCTTCCCCTCACACTGCATTCCAATTCACTTCCCATCACACTGCCCTCCTTCCCCTCATGATGCCACCCATTCCCCTCACATTGCTTCCCCTTCCCCTCACACTGCCCCCCTTCCCCTCACACTGCCCACTTCCCCTCACACTGCCCCCCTTCCCCTCACACTGCCGCCCTTCCCCTCACACTGCCTCCCCTTCCCCTCACGCTGCCTACCCCTTCCCTCACACTGCCTTCCCCTCCCATCATGCTGAATTCCCATTCCCTCATGCTGCCTTCCCCTCCCATCATGCTGCCTTCCCATTCCCTCATGCTGCCTTCCCCTCCCATCATGCTGCCTTCCCATTCCCTCATGCTGCCTTCCCTCCCCTTACACTGCCTCACTTCCTCCTCCCATCATGCTTCTTTCCCTTCCCCTCACACTGCCCCCCCTCCCCTCACCCTGCCCCCCTCCCCTCACACTGCCCCCTTCCCCTCACACTGCCGCCCTTCCCCTCACACTGCCTCCCCTTCCCCTCACGCTGCCTTCCCCTTCCCTCACACTGCCTTCCCCTCCCATCATGCTGAATTCCCATTCCCTCATGCTGCCTTCCCCTCCCATCATGCTGCCTTCCCATTCCCTCATGCTGCCTTCCCCTCCCCTCACGCTGCCTTCCTTTGCCCTCCCCTCATGCTGCCTTCCCTTGCACTCCCCTCACACTGCCTTCCCTTGCCCTCCCCTCACACTACCTTCCCTTGCCCTCCCCTCATGCTGCCTTCTCTTGCCCTCTTCTCACACTGCCTTCCCTTGCCCTATCCTCTTGCTGCCTTCTTTTCCTCCCTCCTGCCTTCGCACCCCTTCTCGCTCTCCCTACCTCTTCATTTCACCTCGCTCATCCTCCATCCTCGCTCCCTCCTTTCCCTCCCCTCACCCTACCCTCCCTCCTCCATCCCTCCTCTCTCCCTCCCCTCCTCCTTACTCTCCCCCCTCCCCCCAAATAACAAATCAGCTCTCACATAATTAATTAACCCAGATGGCTAGGATTATAAATAAATTTACTCCTCCCATGCTCTTCAAGCTGAAGAAAGCTGCATAAAGCAACCATGAAAAGCTAAACAAGGCAAGCCCCTGCTTTTTGAAACTCCACCTGAGTTCCACGACAGCTGCAAAACATTCACAAGTAGTACACACATGAGAAAACCATTCACAAGTCGTGAACATTTCCTGTATGTATCTGTTTGTTCCTTAATTGTTTCGAAACCCCTTCCCCAAAAAATCGCTACACTGCATTATTTTCACATGTGAAAGGTCCCACACCCCAACTAAAACTTTAGATTCTTCAATCAATGTAAAAACGTGAAATAACGTTTTGGTGAGTGAGCGTCATCCGTCACGTGATGTATGCCCACCCCTCATCTCACATTGGCTCGGCCGGTGACAAATCACTCCCTCTGCTGGGAGAGTGGTGGAGCTTCGACTGCGCATGCGCATTGGTCGATACTCTGTTGGGAATCAAACCTATTGCATTGAAATATTTATTTTCCGTATCCAGAATGAAATTTAATAAACAAAGTGTCCACAGTCTCAACGGAACTACACTGAGTCTAATGAGTGGGCACATGATTCTGTACGACCTCAAGAACAAAAATGAGAATATTTGGCATATCATTGCTGTCTTGTACTCCTGAGTTAATTTGTGCTGCAGGTGTCAAACCTCCCTTTCTGAGCTGAGACCTTTATCCTGGGTGTTTCTCTTTCCCTCTTGTTCCTCCAAGTGACCCTCTGTTATGTCTGTGTTTGTGTCTGTGTGTGTGCATGCACCATCACTTAGTAGGGCTCACCCCTGAACCAGCAGGAGGCAAAGGGTTAACAGATAGAAAGAGGGACTGACAGAATAGCTCAGAGTTAACTTATCTGCCATTGAGCTGTCTAGTCCAGGTTTGATTCCTGACCCGACTGTAAACGTTCACCTTGTTGTTTCACCAGCACGTGGTTGTGTCGATGAGTGAGTGTGTCATCTGTTGGATGGGATGTTAAGCCAGGTGTCCTGTCTTCCATCTGCCGGTGGATGTTAACAATCTCTCAGGTTAACTTGCACAGCCGTGTTCTCAACAATGATGTAACCAGTGCCAGTTGCATTCAAATGAATGAATGAATGAATGATCACAAATAAGTTGTGTGGGCCTAAGGGGAAACAGATGGATGAGAACCACAGCATGAGACGAGTTGCAGGTGAAAATGTGGCAGAGTCTCAGCGGGCAGTAAAGCTCCGAGGTAGAAATTAGAGACACCATGAGGTGGCAGTGGGTAACAAACCTGGAGGCCTGGAGGCAAGAGCACAAGACATAAGACTCAGGAAAACCGTTCCAATTGAGGGAGAATATGGGGGAGAATTTGTTAAGATGAAATCCGCAAAGGTTCACAAGGTAAGTGTTTCAAGTGTAGTATGTTTGAAC
Organism: Eptatretus burgeri; assembly: GCF_056783735.1. Classification (NCBI taxonomy): domain Eukaryota; kingdom Metazoa; phylum Chordata; class Myxini; order Myxiniformes; family Myxinidae; genus Eptatretus; species Eptatretus burgeri. The sequence goes on along the minus strand of NC_140975.1, from coordinate 63,414,220 downwards.
TGAATAGACTGGAGTTTTGTGTGGAGGTGAGAAGATGGGACGAGGAAGACTACAACATAGTGGGGATGAGAATCCAACAAGCTTTCTGTCAAGTGATGCCAATGAGGGCTTGAGGCTTCTTAATACGGATCACTTGTAAATTGGCAGAGATACTTTCTTGCAAGCAATGAACAATATATTTGAGCATGTCTGTCACTGAGCCTCAGAACCACAAGTAACAAACATCTCATATAATTGGCCTACGATCTTGTACTTTAGCCATGTCTACGAACAGCGGAGTATTCGATGATGATGCCACAATAGTGCTGGTCAGACTCACCCAATAAAACATCCGGCAAGTTGAACCGCTGGAAATGGAAACTGTTAAGAAAAATGATGACAATTTGTCAGGTAATTTCGCCTGACTATAAACAAATGTAATAGGCCTTGGCCGACATGTAAGGAATCTGCATTGGGGGATTTGTCGGCATACCCAAAAGAGGACTAGTAAGACATCGGACTGTGATACCTAGTTCTGTGCACTCGTGTTTCAGGTTATTGCTGAATCTAACACAAGTGGCACCCCAACAAGATCAGCAAAGGACGACAGATCAGAATTAAGCTCGATACACGAAGGAATGCATGCTAATTTCATATTATGTGATATTTAAAAAAAAATTTAAATGAGACCAGCACCAAGGTTATGACTGTAAATTATATATCAAGTTTGGTAGAAAATAGTCCATTTGGCTCAACCATGTTTTGTGTAGACAGTTGTAAATCAACGTAATTTTCCACTGTTCTATTATCTAATTTTCCATTGCATTGTCAATTATGAACTTTACATGGAAATGTATTTTTTCAAGCTACGCTTAGCAACCCTTCATTTCAATGCGAATAGGAATAGACAACGACGGGTGGACTTCATTCCAGGAATTTAATGAATTGATGCAGTATTTTTGCTGGTTTCCCTACATCATTAAATAATGGCAGTGTGTTTGGTGGTTGCAGGCTGACATCACTGAATTACTACGGTATTTAGGGTCAATGCCAATTACGCAAGGAACTTTGACGCAGGAGGAGGCCATTCAGCCCATCGTGCCTGCACTGCACTAACCGCAGCATCATCACCCTTCCGCATACAAGCCAATAACACCATCTGCTTCTATCTTCAATGTATCTAGGTACCACGTCAAAATCCAATTTAAACTTATCCACCCCTTCCACTTCCACTACCTTTCCATGCATTAACCACTCTCCGACTGAAAGACCATGCTTTAACACCGTCCTAACTTTCGTCTTCTTTTTTTTTTTTTTTTTTTGTATACCTTGGTCGAGGCTCGTATGAGAGCAAACACATAACTCACAGCAAGGAGGCATGAGACAAGAGGGGCGGGAGTGGAAGGGACAAAACAGTGGGGAACAGACACATTAGGTGAACTGTGGAAGGGAGAGGGATGGGGAAGGGACGGGGAACATGGCGAAGAGAAGATGGACATTACAGGGACTTTCAGGAAGGAAAGCAGGAGAAATGAAGGAAGTGGGCTTGGGTGGATTATCGGGGGTAGAAAAGATCGAGGATTTGGATGGGGGAAGATAAGAGGTGGTGGTGAACAGCTGTTTTGAAAGCCTGGAGGGAAGAATGGGAAAGAATAGAGTGAGGAAGTTTATTCCAAAGGCGGGAAAAAAGAGGAATGAAAGAGTGAAGATGAGCAGTGATTCGTGATTTTGGTAGTTTTACCAGAAGGGGGTTGTTGGCGGACCTTGAGCGCCCTGTGTAAATGTGGTGGGGACAAATCGCAGAGAGAGCAGGGGGGGCAAGGCTGGAGAGGAGTCGGTAGAAGACAGAAAGACCACCGACCAACCTGCGGTGATTGAGTGAGAGGCCCAAAGACTCAGCTTCATTGCGGGAGATGCCGATGATCTTAAATGCCCTGGTTTCGACAGCGTTAAGCCGAGAAAGGTGGGAGGCAGGAGCACCAGCCCAGAGGGGAGAGCAGTACTCCATCAGGCTACGGACAAAAGCTTTGTAAGTGGTCAGGAGCTCAAGAGCGCCGAGGAAGGACTTGGCACGACGGAGGATTCCCAGTCGGCGACTGGCTTTTGAGGCGAGGTTGGAAATGTGACTTTCCCAGGAAAGGTCATGGCAGATAGTGAGACCTAGAAGCTTGAAAGAAAAGACTTCTTCCAGAGGATTGTTGAGAAAGTGGATGGGGGGGTTTTGTAAACGGTCCTTTCGAAGAGACATAGTGAGAGTGTGAGATTTGTCTGGATTGAAAGACATGTTCCACATGTTGGACCAGTTTGTGATTTTATCCAGATCTGCAGTGAGCGAAGAAGCTGCTGCTTGCCGGTCTGAGGGATGACAGATGGTACGGCAGAGGGTGGAGTCGTCGGCAAAGAGAAATAGAGGATTTTCCAGAGAGTCCGAGAGATCATTGATAAAAACCAGAAAAAGAACAGGGCCCAGAACGCTACCTTGAGGAACTCCAGCCTGCACAGGAAGAGGGGATGAAAGAACTCCATTTAGGGCCACACGTTGACTGCAACAGGAGAGGAAGTCTGCGAGCCATGAGTGGAGATGGCCTTGAATACCATGGGAAGAGAGTTTGGTGAGTAGGGCAGGGTGCCAGACTGTGTCAAAAGCACGTGATATGTCCAGGGATACGGCTCGGATTTCCTGTCTGGCATTGAGGACCTCCATCCATTGATGGGAGAGCAGAAGCAGCATATCCAGGGTAGAGTGACCTGGTCTGAAACCAAATTGATTCTATACTCTCAAGCTATGCCCTCTGGTCCTAACAATGTCCACTCTGCTAAAAACAACTCCACTTTACCTATTCTGTCCACACCATTCATTATTTCAAATATCTCCATCAGATCCCCTCACAATCACCTCCTTTCCAATGTATAAAGTCCTGTCTCCTCCATAGCTTAGTCTAGCTAGCCCTGGAATCAAGAAATGTTTCTGTAAGGCTCACTTGGCAGAACCTGGATGGGTTTGAGGGTTGTGGAGTAGTGGCCGAAACCCGAATCCTATCCAGGTTCCTCCTGATGACTCCATCTTTGCTCTTTACTTCTTCGGGTTCCTTCTTGGTCTACCGTTTGATCTAGTAGGCTTGACCCTTTATCCACTCTCTGGCAACCACATGCTTCCTAAGTTGTGACCAAAACTGCACAATATTCCAGATGATTCCTCACTAAATTCCTTCACAATGTTAACACCACCTGTTTTGATTTATAAATGATCCCCCTCGAATACAACCTAAAACCCTATTTAGTTAACATATATATCCCTGGCACTGTGCTGACTGTTCACCTCCCATAACTATTACCACCCCCAGATCCTTCTCCTGTGTGACATGCTCCAAAATTACCCCCTTGCATCATGTAATTTCTATTTTCATTATTCCTACCCATCCCCAACACCTTCCATTTATTCAGGTTAAATTGCATTTGCCAATCTTCTGCCCAATCTTTTAAAGTATCTGGACTTTCCTGAATCTGATCATCCCCCTCTCTGCTATCCACCTTACCTCTAAGCTTAGTGTCATCTGCAAATTTAGAAAGCTGACCCATAACCCTACTATCCAAATTGTTGTTGTAAATTATGAATGATAATGGTCCCAGTTCCTGATGTACTCCAGTACTTACATCCTCCCACTCACAGCCACTCTTTGCTTCCTATCACTAAGTCAGTTCCTATCACCTTAGTTTACAACCACCTATGCGATGCCTTCTCAAATGCCTTCTCAAAGTCAAGATGTATGACATTTACTGCACTTCCCTCATCCACCCAATCAGAAACTACTTTGGAGAACTGATAAATTTGTTAAACATGTTCTCTCTTTGGTAAATCCATGCTGACTACCTTTAATTAGTTTGAAATTATTCAAATGGTTCCCTATCCATTCCTTCATTAATGTCTCCAACACCTTTCTCACAACTGAAGTTAAGCTAATCAGTCTATATTTCTCCAATTCTTCTCTGGGTCCTTTTGAAAAAAAAAAAATGGTGTTTCATTTTGCTTCTCTCCAATCCTCTGGTACCTAGCCCGACTCTAACGAGCTGTTGAAGATATCCGCAAATGTCACGCTTATCTAATCTCCCACCTCCCGCAAAACCCTTCGATGCATATTATCTGGCCTACCTAAAGTGCCGAACTGTGCAATAATGTTGTACATTCGACAAACGCAGTACTTGTAATCTTATACCGTGCGATGCAAGATGGTGACCTCCTTCCACAGATTGTGGGAATTACTACAGTATTTTTGGTGGTTGCCTGTTTCACTGAATTATTACAGTATTTTCTTGTTTTCAGAATTGCCATTGTTTCCCCACCCTCAATTCCCCCTCTCTCCGGCAAGGGTCACTGGTTAAACCAGTTGCACTGTTCCCCGTGCACGGGCAAAAATTGCAAGTCATCGACACATAATCTTGGAGTAAGGGAGGGAGGCTGGGGGGGTGGGGATTATGTGCCAAAACTTGACCTTGGGTGCTCCGAGCACATTTGCAAAATTTGGTGGAGATTGGCATGGCCTTTTTCAATTCTATAATTACCAGACTTAAGTCTGTACATACAAACAGCCAATTATCTTATTTTATACTGTTTGGGATGCCCGTTCTACAAATGTAAAGATTCGGTAAGTATTGATGCCACTTTTTGTTGCAAAACTGGAGCACACCACAATCTTCATAACTCGTAAAAACCTGTGGCTTTACCATGGAGAATTTAATTGAGAATTTTGTTTACATGTAAGATTTCTGTTGCCACTGTAGAGATCTCGATTTATTGTGCCTGAGGTCCATCACAAAGAGCAAGTTGTCGCATGAGGGAGCTCTCTTCAAAGTATAGTAGGTCATAAGCAGTATTCATCACGATTCATAAAATGTTATAATACTGGCTTCTGCTCCAGCACAAGGGTAGCACCAGTAAAAATCTCCGATTGTTCACAGCAGTAAGAATCTCAGATTGTTCACACCAGTAAAAATCTTGGATTGTTCTCACAAGTAAAAATCTCCAATTGTTTGCACCAGTAAAAATCTCAGATTGTTCGCACCAGTAAGAGTCTCAGATTGTTCTCACAAATAAAAATCTCTGATTGTTCATGCCAGTGAAAACCTTTGATTGTTCGCACCAGTAAAAATCTCAGATTGCTCGCACCAGTAAGAATCTCAGATTGTTCGCACCAGTAAGAATCTCAGATTGTTCGCGCCAGTAAGAATCTCAGATTGTTCGCACCAGTAAAAATCTCAGATTGTTCGCACGAGTAAAAAAAACCTCCAATTGTTCGTGCCAGTGAAAATCTCGGATTGTTCACACCAGTAAAAATCTCAGATTATTCGCACCAGTAAAAAAAAACCTCCAATTGTTCGTGCCAGTGAAAATCTTGGATTGTTCACACCAGTAAAAATCTCGGATTGTTCACACCAATAAGAATCTCAGATTGTTCACACCAGTAAAAATCTCTGATTGTTCGGACCAGTAAAAATCTCAGATTGTTCGCACCAGTAAACATGTCGGACTGTTCACACCAGGAACAATCTTAGATTGTTCGCACCAGCAAAAAAAACCTCCAATTGTTCACACCAGTAAAAATCTCGGATTGTTCACACCAATAAGAATCTCAGATTGTTCACACCAGTAAAAATCTCTGATTGTTCGGACCAGTAAAAATCTCAGATTGTTCACACCAGTAAACATGTCGGACTGTTCACACCAGGAACAATCTTAGATTGTTCGCACCAGCAAAAAAAACCTCCAATTGTTCACACCAGTAAAAATCTCAGATTGTTCACGCCAGTGAAAATCTCGGATTGTTCACACCAGTAAAAAAAACCTACAATTGTTCACGCCAGTGAATATCTTGGATTGTTCACACCAGTAAAAATCTTGGAGTGTTCGCACCAGTAAAAATCTTGCATTGTTCGCACCAGTAAAAATCTCGGATTGTTCCACCAGTAAACATCTCTGATTGTTCGGACCAGTAAAAATCTCAGATTGTTCACACCAGTAAAAATCTCTGATTGTTCGCACCAGTAAAAATCTTGGATTGTTCCACCAGTAAACATCTCAGATTGTTCACACCAGTAAAAATCTCAGATTGTTCACACCAGTAAAAATCCTGGATTGTTCGCACCAGTAAAAATCTCAGATTGTTCACACCAGTAAACATCTCCGATTGTTTGCACCAGTAAAACTCTTGGATTTTTCACACCAGTAAAAATCTCGGATTGTTCGCACCAGTAAAAATCTCGGATTGTTCGCACCAGTAAAAATCTCAGATTGTTCCACCAGTAAACATCTCAGATTGTTCACACCAGTAAAAATCTCGGATTGTTCGTGACAGTAAAAATCTCGGATTGTTCGTGCCAGTAAAAATCTCGGATTGTTCGTGCCAGTAAAAATCTCGGATTGTTCGTGCCTCTTTTTTCCCGCCTTTGGAATAAACTTCCTCACTCTATTCTTTCCCATTCTTCCCTCCAGGCTTTCAAAACAGCTGTTCACCACCACCTCTTATCTTCCCCCATCCAAATCCTCGAACTTTTCTACCCCCGATAATCCACCCAAGCCCACTTCCTTCAATTCTCCTGCTTTCCTTCCTGAAAGTCCCTTTAATGTCCATCTTCCCCTCGCCATGTTCCCCGTCCCATCCCCATCCCTCTCCCTTCCACAGTTCACCTGTGTCTGTTCCCCAATGTTTTGTCCCTTCCACTCCCGCCCCTCTTGTCTCATGCCTCCTTGCTGTGAGTTGTGTGTTAGCTCTCATACGAGCCTCGACCAAGGTATACAAAAAAAAAAAAAAAAAAAAAAAAAATCTTGGATTGTTCGCACCAGTAAAAATCTTGCATTGTTTGCACCAGTAAAAATCTTGCATTGTTTGCACCAGGAAAAATCTTGGATTGTTCATACCAGTAAAAATCTCGGATTATTCACACCAGTAAAAATCTTGGATTGTTTGTACCAGTAAAAATCTTGGATTGTTCGCACCAGTAAAAATCTTGGATTGTTCGCACCAGTAAAAATCTTGCATTGTTTGCACCAGTAAAAATCTTGCATTATTTGCACCAGGAAAAATCTTGGATTGTTCATACCAGTAAAAATCTCGGATTATTCACACCAGTAAAAATCTTGGATTGTTTGTACCAGGAAAAATCTCGGATTGTCCGCACCATTAAAAATCTTGGATTGTTCACACCAGTAAAAATCTTGGATTGTTCGTACCAGTAAAAATCTTGGATTGTTCACACCAGTAAAAATCTTGGATTGTTCGCACCAGTAAAAATCTTGCATTGTTTGCACCAGTAAAAATCTTGCATTGTTTGCACCAGTAAAAATCTTGCATTGTTTGCACCAGTAAAAATCTTGCATTGTTTGCACCAGTAAAAATCTTGGATTGTTTGCACCAGTAAAAATCTTGGATTGTTCACACAGGTAAAAATCTTGAATTGTTCACACAAGTAAAAATCTTGGATTGTTCACACCAGTAAAAATCTTGGATTGTTCTCACAAGTAAAAATCTCCAATTGTTTGCACCAGTAAAAATCTCAGATTGTTCGCACCAGTAAGAGTCTCAGATTGTTCTCACAAATAAAAATCTCTGATTGTTCATGCCAGTGAAAACCTTTGATTGTTCGCACCAGTAAAAATCTCAGATTGCTCGCACCAGTAAGAATCTCAGATTGTTCGCACCAGTAAGAATCTCAGATTGTTCGCGCCAGTAAGAATCTCAGATTGTTCGCACCAGTAAAAATCTCAGATTGTTCGCACCAGCAAAAAAAAACCTCCAATTGTTCGCACCAGTAAAAATCTCAGATTGTTCACGCCAGTAAAAATCTTGAATTGTTCACACAGGTAAAAATCTTGAATTGTTCACACAAGTAAAAATCTTGGATTGTTCACACAAGTAAAAATCTTGAATTGTTCACACAAGTAAAAATCTTGGATTGTTCACACAAGTAAAAATCTTGAATTGTTCACACAAGTAAAAATCTTGAATTGTTCACACAAGTAAAAATCTTGGATTGTTCACACAAGTAAAAATCTTGAATTGTTCACACAAGTAAAAATCTTGGATTGTTCACACAAGTAAAAATCTTGAATTGTTCACACAAGTAAAAATCTTGAATTGTTCACACAAGTAAAAATCTTGAATTGTTCACACAAGTAAAAATCTTGAATTGTTCACACAAGTAAAAATCTTGAATTGTTCACACAAGTAAAAATCTTGAATTGTTCACACAAGTAAAATATTGAATTGTTCACACAAGTAAAAATATTGAATTGTTCACACAAGTAAAAATATTGAATTGTTCACACAAGTAAAAATCTTGGATTGTTCACACAAGTAAAAATCTTGGATTGTTCACACAAGTAAAAATCTTGGATTGTTTGCACCAATAAAAATCTCGGATTGTTCGCGCCAGTAAAAATATTGGATTATTCCCACCAGTAAACATCTCAGATTGTTCACACCAGTAAAAATCTTGTGTTGTAAAATCTCAGTGAAAGACAGACAGACAGCCTTCCAGACAGGTGACAAATATTTTATTTACCTGTGGGAAACCCATGGGCATAGATATGCATGACATTTGGACAACCCCTCTTCATATCTGATGCTTCACTCACGAGAAGGAGGAGGGGAAGAGGATCTTGCGCAGGGGAGAGGAGGGAGGTCGGGGGTGATGGATGGGAGAGGATGGAGAGTGAGTTACTTCTGCCTTGACTTGATTGACTTGACTTGAGAGGGGGAAGAACCTGCCTTGACTGTTTTCATTCATCTGTTCATTTTTAAAATTAAAATTATCGAATACACTTCACAAATTAAAAATTCCTCAAAACCAAATATTATATATAAACATTGGATTTCATCGTTAGTCCATCATCCGTTAGTTAGTTCATCATCAATTTATTACGTACACATTTTTTTGAATCGCTGTTTAATTATATCGTTGGAAAAGAGTTATTGCTTCCCTTAAATAAACTCTTTATATATACCCCAGGAACAATAAAAAAAAATACAATTAGACTACAGTTCGAACCCTAACTTCAGTTTTCCCAAACAGGGAACCCTACCCTTGCTCTTCTACTCTCCTCCCTCCTCTCCTCCTCCTCCCTCCTCTCCTTCCCTCCCTACTCCCCCTCCCTCCTCTCCTCCTCTCTCCTCTCGTCCCCTCCCTCTCCTCCCCTCCCTCTCCCTCCTCTCCCTCCCTCCTCTCCTCCCCCTCCCTCCTCTCCCTCCTCTCCCTCCTCTCCTCATCCTCCCTCCTCTCCCTCCTCTCCTCCGTCCTCTCCTCCTCCTCCCTCCTCTCCTCCCTCTCCCTCCTCCTCCTCTCTCCTCCCCTCCCCCTCCCTCCTCTTCCTCCTCTCCTCCTCCTCTTAGATGCTGAATTCCAGTTAAGATAAAGCTTTGAGGGAGTTTGAATGGACTCTATCAGAAAAGCTACTCTAAATAAGCCATCAGTGTAACTACATTCAAACTCAAAGGCCGTTTTGTTGTCCTGCGTAAAAGCTAAGGTGTAGTCCCATATAAAGTCTCGAGTCTGAGCTGGAATAGCTATTTCATTGAGAAATGTCCATTACGATTCGAATTTTGTGATTCGTGGATCTGCAGAGTTCAAGGCGGTTACCGAACAGGTGTCACATGACATAAACGAGCTGTTCTAACTTGAATTTGGTCCAAAAGTAAATTTCATATGACAAGACATCAACAGATATGAGATGAAATCTTGTATATCATGCCATACAAATGTTTTCATTGCAGAAGCTTATTGGATCCCATTATAAACCACGAATGATCATAGGATAGGGATGAGGTGTTGTTTACAAGGGAAGGGGGAAGAAAGGAAGGGTTGAGGGTTAATTCGTTAGTTATCTTCATTTGACCAATAAATAGTTCAAAAGGTCCCCATACTGTATATGAATCCTTGGTTATTGTCACTAGTGTTATCTATCTATAATTCCAGCAATGTGTGTGTGTGTGTGTGTGTGTGTGTGTGTGTGTGTGTGTGTGTGTGTGTGTGTGTGTGTGTGTGTGTGTGTGTCTGTGTGTGTGTGTGTGTGTGTGTGTGTGTGTGTGTGTGTGTGTGTGTGTCTATATAATTCCATCAGTGTGTGTGTGTGTGTGTGTGTGTGTGTGTGTGTGTGTGTGTGTGTGTGTGTGTGTGTGTGTGTGTGTGTGTGTCGTTTACGAGAGCGAAGGAACGGCCTGTGTGGTTGTTGTTTCTGGCACGCGGTTTGAAAGATTTTTTTTTGTTTTGTTTTTGTTTGCAGGGCATGCACGAGTTGAGATATAACATTATTTACTTTCTCGATTTTTTTTCCCCCCAAACTATAAAGCCTCGAACACACCAACTCCATCTATTCCAATTCTTTCATATTGTTTGAATCCTGTGGCGACTGATTGAATCATTGCTGGGAGCACAGCTGTCACTGATGCAGTGCCCCCTGGAGGTTAGAGCATGAATTATGAATTTGTTCAGGGTGCTGGAGATAACTCGCATACTCTTCAGATAAGAACACTGTGGGATATTTTGAGGGCACACAAATCGATGGCTCGCCCCGCCTTGCAAGACACCAGGATGACAGTTTATATTTTGTCCGAGATTCAAACTCGGTGTAGTAGGCCATCCTGCCATCCCTTCTTCCATGCTGAATTCTCTCTATTGCTTAAGGATATTTTCTATAACACGGCTTTAGTGATCATGATGGCACATAATTCAAAAGACGGACGATGATTACAATTCAGTAGATTACTAACAGTACTCCATGCATTTAATTCTTCTTCTTGTTTATGACAGCTTGGCTACCAGGTAGCTATCATTTCATGGAAGCACAGCTGTGCCCCTATACCAGAACACTGGTACTCATTTCACCAACCTCAGAAGGATGACAGGCTGAGTCAACCCCACGTGGTATTAATTCAGCAGCCAACATGGCTCGAACACAGGACCCGAAGATCCCAAGCCAGCCACCCGAACAACTAAGCTAACATCAGGCTCGTGCATTTACTTATGATACGATACATATAGTATTGATATCATGGTCATTATCACACTGCACTTTTGTTTTTGTTACCATTATTGTTACAGTCCTGATTTTATACCTTCTCAATTCACAATGACTATCAAACCCCATTTCTCTTCTTATGCTCTTCAATATCCACGATGGACAACACTTCCTTTTATCACCTTTTCTGAAAAAAATTAAATCAGTATACCTTCCATTTCTCAACTCGAAATGTGAATTGATACCCCATTGACTCATTCTCGAAGTGCACCTGGGTTGTTTTGCATCTGCATCTCTTGCTCTTTGTAATTAACCTTACCTCCCAGCTTTGTTTCATCAACAAATTTAGCTATCCAGTGCATCCAAGTGCTTCCTATTAGTGACAGCAATTCGTATATGCCAATTATGGGTGTGACGTGTCAACTGAGTCGTGTGATTTCATCTGCAAGGTGCCATCCGTTGCTTTCAGTAGATGTGCCCAGCAAGGACGCCTGAGGAGCCGAGTGGTGTAAATTGTGTGGATCACATGCTAACTTACTCGCAGGAAGCCCTCACAGATCGAGACCGTCTGAGAATGGTAATAGCTCGTTCTGTTCATGGTGAACTTGTACTTTGCTTTAAGCTTGAATGGGAGCAGCAATTGCTTTCTGTGACATCACAGCTACACCATTGTGCTAATTAAATTATAATTCTATAAATAAGCTATTATTTTCTCACAATTGTTGCAACCAGTAGAACAAGTCGTTTATCTTGAAGTAAACTAACTTATTTCCCCTATTCACCCTCCCTGAGCTCACTTCTTCCCCCACCCACCCCTCTCTTAGCTCACTTCTTCCCCTATTCACCCTCCCTGAGCTCACTTCTCCCCCCACCCACCCCTCCCTGAGCTCACTTCTTCCCCCACCCACCCTCCCTGAGCTCACTTCTTCCCCCATTCACCCTCCCTTAGCTCACTTCTTCCCCCATTCACCCTCCCTTAGCTCACCCACCCCTCTCTTATATTCCCCATTTCTTCTTCTTCCCCCATTCACTCTCCCTTAGCTCACTTCTTCCCCCACCCACCCCTCCCTGAGCTCACTTCTTCCCCCACCCACCCCTCCCTGGGCTCACTTCTTCCCCCACCCACCCCTGAGCTCACTTCTTCCCCCACCGACCCCTCCCTGAGCTCACTTCTTCCCCCACCCACCCCTCCCTGAGCTCACTTCTTCCCCCACCCACCCCTCCCTGAGCTCACTTCTTCCCCCACCCACCCCTCCCTGAGCTCACTTCTTCCCCCACCCACCCTCCCTGAGCTCACTTCTTCCCCCACCCACCCTCCCTGAGCTCACTGCTTCCCCCACCCACCCTCCCTGAGCTCACTGCTTCCCCCACCCACCCTCCCTGAGCTCACTTCTTCCCCCACCCACCCTCCCTGAGCTCACTGCTTCCCCCACCCACCCTCCCTGAGCTCACTGCTTCCCCCACCCACCCTCCCTGAGCTCACTTCTTCCCCCACCCACCCTCCCTGAGCTCACTTCTTCCCCCACCCACCCCTCTCTTAGCTCACTTCTTCCCCTATTCACCATCCCTGAGCTCACTTCATCCCCCACACACCCCTCCCTGAGCTCACTTCTTCCCCCACCCACCCCTCTCTTAGCTCACTTCTTCCCATATTCACCCTTCCTGAGCTCACTTCTTCCCCCTCCCTTAGCTCACTTCTTCCCCTGCTCTCCCTCCTTTAGCTTACTTCTTCCCCAGCCTACGCTCCTTTTGCTCACTTCTTCCCCCACCCACCCCTCCCTCAGCTCACTTCTTCCCCCACCCACCCCTCCCTCAGCTCACTTCTTCCCCCACCCACCCCTCCCTCAGCTCACTTCTTCCCCCACCCACCCCTCCCTCAGCTCACTTCTTCCCCCACCCACCCCTCCCTCAGCTCACTTCTTCCCCCACCCACCCCTCCCTCAGCTCACTTCTTCCCCCACCCACCCCTCCCTCAGCTCACTTCTTCCCCCTCCCTTAGCTCACTTCTTCCCCTGCTCTCCCTCCTTTAGCTTACTTCTTCCCCCACCCACCCTTCCCTTTCTCCATTTTTCCAAATTGGTGCATCCCCCCCCCCCCTGCCACATCCCCCTCCCCAACCTCCCTTGAACAATTTGGTGTCTCGCTCGCTCAATATGTTTGCGTCTCGACTGAGCAATCACACCACTCCACAGCTGCTATCAATTTGTACCACGGCATGCACTATTAAAATACATAAATAAGGAAACCATTTAACTGCTTAATGTACAGTCAAACAATCCCGGGATTGCAGTTGAAATTTCCCCTTTAAAGGTTGGCTGCGTAGGGGAAGACCTCCTGGTACATGGCAGCTTCGAGACAAAGGATGTTGCTTTGGTGAAACTTTCCAGTGATGACCCCTTTCGTGAAAGCTTCACCACAATAGTTACCATCAATCTCGTCATTCTCGAGTTACGTTGGAGGAAGTATGAGCAAAGATAAAGATGGCCTGGAGCTGGAGGTATGCACACTTGCCTCTAAGCTGTCTTGCCTGGGTTCAAATCCCGACCTAGCTATAAACTGGCATCCTGGTGTTTCACAGGCAGGTGATTCATCAATGTGTATGCCGTCCTTTTAATGGATGTTCAACTGGGAGTTGTGTCTTGCTGACATCAGTTGGTGGATGTAAAAGATCCTTCAGTGTCCTTTGTGGAGAGAAAGCGACCTATTGCTGACATCCTGAATAAATTCCAAATTCATACCAAACTTATCTTTCGTTGGGTCTGGAGCAGTGGATACCCTAGACTTGGAGTACCTTACAGCACATGTGTGTGTGTGCTGGTACTGGTGGTGGGAGGGGGATCTACTTGATGCTTCACATGTTTAATGTATGCGTGAGGTTGCATTTAATATTGATGAAGGAATTATTTCGTTTTTATAATTTTATTTGTCCATTACAAGTATTCTTCGAAGGAAAATTGTTAACCTATTTTTGTACTTCCAAGAGAGCCCTCTGGTGTGGATGTGAAGGATGTTGAATGATGCTTCATTGTTAACTTGCGTCTTGACCTCAGTTGAGTTATATCATAGCTCAATGAAAAATCGCTCCTATTATAACAAGAATAACTGCACTGTCGTCACATCCTGTGATAAAATCCAGTAACGGGCAGATTGGGAAGCGCACATTTAAAGAACTCTTAAAGGATGAACAGCACACCATTTGGAAACCCATATATATATATATATATATATATATATATATATATATATATATATATATATATATATATATATATATATATATATATATATATATATATATATATATATATTGTCTGCTGCGCACTTCACGTGCCACCATCTCCAATCTGCCACATGCACAAACGTGTAAACCTCAAATAACCACCTCACAACAAGGTAAGTTGTTTTGCTGTTTGTTTGTTTGTGAACTTACTGCTTTGAGCTCCTTATGTTAATCACAACAAATCTAAATACGATCAGACTTTTAACCATAATACACACCTGAATAGGGGTTTTAAACAGTCACTAGACAACTCGTGAACCCATTGGGTTTGCGTTGTGACAGCTGTTGATCAAAAAAAAACAGTCATGACAAAACAAAAAAAGATAGCTCCAGTGAACTATCCCGCTGAGGTTGTTTCCATTGATCAAATTCTCCCGAAGAGTACTTGACTGAGTTGGGAAGTGATTTTTTAATAATTTTTTTTTTGTTGCCCGATTTGAACGAAACTTGATACTGCACACTGCAGGAGAATGTCGAGTAAGGTGGCACTAAAATTTTTGCACTATCGTACACCGTTTTGGCTGTATTTCGTGAACATACACACATACATACATACAAGATGAGAGTTTTAGTAATATATAGATGAGGAGGTCATTTGGCTCGTTATCACTCCTCTACACTCTTTAGAGACCCTTTTGCGACATGTACACCTTCTTCGACCCTTTTGTGACATGTACACCTTCTTCGACCCTTTCAACACTTTTCAGACCCTTTGAACAATTTAAGACTATTTGGACACTTTAAGACCCTATGGACACTTTAGACCCCTTTTTCTCTTTCACCCTTAGACGCCATTATTTCCCTTTATTCCCCTTTCGACCTCTTTAGACTCCTTAGGTCTGAGGGTCTTTTAAGACCAATTTCAACCCAGTAGACACTTATATGACCCTTTAAACACTTTAGATGTCTTAGACCCTTTATGCTGCTTAGATCTCATCGACCCGTCAGACCTTTAGACCCTTTTTGACCTTTTAAGATACTCAAGCCACTAAAACCCTTAGAAAATTGAAAAACAGTTTCCCCCGAATCATTTTTGATTACTTTTTTGTGCACCATTCGCATTGCATCACAAGTTGCAATGACGAATCGAAACTGATATCCGAAAGTGAAACTGAAATTACTGATCTCTGGATCATCAGATGGGAAACCAGAATGAAATGCTGTGAGAAATACCAAATGGAAATTGCTGAAAACAAAGATATGGGGAGTATAGAGAGAGAGGGCAGGCTGGAGACTGAAGAAGCGGTGTGGAGAGGATAGGTACCTGTAGGTGGTCAGTTGGCTTGGAAAGAGCTTCGGTGATCTTCCGTCAAGCGGTAGGCCCAAAACGTGCCTAAATTTGTTTCCCAGCCGAGCTTTCATAATATCACCCTCACTCCCAAGCAGTAATTCAGAGGTACAACAAGCATGGATTGGAAATATCTGCTGGTGCAATGGAACGAGGTTGCCAAGGTTACCAGCTCCAACTACTGCAATATCTGCACACTGAATATTTACATTGAATTCCTATGTGTACTAATACACACTCCAAAAAATATTGCTCATTTGAGGTGAGACATCTACCAGTGCCAGGTACATTGCTTGTATATGATATGATATGATATGATATATATATATATATATATATATATATATATATATATATATATATATATATATATATATATATATATATATATATATATATATATATATATATATACACACACACACACACACACACACACACACACACACACACACACACACACACACACACACACACACACACACACACACACACACACACACACACACACACACACACACACTAGCGTGGATCGGCTTGCTACGCTCGCCTCTCCACATGTCCTTGCAGAGATTGGTGTCATTCATTTTCTGTGTTAGCATGATTTACATCAATCATAATACAAACACTTATTTTGTACAAATTTTCTTGTAATATTGGTGATATATTTATTTACTAGTAGTAATGCCCGGCGTTGCCCAGGCTTTCTTGCAAATTTCCTGAATAGCTGTTAGCAGTTAGCGGTTAGGGGTTAGCGGGTAGCGGTTAGGGTTAGTGTTGCAGTTAGGGTTAGCTGTTAGGGTTAGCTGTTAGGGTTAGCTGTTAGGGTTAGCTGTTAGGGTTAGTGTTAGGGTAGCTAACCCTAACCCTAACACTAACACTAACCCAAACCCTAACTCTAACCCTAACAGCTTGGCGTAACGGAGGTAAACAGTGCCCGGGGCAAAGTGGAAATTTGCGTCCCCCGTAGGCCTTGAGTGGATTTGAATGGAAAATCCCATAAGGGATATCGATTTATCCATTTTTTTTCGAATATCGGAAGTGTTTTGGAAAAAATTTATAGCCAATGACCAAAGTTGGACCAAAAGCCATAATCGTACCGAATTTGAATGGAATCGGTTGGAGTTTGTGAAAATGCATCAAAACGAATTTTGAGGGGCCTCTTAAGGAAAACAATAATATCATTAGTATATGTGCCAAATCTTGTTTCATTTCATGCAGTAACAAAAATCTGATGGTGGAACAAAGAAAGGGGCGTGCCGAAATATTAATATAGATAATTTATTTGTGATGTATGGAGGTCCAAGTGGTCTTAATGGTCAAGGGTTTAAGCTGTCTAATCTGTCTGAAGGGTGTAAGGGGTCCAAATGGTGTTGGGGTCCTCAGGGTCTTTTTTTGTCCTTGGGGACTTTTGGGTCTTTGGTGACTTTTGGGTCTTCGGGGACTTTTGGGTCTTCGTGGTCTTTGGGTCTTCATGGTCTTTGGAGTACTTTGGGTCTTCGGGGCCTACAGGGTCTTTTGGAGTCTTCAGTGACTTTTGGGTTCTCGGGACTTTTTCGGTTTTCGGGGACTTTTGGGTCTTTGGGGTCTTCGGGTTCTTTTGGATATTCAGGGTATGTTTGGGTATTCAGGGACTTTTGGGTCATTAGTGTCTTTGGGGTCTTTTGGGTCTTCGGTGTATTTTGGGTCTTCAGTGTGTTTGGGGTCTTTTGGGTCTTCACGGTATTTTTGGGTCTTTTAGGTCCTCGGGGACTTTTGGGTCTTCGGGGTCTTGGGGAATTAATTTTCAAACAGGATGTGATTAATACGTCTTCACGGACTGATGGACGGCTTCACGGATGGCTTCACCACCTTAACGACCGTGCCTTTCATATATACATTTATACAGTATTTCCAGATGAAGTATAGAATTACGGTTCGGAATAATATCACATAAATTCATTTTTAATTCTCCAATCCTTTAATTGATTGACCTTTCTCAAGAGTCATAAAAACTCAAAATCCCCCACACAACAATGCAAAAAAAATGGGATTGGTCATATCAATGCCGTTCTGGAAGCAGACCAGTGACCTTCAATTTATTTTTGGGATGTTAAATTAACCGAACCGTAAATCAAACCAAGGGGGTGTGGGGGGGGGGTCATTGGAGCGGAGTAGAACAGAGTTGCGAGTTTTCTTCCCCATATGGGAGCACATGCACAAGGTTGCCCCACATGGGGGCACAGGAGCAGGAGCCAAAGGGAGCACTAGGATAGGGGGGAATTAGCACTAGAATACGGGGAATAGCATTCGGATAGATTCGTTAGAGCGGGGAAGTGTCAGAATAATTATGCCTGTGGGGGCAGTAAAAGTAGCCCTCACAACTGGGCAAAGGAGCATTCGCATTAGCGAGCGATAGAGCACATTTAGACCAATGTGCACGCTGCGCTCCAAGGAAAAATGGTGGCACGTAACCCATGCTCCCCAAATCTACTCTCGTAGAGGGCGGGGATTCATCCTGATCACCCCAAACTCCACCTCCCCCCATTCCCTTAAGTATCAGCATTGGTCATGGGGCAAGTTATTCACAGTTTCAGTTGGAGCTCTGTGTGCACAATCTTATTTTCAAGTTCAAGTGAGTCCTCTGCTGCAATAGCTGGTGGTGGTTGGAACAGAATGGAATGGAACACTGAGAAAGCAGACCAAGTGCAAAGCTGTACGGGCGCAGTATCGAGCGAAAGGCGAAATCGGCAATAACTAGAGGGGGAGCACTCGGGAGAGTGCAAAACCTCCGCCGCCAATACTGCTGGGTCACTCAAGTGAACCTTATATCTTATTCATTAAATATGATGTCAACAGTTCTGACAGTTATAGTTCTTTTCTCCAACATTTTTGGGTGGGGGCGGGGGGGGTTGGAAATCACTTAAAACATGTAGAAATGCAAAAAAGGAAATCGAAATTTTGTTGAAAAAAAAGTTGCAAAAAACTTTTTTTTCTCGAACAATTTTTTTTTTTGGGGGGGGGGGGGGTTGGAAATCACTCAAAACATGTAGAAATGCAAAAAAAAATTTTCCTCTAACATTTTTTTGGGGGGGGGGACCAAGTCCAAAATCTAATGGCATGATTCTTGGACCATACCTAACCCCCCTCGACCCCACCCCCACCAAGTTTCGTCGAAATCCGTCGAGGAGTTTTTCCGTAATACTGTTCACAAACGAACAAACAAACAGAAAGGGGTGAAAACAGTAACCTCCGATCTTCGATGGCGGAGGTTAACAAATGCAAGGTAGTACTTATTCTCACATGTTCTTTCTCTCTTTTCCGCCTCGTCTACTGTGGACACACGAGCAATCAGTGAGGCCAAGGCCCGAAGAACCGCTCTTTTAAGTGTAACCACTGACTCGCACCCTGTCTTTCTCACTCTACTCACCAACACTACACCTCACTCACACCTCCTCAAAACACACAAAGTCACCCCTTTTTCTTCATGAACCCCCAACTTCCCTGCATGTTGGACGAGCACGTACCCGCATGTACGTGCCAGTTAAGCGAGAGGTCGCCAACACCTCATCTTTCTCTTATCTTCTCGCTATTATACCCTTTTACAGAATGATCCTGATGGTTCCTGTTATGTTAGTGGAAGTATGAGTGTGTAAGCTAGATAGTATCAGTACAGTTCTGCTCCTTGTCCATTTGTTGCATAAATATCTCACTGTATGTCTTTTGCTGCACCACTGAATACTGTATGTCCCTGCTGTATGTACTGTATATCCCCTCTGACTAAACCCCTTGTCTTCACTGTGCCACATGCTTTCCCTCATGCTACTTTGTGACTAAAGCGATGTCAATTCAGTTCAACCAGCTCATAGCATCCATTCCTCCATTGGTCCAGCACAGTCCGCAGTATTATAAGAAGTTTTACCCCACCGATTGGCTCCACAATGTTAGCCAGTATGTACTTGGCAGTTCTGCTGAGCTGCACCTGATTAAGATAAGACAAGTACGCATCGAGGGTGCTAGCCCCCTTGATATTGGCAAGCCACTGGAAAGGTAATACATGTCGATGCAAGAACCCTGCCAGGTTTGGCAGTATAAATAGGCGTTTGTGGTTGATGAGAAACATGCCAGATGGCAGAGTTTCTCGGGGCACATCGACCTAGAAAACTGGACGTTCTGGAGGAATCCGAATGCTTCCCCTCATGTCGAACCTCAAACCCCAGGCCATAACGAATTAACTATATACATATACAAATATATATATATATATATATATATATATATATATATATATATATATATATATATATATATATATATATATATTATTATATAGCCTGGTGTTGGCGCAGTGGTTAGGGCAGCGGCTTGGGATCCAAGAGGTCCTGAGTTCAAGCCCTGTTGGGCCACTGAATTAATACACCAGGGGGTTGACTCAGCCTGTCATCCTGCCGAGGTCGGCGAAATGAGTACCAGTATACTGGGCCGGTGTATACCCCGGTTAAAATAGGTGTACCATATCCCTGTGTCGTAAGAGGTGACCAGGGTTGCGTCAGGAAGGGCATCCGGCGTAAAACATGTGCCAAATCACTATGCGCATCATACGGATGATCCGCTGTGGCGACCCCTAACGGGAGCAGCCGAAAGAAGAAGAAGAAGATATATATATATATATATATATATATATATATATATATATATATATATATATATATATATATATATATATATATATATATATATATATATATATGTATATATATATATATATATATATATATATATATATATATATATATATATATATATATATATATTGTTACGGCTGTGGAAATTCGCAATACACCATAAAGGGTCCTTAGATCAGTTATGATGCTAAGTTTATGTGCAGATAGTTCCCCACCGTTGTTTAAAGGGTTTTCTTCGTGTTCATCAGGCTGCGACTCTTTGAGATAGCCGTTTTTCTTTATCTATCGTTATTTTGGATCAACCACACAACAACCACCTTAACCACAACGCCAACCACGCCACCTTTACAACAAACGCCAACCACGCCACCATTACAACCACCAACCACGCCGCCTCAACCACCACTACGTTGCCACCTCAGCAGGGTTGCGCGAAGCCTGACATTCGCGACATGACATGGCCTCACCTCTCCCCCCCCCACCCAATGAAAAGCACGTGCGGAAGAGACGCGGGGAGGCAGTACTAATAACAAAAGAGCCGGGCCGATCTCTCCTGGAATTTTCCTCCCCCGCGCGCTCCGAAGGGAGGGCGATGTGCCGTCGAGATAAAAGGGCACGCAGAACGGGAAGAGTGAACGAGTGGGGCTGTGGGTCTGGAGGTCTGGAGGTCTGTAGGTAGTGGTCGCTCTCTGTCTGGGTCGTCGACACCACTCTCTCTGGTCCTGAAGCCCCTTCTGCCCTCCAGTCCTTTCTTGCTTGGCTGTGGGTCATGGAAGCACCAGGCAGCAACGCCGGAGAGAGCTCGCTGACCAGCCAGGGGCCCGAGGACAGGCGTGGCTACGCAAGGCCGTGAGGAGTCGACGTCGCGACATGCCCACCGTCACGCCACGAGGGCGCGGGTAAGACCCTTCGGTCTCGCGGGCCTTTTCGGTCATCCACAGCCCACGACCATAAAGGTTTACAAACCCCGTCTACCCCCTTGCCTATGAGAGGGTTTTTCTTTGCTTTTGTATGACTGCTGTGGCGCCGTGTCCGACAAGTAAACCTGTGTAAGTGACTGTACATCATCGTAGTCGGTAGTAGTACTTTCTTTGTCACTTGTATATCGCATGATTCCTTGCTTGTGTTGTGTGTGTAATATGTGCTTGCTATAATAAATGTCCTTGTGTGAAATGTATCCCGTTCGTCGTCTCTTTCCCTTTTTAAAGTGCCATCTTGAATCGCGGAATAAATTAGTAGTGGGTTTTGAACACCCGGGTAAAGAAGAGAATCTGATCCGTCGAGGTCGGCGATAACACCACTCGGTTATCACTGTAGCACGGAACGGACCGCTTAAGCGGTTCGTGTCCTTGGCCGACCTGCGGCGAGGTACGATCGCCCGGTCGACTACTCGCGCAGGTACTTAGGTAGGTCAAATTTGGCGAGCAACCCTATCCTGCGCAGGTGGGCAATTGGCACGATCGTGGTGAGGTTAAACCCCCACCCATGACTGGCTCCTGGCAGTAGTTCCAGGAGAGTCACGACTGAATTGTCCGTTCGGTGGGCGACGCGGTTGCGATTGGAGTTACGCAATCGCTCGCACGCCTGGCGGGCCAGAATTCGTAACTATATATATATATATATATATATATATATATATATATATATATATATATATATATATATATATATATATATATATATATATATATATATATATATATATATATATATATATACACACAGCTCTGGAAAAAAATAAGAGACCACTCCAAAAAAATTTTAAATCAGCATCTCTACATGTATGGCAGCCATTCCATTCCAGTGTCTGTTGAATTCCAACACAGGCACACCTCATTCTACTTAGTGAGGTACTGATTAGGTGATCACCTGAACCGAATCTTATTTAACAAAGAAAAGTATAAAAACCACTGCTGTGGTCATCACTATCCTCTTGCAATAGGACCAGCTGGATGGCAAAAACAGTGCTAGTAGTACCTCAAAAGTAATTGGAATCAAAAAAATAACTATTGCCCATGCCAAAAGAGTTGAAAAGAAACGTTTTGAGTGAGGAAAAGAAGGGTTCAATTCTGGCTTTAATGGCAGAGGAATACAGTGAGCGTCACGTTGCTTCCATCCTTAAAATTTCAGACGGCATTTCAGAAGAACAAGGTCAAGCAGGAGACATTGGGGACAACAAAGCCACAGACTGGCAGAGGGTGAAAACGACTTTCCACTGACCAGGATGACCGCCAACTCATTCGAATGTCACTCAACAACCGTAGGATGACGTCAAATGACCTACAAAAAGAATGGCAAACCGCAGCTGGGGTGAAGTGCACGGTGAGAGAGTTCGAAACAGGCTCCTAGGGGCAGGGCTGAAGTCGTGCAAAGCTAGAAAAAATCCCTTCATCAATAAGAAGCAAAGAAGAGCCAGGCTGAGGTTTGCAAAAGACCATAAGGATTGGACCGTAGAGGACTGGAGTAAGGTCATCTTCTCTGATGAGTCCAATTTTCAGCTTTGCCCAACACCTGGTCGTCTAATGGTTAGAACTGGAGAGGCCTACAAGACACAGTGTCTTGCAACCACTGTGAAATTTGGTGGAGGATCGGTGATGATCTGGGGGTGCTTCAGCAAGGCTGGAATCGGGCAGATTTGTCTTTGTGAAGGACTCGTGAATCAAGCCACGTACAAGGTTGTCCTGGAAGAACTCTTGCTTCCTTCTGCACTGACAATGTTCCCCAACTCTGAGGATTGGTTTTTCCAGCAGGACAATGCTCCATGCCACACCGTCAGGTCAATCAAGGTGTGGATGGAGGACCATCAGACCAAGACCCTGTCATGGCCAGCCCAATCTCCAGACCTGAACCCCATTGAAAACCTCTGGAATGTGATCAAGAGGAAGATGGATGGTCACAAGCCATCAAACAAAGCTGAGCCGCTTGAATTTTTGCGCCAGGAGTTAAAGTCACCCAACAACAATGTGAAAGACTGGTGGAGAGCATGCCAAGACGCATGAAAGCTGTGATTGAAGATCAGGGTTATTCCTCAAAATATTGATTTCTGAACTCTTCCGAAGTTAAAACATTAGTATTGTGCTGTTTAAAAATGAATATGAACTTGTTTTGTTTGTATTATTTGAGGTCTGAAAACACTGAATCTTTGTTGTTATTTTGACCAGTTGTCATTTTCTGCAAATAAATGCTCTAAATGAGAATACTTTTATTCGGAATTTGGGAGAAAGGTTGTCAGTAGTTTATAGAATAAAACAAAAATGTTCATTTTACTCAAACACATACCTACTGTATAAATAGTAAAACCAGAAAAACTGATAATTTTGCAGTGGTCTCTTAATTTTTTTCCAGAGCTATATATACATGTGCATTGTATATATCTTAAGACACTATGTAGCAGCTGCATCATTAGACCAGTTGACTTGATGGTCTGGGTTGCAGAACTCGTTTGCAAGCTCAATCAAGTACTTATCTGTCAAGCTTCCTTTGGTTTAGTTACTTTCTGCATAGATTCAAAATGGTAAGATTTTGCAAGTAGTCCTACTCTGAACCATGAGGTTCGATGTTGATATGGTTAAGTGATCCTGGACTCGAGGAGGAAGCTTAATCCAATCTCTACGGCTCTTTTGTTTCCCAAGGACGACAACACGATTCAGGCCTTGTGAGAGAGGCTATGACGATAGCAACAGTGAGACAGCAACAAAAATTGTGCATCGATCTATACCTCGCACAGAACCCGAATCAAGGAATGTATGGATGGGTGAGTTTGTGTCTGCATTGTATTTGATTGCATACTGCTTGCTTATCTCATTTGTGACCCTATCCCCATGTCTCACCTGCAATTCCACCTCACTTGCATCCTTATGGTCTTATCCTTATGTTCTTGTGCCAGTATTTTCCCTTCACCACAATTTTGTGTATGTTGATCGTCTACGCTCTATTATTCTGCTTTTCCATGAGCCTGTGTCTGATATCGTCATCGGGAAACCTCAACAATGATCTTTAGAACTTCTTGCAAGAAGGTAGGTGAGTTCAAAACAGTGTTACCAAAACTTTATTCTGATGAATTTATTCTCAACAGGATATGATGACATGAATTAGATGGTGTGCAAAGTTAACAACATGATAGTAATGTAGTTTACATGAACAAGTTTCCTGTACCCACACTGAATTTGAAACGGGGTAAGGATGGAGGCGGCAAAAATACAAGCTGGGAGCAATAATTCACATTTACTGCCACATCTGATGCAATTTATAATGCTCGAACGGCGGTGATATGCTCCATTTGAAATGGTTTGTTTGATATGTGTAGCTTTTAGATGCATCGGGTCCGCGACAAAAATTTGTCTTTGTTTTTTTCAAAGCCAACAACCAAATGTACATGAAAATATATATATATATATATATATATATATATATATATATATATATATATATATATGAAAGATTATATGAATTGATTATATGATTATATGAATGCCAGGAATTGAACCCAGGTCCTCTGAAAAACCATACCAATGCTCTGCCATCTGAACTATCTGGGTGACCCACTGGCTGGGTATGCAATTCTCCCACATATAGAGACTCTCTTTCTCCTGCTGCTACCAAGGCACTCGCTGCCAACCATCGGAGCAGCTCCGGCCTGTCCATGAGAATTTTTTTTTCTTCCCTCACTCTCCAAAATATTTTTTTTCTTTGTTGTTAAGAAAAATATAGCCCCCCATTTTTAGAGCTCTTTCAACAATAAAAAGCTTTCTTTTTCTTTCTTTTTTTAAAATATCTTATTTTTACCATGAACTTCTGCTCGTCGTAATACAATTCTCAGGCCCAAACCTTACTCCTCATGGCAAAATTAGAAGCGTTCTATTCTTCATCTTTATTGCAGGTACTAATCACAGCAAATAATTATTCTGAAGTGAAATAATTCTAATTTCTCAGGTTGCATCTCCTGAGACTGCTCCATAGCAGGTGTTGGCAAATAGCTTCCCATTTCTCTATCAGAACCGCATCTGAGTCCTGGGGTATGAAACCCATAGTGGGTGGTTAAAACATTTCTTTATTCATTCAAGTCATACAAATAAAGGTGGAACTGTTATTCGTATGTCAATGAATTTCATGTTTAAGTGAACGATATTATAAGTTGCATGAAGCATATGGCTGTCAGACATTTGGCCACGATAGTGACCTAAGGTCATGATAAATCCCTGGGAATATGTCTCTGGATGCAATTACAATATACAAACTTCCATCATGACGAGCATAAACTTTGGAGGTATAGACAAACTGACTTTTTATTTGGTCTTCATCTTTTCTGTAGCATGCAAAATCCACACCTTGGAAGTTTTTCACGTTGTTCAGTGTGGCTAATTACCCCGATCGGATTTCCCTAATGGGGTCTAGGATTATACACGTGAGTGCGTGGCCTGCGGACAATGTTGGAGGCATTGGGTTGATGTAAATAAACACCTGGTAATCGGGCCCGGATTTGCAACTGCTCTCACACACAGCCCGTTTATTTTGCCGTGTCTGCGGGATGTCCAGGCTTGAGGCCTAGTCCGACTTGGAAAGCTGACAAGCCTGCTGGGGATTAAAGTGCGGGTGGCGCTGGGGGAGGGGGTGCCAGCAGGCTAGGAGAGCCTGACAGCATGGAGGTTGGAGGGGATGTGAGGCACATTGGCGCATGGCTGAGTGCAAAGGTGACTATGTTATTCTTCCATTGAACCTCTCACCTCCTGGTTTCCCAGTTAGTCGTCCTGCTGTGACCCGTGCTTCAGCCGAGATTTCCAAAAGCCTCTGTTTGCTTGTTTTCTGCTCACGGCTTGCAAACGTGTGACAGCTGAGTTGTGTGATGACGAAGGGAAGGAGTTGTAAACGAGTTTAGCTCCAAAAAGTGAGTGAGGAGTCAAGAAGGTAGTGACGTTGCCTCGGCTCGGTACGGGTGTTCGTATGCCAGAGTTGTCCAAGAAATTGTTTGTTATTCACCAGAATGTAGGCTGAGAAAGTTATGGTTTAAACATTAATTTTGGCTGTCTAAAATCTGCAAGCCTTGCTCTTCTTTCATCGAAGTTTGCTCTGGAGGACTCATGGCTATCAAATTCTCTCCACTGGGTAAGATTAACCACAAATTGCACCTGTCACCACGCAAAATATTTCGGATGTCAACATGTCCTTGAGGTGCCAGAATATATTGTGTGATATTTCATGGCAGCTCAAGTGAAATTTTATTTGCCTTCTTTGCACACATACTGAAACTTTTGCAAAAAGCAATAAATTATCTTTCATTGCTTAAAAAGTTGGGGTCCTAAAAAAAGAGATTAAAATGGTTTCATTTCTTTAAAAGGTTAAAAAAAATAAAAACAATAAAAAATGTACAAAGTGCCAAATAAAATGTACAAATAATAAAAAATGTACAAAGTGTGCAAAAAATGTACAAAAATAATTTAAACGAGGTGTGCCTACCCATCGCTTTACTGACGGATTTAATCTAAAGTCAGCACGTTGCAGCTTACAAGAATATCACATGTCTATCTGTGTCTCAATGTGGATGTAAAATGAAGAGAAACTCATGGAAAAAAGGATTTTTTGAATAATACGTAGTTGTTCTTGCTACTGCCATCGTGGTTGTAGGTTTTTTTTTTTTTTGCTGTTCTCCTTCTGTGTATTTTTAAGTATTTCTTCCGTTGCTTCTTGAGAAGTATTACTGCCTGTATACATGCATAATTGTGTGTGCTATTTCCATGTCCATCACGCTTTATTCGAAACGGTTTCTGCCGTCGTCAAGGAATGAAAATGTTACCGTTGGAACTTCTGCATTAAAATTATCATCCAACTTCCTCTTCTTATTCGATGTGGAAAGACGAGCTTTTGAAACAAGCATCTTTGTTTAAACTGACACAATTTTTGTTCAAAATAAATCGATTATTGGCTTTCTAACAGAATCATTTTTATTATTCCACCACAGTAGGAACTGCTGCATGATAGCTCAAGGTCCTGCTTCCTCATCACATGATGGACGGATGGACGGATGGACGGCCACCTCTCCTTTTAGTAATAGATGACAGTTAAGCAGGAAGAAACGATGCGGTACAGAGACTTAAATAATAGAGGTCCAAAATTAAGGAGCTCACAAGTCGTGAGTATCAAATGTGTCCATATATCCTGAAATCCTGGTCAGTTACAGGGAAATTAAATAAAAATACAGAACATTAAAAAAAAACAGCCAGAACAGCACTCTCTGGAGCACATACCTCTGCCAGGCTGAACAGTTTACGTTTTGCATCCCACTGATAGGCCGTATCTGCACCCGGACCATTCGTCCTTGTCACACACCATTATCTAATCGGCTTGTTCTTGTCACCTACCCAATTCATCAGCCAAGTCTTGTCATCTGTCCACAACTTTTTGAAATATCGTGCTGTATATCGTTTTTGGCGCTATCTCTCAACGGTAAAGAATCACTTAAAAATAAATTAAATAATCCTCGTATCCGGACCTGGATCCGGATCTTCACCAAAATCCGCTCAATTCGTCCTTGTCGCACACCCAGCCTGTCCACCAAATCTCGTCTGAATCCGTCCATAAGTTTTTGAGATCTCCTGCTCACAGTCAGACAAACAGACAGATAATAATCAGACGGGGGTGAAAACAAAAGCTCCGTCCACTTTAGGTGGTAGAGGTAATAATACAGATGAGAATAATCTCTTTCGTTAGTTCGCATGAGGTTGACTCGGCATGTCATCCTTCCAAGGTCGGAAAAATGAGCACCAGTGCACTGGTAAAGGCCGGTCACACCTTGACGTTTTAGCCAGCAATGGCAACGTATTAAAATGTATGTAAAACGCTGGCTTACGTTGAACTTTTGATGTTTTTTTTTTAAGATTCGGACGTATTCATAACGAGTTGGTCTTATGTATAACGCATTGGTAACGGACACAGAACGTTTCGTGTTGTTATAGATTACTTATACCAACGAATGCTGAACCTGTTGTCGGCCTACACAACCGATGCCCAACGATAGTCTAACTTCGGCATAGCGCGTTGCACGCATTGCCAACGATGTCGTGACGTAGCCTATTAAAAGGCTGACGCACAACGATTCGAATCATAACTGCCGTAGAAATGGAAGTGACAACATCGCGGTCACACCTTGGCGATCTTGCCAGCGTATGCCGACCTAAGAAAAATGTGTCTAAAACGTTGGGGCACGTCAAATACGGTATGAGTAAGTTTGGTATACGTGAGTAGAACGCTAAAGTACGCTATCATACGTCGTAGTAAGTAGAGTACGTCAAGAAATTTTAAACATGTTCAAAATTTTACGACGTACTTGGCGTATGACACACGTTCCGCATGCGATGGGGATAAGTTGTGCACACGATATGTGGACGCTTACACACGTCCACAAAGGCTACTTATAAGCTACTCATAAGTCGAAACACGTCGCGGTAATGTCTTTTTTACGCGAAACTTATTTCTAACTTATGTTTGACATGCTTTGAACCAATTCTTTACGTAGTCCCAACACACATCGACGTATGTAGACGGATTCCAATGACGTCTTCCGGTCGACAAAAAAAAAAAAATTAACGTGTTTCTAGCTTACAACTGCCAAATAAAGACGTATTCCCAGCGGTTTTCGGAATTGGTATATAAAAATGGTGTTCATAAAAGGGGAACCCAACAGTGTTTTCGAGTCCTTTTTGAGTCGATGTCCATGTCAGCAGTATCAGTATCAGTATCAGTATTAGTATTAGTATTAGTAGTAGTTTGTTCATGTTGGCAGTAGTAGGTGAGTGTGAGGGGGAGGGTGTGGGTTATGATGGATCGTCCTTGCGTCCGCGTGTCCACGGGTAGGAGACATCTTTGCACCATTGTTCGAAGTTCTTCGCGGCTAATTTTTTATGGGGCTTTTCCAACAATGAGCTATAGCTTGTTTTTACGATTTAGGTCTATTCATAACGGGTTGGACAAATGCACAATGAACTAATAATGTGCATAGAGCACTTTGATTACTTATAGATACGGTATACCAAAGAATAATTATCCTGAAGCCGGCGTTCACAAACTATGCCCAACGATAGCCTAACTTATCCATATCGTGCGGCAGTTTATCTTTGCCGGTGACGTAGGGTTTGCTATTCATAGGCTGCCACTCAACGATTTAAATGGTGGCATCTCCACTATTGAAAGTAGACGCTTGCGCTCAACAATTGGATTTTTTTTACACTCAACGACTTTTAAACGGTACCACTCAGCTATTTTCATTGTTTACAATGAACGATTTAAATTGCTGTCACTCGCCTTTGTTTTTTGACGCTGGGGTTTTGAAATTTGAAGCGTTTCTTCTGAACGTGTTAAAACGCTCAAACTCGACTATTTTAAATAGACGCTGCTGATGGACAATTGGAATCATACCCAAGCTAGACATCGAAGTGTGATCATCCTCGTCATGCCGAAGAAAAGTTTGAAGAATGCTGCAAATAAGTGTCCTGGCCGTGGCCGTGGACGCTGACGCAAGGACGATCCATTATACCAACGTCTTTCAGCCTATGAGTAACTTAAAAGTAACGTCTGTCGACGTGTGGCAACGATCGCGTAACGTGCCAACAACACGTTTATCATAGGTTAGAAATAAGTTTCGGGTACGCTAAACATTACCTCGGCGTGTCTCAACTTATGATTAACTTACAAGTAGCATGTGTTGACGTCTGTCAACGATCGCAGACCGTGCATACAACTTGTGGCCAGCGTAGCGGAACGTGTGAGTCATACGCCGGCATACGTCGTGAAATTTCAAGCATGAAAAAATTTGAGGACAACCAAAAAGTACAACGTTTAAAGCCAGCGTACAACGACATATGGCAGTGTTTTTCAGCGTGCTCTCAGTGTTATCAAAACTTACCCATAACGTATTCAACGTGTGCCAGCGTTTTAGAAAAAAAATTTAAAAATCGGCATACGTTGGCTAAAACGTCAAGGTGTGACCGGGCCTTAAGGGGGACACTGCATCAGCGGTGAAGCCGCGTCCCAACCAATGATGCAACCAGCAGCCACAGGCTGCACTCACTAGATAGAGAAAGAGATTAGTTCGCATGCCTTTTTTGCCGATGTCTAATGCTACGTTTCTCCAAGCAAATTGTTCCACCAAATGCTGAACTTGCCCGGTTACCTGCACGGCACTGCAAGCGGCACGTACGACAGAAACACGAAACCGACTGGTAAGCTCCCGGGGAGATTTCAGAACGACTTGCGCTGTAGAAATGCAGCAAAAATGATTTACTGGAATCTACATACAACCTCTTTCAGCCCCTCTGCCTCACACATCTGTTTGTCATCTCTTAATACCTTGCCTTTTGTTCTTTGTACTGTTTTATTAGCCAAGACTTTGTGTGGACACAATAAACTTTACAGAAGAAAAACTGTTGCTTTTGATTAAAAAAAACAGAATTGAAAAAGTGTTCATTTTGAGCAACAAGGTTACCACCAGATTTGCAACAGACTTTAAAATCGAATGTGCATTTAAGCCCCCCCCCCCCAAAAAAAATTCCATTACATTGTACGCCACAGCAGAATTTGCTACGAAAGTCCTCCTTAGGGATGGCAAGTGTTGCCATGCTTACGTCATCATTGTTTGCACAACATAATGAATGTGGTTGTGGGTCGATTTGAGCGACAACATTTTTGGCATTGGTGGAGGATTTTATGTAGAGATGGATGAATAAAAACAACAAAAAAGTGGATGAGTAAAAATCGATGAGCGAATGTGGCTTTGCGTTACTTTCCACTTCTTTCTTTTTTTGTTGACACCATCCTTTTCGGCATTGTGGCCAATCCACCGAATGCTCGTATTGTTCGGTCTCGATTGATTTTTCTTCTTTTTTTTCAAAGAAAAAATGCTGTCGTGGACCATCAATAAGCTTCTTACTCCCGCACCCTGGCATTGGATGCTGGAGGGATGATTTAAGAGTTCTTTACATTTTTGTAAACGTTCCTTTATTTCTTTACAAGATGCTTTGGAACTCTTTGCCTTGTCATGATAATTGTTGGTGCTTTTGGTGACAAAATGTGGATCCAAGCCAGGATATTAATTGACACTATAAAGTTGAAAGTTGTGGGGAGTAAATTTGCTGACCCCTCTGGCTGTGGAATGATGGGAAATGGAGAGATATTCAGCACAACACGAATCCTCTCTAAATACGAACATGGTATTTTCATCCTTGAGATGGAATCAGAAATAAGATGCTCTGTTGATGTCGGTCCTATTTTACGAAGTGTCGCTCACTTTCAGGAGAGGAGAGGAGATTGGGACCATACTCTGTGCACAGCGTTGGTGCTGCTTCAGCAGTCTCCTTGGCTATTGGGCACAATCCTGGAAGGGTCGCAATCCGACACAGTATACCAGCATGCTGGCACTCATTTTGCCGATCTCGGAAGGATGACGGATCGAGTTAACACCACCTGGTGTCAATTCAACAGCTGAGCGGGATTTGAACTCAGGACCCTCAGATCCAAAGCCCACCACCCTAACCATTAAGTCAACACCAGGCATACTTTCAGGGAAGCAAATGTAAGTCTTTCTTCATGATAGACTTGATCTTCTTTCATATGCAGGACTTGGCTGCGGGTGGCACAATTTGCTGGGGGCGCAGCTGTTCCACTGATGCAGTGCTCCATGTAGGTTAGAGCACAAATTTGTAATTTGTTCAGGGTGCGGGAGATAGCTTGCGTACTCTTCGTGACGATTTTTAACATCCGCCAACTGATGTTTGCAGGCCAGGCGCCCAGTTTAACGGCCATCCGAGGGATGGCACACACAATGATTACCTGCTCTGCTTGCGAAACACCAGGGTGACAGTTTATAGTTGGCTTGGGATTCAAACCGAGGCAAGACAGCTCAGAGGCGAATGTGCATACCTCCAGCTTAGGCCATCCTCACAGCTTGATGAACTTGATGTAAATTGCTCTACCTACACAGGAGAGAAGGGAGAGTGCACCACATGCATGACTCCCCCAAGCCTGGCTAAACCTGGCAATGACTATCAAATTGTCCATCTCTTTTAGAGGTCTCTATCTTTGGTATTGGAAAGTGCTGGGCACCCACATACTTCTCCTTACAGGACAGCGTTAATGAGATCAGTGAGACCAGTTTTATGAGCTCGAGTGTCCACTATCATGGAGAAAGTTCATTGTTTACATACTGTATCTCAACCTCCCCCTATATCAAAGGGGGAGGTTTATAGCTGTTGTCGAGTTTGTTTTTACAATTAGTGGCCCAAATTTTAATGGTACCTCAGAGTTCCCCTCGGTCTGAGGAGTACTAAACCATCATTTAGGTTTTTATTTTTCTCTTTTCTGCTAATGGCCAAGCTGCATCTCTGATGCAGTTGGGACTTCTGGAATGAAATTTTGCATCAATGATGGGAATACAAAGTATGTGGGATTGACATAATTTTCAGGTCATGACCTAATTATAGACATTTTAACATTTTCACCCTAACTCGACTAACGTTTGGCTAATCAGAACTAAATTGGCCTCAGTAGATAGCCGAGAACAACTCGCATTTACTTTTCATTTACATCAAACCCCACTGAGTTGTAAATGTCAAGGTCAAATAGCAGTCTCAAAAGAAATAAATACATGTTTTTTGTCATCGCTCAATTTTGTCAGTGTAGAATCTCAAACACCGCTTGGCCTTCCAAGATGTTCTTGGATCATAATTGTGTAACTGTACTGATGTTGTGCACCTGGTATTTGATTGGTGTCCTTGACCTACTTTTTCAGATTATTTCAATAGTAGAGGATAAATGGGGCTTCTGAGGCAGCCATTCAAATGAATGGGGGAAAGGGAAAAACTTTCTGACTCAAGACCCAAAAGCCCAAAATAGGAGACTGATTTCCTCCCCCTCCCATACAAGCAAATGTAAAATAGGAGACTGATTTCCTCCCCCTTCCATATAAGCAAACGTAAAATTGAGACTGACTCAAGCTCCAAAAGCCTAAAATAGGAGACTGATTTCCTCCCCCTTCCATACAAGCAAATGTTATATTGAGACTTACTGATTAAAGCACTTCTTTCCTTTCATATTTTCATTCCACTCAAAGACCGAACCAATTAATATTTGTCCATGTTCTACTTTGGGAATAACTTACTTTTCCTATTACATTCATCACCATCAAGTATGTTCACAAAGATTACTTTGGAACGTGGTTCTTGGTTTAAGTATCTTTGTTGAGCAAAAATGAAATGATAAACTTCTCTCAATGCTCCAATTTGACCACCTCCTGAGCCACATATCATTTTGAGATTGGAGTAAATTGTTCTTCCATTGTTCAATTGATAACCATCAAAGTTTTCAGTACATTCAAGGATATTTTTTTTCTTTACATCCTCCAACTTATTTGTAATTAAATTTATCCGCTTATTTGTTTTATCCACTTTTACCCCAGTTATTTCTTCAATAAGACTTATTTGATATTTCCCACATTCTTTTTGTTTCCCATTTAAATACCAAGGCTGATTACATCTCCACTCTTTTGTTTGGTTATTGCTTGGTTCTATTATTTATAAATCAGTAAAAAGATGGCGGCAGCCTGTTATAATTCCCAACCCAATATCTTAACACTTATACTTATAACATAAGGGAGACTCTTGATTCCATTCTATAAAATATATCTTTTATCATCAAAAGCTCCTAATGCTTTCTTATTTATCTCTTCTGTATATAATTGATGTTTATAACTTCTTATTGCATTCATTTTTCTGTACTCTTCCTTCTTTAAGGTTAAACAGTTGTAATAATGTTTAAAGTTTATTGTTTCCTTGATTATAGTTTCCATTATTCCCTTTAGCTTCTTATCACACCTTTCAATGTTATTATTATCAATATATGTAAAAGCATAAGACTTTGATCTCAATCGTATAAATTCACTCATGACCTTCCCACCCAATTCATCTTTAAACTTACCAATTACCTTTTTATTCTTTGATGAAAACAACACATCACCTGACTTATAATTACTTGTATCCTATATATCAATATTATCAATCATATCCTCATATACATCACTTGTCTTAATTCCTAATATAAAACTATCTGTATCCATGTATAACAATAACACATTATCCTTATACTTTGATTTTAAATTATTATAGTAATAGTCATACAATAACGACTTTGACAAGTCAAGAATTGATGTTCGTATATAAATAGGTTTATCCATTTCAATACTCTTTTTTTTCAAATGAATAGCACAAAAGTTCTCTGAAAACACCTCTGCTCGTTCAAAACTTATTAACTTTTTAACTTTGTTAACCATTAATTAACTTTGAAGCCTGTTTCCAAGATGTAGCAAGTCTAATGTTTTGTCGATTCCTAACATTTTCCATCGTCTTTCCAAATACAGCATTATTCATTAATTTATAAAAGTTATTCTCAAAATCTGTTTTTGCTTCTGTTCTCCTTTTTGTATTAAAATCAATATACTTCTTCATCCAATGAATGTTTAAATTTCAAAATCCGATGAATTTTCCTCACTCTCAACCAAGCAGATAAATATTGTCTCAAGTTCCTTTGATGCAAAACATAACTTTCTTTATCATTTAATGTAGTAAGTAGTTTTTCTGGAGATTTACCTTTTTTATTAAATGACTGTTGGTTATCACTTAACCATTCTTTTCTTGGACTTTCTTTATCAGGGGCATAAGGTAGGTCTTTATGTTTGTGTTGAAGTTCTTCTGGATATTTTAAATCAACCTCAAAATAATATCCAACTTCAGCTTCATCCAATTATTTTTGAGAGGAGACAACAATGTCTTGTAAAACTTTTTCATAATGTTTATCTTAAACCCATTTAAGTTTTCCATCAGGTAAAGACTGAGACATAGCCCACCCATACATATTAGGTCAGGTCAGGTATGGAAGCATGTGCCAGAACAGCGCGTCGCTGCGTCCACTTTCCGCCGGTACTCCAGGGGCCTCCGTCTTGCCATCCCCCAGGCAGATGCCAGGCCCATCCCCATCTCCTTGAGATGATGGTCAACCTGCTGCAACCATGAGGCACATGGTCGGCCCACTGGCCTCCTCCACTCATGAGACTCCCTCGCTGAGAGAATCTGGTGAGCAGGATCAGAGTCAGGAAAACGAGCCACATGTCCATACAGCCGCAACTGACGCTCACGGACTATGCAGGTAACAAATCTCATCCGAGTCTCTCTCAGCAACCGCTCGTTGGACACAAAATCCGACCAGCGATAGCCAAGGATTCTCCGAAGACATCTGGTACTGAAGGAATTAAGTCTCCGTCTCAGATCCTTGGTCAGAGTCCAAGTCTCGCACCCATAGAGCAAGACTGGAAGTACCAAGGACCTGAAGACTCGGACTTTCGTCCTCCCGCACAGGTACCGGCAGCGCCACACCCCATGATCCAGTGAATCCATGACTCCCCAGGCCCGACCCAGACGTCTATTGACCTCTGACTCGCAGCCAGCAGAGACATGAATATCACTGCCAAGGTAAGTGAATCTCTCCACGACCTCAACATCCTCACCACAAACAGACACAGACAGGACAGCAGCATCCAAGATGTCACCTAAAGCCTGGATCTTAGTTTTGACCCAAGAAACCCGTAATCCCAGCGGCTCCGACTCCTCATTCAGTACCTCGAGGGCCCCCAAAAGGATGTCTAAAGTCTCCGCAAAGATGACTGCATCGTCTGCGAAATCAAGGTCCGAGATCTTGACATTCCCAAACGATGCACCGCAACTTGATCTCTCCGACATCCTCCCTAAAATCCAGTCCATACAAGTGCTGAAAAGTGTGGGGGCAAGTACACATCCCTGACGAACTCCAGTAACAACTGGAAATAAGTCAGAGGTGGTACCACCACACTTCACAGCACTCTCAGTACCAGAGTAGAGTTCAGACATCAGATCGATCAGTTTTGGTGGCACCCCATGAAGACCAAGAATCCTCCAGAGGACATCCCGATTCACTGAATCGAACGCTTTACAGAGATCAACATAGGCTGCAAGCAGCCCCTGCCAAAACTCTCGTCTGCGTTCGGTGAGGACACGAAGGGCGAGGATACAGTCAATCGTTGACCTCTTTGGTGTAAAGCCTGACTGCTCTGGACGCTGGTGCTCAAGCAGATGGTGGCGAACCCTATCAATAATTATCCAAGCAAAGACCTTGCCCGGCACTGAGAGCAGCGTCACCCCTCGGTAGTTGTTGCAGTCTTGGCGATCACTCTTCCCTTTCCAGAGAGGGACAACAAGGCCCCTCTTCCAGTCAGTTGGGATGATGCCTGTGTTCCAGGCAGAGCACAAAACTGCATGCAACGACACGAGTGCAGCACTTCCACCAGCCTTGAGAAGTTCGGCATGGATGCCACAGATGCCTGGAGCTTTGCCCCGTTTCAACTGGTTCACCGCAGCCCGTGTTTCCACAAGCGAAGGTGGACCACAGTTGATTTGAGGGTCAGCAACAGGGATTGTAACACCCTTGACATCCAATTCGACAGCTGGGGGATCAGCCAGGTACAACCGCTCAAAGTAACCGGCCCAGCGGGCCTTCACTTCAGACTCCTCTGTCAAGAGCCTACCACTCTCTGCTCGAACTGCAGTGCTCCGAGGGATGGGCTTGGATGAACGTAATGCGCAAATTCCCCTGTAAGCGGGATGAGAATCACCTGTCCACAGGTGATGCTCTACCCCCTCACAGATTCCTCGCACATAGGCCTCCTTGTCCACCCTCAGTCCACATACAGTTTTACGCCTCAGCTCCCTGAACAGCTCAGCTCTGCCATTCAGCCTGGCCCTGCGACCCTGATCAATGGTATCCAGTGTCCCTTGAGAGACAAAATTCTTCTTTGCCCTGCGGTGAGTTCCAAGACATCCACCGGCAACATCAAGGACGGTGGTCTTGAAGGCGCTCCACAACTCTTCAGGACCCCCCAAAGCACCCAGACCCCCCAAGTGTCCACTCAGCCTGTTCGCAAACTCCTCAGCTACTCTCTCATCCCTGAGCTTGGCAACATCCAGCCTAGGCTGGGATGGTACCATTCTCCAGGATTTAAGGTGCAGCTTTAGAGTTGCTACAACAAGCCTGTGGTCAGTATTGAGGAACTGAGCACTCCGGTAGACCCTGCAGTTCTGGATCATCCTCCAACGACCGTCAATTAGGACATGGTCAATCTCCTTTGCCACACCGCCAGCGTTGGAATACCAAGTCCAGCGATGAGCTTGTGGGCGCTGAAACAATGAACCAGCCACCCTAAGTCCATGACTTCTTGCAAAGTCAAGGAACTTAGTGCTATTCTGGTTCATAGTTCCTGACCCATGGGGACCAACACACACCTCATAACCATCCCTATCAGTTCAAGTCGATGCATTGAAATCCCCCAAGACTAGAAGTGTATCTCGTCTGGGGCACTGATCAACCACAGACTCGAGTGTGGCGAAGAATGCATCCTTCACTGTGAGATCACTCGCCTCAGTCGGAGCATAAACAGAGACCAGGGAAATGACACCTAAGGAGTGACGAATCCTTAATCTCATAATACGCTCGTTGACCGGTGTTACCTCAATTATCATTTGGGTCAGCTTATTGGACACAGCTACAGCAACTCCTTGGGTATGGTAACCATCAGAGCGACTAGACCAATAGTAGGTATAACCCCCCACCATTATCTCACCGCAATCCGGTCTCCGAACCTCAGAGAGAGCTGCAATCCCGATGTCCAAACGCTTGAGCTCAGATGATAACAGAGACAGGTGATCATCCTCTCTTAGGGATAGGACATTCCAGGCACCCACCCGAAGGGACCGCCTCAGGTTAACCCAAGGAGACCGCCGTCTGGTGGACGACACCTCAGCACCACTCCGACACACTCTCCCGCAATTTGACCCAGGGATGTTACCCCGTGGTTTCCCTCCTATCAAAGATTGGGGGTCCCGAAGGCTTTGCCCCAATCCCGTCATCCAGTGAGCTGCCCTGCGAAGGGAAGCTGCACAGGAGGTACTCCCACGGAGTGGGTTTTCAGATTTTTTTGCGTTTTTGCGTTTTGCGGAATGAGGGGTTTTACGGTGGCCGGAGTGCAAATCCTGCCACCAACCTCCTAATAAGAAGTAACCCAACTGCAGGAGGACGTCCGCAGACACAGTTGGGCACTAGATATAGATGGCCGTTGGCTAACAAGGAGCTCCTCTGCCCTTTGTCAGGTTTTGTTTTTAATCCTGCTGGGTGTCCATATCCAAACACCCCCCTCACCAGAAAACCTGGTGGGGGGAGACGGTTTAGTCGCCGACAACCCGACCATGGAACAGGTTAGTACAGGTTTACATGGTACCTGTAGCAGGTCACAGATCGAACCTGACCTGACATACATATTGTTAGCATCATAATACATCAGGAAAGAGTTGTCCTCATTCTTATTATAATCAGGAAGATATTTGTTATTTGCTTCCGCATATCTCTTGGAACATACTTGAGATATTCCTCCTCTTTTAGCCTTCTCTATCATTAAAAGCATATCTATATCACTGTTTAATTCCAAATTCTGTTTTGTCATTTTTAACATAGCACTCCAAGCCAAGCCCATGGCTGTGTAATAGTGAGCAAGGTCTAATCCATAAGAATTTTTTATTATGACAGACTGTTTTGAAAGTTTAAAACACATCAGCCAATAACAATACATCACTTTTAAGATACAAATCATGATAGTCTCCAAGATTCTTTATATTAAACTTCTCCCAAAGCTTTTTAGCTTGTGTATAATCTCTATCAGAAACATGAGTTTTATTTAAGTTACCATAGAAACTTTCCCTTGAAGGAAGTTGTGTTTCTTCAAACTTCTCAAATGAATCCATATAGTCATACACATATGTTCCCTTTTGTGACAAGAGATCAATCTCTTCTTGATTTGAGAAATGTGATTTAAGATTCGGTAAGTTTTTATTATTTGATGCTAAGTTAGATAATGGACTTGCCATAAACTTGTATGTGTCAAGAAATCTGATATTGGTTATGGGGGATGGATTAATTGTTTTTGTGAATGAGATGTATTTTTGATCTGTGTTAGGAATGGCAGAAATATCTCCAGATGTCTTTGAAAGTTCATTTATTAATAGATGTGTGTCATGGTGAGCGTTGTTGTGAAGAAAGACAGGAATAAAGTTTGGAGGCTTGTAATTAAGAATACAACAGGAATGAGCTGGACCTCTATATTTACCAGTAATATGACAGTGATCCCTAACCTTGACCTCTCCCTCAATTTTCTCCTCACAAATATGACAGATACTGCTCTTTCTAAATTCTTTTTTCTCTCCCTTTGTTAATGACATTGGGTAAAAGGTTTTAACCATTATTTATCTTAGTCTTATACAGTCTTTTTCCAATCGTCTTGCAATCTCCTCTGAGGCATCTTCTCCTCGATAAAGTTTTAGCTTCTTGCATTCATCACCAACAGATGATTTGATATAATAACAGAAGCCACAAGGAGTATGTTTTTGATATTTATTTGTGTATGATTTATTTGGATTTGGTGAAACAGTGTCTATCTTTTCAAGGATACTTTCAAAATCAGCATATATCACAAACGGATGTTTTATAGATTTGTTAAAATCTTTGAATGATATGATTGAACCTGCTTTTGGGAAATTGATTACGGTTGATTTCTGATTTCTACAATATTTTGAATGTTGATGTAATCGTTCTTTTGTATGAAAGGAGTTGAGACATCTCTTACAAGGATACGTTTTACATTTTCTCTTGTATAGTTGTGATTTGGATAATCTTCATAATTTTTTGATGAAAGCATAATGTGATTTTTCCTTTAAAGTGAAGTAGAGAAGTTCAATGTGTGTATCATCATTTTTATAGTTGTTTGAATTTTTTTATATCTGAACCTTGTTTGTATCTGTTAATCCATATACATTAACAGATAGATTATTCATTTTCTCAAATTTAGGAATATCTCTCAATGACATTGGAAACTTTAAATCTTTAACATTTAATGTATTCTCGTATTTCTTATAATGTTCAACCCTTTCAGGATTCCGTTGTGGAGGATGTAAGTGAGCAAGAACAGACCATAGAAAACATTTATTATCCTTGTTTTGAATCTTAACAACCGCTTTCTTAAGTTTTATCTCTTTTGCTAAATCAATATAAGAAGATGCTTGAAGAGGATCTGATTTTAAGATGTGTATATCTAAAAAGATTATTTTTGTAATAGCAAATCCACTACCGACTACAGTGTTATCAACATCTTGTTCTTATCTCTGGAGTTCATCGTAAACATTACATCTTACAAAATCTTGAAATGATGAGATAAAGTGAGGGGTTGTCCTCATATAGGGAGTAGTTTCATCGCCTTGTCTTACCATATTCAATTTTACTCCCATATAAAACTTAAAAGTTATCATTTCACTTAATGTGTTTTTAATTATAGTTTCAGTACTTTGTTTAACCACATCAACAGCTTCCATGATTGAAGATGGTCCAGGGTCTTGAAAGCGAACCAATCTTATTTTCATATGCCCTTTAGATGCCCCATCAGTGTTTTCAATGGAGAATTTAGTGGCACCTTCCCTTTCTTCATTGTTCTTGTGTTTTCGTGATTGAAGGTGTTTATTATAAATGTTTTATAAAGAATATCATTATCACATGTATCACAATGTTTTGTTTCTTGGTCAAGTGGAGATATTTATCTAAAACATTGAATGTGTGTTTGTTCGTTTGAAGGTGTTTTTTTAACATTTATATTCATCATTACAAACATTGCAGTATGTTGTATTCACCATATTTATATCACAAAACTTTGCTTGAAATAAAATTTTCTTGATGAAAATTCTGTTTAATTTATAGGTCAATCTGTGCTTAAAACCATTTTATCCTCTAACTTTTTTCACTTAATAAATGCAATGTATCAAGACACAAAATACAAGTTTCAATCACTCTCTTCATTCGTAAAAGATACTGAGAAATATGTCGAGGATGTAAAATTGAATAAAGATAAATATAACAACTATTGGATAAAAACAATTATGGTGAATAATATGAGTTCTTCAATTTCCTTCAATGGAAAGGCTTTTAGTATGTCTGGAAGAACATCAAATAAAGTAGCTCCAACAAAAGTTTCTCCTCTCCTTCTGGCAATATATTCAAAACTAGAAAAAGCAATGAAACTAGAAAAAGTATCAAAAAAGAAAAGATAAGACCATCTGTAATATGTAATAAATTTGTATTTTTTTCAACAAACCAAAAGATGTAAATCCTGATGAAATAAAGGATGTTAATATATCAGGTCAAATGCCATTTCTTTCAATCGTAGTTAGGGATCATTTTAAAATTACCTTTAACTTAAAAAATGTGGTAGGTGAATCTGTTAATGAAAAAAATATATAGATACAGATGGTAATGTTTTTTTCTACTAATTAAATATGAGTCATTATTCAACTGAAGATTTTGAAGATTATGAGAGTGATGATAGTATCTCTGTTGGAACAGAAGACAGTTAGATACTGAGAGTTTGTGTTCAAATGATAGTAATGAAAGTAGTTTTGAAGATGATTGTGAAAGCACGAATGAAAGTACCAAAGATGAATTTTATTTGAAGTAAAGTTTTACTTTATAAATATGAATATTATACAAGATCTTGAGCCCCTTGAATTCCCTGATTCAAATGACATATGACATATGACAAATCTGAGAATTGTCCTGCATGTGATAGAGTGGGATTAAACACAGAGTCAAAAGTCTATGAACAATGTATATTCTGTGATTATCTTCTAATTAATGATAATAAAAAATATAAAAAGGAATATAATTCTTTTAGATTTACACCAAAAATTAATTACTTTACAAGATTGATTCGAGAAATTAATGGAAAGTATGAGGGTGATAACACACCTTTCCTTACAATGAAAGAAACTGAACGTATTCGAGAAATGTTCAAAGGATTATTGTTATATATTATTCACGATTGCCATTTTCAGGTAAATATCAACACAAGATATTGTATAAATAAAATAATGGATTATCTTGAAATTAAACCCGAACTTAGGATAAAATATGGTTTCTAAAAAAAAAGCCAATAATAAATTAAATAAC
The DNA here is from genome assembly GCF_056783735.1 of Eptatretus burgeri. Taxonomy (NCBI): domain Eukaryota; kingdom Metazoa; phylum Chordata; class Myxini; order Myxiniformes; family Myxinidae; genus Eptatretus; species Eptatretus burgeri. Next base: position 63,371,897 of record NC_140975.1, on the reverse strand, counting down.
CTGTTTTGCAAATATATAAATGAATGATATTTATCCACTTGGGAAAATAAGATAAAATTTAACAACCATAAAAATCTTCCAAATTCATAAAGATGTCTCATAGTTGGTTCAAGCGGGTGTGGAAAAACCTGCTTACTTTTAAAGATGCTCCTTACTCCCAACTTTTGGATTATGATAATTTAAGAATTTTCACAAAGTCGAGTTTTCAACCTGAGTATCAACTACTCTCACAAGGTTTTAATGCTGGTCTTCAAAAAGAAGATATAATCGGTTTATTTAAACTTCAAAACAAACTAAATGATTACAAAATTGAAGATATAATTCAACTATTTTGTGATACACAGAGATATAAAAAGAAATCAAAACCGATAACTTGTATTCTTGGTGATAATATGGATGATATACCTTCTCCCCAAGATTTGGATAAATCAAAAAAGAACCTCATTCTCTTTGATGATTGTGTTAATGAGAGAAACCAAACGGTAATGGACAGCTACTACATAAGAGGGAGACGTTCTTCTTGTAATTGTATTTATCTTAGTCAATCATACTTTCGATTCCCTCGTCGCTCAATAAGAAACAATGCTAATACTTTTATTTTATTCAAGTTAAATTCAATAGATATAAACAATTTTTGGAGAGACAATTGTTCTACATTATGTAGTAAAAATGTATTTGGGGATTATATGAAGCACATGACTGAAAAATATAAATATATTGTTGTGAAACAAGATGAGATATTAAGGGATATATATTTTTTTATTTTATAAACAATTACATATATAAATGACAACCATTATTATAAATTTTGTGGGTAAATATGCTTTTGAAAAAAACTTTCATAAATCAAGGTTCTTGTGTCGTACAAATGAGAATATTGTAAATTTGCTTAAAAAGCACCATGTAATTCGTATTTTATCAACAACAACAACTTGAGCAATAAGACCTGGAGAAGTAGAAGGGGAAGATTATTACTACATAGAAGTAGAGGAACATATGCGATTGAGGAATGAAGGCCAAATATTTGAGGAGGTTTCTCTTGGTACAACAAAATATTCACATTGAAAGAGTGAGTTAAAGAAACTAAAATCTGGTGGTCTTGGGATATTAGAAACTAATCCAGAAGGAATGAGACAAATTATTAAACATCTGAGTGGTAATGGGGTTAAGACTTCATCATTCGGTTTTGATGTTGATGAAGAAACTCAACACAAACGTATGAAAAGCAGAGATACAAGTATTGGTGGAGAAGAAATTACAACTCGTATTAATGTTAATCAAGAATTTTGTGAAATATTTAAAGAAAAGGCTTCATTTGAACACGTCTACTTTAATGATGAAGAAAAGGAAAATTTCCCTGTTGACCTTTATAATTCAGTGAATGATATTTTCCAATAAATAAATGGATGCGAAAGAAAGGGCAAGAAGATTTAAGGAGCATCAAGAGTTGGTTTCAAAAGTTGTAAAACAACAGGAAGACATAAAGATGAAACGCAGACAGAAACTCACGGATGAAGAAGCATTTGAAAGAAAACGAGAAATTTTTTAAACCACTTTTAAAAACTTCTCAAGAAAAAATTATAGATGCTTCCACAGTTCCCACAATAGAATATACTCCAAAAAAACTTTAAATGTTAAAAGATTTCAGTCAAATCACGGAGGAAGAATTAGAGCAGATCGGAAAATTAGAAGATGATGATGAAGGATTATTTCAACAACTGGAAGAGATTAATCAACCCCCTGATTATGTTGTGAATGCTCTTCAAAACAATGAATATTCAGCAGATTCAAAAACCATAGCAGGACTCATTCCAACAGAACAACCAGCAATATTTCATCTTGTTCAAGAAAAGGTATTGATATATAATGATGAATTAGGGTTCTTGAGTTATGCTCAACCCCCTGTTAAACTAACTCTGAGATTAATGTTTCTTCTAACAAAAGATGGAAAACAAGGTTCAACTTTGAGGGATGAATCACAGTATTTTGATCAACCATTGGATATGGAAAATAAGAATGATATAGTATATATTGATCTGCTGGACTCTCTTAATTATAGGATTTGTCCATCTGGTAAAAGTAGGAAGAATGAGAAGGAGAAACACATTATTCAGGCTTTAAGTAGGCTTGGTTCAGGTGTTAGTTTTCTTCCAAATGACCCATCACAGTTAATTAATAGACTGTTATTGCTGTTAGGTAGTAAGAAGGCTGGAAATAACAATTTTTTTTAATGAAACATCAGCCATTTTTGACGAGTTGATGAACATGAAAATAATTAATAAATGTCAATGCAAAGACATTTTATCTCATATTAAATAAGATGAGAAGCACAATCCTTAGTTTTAATTTCACAACAAGCGACCACACATCTTCATTCCCATACCCACTACAACTTGACGCAATAAAAGAATATGAGGCATCTTTATTGTCCATCGAAACTTATAATACCTTGTTTTATATCACCGAGAAAAATGACAAGTTTAGTTATAATCCAGGAAGTGGATGCAAAACAATAACAGTTTCACCCGGAGCAGATGAGATTTCTCAAATATCTTCCGAAATTGCTCGTCTTATGAAAGAACAGGGTGATGAACCAAAGAATATTGTTATAGATATTCAAAAACATACTTCAAAATCAACGATTAAACTTAAAAATAACGACAAGGTTGATTTCACTACAATATTTCACGACAACGACAAGAATTGATAATTCATTTGGAGAGTTATTGGGTTTCTCCTCAAAAAAGATTGAAACTAATGGGACGTTTTACAGTGATAATGTCATTCAAATATCCTCAGGCATAAATTCGCTATTAATTCACTGTGATTTGATTGATGGCGCTTATAATGATGGAATAAAAACAAATACAATATTTTCATTCAGCACATAATCAACCCCAATTGGTTATAAATTCAATATGGAACCCAAAAATTTGGTTTATCTCCCTGTGTCAGGAAAAACCATAAACAGAGTAAATTTTAGGATAACCGACCAAGATAATCGCATGATTTCTTTTCATGGAGAAATTATATCCATCAGAATTCTCCTACGTGAAGTTTTCCAATAAATAAATACGATGGTTATTGTGAGGAAACACGAGTTGGGAAAATATAAATTAATTACAGGGGATGGGATGTTCCTTTCCCCATACTACAAGGGTGAATGTATGTATCTTGGTAGAGGATACTACAACCCTAACAGACAAAGGGGAGTCGGGCATCAATTTAGAAAAAAAGGAGATGGGATAATTGATACTCTAATGGGAATAGGTTCAACTATTCTTAAACATTAAGACCTAATTGGTTCAACTGCTTCTGCTGTGAGAAATGTAGCGTGTGCGATAAAGAGTATAAAAGATGCCCAAAAGGAATCTCATAAATTACAAGCAATAAAAGAAATTAAGACAGGTAAACTCAGTTGTCTCCCTAAGAATGACAGAAAATAATTCAAATACTTGGGTCAGGGTTTCAAAAGTTTTGACATCTTTTTTCCTAAATAAATACAAGTATGGAAGCAATTGATAGTATCTATGATTTGGATGATACCATTGTTATCTCAAACTCTACTAAAAAAGATTACTTCGAGGTAAATGCAATAACTGGAACAGACTGGAATGCAAATGGAACAAAAAGTTTTGAAATAAATAATCAACAAACTTATTTGAATCTCGCCAAAAGTTTCTTGTTTCACTAAGGCTGCGACTAACACAAACGTTACATTGGTAAATGATTTCTTCTGGAAAATGTTTGATAGTGTTCGTTTGTACATTGGAACACAAGAAGTTGAAGCGGTTGATTATGTCTCTGCTACATCTGAAATGATGAAATTTACACCATATTCATTGAGTGGTAGAATGGGAAATGGGGCTGTCGAAGGTTTTATTCTTGATATGTCAACGGGAACAAACACAGACCCTGGATATAGTCAAAGGAAAGGAATGTATAATGATGATACAAAAGCAGATAATAGTTTTACTGTGGCAGTTCCTCTTTAAGGTATATTTGGATTTTGTGATCATGATATAGTTCTGTATGGTCTTAAAATTAGATTTCAACTGCAAAGGAATGATAATGAAAATAGATTGCTTTTTGGTGTGGCTCATGCTTTTACTGCTCAGAATAAATTTGTTATTGATGAAATTAGTTGGTATATCAGTGAATGTACTCCTAATCTTAAAATAGAAGAGATGTTGAATGGAAGACTTAACTCAAAGAAGCCACTCAACGTATCATACCTTAAAAGAAGATGCCAACACGTTAAACTGAACCAAACCACTTGCATGTGGAATTTGGTTGTTCTGGAAGGAAAGCCACGATATCTCTGGCTCATTAAAAAAAAACAAATGGTGATAATGCTACTGATAAGAATAATGCATTGAGTGATAATGCTAAGGTGAAACAACTTCGCGGTTCTCCAGATGGAACATTTTATCCACGAGATATATTGGAAATTAATTGGGAAAAAAATGATTCTGCTGAAGCATACAAGTATTACCAAAAAGTGTGTGAAAATAATGGAAATGAAGAACCCATTTTGGATATGACAGCATTTATAAGTCTGTATGCAATATATGTGATTGACCTGAGTGCTCAAAAGGAAACTATGAAGTCTAATCGAGTGGATACTTCCCTATACATTGAAAGAGCAGAGAGTGAAGAGGTTGATACGTATTGTTTGCATTTGGAAGAAACATAATTACAGATTAATACAGATAATGGTGTTATGATTTGTCTCACATAATTTTTTTTTTATAAATAAATGAGTAGTAAATTGCCAACTGGGGTATATGTTAATCAAATCAATCTTCATAAACTATCATCTTGTATTCAAAATCAAAAGCCTTGTATGATTAACGTTAATACAATTCAGAGAAAAGGAGCAGTAAGAATTGATGTTTTGCTCACAAGAGAACAGGAAGAAAACCTTTAACGATACTGGCTCACTTAAAATTAAAATGTCAAAACCAATGTTGAAGAAATATTCAATAACAGAATATAAGGAATAGAGGATTTCTCCCATTTATAATTCCTATATTTCCTGGTTTAAGTGCATCTGGAGTATTGATGGGTGGTATTTCATCAGCGGTGAAAACTGCCAACGAAAGGAAGGCTCAACTCCGGGCTCAAAAATAATTGGAAAGACATAACAAAGAGTTGGAGAAACAAATTAGTGGAAGTGGTGTAATTGTAGATTTTGCTGAAAAACTTGAAAGTCTGCCTGAAAAAGCGAGATTGTTAGTTGGAGATATGCTTTCTTCTATCGCACAAGCAGGTGTAAAATTAACTAAAAGGGGTAATGGACTATATCTTTCTAATAAATAAATGAGCATTGATGAGTGGTTTAAAGAATTCGGAAAGAATACAACATCAAATATTGTAAGAAATTATAAATTCATAATGTGGTTATTTGTATGAGAGATGAATTAACAAACATGTCGAAACATACAAAGAATATTATTATGAACTTAGAAGATAATAATGGGAATGGTTCTCATTGGGTTTGTATTTTTAATAGTCAATATAAATATTATTTTGATAGTTATGGTCTTCCACCACCTGTTGAAGTAATAAAATTCTTACAGAATGGTGTTTATCAAACATTTCAAGTCGAAGAAGTAAATTCCAAGTGTTGTGGTCAATTATGTCTATATGTGTTATTTCAACTCAACAAAAATAAATTTTTTAATGACATTTTTAATCTAATACAAATGACTAATGTAGGTTGAGATGGTTCTATCTTTGGTGTATCCCATCAACTGGATATTGATTTATCAATTTATTACACAAAGGCATAGGCTGAATGACAGAAATATAGTAGAGACAAAAACAATTAATATGAAAAATGCTTATTAATTAATGAATTATCCAAGCCCGACTGATGCAAATGACTTGGTGAGATTAAGTGATTTTTCACAATATATATATATATATATATATATATATATATATATATATATATATATATATATATATGTATATATATCCTTAAATAAAATGGCTGTGTATTCTAAAGATACAGAAGTGTTGATTTTATCCCCAGGTCATACAGAATTCACAGTTCCATTTAAAATAAAATTTTATAAAGAAGGGCGGATCGTTTGTATGAGAATAGAACGATGGGGATATGATATGAATGATTTAGGGTATAATTGGTCATTTAAAATTAACCGAGAAGACCTGGAACAATTAAATCATTCTTGTATGGAACAATATTATCCACTCGGTGCCAAGAATGAGTTTTGTGGAAGCACGATTAGCAAACAACAACAAAAATTTAATAAGGGTAAAATCAATAATGGTTTTGCCATAGTTTATATCATGAAAACACAAAGAACAGGATTATACATAATAATTAAGGAAATATAAAATGATTTAACAATGGGAAGATGGGGAGGTGTTTCGTGTCATATTATTCTGTCATATATTTCTAATACATAAATGACAGCAAGAAGGCTTCAAGAAAATTATCATTTCTGTGTCCAAGCATACCTTCAAGATAAAGGTATTCGGTAATTTAATAAATATGTTCTACAACATAAGAATGAGGTATTTCCAATAAAAGATTGGCTTTATACTGATGTTAATAAACCAACAACTTTGGATTTAATTAAAATGTTAAATAATGACAAAAATTTAAAGTTAAGAAAATGCAAGGCTCTTTTAGAAATGCAGAAGAAATTTTATTGGTTTCCTGTTGTAAAAAAAATTATTTTGGATACAGGAATAACAAGAAATCCTGCTGAATATATGTATGATATTCTATGGGGTGTAAGTGATTCAAGGATCGTAAGGGATGAGGAAGGAGTTGAAGAAACTGAGACAAAGGAGGAGAGGGAGAAGAGACAGAAGGAGGAGAGGGAGAAGAGATAGATGGAGGCAAGGGAGAAGAGAGAGGAGGAGAGGGAGAGGGAGGAAAGAGAGAGAATAAATAAATATAAAAATATGGAAACCAGTGAGATTAGAAAAATATTGGGGGTATTGCAGAAAATTAATAAATCTCAACGCACCGAGGAGGAAAATAAAGAATTGTCAAGTCTGAGAAATATTTGCGTCAAGACCATTAACATCGTTTTCCTTGGTGTGATTAACTTGCATTAAAGTTTTACATTTTTTTCTTAAATAAATGGAGGAGAGAGTGAAGACATTTCTGAGGATTCTTTATGTTTTAAAAATTAAGAATCAAACGTGCATGTTGGAAACTAAAAAGGTTTTCGCACTCTGTCGGAATTTTTCTCAAAATAAATGAGTTATTGTCTAAAATCTAAAAAGAAAACCAAGAGTAAAAATATCTCGGATGTTAAAAGTAAAATGATTAGGGTTATACAAAAAGGTACATTTTTCAGTGTGTGGCTCAAAAAAGAGTCAATTGCCAAAACACAAACGTGGGGGAGATATACAAAAGTTTTTATCAGGAAGTAAATTTAGAACTACTGGAATACCAGGGGAATTACATCAACCAGGGTATTCTTTCTGTGGTCCAGGAACAAACTTGAATAAAAGATTAGATGAGGCTGACAATCCTAAACCATGGAGCGAACCTATCAATAGAGTTGATGAAGTGTGCATGAGACACGATATTGATTATGGAAATATCACAACGTTGGAAGAAAAACACGAAGCCGATAGAGAAATGTTGTATAATTTGTCTCTGATACAAAATTCCACCTTGAGAGGAAAAGTTGATTGGTTCATCTTGAAGAAGATGATCAGTGCTAAATTGAAACTTGGGCTTGGAAATTCAAAAAACTTATAGGCTCTAATGATGTCTTTAAGATTGAAGAGCAATTAGCTGATTAATTACATGAACCATTAATTACAAAGTTTCATAGAAGGAAGGTTTATTCCAAGGAAGTTGATTATATCTGGTCCGCTGATTTAATTGAACTCAATTATGATAAGAGGTACAAGTATGCTTTAATTGTTATTGATTTGAGGAGTAGATATGCATGGGTTGTCCTTTGAAAAACAAAACAGGTAAAAGTCTCATGTTAACCTTCCAACACACACACACACACACACACACACACACACACACACACACACACACACACACACACACACACACACACACACACACACACACACACACACACACACACACACACACACACAAGCATTTAAAGGCCATTTTCCCCGCTAAAGCGGGGGTTAGCCTTGCGGGCCCCATGACAATCTTCTCCACTTTACCCTGTTTTGTGCATCTCCCCTTCTTAATCCCCTTGCCCACATTTCCTCTTCCACCACATTTAGCCAATTTTTTTTCAGTCTTCCCCGTCCTCTACTTCCGACTACACTCATTTCCAACACTCCTCTCACCCAGTCACTTTCATCCTTCCTCAACACATGACCCAACCATCTCAACCTGTTTCTCTTCACAACCTCCATCACAGACTCCATTCCCATCATCTTCCACAAGTCATCATTTGTCTTCCTCTCTCTCAACGATACTCCACACATCCACTGAACCATTCGCATTTCCACCCTTTCCAGCCTTTGTTGCTGCTCCATGTTCAGTACCCATGTCTCAATCCCATAAATCATCGTACTCCTCACACATGAAGCATACACCTTTCCCTTCAGCTTCAACGACACTCCCCTCTTTGTCAGCACGCCACTCAGTTCCCGAAACTTCTTCCATGCACATCTCACTCTAGCAACCGTCGAAGAGTCTGATCCACCTTCTCCATTCAGCATGTCTCCGAGATAGCAAAATGTTTTCACCCCTTCCAGCTTCACACCATCTCCAAGATCCAACTCAACAATTCCTTCATCTGCTGCTCCCTCGATGCACGCCTTACACTTGAATGTAGCTGCCACACTGGTTAATGACCCTCTCACCCCACTACATTTTCGATGAACCCATTCAGCACACATTGTACACTGAATGGAGTTCACTCCGACACCCTTCCTGCACACAGCACACGGCCACTTCCCAGTCCTTTCCACCACACCACATGCTTTACCACTTGCCATCACCTTCATCTTTCCGATATTCACCTTCAAACCTTTTGCCTCCATACATTCCTTCCACTTGTTCATCTTCTCCTTCAGTCCATCCATACTCTCTGCAATCAACACCAGATCATCTGCATACAGCAGCTCCCACGGTAAACCCTCCTTTACCCTCCGAGCCAGCACCTCCATCACAACTACAAATAGAAGTGGACTTAGTACCGACCCCTGGTGCACTCCTACCCTCACCTCAAACTCACCACTGTTCCCATCCTTCGTCCTTACAGCTGTGCGTGCTCTCTCGTACATGGCCACCACTACTCTGATCAACCATTCCTCCACTCCTAACTTCCTCAATGCCCATGCCATTACTTCGCGTGGGACCCTATCAAATGCTTTCTCCAGATCAACAAACCCAAAAAACAACTTCTTCCTCTTCTCCATGTACTTCTCCTGCAACTGCCTTACAATAAAAATTGCATCTGTCGTTCCTCTTCCTGGCATAAATCCAAACTGCATTTCGTCAATCTTTACCTTCTTCCTTATCCTCTTCTCCAACACCCTTTCCAATACCTTCATTCCATGCTCCAATAACTTTATTGCTCTATAGGAGCCACAGTCCAGAGGGTCACCTTTCCCCTTGTACAGAGGGACGAGGGTACTCAGTTCCCAATCCACTGGAATGCAGCCTTCTTTCACCACCAGATTACAGATCTCTGTCATTCTCTTCACACCCCAACTTCCCACTGCCTTCAACATATCTCCCACAACTCCCGTCGGCCCTCCTGCTTTTCTACTCTTCATTGCTCTTATAGCTTCCTCAACTTCCTTCTCAGTTATCTTCTCTGCTGGTCCTAAAACTGGGTTACTCTCAATGTTTCTATCCCATTCATTTTCTACATTCAACAGCCTTTCCATATATCTCTTCCATCTTCCTTTAATTCCATCTGAATCCACAACAATTTGTCCCACTTCATCCTTCAAGCAACTCACCCCCGTCACATCAAATCTCTCTCTCGCTATCTGCTTTGCAATCCTGAATACCGCTCTCTTACCCTCCTCCGAATCCAAGCGTTCTCCAAACATTTTCCTATGGGCCTCCTGCGCCTTTGCAACCTCTTTCTTTGCAGCCTTCTTGGCTTCCTTATAACTTTCATGTGCTGCCTCTTCTTCCACCGTATCCTTTGCCTTTTGCCATTCCTTGAACTTCTTCCTCTTCTCTTCAATCGTCTTTCCAACTTCATCATCCCACCACCATGTTTCCGAGTGCCTCGGTGGTCCTTTTGTCCATCCACATACCTCACCAACGGCTCCCAATAGACTAGCTTTCATTGACATCCAACCACTTTCAAGCTCAATCACATCATCTTCAACCATACTCAGCCTCTCTCTTAATGCTTCCTTCACTGTCGCCTCTTTCAACCTCCACACCTTCATCCTCGGTTGGTACTTCACCCGCCGAATTTGAAGTACCTTCCAACAGATATTTAATTAAAGTAAGAGAAAACCTAAAAAATTCTGGACTGATGAGGGTACAGAGTTCTACAACAAAACATTTATGAATTATCTTTAAAGTAACAACATTATATTATACAGCACCTTTAATGAAGGAAAAGCAGTTGTTATTGAGCGATTCAATCGCACTTTAAAAGAGAGAATATATAAAAGAATTCACTCAACTCAGTTCTCAACAGTAGTTGTCTTTAATTCAGGACATTGTAGATCAGTATAATGATACGATTCATACCTCAACGAATACGAAACCATCAGATACATTTACAAAATTAGAATATGAAAAAGAGATTAATATCAGAAAGCCTAAGTGCAAAGTTGATGATATAGTAAGAATATATAGGTGAAAATCTCATTTTGAAAAAGGTTTTACTAAGCGATGGGCAAATGAACTTTTTAAAATCGTTGATGTAATAGATACAGTTCATTGGATTTATAAGGTATATGATTTAGAAGGGGAATAGATTTTAGGTTCATTTTATTCACAGGAATTACAAAAGACAAAGATAAATAGAAAAAAAAATTGGACTCCGCCCCTTTTTAAACTCCGCACACACAAGCCCCACCCACACAATCCGCACCCATGCAAACCCCACCCACATAAGCCACATCCACACAAGCCCCACTCACAAAAGCCACATCCACACAAGAGCCACCCACATAAGCCACATCCACACAAGCCCCACTCACAAAAGCCACATCCACACAAGCCCCACCCACACAAGTCCTACCCACCCACACAAGCCCCACCAACACAAGCTCCACCCACTCAAACCCAACACACATTAGCTACATCCACCATATCCACATAATTAGTGATTAGTTAATTAGTTCCCCACATGCAACATGTTTATTTAATTTTAAAAAATTGCTCTACTCACACAAACGACATCCACACAAGCTCCACCCACACAAGCTCCACCCACCCACACAAGCCCTACCCATCCACACCAGCCCCACCCACACATGCCCCACCCACACAAAAGCCACATCCACACAAGCCCCACCCCCACCCTGTGCACCCCACCTTTGACCCACCACCCCCCTCATCCCACCCCCCCACCCTTCCCCACACACACATGGGGAGGGGAGGGGGTGGGATGAGGAGGGTAGTGGGTTTTTGGTGGAGCGCACCTACCCCCCCCCTCCTTTGCACTTCCTTTATTCTTTTTAATAACTAACAATTAAATAATTGAAAGCAAAGCAAATATAATTCATCAAGATTGAAAATATCAAACATTTTTCTTTGGGTAAATATTCAGTTGCGAGAATGAACGATCTTTCCCAGCAGTCTGCTTCAGATGTCTTGTGATTTTCAAACTCAATCAACATATTCTGTTCAAAACAAAGAGTGAAGAACAATAAAGATGATTATATTATGATATTAATAAAATAATAAATATAACATTTACCTCCAGAAGATCGAGTTGTGTCCATTTCATCCAGAAGAGCATTTAAACTGGAACAAGTTTGAAATGAATCATCACCCTGTGGAATTTCAACATCTTCCCATTCAAGGTTGCAAAATTCATTCGCTCCACCACCCATGTATGATTCAGTTTTAATGCTGAAAATAAAAAGAAAGTAGTCAAAAAATTACCACCAAGTTGTGGTATTGCTTTTAAATTAATTACCACCATACCAAATAAAAGGTTGTATAAAAGGAGAACAGAGAGAGAGAGAGAGAGAGAGAGAGAGAGAGAGAGAGAGAGAGAGAGAGAGAGAGAGAGAGAGAGAGAGAGAGAGAGAGAGAGAGAGAGAGAGAGAGAGAGACAGACAGGTGGAGACAGAGACAGAAAGAGACAGATAGAGAGACAGAGACATGCAGACAGAGACAGATAGAGAGACAGAAAGACAGATAGAGAAGACGGATAGAGAGACAGAAAGACAGACACACACACACACACACACACACACACACACACACACACACACACACACACACACACACACACACACACACACTTACGGAGACACAGTGATAATTTCTCACCTTGGACTCGGATCATTCAAGATCAAAGAACGTGTGAGTGCTTGTTTCCAGTCAACAATAATATCATTCAGTTCATTTCAAAACGAATAAATGTCTTTAAGGAAGTCGTTCATTTTTATCCATTCCTCGTGATATTCAAATAACTCATTTTCAACATCAGTTATCAACGATGTTCTTATTGGGGACAACCTGTTGGAAAAAAAGACATACAAAAATTATTGGTTGCATCATGATTTAATTAATAATCAATTGCTTCACCATCAATCTAAGAGGAAGCCAGACTTTACAATACACACAAACACACAAACTTACCAATATTGTGATGGGTTATCGTCTTCGTCAGATGAAAGATAGTTCATGTCTCAGCATTTACCATTGACACAAGATGAGAAAAATGAAAAAAACCGTCAAACAGAAGAGATTTTCAACCGAGAGAAATTGCCTGGCTTACAAACACGGTCTTCATACTAGTTGGTTTAAATAAGCAACTTGATGACGTAATGGGAGATTATATAACAATGGTTTTTCCAGAGTGTGTTTCAACAAAGGAAATTACTTGGTTCGGGCGAGGCAGCTTGGTTGGCTCCAAAAAGACCCATTTTAACACGAAAATGAAAATGCTTTATATGAATTTGATAAAACCTACGTTTAAAAGCTGTTTCTAACTAAACTTTGTTCTGTTAGTGTTCTGATTATTTAAAATATAACCACGAGAGACAAGGGCATAGAATACTTCCTCATTTTCACGGCACCATTGTGTTCTAAAAACACTTCCCCATTTTACAAAACTCACCCTAACAGCCCTTTCTTTCGTGCTTGAAGAGATAAAGTGAATATAATAGGAAAATTAATTTATTCCCTTAAGGAGAACATGGACAAATATTAATTGGTTCGCTCTTTGAGTGGAATGAAAATATAAAAGGAAAGAAGTGTTTTAATCAGTAAATCTCAATTTTACATTTGCTTGTATGGGCGGGGGAGGAAATCAATCTCCTATTTTGGGCTTTTGGGGCTTGAACCAGTCTCAATTTTATGTTTGCTTGTATGGGAGGGGGAGGAAATTAGTCTCCTATTTTAAAATTGCTTGTATGGGAGGGAAGGGAATCGGTCTCAATTTTACATTTGCTTGTATGTGAGGGGGAGGAAATCAGTCTCCTATTTTAAAATTGCTTGTATGGGAGGGAAGGGAATCGGTCTCAATTTTACATTTGCTTGTATGTGAGGGGGAGGAAATCAGTCTCCTATTTTGGGCTTTTGGGGCTTGAGTCAGAAAGTCTTTCCCTTTTCCCCCATTCATTCGAATGACTGCCTCAGAAGTCCCATTTATCCTCGACTGACATAATTAACAAAAAACACCTTTTTGATCATAAGTTTAATAGTTTTTTCCTCTGATTTTTATGACATTGAGCTTTATGGACATACTGCAGATGGGGACACATTTCTTAACTGACACGCTATTCCTCAATGTTGAAGGTCAACATCATATGGCGGTCCGCAAAAAAACAAAAAGCAAAATTTGGAAAAATCAAGACTGTGAAGGTGATCGATGCGTAGGTGTGAACTGGAACTGCACAAGCAGAGAAATTGAATTGAGTTTCTGCAGGATTATATGGTATCAAGAGATTATTACTTGGGTCTGTTTCTTCGGGGCCCCCACCTCTGTGCAGTTCTGATGGATTTGTGATAATAATAATAATAATAATAATAATAATAATAATAATAATAATAATAAAGAGCTGAGAGAGGGCCTTAGGGGGGATTGTTGAGGAGCTGAGGTGCATCATAGAGCTGGGAGACATTGCAGAGGAACCCCGACAAGGTAAAGACCCAGAACCGTTGGTGAGGGTTGACAAGGCAAACTTAGGGGGCCAGCCAAGGTAGATGCAGCCTCTCTGTGGGATACCTGAAATGTAGAGGGCAGAGCTTTGACATCTGTAGGCTTGTTTTGCTCAACACTCGTGTATAACCATAAGCCTCTGAAAGTTTTCAGCTCTGGAGGCCACACCATTGACCTATCCCCCACAGTGACCTCTAAGAGTAAGCCTTTGTTCATCCCATGTTATCTCCCTTAGTCCTGTCCATAAAGCCGTGCCCAGAGCAGACTGAGAAACTTTTACTCTCGAGGGGAAATGCTGTGGCCTTAAATTGCTCTCTGGTTCCCTTTTTGTGTTGTCCATTTGTATGTGTTATGTGTTTAAGTTTAGATTTAAGGCCTTGTTGAATTTTCCTGTACATATACATTATTTATAGGCTTGCCACTGGATAGAATCACTTTAATTGATTCGACTTAAAGTTGTATCTTTGTATATATTGATTATATTGCACGAAGAGCTGTCTCTGTACACAGTGTATTAAATTGTGTGTAATAAATTTCAAGTTTTTCTTTTACGTAACCTTTCCTCCTTGCCATTCCTCGCTTGTTGCGCTCCTGCATGGATTGTTGAGTCTATCATCTCCACATGATCAGTCAAAATCAGCATCATTGAACATAATAACAGTAATTGCAATTACCGTTCGGTTATGTTTTCAACATGATGCAGTGAATGTGGTCCTAAAGCCCAGCTCTCCCACACAAACAGCATGTGGCCTGTCAGAATTCCATTAGCTAGTTGCTCGTTATGAGAGCCCCACAACACTGTCTGTCAAAACACCACCAGGGTGCACCCATTGCTACTGGGTCAACTGTCACGAAGCACACAGCCCAGGTAAGGGCGGTAGACGCAAGCCATTAAGGATGGAGAAGCTGGCCGAGTTACTCGCTCTGAGCCCATGGGCTATCCGCTCGCCCCCAAACACAACTCGCAGTTGTCGTTGCTGCTCGACAAGTGCAGGATGTGCTTCGAAGCATGTTATCTATTTTTGCCTGTGGTGCTCATTTCCATATCTGCTGTTTGGTGTGCAAAACGAGAAGAGCTGTGGTCCCATGTGTGTTTAACTTAATGATCGACTCGTCATACTTTCACGTGCTTTCAAGTGCAACATATGAAACAGACACCTGACATTTGTGCGACATCTGTTTGCCAATTCAAGAGTCTTGAAAATAACGATGCCTTCCTGTGTGGTTTAAAATTATATTTCATTTTATATTTTTATCTGTGATATGTCGCATGTCTACTCGAGCTTCGCATTGTTGATGTTGTTGATGTTGTTGATGTTGTTGGGGGTCGATTTTTGAAATGTGGACCCATTGATCGCACAGCTGCCGGACCACTTCCACATCTGTCGCTTGACTCCATCCACCATGGCACCCAGACAACATGATATGGCTGCCATCTTGGTTTTTCTGGTGGGCCAAACACATTAGGCCTGTAGGCCTCTGCTGATTATATACTAGTCTAGCTTTGTTGCGTCAGATTTCCATTGGCCTTGTTTGGGTCGAGTGTTAATCACGATGAGGGATCCCCAAAAATGTAAATCTTATGTTGAATAACAAGTTCAAATGAGCTAAGATCCTCCTCCTCTTAATGATGACGTCATAAAAACGAATATGATGTCATTGTGATGTATCAGGTTTGCGATGAATTATCTGTGCTAATGCCCGGCTCGATTCGTGCAAACAAAATTCAAACAGCTTGCCTAGTTTCGGAGATAATGGTATAGGCGATTTCCATTAGCGGCGATATTATGCCGTCAACTTTTTTTCTAGGAAGAATTTCCAAAATCGGGGATGGTTACTGCCTGCGCGTGGGCTTTCTGCATACACGTGGCAAGTTTCACGAAGATCCGATGAAAACTCTGGGTTGTGAAACAAAAAATGTCAAAAAATAGGAATGACGTCATAAAAATTGATATGACGTCATAGTGATGTATCATATGTACGGTAATTCATCTCTGCTAATGCCCTGTTTCAAACAGAATTCAAAAAGCTTGCCTAGTTTCGGAGATAATATTTTTAGGCGATTCCCATTAGCGGAGATATTTTGACGTCATAACTTTTTTTTCTTGGAGGAATTTTCAAAATCGGAGATGGTTACTGTCTGCGCAGGGTATTTTTATATATATTTATATATATATATATATATATATATATATATATATATATATATATATATATATATATATATATATATATATATATATGCCAAGTTTCAGGAAGTTTCAATGAAAACTGTAGGCTGTGAAACAAAAAAGTCCACAAGAACAACAACGTGAGTCAGACTTAGAGATCCTCCACGAGGATCTAATAATTATTCGTGAGGATTTATCAAGCCCAAACGCACCTCCCTCAAAAATGTAGCGTTATGTATGTTTTCAACGGTCCCATATTGGGTTAAAACAATCCTTGACTGTGTGACTAATCAACTCTTTTAAGAGTGCTTTGAATGCGTGTTTCCCAATCGGCCCATTACCAGATTTTTAAAGCTAATTCACTTAGGCCTAGGTCACATTTGGCACGGCGGCCGTGGGGTCTCCAAAATCTACGGCCACTAGCAATTATAGGGCGGCCGCAGTATTTCCACGGTCACACAATGTAGCAGTCACATATGTTTTTATTTTTCGGGGAGCCGCACGGGGTATTTATAAATTGTGGAGACCGAAAACGTGGGGTTGCCGTACGGTCTTTGATTTGATGTCGCACGGTGACCTTAAGGGGGCCCTGCGGCGGCCATAGAATTTTCAAGGCAGACGCAAGGTAGCCTCAAGGTGCCCGCAAAGCGACCGCAGTGGGGCCCTAAGACGAACGTGTGGCCAGACGGACGGTAACGAGTGGGTTCATTTTTTTTATACCAGTTTTTTTTTCGGCTTGTCGAATTGCTACGGTGAACGTAGAAATGAAAAATGTTATAACTCCGCGTTATAATTCCACGGCGACCCCTAAGGCCTGTAAAAGATAGCCAAATGGCGTAGGGCCACCCTGAGGCCACCGCAGAAACTCTGCGGCCGCCGCACGTTTCTGTCAATTCAGAGGGCGTACGGCTGCCGTATCCTCGCCGGAGAGCAAATGTGGCTTAGGTCTTGATGGTCATGTCTTGGTACAGGTTATTGCATACAAAAGGTTTATTACAACAGAAAGAGACAGAGACAGAGACAGAGACAGAGACAGAGACAGAGACAGAGACAGAGACAGAGACAGAGACAGAGACAGAGACAGAGACAGAGACAGAGACAGAGACAGAGACAGAGACAGAGACAGAGACAGAGACAGAGACAGAGACATATATATATATATATATATATATATATATATATATATATATATATATATATATATATATATATCCCATTTTCGGAATCACTATGAATGTTATCTGTGTAATCTTATTTATTCACGTGGATAAATGGGACAGACACGGAATAAGGTTAGTGAGACGTGTTAGATAAGGTAATCTGTGCCGTGGAGGGTGATGATTATTTTTATTCTCAGACCCAGCTTTCAGCACGTAGACACGTGCGACATGAGCAAGGATGAGGGAGTTGAGTGGACGGAGGAGGTGAAATATAGATATTTTGTGTCACTGGTTGTGACCACGGTGCTGTCATTCTTGTTGTTTTATACAAGTCGTGAAGCTTGTACGAATATTGGTGGCAGATGAATCTCAACCCCAGCTATATATACCATCGTCCTTGTGTTTCACAGGCAGGGTAATTCGTGTGCTGTCCCTTGGATGGACGTTAAAGGACGGTAAACGGGATTCTTGACTGCCTGCATTAGTTGGTACACGTTAAAGATTCCACCGTGTCCTTCATGAAGAGTAGGCGACCTATCGCCGGCACCCTGAACAAATTACAAATGAATCATCTAACCTACAAGGGGGCACTGCATCAATGGCACAGCAGCACTTCAGCAAATTATACTATCCACAGCTATGGAATGCATATAAAAGAAATAGGGTTAAATTATATTCTGTAATCCTGAAGTATTGCCTCTGGTTACAGGATGATTGATGCCAGTGGTGTGGGAGAGATGATCTGCATTTTAATTGATTTGAGGCTAGAAGAGTATCGACTATAGAGGATACCCTGTGAATACTGAGCAACATTGTCCTTATGTCAGGTGTTTTCTGTTTATTTTTTGGGACAATTACACAATTATGATTGGGAATTTCTGTCAGCATTGTCACAAAATTCCATTCATTGTTCTGGAAATGATGAAAGAACCTTGTCACGATGATTGTGCCAATGATATATGCAGACAGGAAGGGTCCGTGGTCATGCTGATCAGAAGGGACGCCTGACACAATGCTGGTGGTGTACCCTGGGCGCGGCAGGAGTAGATGGTGGGAGGTGCTTTCTTCATCTCCCTGCCTGGTGAGTCGTCCATCCTCCACCTTTCTCTGTTCTCAGCTGCAGCCGTCACTGAAATGTGCTGCATACTGTCTGGACTTAACTGCGTACTGTGCAACAGCCCTTTTATAGCCTCGGCTTGTGCCCCGCCCCATGATGTCTCCTCGCCCTGTCTGCTGTGCGCTCATTGGATGCTAAAGCCGAAGTTCCACCCCAAAATGTCTCGGTCCTTCCCAAAAGTTCGAGACCTGGCAAGAGCATGCCTGAACTCGCTCCCAGGTTGGTCCACAAGGCCACTATCTATCAAGAGTACATAAAGGACAGACATACAGAGTATTAAACAATAAAAAGGGCTCTGGGAAAAACAATTTTGAACACAAAAATTGCGAGGGGAGATGTTCACCTTTCAGCATGACAATGACCCGAAGCACGCAGCCAAATTTACACTTGAGTGGCTAAGGAACCAAAATATAAATGTTCTTGAGTGGCCCAATCAGAGCCCCGACCGAAATCAAATTGAAAATCTGTGGCATGACTTGAAGATTGCTGTAGATCAACACTCCACATGCAACTTTACTGTGCTGGAACAGTTTTGTACAGAAGAAATGGGCAAATGTTGCCCCATCAAGGTGTGCAACGTTGGTGGAGACCTATCTCAACAGAATCTCAGCTGTAATTACTGTCAGAGATGCTTCCACCAAGAATTAACCCAGGGGGGTGGACACTTATCAACCAAGATATTGTAGTTTTGCATTATTAATTAATTTTCTGAATTTTGCAGAATTTGTTTTTCACTTGGAAGTTGTGGGTTACGATGTGTAAATAAAGGTGGGGAAGAAAATCTGATTTAATGCAATTTATTTCCAGGCTATAAGGCAACAAAAGGTGAGAAAATTTTGAAAGGGGTGGAGGCTTTCTCCAGGCACTGTATACATATGTATGTATGTATGTATATACACACACACACACACACACACACACACACACACACACACACACACACACACACACACACACACACACACACACACACACACACACACACACACACACACACACACACACATTTATACTCAGATGAAAGCCCGTCAAAAATGACGGGTTGGAATTATTTTATTCGAAATATTCAGAGATTGGAAAATATGATGTTTTGTAGCAAGTAAAAGCGTTATTTTAAAACATGAGATGTACAAATGTTAGCCTATTTTCTTTATCTTCTGGGACCCTTCATTTCGAGGGCACAGCCTCGTGAGCGTGCCAAAGCCTCGGCCAAGCGTCGGGTGTGCTTCTCCCTCCTTTGTTTATGAGACATCGCACGTATGTAAATGACCACTCGTTTTACTCTGCGCAAGTTACACATCACATGCAGTGAATTTTACCTCCCTGTGCCTTGTATTTATTGTTTTTTTTTTAAATGCTTCTGTACACCGCCATTGAGGCCCGGTTGAAAGTCACAATCTATATTTTCAAAAGAAGAGACTGAATTACTGTTTCATGGAAAACGTTTTTAGATTTTTTTTATCCTAAAAAAATACAGCATAGTGAACACAGAGTTGTGTTAAAAGATTGGCCTTTAAATCCCTTCTTAAACTGTCCTTTTGAAGGGGGACAAACATCACACGAACAAATACACAAATACACGTTGTGTTTTATATGGCTTATATATATATATATATATATATATATATATATATATATATATATATATATATATATATATATATATTTATATATATATATATATATATGTATATACACATATTATATATATATATATATACACATATATATATATGTATATATATATATATATATATATATATATGTATATATATGTATATATATGTATATGTATATATATATATATATATATATATATATATATATATATATATATATATATATATATTTATATATATATATATTTATATACATGTATATACACATATTATATATATATATATATATATATATATATATATATATATATATATATATATATATATATATATATTTATATATATATATATATATCTTCTTCTTTCGGCAGCTCCCGTTAGGAGTCGCCACAGTGGATCATCTGTCTCCATTTCGCTCCATCCTCCACATTTTCCATTGACACTCCAACCATCCGCATGTCTGCCCTCACTGCATCCATGAACCTCTTGTTTGGCCTTCCTCTTCTCCTCCTACCTGGTGGCTCCATCCTCAGCTTCCTTCTCCCGATATACTCCGCTTCCCTCCTGTGCACATGTCCAAACCATCTCAATCTCGCCTCTCTCACTTTGTCTCCAAACCGTCCTACCTGCGCTGTCCATCTAATATACACAATCCTTATCCTATCCATCCTCGTCACTTCCAACGAGAATCGCAGCATCTTTAACTCTGCCACTTCCAGCTCCGCTTCCTGTCTTTTTGTTAGTGCCACCGCCTCCAAACCATACAACTTAGCTGGTCTCACTACCATCTTATATACTTTCCCCTTCACTCTTGCAGCTACCCTTCTGTCACAAATCAGTCCTGAAACTCTTCTCCACCCACTCCATCCTGCCTGCACTCTCTTTTTCACTTCTCTCCCACACTCTCCGTTACTTTGGACAGTTGATCCCAAGTATTTAAACCCATCCACCTTCCCCACATCAACTCCTTGCAACCGCACCATACCACCACCCTCCCTCTCATTTACGCACATGGACTCCGTCTTACTCCAACTGACTATCATTCCCCTTCTCTCCAGTGTGTACCTCCACCTCTCGAGGCTCGCCTCAGCCTGCTCCCTACTCTCCCTACAGATCATGATGTCATCCGCGAACATCATAGTCCATGGGGACTCCAGTCCGAGCTCGTCCGTCAACCTGTCCATCACCATTGCAAACAGGAAAGGGCTCAGAGTCGATCCTTGGTGCAATCCCACTTTTACCTTAAACCGGTCCGTCATTCCTCCCGCACACCTCACCGCTGTCACACTGTCCTCATACATATCATGCACGATCCTCACATAATTCTCCACCACTCCCGACTTCCTCATACAATGCCACAACTCCTCTCTTGGCACCCTATCATAACCTTTCTCTAAATCCACAAACACACAATGTAACTCCTTCTGGCCTTCCCTATACTTCTCCATCAACATTCTCAAAGCAAACATTGCATCAGTGGTGCTCTTTCCTGGCATAAACCCACATTGCTGCTCACAGATCGTCCCCTCTCCTCTCAACCTAGCTTCCACTACTCTTTCCCACAACTTCATGGTGTGGCTCAACAACTTTATCCCTCTGTAATTTCCACAGCTCTGCACATCACCCTTGTTCTTGAAAATTGGAACCAGTACACTTGATCTCCACTCCTCCGGCATCCTCTCACTTTCCAAGATTTTATTAAACAATCTGGTTGACAACCCCACTGCCATCTCTCCTAAGCACTTCCATGCCTCCACTGGTATACCATCTAGGCCAACCGCCTTTCCACTTTTCATCCTCTCCATAGCAGTCCTCACTTCATCCTTACTGATCCACCCCACTTCCAGTCTCTCTCTCTCTCTCTCTCTCTCTCTCTCTCTCTCTCTCTCTCTCTCTCTCTCTCTCTCTCTCTCTCTCTCTCTCTCTCTCTCTCTCTCTCTCTCTCTCTCTCTCTCTCTCTCTCTCTCTCTCTCTCTCTCTCTCTCTCTCTCTCTCTCTCTCTCTCTCTTTCTCTCTTTCTCTCTTTCTCTCTTTCTCTCTTTCTCTCTTTCTCTCTTTCTCTCTTTCTCTCTTTCTCTCTTTCTCTCTTTCTCTCTCTCTCTCTCTCTCTTTCTCTTTCTCTTTCTCTCTCTCTTTTTTTTCTCTTTCTCTCTCTCTTTCTCTCTCTTTTTTTTCTCTTTCTCTCTCTCTTTCTCTCTCTTTCTCTCTCTTTCTTTTTCTCTCTTTCTTTTTCTCTCTTTCTTTTTCTCTCTTTCTTTTTCTCTCTTTCTTTTTCTCTCTTTCTTTTTCTCTCTTTCTTTTTCTCTCTTTCTTTTTCTCTCTTTCTTTTTCTCTCTTTCTTTTTCTCTCTTTCTTTTTCTCTCTTTCTTTTTCTCTCTTTCTTTTTCTCTCTTTCTTTTTCTCTCTTTCTTTTTCTCTCTTTCTTTTTCTCTCTTTCTTTTTCTCTCTTTCTTTTTCTCTCTTTCTTTTTCTCTCTTTCTTTTTCTCTCTTTCTTTTTCTCTCTTTCTTTTTCTCTCTTTCTTTTTCTCTCTTTCTTTTTCTCTCTTTCTTTTTCTCTCTTTCTTTTTCTCTCTTTCTTTTTCTCTCTTTCTTTTTCTCTCTTTCTTTTTCTCTCTTTCTTTTTCTCTCTTTCTTTTTCTCTCTTTCTTTTTCTCTCTTTCTTTTTCTCTCTTTCTTTTTCTCTCTTTCTTTTTTCTCTCTTTCTTTTCTCTCTTTCTTTTTCTCTCTTTCTTTTTCTCTCTTTCTTTTTCTCTCTTTCTTTTTTCTCTCTTTCTTTTTCTCTCTTTCTTTTTCTCTCTTTCTTTTTCTCTCTTTCTTTTTCTCTCTTTCTTTTTCTCTCTTTCTTTTTCTCTCTTTCTTTTTCTCTCTTTCTTTTTCTCTCTTTCTTTTTCTCTCTTTCTTTTCTCTCTTTCTTTTTCTCTCTTTCTTTTTCTCTCTTTCTTTTTCTCTCTTTCTTTTTCTCTCTTTCTTTGTCTCTCTTTCTTTTTCTCTCTTTCTCTCTCTTTCTCTCTCTTTCTTTTTCTCTCTTTCTTTCTTTTTCTCTCTTTCTTTTTCTCTCTTTCTTTTTCTCTCTTTCTTTTTCTCTCTTTCTTTTTCTCTCTTTCTTTTTCTCTCTTTCTTTTTCTCTCTTTCTTTTTCTCTCTTTCTTTTTCTCTCTTTCTTTTTCTCTCTTTCTTTTTCTCTCTTTCTTTTTCTCTCTTGCTTTTTCTATCTATCTTTTTCGCTCTTTCTTTTTCTCTCTTTCTTTTTCTCTCTTTCTTTTTCTCTCTTTCTTTTTCTCTCTTTCTTTTTTCTCTCTTTCTTTTTCTCTCTTTCTTTTTCTCTCTTTCTTTTTCTCTCTTTCTTTTTCTCTCTTTCTTTTTCTCTCTTTCTTTTTCTCTCTTTCTTTTTCTCTCTTTCTTTTTCTCTCTTTCTTTTCTCTCTTTCTTTTTCTCTCTTTCTTTTTCTCTCTTTCTTTTTCTCTCTTTCTTTTCTCTCTTTCTTTTTCTCTCTTTCTTTTTCTCTCTTTCTTTTTCTCTCTTTCTTTTCTCTCTTTCTTTTTCTCTCTTTCTTTTTCTCTCTTTCTTTTTCTCTCTTTCTTTTTCTCTCTTTCTTTTTTCTCTCTTTCTTTTTCTCTCTTTCTTTTTCTCTCTTTCTTTTTCTCTCTTTCTTTTTCTCTCTTTCTTTTTCTCTCTTTCTTTTTCTCTCTTTCTTTTTCTCTCTTTCTTTTTCTCTCTTTCTTTTTCTCTCTTTCTTTTTCTCTCTTTCTTTTCTCTCTTTCTTTTTCTCTCTTTCTTTTTCTCTCTTTCTTTTCTCTCTTTCTTTTTCTCTCTTTCTTTTTCTCTCTTTCTTTTTCTCTCTTTCTTTTCTCTCTTTCTTTTTCTCTCTTTCTTTTTCTCTCTTTCTTTTCTCTCTTTCTTTTTCTCTCTTTCTTTTTCTCTCTTTCTTTTTCTCTCTTTCTTTTTCTCTCTTTCTTTTTCTCTCTTTCTTTTTCTCTCTTTCTTTTCTCTCTTTCTTTTTCTCTCTTTCTTTTTCTCTCTTTCTTTTTCTCTCTTTCTTTTTCTCTCTTTCTTTTTCTCTCTTTCTTTTTCTCTCTTTCTTTTTCTCTCTTTCTTTTCTCTCTTTCTTTTTCTCTCTTTCTTTTTCTCTCTTTCTTTTCTCTCTTTCTTTTTCTCTCTTTCTTTTCTCTCTTTCTTTTTCTCTCTTTCTTTTCTCTCTTTCTTTTCTCTCTTTCTCTTTCTCTCTTTCTCTCTTTCTCTCTTTCTCTCTTTCTCTCTTTCTCTCTTTCTCTCTTTCTCTCTTTCTCTCTTTCTCTCTTTCTCTCTTTCTCACTTTCTTCTTCTTAAAGACAAAACTAACAGGTCTGTGAGAGCTGGAATTCTTTCTGGTTGGTTGATGATCAAATACTTATTTCATGCAATAAAATGCAAATTAATTATTTTAAAATCATACAATGATATTTTCAGGATTTTTGTTTTAGATTCCGTTCTTCACAGTTGAAGGGTACCTATGATAAAAAATTACAGACCTCTACGTGCTTTGTAAGTGGGAAAACCTGCAAAATCGGCAGTGTATCAAATACTTGTTCTCCCCACTGTATATATATATATATATATATATATATATATATATATATATATATATATATATATATATATATATATATATATATATATATATATATATATATATATATATATATATATATATATATATATATATATATATATATATATATATATATATATATATATATATATATATATACACACACACACACACACAATTGAAGCTCCCAATAAAGAGTGAGGTGACAAAGTTAAAAGGCAATGCACTGACAGTGGGACAGCGGGCCCACAGTTGGACATTTTCAAGGCAACTTTAATCAGAGAGAGAGAGAAAACAGAATAACCTGCAAGTGAGAGGGCTGGGTTAGGTGAGGTTAATGTGGTTACAGAAGCGATTGCACGTAGGTTGCGCACCAAGCTGCTTGAAGCTTTGGAGGGAAGAGTGGGATTGAAGTGTTTGTTTAATTGTAAAAAAAAAAAAAGGTTTGTTCCCCCCCCCCACCTCCCCACTCCCCCTGTAGTTCCCTTCTTTCAAGTAGGTTAAAGCCTTTCCTCGTTTATTTTATCTCATTTTAGTAACCAATGCCATTACACCTCCATGATTCGGTTATTTTTGTTAACGTATGTGAACCCACTATAACATGCACTCAGAAATACTATATCAGGGCATCCATCGATCCATCCATCCATTGGGACCATACTCTGTGCAGTGCATTGGTGCTGCCGAAGCAGTCTCCTTGGCTTTTGGGCACAATCCTGGATGGGTCACTGCTCCGACACAGGAAACCAGCAAGCTGGCACTCATTTTGCCGACCTCAGAAGGATGATAGGCAGAGTCAACCCCACCTGGTATTAATTCAACATCTGAGTGGGATTTGAACTCAGGATCCTCGGATCCAAAGCCCACCACCCTAACTATTAAGCCAACACCAGGCATATTTTTCAACACGAGTGCCCTTAAAAACCCTTTAAAGGAAAAAGATAAATACCGTTCGCAGGTAGATGTGTTTGAAGGAGATGGTTGAGAATTGCAAGGTGTGGTGATGCGGTTTCACAATGAGTAGTGAAAGTTGTTGATTTGATGGTGATGTTCATGTTCACTTAAGGCCCGGTCACACCTTGACGTTTTAGCCAACGTATGCCGATTTTTGAATTTTTTTCTAAAACGCTGGCACACGTTGAATACGTTATGGGTAAGTTTTGATAACATTGAGAGCACGCTGGCATACGTCGTAGTACGTTGCCATACGTCGTTGTACGTTGGCTTTAAACGTTGTACTTTTTGGTTGTCCTCAAATTTTTTCATGCTTGAAATTTCACGACGTATGCTGGCGTATGACTCACACGTTCCGCTACGCTGGCCACAAGTTGTATGCACGGTCTGCGATCGTTGACAGACGTCAACACATGCTACTTGAAAGTTAATCATAAGTTGAGACACGCCGAGGTAAAGTTTAGCGTACCCGAAACTTATTTCTAACCTATAATTAACGTGTTGTTGGCACGTTACGCGATCGTTGCCACACATCGACAGACGTTACTTTTAAGTTACTCATAGGCTGAAAGACGTCGGTATAATGGATCGTCCTTGCGTCAGCGTCCACGGCCATGGCCAGGACACTTATTTGCAGCATTCTTCAAACTTTTCTTGGGCAAGACGAGGATGTTCACACTTCGATGTCTAGCTTGGCTATGATTCCAATTGTCCATCGGCAGCGTCTATTTAAAATAGTCGAGTTTGAGCGTTTTAACACGTTCAGAAGAAACGCTTCAAATTTCCAAACCCCAGCGTCAAAAAAAACAAAAAAAAAACAAAGGCGAGTGACCGCAATTTAAATCGTTCATTGTAAACAATGAAAATAGTTGAGTGGTACCGTTTAAAAGTCGTTGAGTGTAAAAAAAATCCAATTGTTGAGCGCAAGCGTCTACTTTCAATAGTGGAGATGCAGCCATTTAAATCGTTGAGTGGCAGCCTATGAACCTACCCGTGGACACGCAGACGCAAGGACGATCCATCATAACCCACACCCTCCCCCTCACACTCACCTACTACTGCCAACATGAACAAACTACTACTAATACTAATACTAATACTGATACTGATACTGATACTGTTACTGCTGACATGGACATCGACTCAAACAAGGACTCGAAAACACTGTTGGGTTCCCCTTTTATGAGCAGCATTTTTATATACCAATTCCCAAAACCGCTGGGAACACGTCTTTATATGGCAGTTGTAAGTAACGTAAGTCTTTAACACGTAAAAAATAAAAACACATTCATTTTTTTTTTGTCGACCGGAAGACGTCATTGGAATACGTCTACATACGTCGATGTGTGTTGGGATTACGTAAAGAATTGGTTCAAAGCACGTCAAACATAAGTTAGAAATAAGTTTCGTATAAAAAAGACATTACCGCGACGTGTTTCGACTTATGAGTAGCTTATAAGTAGCGTTTGTGGACGTGTGTAAGCGTCCACATATCGTGTGTACAACTTATCCCCATCGCATGCGGAACGTGTGTCATACGCCGAGTACGTCGTAAAATTTTGAACATGTTTAAAATTTCTTGACGTACTCTACTTACTACGACGTATGATAGCGTACTTTAGCGTTCTACTCACGTATACCAAACTTACTCATACCGTATTTGACGTGCCCCAACGTTTTAGACACATTTTTCTTAGGTCGGCATACGCTGGCAAGATCGCCAAGGTGTGACCGCGATGTTGTCACTTCCATTTCTACGGCAGTTATAATTCGAATCGTTGTGCGTCAGCCTTTTAATAGGCTACGTCACGACATCGTCGGCGATGCGTGCAACGCGCTATGCCGAAGTTAGACTATCGTTGGGCATAGGTTGTGTAGGCCGACAACAGGTTCAGCATTCGTTGGTATAAGTTATCTATAACACAACGAAACGTTCTGTGTCCATTACTAATATGTTATGCATACGACCAACTCGTTATGAATACGTCCGAATCTTAAAAAAAAACATCAAAAGTTCAACGTCAGCCAGCGTTTTACATAAATTTTAATACGTTGCCATCGCTGGCTAAAACGTCAAGGTGTGACCGGGCCTTAACGATTCAGAATCGAGATTCATTGAGGCTGAAATTTCTGATTGGTTTCAGGAACCAAGTACAATGAGGAGTAGGGCTCACAGGATATCCTCGAGCCAGGTTCCAAATAGGGTTTTGGAGGGTGGGTTGAGAGAGGGTGTGCCAAATGATTATTTTTTTTATGGCTGGACATATCATGCAATTTATAGCAACGAATATGTCGCTTTTGCCATGTTTATTTGACATTTTAGGGCAAATCTTCATTATTAATCGAGTTTGATTTTCTGGGTGCTCACCTGTCTGGCGACCTCTGGCAGGCACTTATCCAGTTAAGAAACTTTTTCGTCTGTGGTCATATGTGAGTCTGCAGACCACTTCATGAAGGTGTCAGCTTTGATCAACTGTGGATGCAGTTGGCACAACAATTTGTAATTTTTCAGGGTACTGACAATAACTCACCTACTCCTCATCAGAAAACAACAAGAGATCTTTTGTTTCCACCAGAGAATGCTTCACCTTAACATCTCGTCTGAGGTACAGTCCACTTTATGATTGATGAGCACTGCCTGCAAACACCAAGGTGACAGTTTAGTCAGGTCGAGAATCAAACCCAGATGAGAGAGGCCAAAGACGATTACGCTACCACTGAGCTATCCTACCAACACTGTGACTCTCAGGTTGGTGCATCTGTCTTCTCTGCTGCTTACATTTTCGTAGTATGTAGAAGGGGCGACAGATGCCCCACTTGGAATGTGTATGGATGTTGAAGTCACCAATGTATAAAGGCAGCATGGCTTGATGCACTTCTCTTGAGTTACTCTGCAGAGTGAGAGTCATACCTCTTCCACGTAGAAAGCTTGTAACTCTTAACGCCACTCAAAATGCGCAGCACGGTGCCAAGCGTGAATTTTTTTTATTTCGCTTTTCTCCAATCAATCTCTGTTACACGAGTGAAATCAAAATGAAAACCACATGTAGTTGAAACGTTCAATGGAAATGAATTCTTGCACTTTTAGGTTGTTGAATGATGGAACTATGCTTCTCAGGTTTGCAGCAATTATAGATTCTATTACCTTTCTGTTCAAGCAACAGATGCCCAACTTGTCTGCAGTCCAGATGACCGGTCTTGGTACTTTTCTTAGACTGGCAGTGACGCATGCGAACTTCCAGAAAAATGAGATGGCCACCTCGTAAAAACACCTGCACCAGAGCAAAGTAAGAAAAGAAAGCACGACTTTGTACAGTATTTGGGAATGAGGACAATGGCCATTTGCTGAGGCTGGTCGTAGATAAACTATAAAGTGTTCAGCTGAGCAAATTACTCAAACCTTTACTGCTAAAAATCGTGGGAGAGCTGGATTTTTACAGATAAATAGGCCAAGCAAATTGTTCATCTAGTTTCAGCAAATGGAACGGTGAGGAAGAAAACGAGTAAGTACATCAGATTATTGAGATGCACAAGTCAAATATATTGGCACAACAATGAGGGTGGTTCATGGTTGAGATGGACAATATTGAGTAACATGTAGAAATCATAGTTCAGTGTTGGAAATTTGTGCAATGATATTGTATACCCTGATTAAGTTATACTGCAAGTAATATCATCGGTGATCGAGCTTTCCACGTTAGCTACTTTGATCTAGCTGATCTGCACTATTAAGTCTGTACTCGTTAGTCTGTACTACCTCATACACACTACCTCGTCCGCACTACATTGCCCACTCTACTTTGTCCACATTAGTGTGTCCACACTAGTTAGTCTGTTCTAGTTTGTTATAAAACAAAGTGGGAATAGTTCATATTAGTGAACACTTATTAGTTCGTTCGTACTACCTAGACTGCACTACCTCGTACGCATATTTTTTTTGGACCACCATATCACCTTGACCTTCAACGTTTACGGATAGAGTGTAAATTACGAAAATGTGTCTCCATCTAGAATCTATCAATAAAACTCAACATCATGAAAATTGAAGAAAAAGTATTCAAGGTTATGATTAAAAAGGTCACAATCCGAATAAAGTAGGTCAAGGAAACAAATCAAACATCGGGTGCAAAACTTCATACAGGTACACTGTTATGATGCAAGAACAACTTGGAAGGCCAAGCGGTCTTTGAGATTCCGCATTGGCAAAATTAAGCGAGGAGAAAAAGCAACAAGTTTTTTTTTTTTTTTTTTTTAAGACTGCCATTTGACCTTGACCTTTAACTCGGATCAGTATGATTGACATTGAGTGTAAATATGCCTTGTTCTCGGCTAACTCGAGAGGGAAATTTTGTTTCAATCGGACAAACCTTAGTCGAGTTAGAGTGAACAATGTTAAAATATCTATAATTTGGTCATGACCTTAAAAATTAGGTCAAGGTCAAAATTATGTCAACCCCGCATACTTTGTATTCCCATTATTGATACAAAATTGAATTCTGAATGTTCCAGCCAGCTTCGACATACACCTTGGAATCATCAATTGTGAGTACAATAAGAAACTAGAACGGCACTTCAGGTATAGCGCATAGCTCCTCCAGGCTGAACAGTTTACATTTTGTATCCCACTGATGGTCCGAATCGGCATCCGGACTTAACCAAAATCGAATCAATTTGTCCTTGTCACACACCTGACCTGTCCAACAAGTGTTGTCTGAATCTGTCCATAATTTTTTGAGATATCCTGCCAATAGACAGACAGGCAAACACAGGGGTGAAAACATAAACTCCATCTACCTTCAGTGGCAGAGGTAAAATAAAGAAACATAATCTATCTATCTATCTATCTAGTCTATCCCACCCACACCCCCATCCAGGACATCCCCCCCCCCCACCATAAAAGGCCGTCAATCCCATGCTCCTTTGCGAGCTATAGCATAACCGCCAATGCTTACTTGTGGGTTTTTTTTGTATACCTTGTCGAGGCTCATGTGAGAGCTAACACACAACGCACATCAAGGGGGGCATGAGACAAGAGGGGAGGGAGTGGGTAGGACAAAACAGTGGGGAACAGAGACATTAGGAGATCTGTGGAAGGGAGAGGGATGGGATGGGGAACATGGGGAATAGAAGATGGACATTACAGGGAATTTCAGGAAGGAAAGCAGGGAATTTGAAGGAGGTGGGCTTGGGTGGATTATCGGGGGTAGAAAAGATCGAGAATTTGGATGGGGGATGATGAGAGGTGGTGGTGAACAGCTGTTTTGAAGGCCTGGAGGGAAGAATGGGAATGAATAGAGTGAGGGAGTTTATTCCAAAGGCAGGGAAAAAGAGGAATGAAAGAGTGAAGGTGAGCAGTGCTTCGTGATTTTGGTAGTTTTACCAGAAGGGTACCATTTTGGGTACCACTCCACTCTTTTTTACCACCACAGAAGGGTACCACTCTTTTTTTTTCCCCGCCTTTGGAATAAACTCCCTCACTCTATTCAAAACAGGTTGTTGGCGGACCTTGAACGCCCTGTGGAAATGTGGCGGGGACAAATCGCAGAGAGAGCCGGGGGGAGGCTGGAGAGGAGACAGTAGAAGACAGAAAGACCACCGACCAACCTGCGGTGATTGAGTGAGAGGCCCAAAGACTAGGCCTCATTGCGGGAGATGCCAATGATCTGAAATGCCTTTGTTTCTACAGCGTGAAGCCGAGAAAGGTGGGAGGCAGGAGCACCAGCCAGGAGGGGAGAGCAGTACTCCTTCAGGCTGTGGACAAAACAGTGCCTTAAAAGTGTCTATTATATCCCGCAAAGCGCATTTATAGCACTATCACGCCTTTCATGACCACAAATCCTCAACCTGCCTGGCCTCGCCTGAAAACAGGAGGTTTAACGTGATTTAATATTATCCTATACAGCTCAAAAAGGGATGCTCACTGTTTCCTTTGTACATGTTTTACAAGACGACTTGATAAATATCCTTTCACAAGGGGAATCTAACTGACACGATCACACAGTCCATGATAAATTTTTAAAGTGATTTATCTATGGATCCCCTCCTCCGCCCCCCCACCCCACCCCACCCACTTTTTTTCCACGTAACAATACATATTAGTGAGTTCATGACACTTCATTGGCAAACAAAGTCGGAATAGCACATACTCGCTAATGCCTTCAAGTAAGTTCATACTGAGTAGTACACACTAATTAGTTTACACTAACGAGTCAGTACTAGCTCGTTCACAAATTCTTGTCTACACTATAGTATTTAGTCCACTCTTGTTTTTAAAGAAAAGTGGGAATAGTCCATGCTGCATAACACATACTAGTTCATTCATACTGGCTAGTCTGCACTAACTATCGTGTACTAGTTATACTCAGCACTGGCTATACTCAGCACTTGCTAGTTCGTCATAGTTCGTCCCAGTGTGGAACTCATTGGCCACATTACCTGCCATAAACCTTCCGTCGGGGGATCATATTTCCAAGGTGCCATCAAAGGCTCGTCGCCATCTGAGTATTCACTGGAGAGCTAAGGCACCCTTGAATCGCGCTGAACTCATCATGGTGTACAAGGTTTCCTACAAAGCTCCATGGAGTATGGTTGCCTTCCCTGGTTGGCTGCTCCTGATTACTATCCTGCTCCTCTTGAGATGGTCCAAACCAAGACCTTCCACAACATTGAAATCTCAAGACAGGTGACGATTCCCAGGGATTGTCACTCTTCCACGAGCAGCAAGTTGCTGGAATCCGTACTTTATACAAGCTTACATCGAGCCTTGCTCCTCCTGCCCTCTCCTACCCCTTATTCTCCTACTGATTGTGGAATTGTCTCTCAGTGACTGTTCTCTTATCCTCCTCACTTGAGTCTTTCAAATGCCCTTCCCTTCACTGCCTCATGTGCTCACCCTTGGACATCCAGGATATCTTCTACACTCACTGATTCCTTCCCATTGTGTTCCTCTCTGGGCCATTGTTGCTTGTTTTTGTGTTCTTCTTTCTTTCTTCCTTGTGTACGTCCATGCTCCCCCCTCAGCCCCTCGCCCCAGACTATCTTGTTGGGTGTAAACATACTGCCCTTTGTTAAACTCCTCCATGAACATAGTCTGTTACATTTGCAGTATCTTCTCTCACCACTTCGTGCGTAGCCACCAAACTGATGAGGCATAATAAACGATCTTTCAATTCTACTTATGGCATCTAAATTTGCTTCAAACTTTTTATTATGTTCGGTCTAGTCCAATGTGGACTCCTGTCAAGCAGGTTGACATCACGGCAATCTGGGGTCAACGTTTCAAGCCCATCCACCATGGCATTGTTGTTGATGATGTTGTTCCATTTCCCTCCTGTCCTATCAAATGCCATTCCATACCATCACTCATTCTTGAATAATTCACCTTTGCTTGCGATATTTTCATCATGAGTACCTTGATTTGGTAAATTGAACACACACACACACACACACACACACACACACACACACACACACACACACACACACACACACACACCATAATTTTCCATGAAAGCATTGTTCACAAAGCGTGAGATATTCGCAGCATTGCTAAAGTTAGGTTTTTACGCTCGTTCTCGTGAGTGGGGTGTAAATTAATGTGGGACTAAGCTCCTGTGCCGTGGCTTGTCAACAGTGCTGGATGAAATGATGCAGAAACTTTCAATTGTTATGTGTTTTTACCTATGAAATGAAAAGTGTGCAAATGGCTTTTTGTAATTGGGGCAGCTTTCTCTTTTCGAGCCTTTCATAAAAATTTAACTCTGTTCATTGTTATCCAGTGAAAATGGCCAAAATATTACAGAATGCAATTCGCATCGCACGTAAGACAATCAATCAAATTGTGGTGCACGTCACCAGGTAGGTGTAAATAAAAATGACCTGCGGTTGTGGGACGTCATTCAATTTGCAGCATGGGTGAGCCGAATGATGTATACGACTTCACGAGGAGCACGGTAGTGGGAACCCGTGCAGCTTGGTCATCCCTCCGGACGTGGCTAAGCTGATGAATGTGTCCATCGAGAGGTTCTCTCGGATGTTCCAGAAATATAAAAACTGGGGACTCGGTCGAAGAATGCGTCGGCGTGTTGGGACAGTGTTTGGTTGGGAATACTATCAGGGAACATATAGTGCCTTTGGTGAAACAGCACATTGATGAGACAATATTGACAAACTTAAAAAAAAAAAAAACCACAAACAATGAGTGAAATGCAATTCAAAGAGATGATAAGTTCTTCTCTGTTGTCTAAAAAAGAGCAGAAACCAACAATGTACATTTTAACAATCAATTAATGTAAATCAAACTTTCAACTGAGATCATTCAAGGTTTTATTTATGGACTCAAGCTATTCCAAGATTCTCGTTGACCATTTCCTTGACATCTCATCGCCCCTGATAGAAATCAAGACGAGAGAACAACCTCTTTTTTGTTGTGAATATTACGAAAAGATCGTCACTAATATAAAGCTGAACAAGGTTAACATTGGTGGTGGTGGAGGGAGGCTACATATTTATTATTTACACAAAGGGGGTGGTGGAGTGAAATCGAGAACAGAACTTTCAGCTACTCTTTACACTTATCAAGGTGGAGTGAACTTTCAGCAGAGTGGGCAGTGTTAGGACCAAGGGCTATAGCTTGAGGGTAAAGCAGATGACAGGACAGTTTTAAGGCAGAGGCTTTTCAGGTGGAGAGCAGTTTCCCCAGAAAGGTAGTAGTGGCAGTGTAGCTGGTGGATAGGTTTAAATTGGAATCGGATAGTTTCCTGGATGGAATCGGATAAACGTTATGGGGGTGTTGGCAGCACTTGTAGGTATCTTGTGTGTGAATGGGTGACAGCAGAGCGGCATATCCAAAAACGTCACGAGGATTGTGCTCTTGTGGATACAAGCATGAAATTTGGTGGAATGGTAGAGGTTTCCATGCCGAACATTTCTGGATATGGAACATTTCAGTTTTCACCTTTCCGCATGTGCGAAGCCTTTGAAATCCTCATGTCGTGAAACTCTCTCACTTGCTTAACTCTCCTTTTACTTATGTAGCAGGGATTCAACATACATTTTGGGTATCTATTTTGGGGGCTCACTACATGGTTATTACCATTATTTACCAATATAGCATCTCTACTACATCTATAGATCATCACACATAAGTTAGATGGCAACACCTCTCAAATCAGAATTCTGGTGATATTTCCAAAAAGGTAGCCTCCATGTAAATGGGGGGTGGAGGGGGGGGCATGAATGGAATGATAGGTTTGACATACAATTATAATACAGCAGTGACATATTTCTCCAAACTATGACTGAAGTAATGAAATATAAACTGTAGAATATGTAGACAACATTTATTTCAGTGTATCGGTATTTGATACATCCTGTATAATCCGATGCATAAAAGTCAGTGTTGCTGCATGATTCATTGGTAAGTCAGGTAACATACACGACTCTGGCTACGTCTGGCGCGAGACTTTCCTTCAATATTTCAGTCATTCAGACACGTTAATAGTTAACAAAACACATGAGAAGTGACAAGATTGATATTTACCCCACATGCACTAAGCCAAAAGTGGGGTAAAGTGATTGGTTCATTTTGTCTGTCTGTCCACAAATGTCAGTTTATGATCGAGGATCAACGTAGTTTCAATCAAATGTTATACAGGGCGGGGCATAGAAACTGGTGATTTTAAATACTCAGTAATTAAATTAACATTTGGTATTTGCCAAATTACAAATATGCCATCTTAAAGTACGTAGCATGCCATTTATTTCTTGATGATCACATCCTCGTCTTTCATGCATGTTTCCCATGACACGGCGTAGCATCTGCAAATGAATTCTGGCAATTTTTTTCACGGTATGATATAAATGGTATGATGTGGACAACAGGACGTAGGGTGATGTAACAGGATGATGTAGTCAGGTGACATGTAGTTTACCCACTGTACCAGTTCCCAGAAAACCGTTTTTTTTTTTTTTTAAATCTCCCATTTCTCTGCCCTACCCTGTATTTTGAACACAAATCAGAACATGAATCTGAAAATAAACCTGCAGTTTAGCAGTACTTTGGTTCTTAATTTGTCCCGATCGCGCATGCTCAGAGAGGAGTGAGATAATATATTTTTTTTTACTCTGACTGCCTGTCTGGCAGTCTGGCAGTCAGACAAAATCGAAAATCATTCCAAACAGGAAACTTAAGCTTTTCAAGGATGTCATAAAGGACACAAACAACAGAACTATTGTAACATGTTAAATAATGTGGCATAAAAGACGCTGCATCAACGGCAGCCTTTAATTTTTCTACAACCTTTAAAATATTTATTTTATTTCAATTGGATTATATACTTGAACAATGCAGAACACAAATCACTTGGACAATACATTACGGCATTTTACTTCATCTCGACCAATCAAATTTGCCCCTCATTGACCACGCCCATGTCCTTTTTTTCTTGAAGGGGAACCCAAACACTCAGACCACCTCGATGCTAATCTATCCCTTGATACTCTACAAAATAGATATGACGCGTCTTTTTGTCCGAATTTTAAAATCGGTAAATTTGCGATTAAAAGTCAATTCCATGACATCACACATGGAAGTAGACCACCAGATCTTGTACTATATACAGGTTACATCATCGTACGATTTAACCCAAACAGCGAATACTTTTCGATTTCCCACAATTGTGCAGAGTCGATGCGTCCTTGATGCTCGTACGGTAAGACAAACCGAGATGGTTTCAAACTACATCGATGGCCGAAAGACCCAGAGTTTGCAAGAAATTGGACGAGATTTGTCCGAAATACCCGAGCGTGGATCGGGCCTACAAAATGTTCGCTTTTGTCCTTGAAACATGTTACAGAGAACTGTTATGAAACGGCAGAGATGGCAAGATCTTGTGCTTATCCGCCACGATTGAGGGAGGATGCCATCCCCACGGTTAAGTGAAAGAAACAGCCGTCGCTCGAAACTAACACCATCTCTACCCAGCTACCAGCACATGTACATGGCAAACACCTGTTGCCATTACCTGGCAGTTAACACAAGAGCACAGGAAAAGTGGTTCACGGGCACCAGCAGTGACCACTATTTTCGTTGTCTGTCTGTCTGTCTGTTTGTGACACTCTCCAGAGCATAGCCCCGTGACGTTTGATGCGATCTTGATGAAACTTGGACACAAGCTAGATATCATGGTCTAGTTGTGTCTTTTTGTATGAGGGGCATCCCACGCCCCTTGTGGGTGGAGCCACGCCCACTTGAACTTTTTTCTCGATTTTTTTTTCTCGCAATTTAATTTCCTAGAATCTATGTGTAATGTCCATAAGTACAACGTATCCGTTCGTAAATAAAAAATCCGATTTGATTTGGTCAATTTTGACGGAAGAGATAGGTTTTTACGGGAGGGCTTCCTCAATAATTCCCGCGAACCATCGTCGCCTCCCGGCTAGTAATTATCTATTATCAACACAAATTTCTACAAATGAAATGAACCAGCATCTATTTATAGTGGAAAGTATGGATTATCATCGACTCCTCTGATAGGATTTGACCAATGACGCTAAAACTTTCAGAAATGATACGGCTTTACAATTTCCCCGAAAGCGTTTCCATTACTAATTTTGTCTCCAAGTTTCTTCAAAATCCCTCTGATCAGTTTCAACATTCTGACAACCTTTAGAGTTACTTATGACAGTGGAATCAGAATCTTCGTTCAACATGCACTGTTTTTCTATGTAAACTGCTGTTTGAATCAAGATGGCTTCCAGATGTGACATCACTGGCGAAATCGAAAATCGACACTGTGATTGGAAAATTTTATTTTTTAATTTCCCTTCAACTTAGACTGCGATTAATGATTCTTAATGGTTTTCATGCCTGGTATTGGCTTAATGGTTACATGGTGGTGGGCTTGGGATCCTCGGATCCTGAGTTCAAATCCCACTTGGCTGTTGAATTAATACCAGGTGGGTTGACTCTGTCTGTCATCCTTCAGAGATTGGCAAAATGAGTGACAGCATGCTGGCATCCTGTGTCGGAGTGGCGACCCATCCTGGATTGTGTCCAATAGCCAAGGAGAATGCTAAAGCAGCACCAACGCTCTGCACAGAGTATGGTCCCAATGGAAGGAATGGTTTTCAGGAAAAAAAAAATTGCGTTTGGGTTTCCCTTTAAGACTGTGCGGGGAAAGGTGTTCGATTAACTCTCTTGATGAAAGGTTTTCCTTGGAACGGTTTCAGAGTCTTTCCTTGATTTCCGACATTCCTCCACAGTACGGGGTCTATGACGTCATAATCATCGTCAAAATATTCCACACAATTAATCGAACCTATGGTGAAAATTTCTTGTCAATCGGATAAGCAGTTGCAATGAAAACGGAAAAAAATTAGCACAGACAAATGGATGGACGGACAACCCGAAAACATAATGCCTTCAGTGACTTTGTCAACGGAGGCATAAAAATGATCTCATTCCTCTCTGCGGATTTGTGGTCAGGATGAATTTAGAGCCAATTAAGTAGCCGAATGTGAAACTTCAGATTTGTTTTCCGACGCATGTTCAAAATGCAACATTCAATTGAAATTAAGTTGTTCCTCGATGATAAACTGACCTTTGTGGACAGAATGACAGACAGAGAAAGGGAACCGATGGTTTCACCCCACATTTCGCTCTGCATGCTCGGGGTAGTATTGCTTGATTATAATCCCATGCTTCGGCCCACTCCTCAAGCTCGCATTCCATTATTATCCCAAATTTTAATTATCTCATGCAATATTCTGTTACACTCATGTCTTATGATCCCCATTTGGTAAGTAAATTAAAACACTTGCTCTTACTCGTAGGTTCTTTTTGCCGGACACAAGCATGATGTGCACGATGCATTGTGTGTGTGTGTGTGTGTGTCAATGATGTAAAAGCTCTGTGTCATGATTGTATGTTGAAATGACCACTCGGTGGAGGAACATTTTTGCAGCATTACTTGTTAATTACAGAAACTGTTATTCCTCCGTGAATCGGCAATGAACGACGCAGCTCAGATCCCTCTTTTGAGATCCACGTTTGCGCGAAGTTACCCTCAGCGCAATTAGCCTATAGTTCTGCCCTAGTACAGTCCAATTAAATCGAGCGAGTGTTTTCATGCATGAAATATACCCCTCATTAATTATTTATATATATGAGACACTTTACATATTTCCTTCGTGTGACATGATCTCTTTCTTTGTAAAATTATTGTGCCCATCATATGGAGGTTACATGTTGTAATATGACAGAGTGTATCGCAGATAACAGGCATTTTTACATTAGAAAGGAAACAATTACGAGGGGATCGGATAGAAGTTTTTAAGATAATTAAGGTATCAATAAAATCAATGCAGAAGGGGTTTGAGCAGAATGGACAGTGACAGAACCAGGGGCCATAGCCTGAGAGTAAAGAAGATAGGTACTGAGAAGCATTGGTGATAGAGGGGTGCGTGGACATGAACAAGATGGGTAAATAGCTTAGATATTGACCAGACTTGGTGATGTAATGGTTTGAGCGTCCACACTGAGTCTGGGAACATGGCAGTTCAAACCCTGGCTGAATCATACCAAACACTAAAAATGGAATGTGCTGCTTCCTTCCTTGATGTTCAGCATTTCACAAAATGACTGCCAACTGTTCCAGTGTACACCTCTCCCAGTTGCCTAGCCAAGTATGCATGTGCGTCTATTTTAAAACTAAGTTAATTTCTTATCCATTGCTGGGGAAACACTACATTAACAGAAAAGTCGTAGCAGGCAGTGAGACAAGATTTTCAATGCCATATGCCAGGTACGAGATATCTCGTAGGACGATTTTAGCACTGAATCAATGTTGGTATTACATCGATGATAATGGTAGATCATATGCTGAGTACCACATGGTTTTTATTTTTTACTGCTCTCGTTTCCCTTTGAAATGTCACGTGTGAATGTAGAATGTAGATGAAGTGGCAAAACTTCTCATGCATACTGATAATTATCGATCCATCCATTGGGACCATACTCTGTGCAGAGCATTGGTGCTTCCAAGGCAGTCTTCTTGGCTATTGAGCACAATCCTAGACAGGTCACCACTCCAACACAGGATACCTACAAGCTGGCACTCATTTTGCCGACCTCAGAAAGATGACAGGCAGAGTCAAACCCACCTGGTATTTATTCTACAGCTTAGTGGAATTTGAACTCAGGATCCTCGGATCAAAAGCCTACCACCCAAACCATTAAGCCAACACCAGGCATAAACTGATAATGATATCATGATTATTACATAGATTTATGGTCACCAAACTGCAAGCAGATCGTTCGTTGCGTTGTCTGACACAGCAGCCGATTGTGTTTACAATACAATGTTTACAACAGAGATCCTGGCTGAGAGTGAGACCCAAGAGTTTGAGTGGCTGAACCTTTTTGATGGGGTTGGTGAAAAAGTATATGGGAGGATTTGCAGCAGGGTTCTTAAGGAAGGAGAGAGAAGGAGAGAATGAGTGTGGAGGTTTTCTCAGGATTGAAAGACATTCCAAGTGTTTGAGCAGTTTGTGATTTTGTCAAAGCGTAAGGAGAGGGAAGAGGGTGCTTCCTGTCTGTCAGAAGGATGAAAGATGTCATGGCAGAGAGTGGAATCATCAGCAAAGAGCTAAAGAGGATTTTCCAGAGATTCAGAGAGGTCATTGATGAGGAGTAGGAATAAGATGGGGCCTAGAACACTGTCTTGGGGTAGGTTCCAGCCTTGACAGGGAGAGGAGATTAAATGGTTCCATGAGAGCTACACGTTGGCTACAAGAGTGGAGTTGGCATTGGATTCCATAGGCAGACAGTTTGGAGAGCAAGGCAGGATGCCTGATGTTGTCCAATGATTCTGCGATTTCTCCTGGAGTATTGGCTTCGATTTCCAACAGCACACAAAATTTCAGCCTTCTACGTCACCTGGAAGGCACTGATCTTTAGTATCAGTGAGTGAGTTTGTGAGTCAGTGATTACAAAGAGCTTTATATCTATACTAGTGTGTGTGTGTGTGTGTGTGTGTGTGTGTGTGTGTGTGTGTGTGTGTGTGTGTGTGTGTGTGTGTGTGTGTGTGTGTGTGTGTGTGTGTGTGTGTGTGTGTGTGTGTCTCTTCCATAATTCCAAAACCATGAAACCTAGCAGCATGATACTTTGCATGCATACTAAGAAAACTCCAAGGAAGTGCAAGCATGAAATTGGGTGTTTGGGTTAATTGAAGCATCCCTTTTGAAGATAATTAACCATTTTATTTAATTATATCCTTTGTCAGGTGCCATCCTCGGCCACCTCACTCTCTGGAGTCTGAAGGCATATCCTGGGTTACCTCGCTGGGGTCTGAAGTCGCCATGTTTTTTGGCCTGCTCAACCATGCCTTGACTTGGAACAGGCCACAATGATTTCTTCATAATAATTTTTTTTTCACTTTCCACACTCATATTATCAAATGCCTGTTCATCATAGCTATGAATTGCTGTATACGTCACTTTTTGAAGTGCTATAGTTTTCAAATTAGGAGCTTGGAGCGATTTAATGCAATATATGAGACAATTTTCCATGATCTAATTCATGAACTAATTAAAATGTATTGTTACGAATTTGGAAATCAATCACACTCATCATTCAGGTTCCTTTAGCTCAGTTATGTCGATAAGTGCATGTTCCATAGATAGCTCACCTTCCATTGTTTAAAGGTCCCCTGACACGCAAAAGTACTTAAATTTCATTTATATATGTCCTACAGGAGTTTTTCATTGTGATTTCAGATCTGACGATGTTTTTTCACAATACTCATTATGTAAAATGTAAAATAAAATAAAAAAAACCTCTTCGGGAACGCCCCTAAAAATTCTCCTGAAAGGGGCGTAACCCACATGACGTCAACTACAGGATTACAAAGGCTACACGTAAATTACTCGGGTTGGTGGTCTACGTGATTCTATTGGCTTTCTGTGTGTTTCCACATTTGATTGGTCGACTCAATCGCTTCGTTCATTTCTGCTTTCAAAAAAATCAAACATTTGGTTTTGAATAATGGATGACATGGACTTTGATTTGTCTGGTAACGACAGTGAGTGTGAGAGAAATGAAGGATTTCGGTTTGAATCACATGGAGAATTGTCGGATAACATAGTCACGGGAGGTGAAGTTCAGGCAGCTGGAAATGAAATACGACCTTACCAGTTCGAGCCCGAAGCAGGACAAGCAGAGAAAAATGGCGATGAAATTCCCGGAGTTCATGATGATCGTAAGGACATCGAAGGAAGACTCGGAAATAACAACTGGTTAGACTAAATCCTATTCGTAATTCAAGAATGTAAATTCGACTTGCATACTGCTCGATATCAGAAATACTTTAGTGAGGTGACTTGAACAGCGCAGCGGACATTTTGCACCGCGGCGAATAAATCACAAACAAGGCCAGCGCATGTCATCGGCCGTATCTCTCTGCGCATAAAACGAAGCAATCTCGCTGTCCGGATACGATCAAAACTTGTGTGCAGAACACACCTTGTGACACAATTGTCTTGAGTAGTCTGATAAATCTGATGTTCTGTTGCATTTTTATTTATTTTATTCCTACTGTCATCATGTAGCACCAGTAGAAAACAATAAGCCTGGTGTGTTTAGGGTTAGTGTTTAGTGGTGGTGGCTTGGGATCCTAGGGTCCTGAGATCAAGCCTCGTTGGCCGCTGAATTAAAATACACCAGGAGGTTGACTCAGCCTGTCATCCTTCTGAGGTCGGCAAAATGAGCACCAGTGTACTGGTAAGGGGGACACTGCATCAGCGGCACAGCCGCGTCCCAACCAATGATGCAACCAGCAGCCACAGGCTGCACTCAATAGAGAGAGAGAGAGAGAGAGAGAGAGAGAGCGAGAGAGAGAGAGAGTGAGAGAGAGAGAGAGAGAGAGAGAGAGAGAGAGAGAGAGAGAGAGAGAGAGAGAGAGAGAGAGAGAGAGAGAGAGAGAGAGAGATATAGAAAAATCAATGAAGAAAAGAGAATAATAAAAGAAAGCTACAGCATGTCAGATTTATCGGCCGAGTCGGACGGACGACGGATTTATCGGCCAAGTCGGACGGATGACGGATTTATCGGCCTAGTCGGACGGACGACGGATTTATCGGCCAAGTCGGACGGATGACGGATTTATCGGCCTAGTCGGACAGACGACGGATTTATCGGACCAGTCTAGGCCAGTATTTCTCAACCGGGGTTCCCCGGAACCCTCGGGTTCCGCAAGAGGTCACTCGGGGTTCCGCGAGAAACAGTAATAAATAGGCTAATGTATTTTTAAGTAGTTTTTGTTTGATTTAATATTCGTAATTTTACTATACACGTACGGCATATTGTTGGAAACTCCTTGGTTATTATAATAGAGGCTTCAACCTCTTATATTATTTACAATTATAACAACCATAGGGAATGTATTTAACGATGTCGATATGGCGCCAGTGTGAAACCGCCCTCACTGATTAGTGGACGTCCTGTACGTGGCGGATTCGTGTATCATTGAGTGACTGACTCCAGTACGGGACGCACGCATGGTGTCCATCTATCTTCTCTGTGCTTCCTAGTGTGAAGTCTCTCTCTCTCTCTCTCTCTCTCTCTCTCTCTCTCTCTCTCTCTCTCTCTCTCTCTCTCTCTCTCTCTCTCTCTCTCTCTCTCTCTCTCTCTCTCTCTC
Organism: Eptatretus burgeri; assembly: GCF_056783735.1. Classification (NCBI taxonomy): domain Eukaryota; kingdom Metazoa; phylum Chordata; class Myxini; order Myxiniformes; family Myxinidae; genus Eptatretus; species Eptatretus burgeri. The sequence continues at coordinate 63,328,298 of NC_140975.1, read as the reverse complement.
TCTCTCCTCTCTCCTCTCTCCTCTCTCCTCTCTCCTCTCTCTCTCTCTCCTCTCTCTCTCTCTCTCTCTCTCTCTCTCTCTCTCTCTCTCTCTCTCTCTCTCTCTCTCTCTCTCTCTCTCTCTCTCTCTCTCTCTCTCTCTCTCTCTCTCTCTCTCTCTCTCTCTCTCTCTCTCTCTCTCTCTCTCTCTCTCTCTCTCTCTCTCTCTCTCTCTCTCTCATCAAGTTACACGAGGTGTGTTTTTTAATTGTCAAACAGACTCGGGGTTGACAAACACTTTCAAAAATGACGTTTTCAAACAAAAAAAAAATGTTTTTTTTGTGAATTAAAACCTCGGTGTGAGGTCTCATAAACGAGCAGTGTTTTTTTTTTTTCATTGCCAATAAATTTGACAAAAAGGGGGTCATTTTTTCCTTAAACCAGGTATCCGAAAAAAAATATTATATTTACCACGTGAACTACGATAAAAATATAAAAGAGCTAGATATTAATAATGGTATATAATAATTTTTATGCAGGGGTTCCCTGAGACATGAAAACTATTTCAAGGGATCCACAAGGGTAAAAAGGTTGAGAAACGCTGGTCTAGACTCTAGAGATCTCGAGTCAATCCACTCTGTGCGAGTTTCTGTATGTGACGTCACGCTGCGATTCGCTGAAGTTAACTTTTTTGGGGGGGGGGGCATAGCAAGTTGTGAAAAGCACCAGAAATGATCGAAATATTGCTCTAATTATCCCATTTTTGATTAAAAAAAAACATGGGTGATTTCTTCACGAGGAAGGTCAAGTTAATATATAAATAACCAGAAAGTTTTGCATGTCAGGGGACCTTTAATGGGTAGAAATCGATTAAATGCACTGTGATTCAATTTAATAGTTAGGGTTCGATCACAATACAAAGGAAGACGACCCTCCCCCTCCTCTGGAAGAGGAAGAAGAGCCCTCCCGTCCCATGATTCATGACGTTAACATCTCCCTCCCACCCGCGATTGTGCGGGCATGAGTCACGCCAGGAGGGGCGGAGAGGGATAAGAAAGGGCTCCTCTGCTTGGCTCGGATCGGCTGACATCGTATGCAAGTTACGTCAGACTGTCATGTGACCAGCTAAGTTGTCCAAGATGGCAGCTGATCGGCGATTTTTGATGAATATGGCCAGTGAGGACGCTCCCCAGTGTATTATTCACCAGGACAATGTAGCGAACGAAGAAGTCAAACGTTTACGCCTGTAAGATGGGATAAATAGAGAGAAAGTGTCAACAAATGGCAACAAAGTCAGCCCCTGGTGCATTCATTCAGCGGCCTACAGGGCTTGAACTCAGGATCCTAGGATCCCAAGCCACCACCCCAAACACTGAGCCAACACCAGGCTAAGCACTCAGCCTGTCATCCTTCCGAGGTCGGCGAAATGAGTACCAGTTCCAGTGTGTGTACTGGTAGAGGGGCACTGCATCAGCGACACAGTCACGCTTCAAGAAATGATAGCTACACCGGCACTCCGGGTACAATAGGCCTATGATCAAAGTTAGTCCTCCCGCGCCGGCACTCTTGGCTAAACGTCGTTCGTGACCGTCTAAGACGAGCCATTTGTTGACACTTTCTCTACATTATCCCATCTTACAGACAGAAAACGTTTGACTTCTTCGTTCGCTCCATTGTCCGAGTGAATAATACACGGGGGAGCGTCCTCACTGGCCATATTCATCAAAAATCGCTGATCAGCTGCCATCTTGGACAACTTAGCTGGTCACATGACAGTCTGACGTAATTTGCATACGATGTCACCCAATCTACTGGCTGTCGAGGCGTCACGTGGCCTACACGTGATCCGAGTGGGGAAAATTCAAATGAGAGAGCACGGGGAATGCATCGATTTTTCAAGATGAAAATACACAATACCTGCAGCTATTTGAGTGGAGAACTTTTGGATACGTATGTATTTGGATATATACTATCATATTATCAAGGTTTTGTCTACCCCCCCCCCCCCCGATGAGTGGAACGAAACTTGATTTTCAGGCACTTTTTGAGCCATGGCTGATGGCCTAGTTGTTTCATCGGAGGAGTTGCTTGTTGTTCATCGAGAGAGGAGCGCCAGTTGCGAGTCGCGTGTGTTTTGCGCTCTGCTTCGTGGTCCGGTTCGGCTGGCTCTTCTTAGTTCGTGCAGCTCTTTGTTCTCCGCTTGGTTCCCGGCTTGGTGCGACTCCTTGGCCTCATCTTAGAGGTGTTTCTTCGGGGAAGCGATGCATCGACGGGAAGGATCGGCGCCTCGTCTCACCAGCACGTGTTCAGAAGCACAAGGGGATTCGCTGGAGCTCGGGAAGGATCGCGGCTCATGGCGATTGGATTCAGCTCGCTCTCGCTGGAGCCCGGGTCCGAGCAGCTTGAAGACCACACGAGGTGGAGAGGTTCGAGATAGGTTCTGGGTTTCAGCTCATCTGTCCCTCCGAGCTGAAGTCTGTATTGAAGGCATCAGCCACAATTTCTTGGGTGTGTGTGTGTGTGCGAACGTGTGTCCATGGGCCAGTCTAATAAGTAGGAAACTGTTAAGTGCCTGTGTTGTATTTGCTTTACATTATGTAATAGATATCGGCTGTAGGCTTTTGCTCATGTCCTGTCCCCTACCCCCATTCATTCATTGCTTGCATGTCTGTGTTCTAATAAATGTCCCCCATTGTTGAATATCACCTGCTCGTTGTGCCCCTTTCCTCATATTGACTGCCATCGAGTGTTTGGGGAATCAACTGGCTAATTAAAGCCGATAAACGTACATCCGGTCCGACGGGATTTGGCAAAGTAAAACCGCTCGGCTTCGCATACGGAACAAGCTGCCTAAGCGGCTCGTTTTCGTGCAGGTCCCGTCGAGGTATAAACTCTCGGTAGTTTCTGTCCGCGCGAATAATTAGGTACATCGATAATTCGGCGATTGACCCTGTAGCGCGTGGACAGAATAACTGGCTAGTTTATGGTGTAATAAAAGCACCCGTAGCTGGGTTTCGGCGTTGGTCCGGAAGCTACGATTAGATTGCGCGTTCGGTGGATGCGCGGCCTGGATTGGACTGAAAAGGTCGTGCGCACGCCGAACGGGCGGAAATCTACAACAGTATCATCGAAATACTATTTTAGCTTTGAGCATCAGACATTGTGCAGACTAAAGAAGTGTCAAAATCCGGAATGAAATCTGATGATTTAAAGAAATAACGAGTCTTATAACCAAGCTGATATACCTATTTACTTTATGCAACCAAGGTGATGTTCCCTCGTTCTCCATATTTACACAAGAAAATGTGAAATTTCCAAAACATTCAATTTATCTTTTTCTACTGTTTGAATAATTATATTGAGTGAACAAAACATTTGGGAATGTTACAAAATTAACCAGTTTCATTGAGCTATATTATTTAATGCATTCTCTGCTTGACCTCATGCCCTGTCCCTCAGGGGGACTAGCTATCAATAGCATCTGCCAGATCTGTGTCGATATTTTCGGAGGTTTCACGAGGTGCTCTGCAAGGGATCAAAGCAAATCTGGTGAAAAATGGACGTAATAAAATAAAGTTATAACGTATGCATGGATCGTGAACTGATCTACCACGTAACACATGCACATATGAGCAGGCAATGTGGCAGATAATCTGCAAAGTTATTTCATGGGCGATTCAACTTTGTGATGTCTCCAGGGTTGTTCTACATGAAGCAGCAACTCTTTTGTGGAAAAAGTCATTTTCTGAACAAATTCATTTCATTTCTTTAACTGTTGCGGGTGCGGTAAAGACTGGCTTTAAAGTTAAAGGGATCGTCTATGTTATGCAGCCACAGCATGGCCAACCATTCCTTATCAACCATTTCATTGGAGTGCTTTCTTGAGTGCTTGAGCCACTTGCCAAGTGCCCGACATTCGACAACGATACAGTTCGTGTTCTGATCAGGATGTACAGTCGGCAGTTGCTACAAGGTAGAGGAACATGATTTACAATCGTTATGTGGTTTCTCTTTGTTAGTTTCAAAGCAAAATATATTTGATAAATCTGATTTCTGAGCTCTTTGCCATATTAACTCTTTTTCTAAATTACAGAGCCAATTTTTTTTCCACCCGTCACATGACGATTGCCAGCTATTTATATCGATTGATGTTTATGCACCTCTCCTTAAAACATCTGTTTTATGCATCGTTGTTTTTAAAATGTGTTCATTGAAATTCTCCCAAAACAAGGGTGAAAGTTACTCAAGGTTTTTGGGTTGTGTACAGTACATCCTGTAGTCGGTAATCACGCTGACTCCAACCTGCCGATCCCCCAAAAATTGCCGATATCAGCCGAGCACGTGTGTGTGTGTGTGTGTGTGTGTGTGTGTGTGTGTGTGTGTGTGTGTGTGTGTGTGTGTGTGTGTGTGTGTGTGTGTGTGTGTGTGTGTGTGTGTGTGTGTGTGTGTGTGTGTGTGTGTGTTTCATAAAGCATAACATTTTCTCTCTGCTAACCCCCCTCTCCACACCCGCATCTCTCTCTCCCTCTCTGTCCCATTCTCGCTCAACCCCCACCTACTACAGAGCAGCACACTCCCACACATCTCTCTCCTCTCTCCGGACATGTCTGGATGGAGTTTGTCTCTGAACGTGTCTGGGCGGTGTTTATGTACAGACAGGAGTTTGTCTCCAGACGTGTCTGGGTGGGAATTCATCTCCGGATGTTTCCAAGTGGTGTTTGTCTCCGGACAGCTTAGCTCCGGACGCATCCGGGCGGTGCTTATGTCTGGACAGGAGTTTGTCTCTGGGCGGTATTTATAGTATGACCAGTAGAAAATGGATTTCAGACATTATTTTGTCTCCATCTTCACTGTTATTCTATTGAGAAGCATTTTGATGAGACAGTATGAATCATAGTTAATGCTCCACCACACGTCTTCCTTCCCTTCCTCTCACCAATCGCTACCTTCCCTTCCCCCACCCCTCTTCACTGTCCCTCCCTACTTGCTCTCACTTCTTCCTCCCTCTCCCTCCCTACTCTCTTTCCCCCTCCACATCCTCATTCTCCCCCACCCCTCTTTTTCTCCACCCCTTCCCCCTTAGTACTCCAGTCAGCGAAGCAATGGGTGGTATTTGCTCATATCTAACGCATAAAGCTCCGACTGACTGGTATTAAAGATCGGTTCCGTCCGGGTGACGTAGAAAGCTGAAATTTTGTGTGCTGATGGACATCAAAGCCATTACACAGGAAAAAAAAAATCACAATCATCGGACAACATCCATCAATGAAAATACAAATAAATGAAAAAAAAATACAGGTGAGCAACCCTAGACAATGGGGAAGCACGGTTCGTTGTTGCTTACAATGTGTAAGCCTACACTACGAGCATATATAAAGTCCAGTTCATGTCTGCACGTTACAAAATGTCTATTAATTACATAATCTTTGAACGTCAGTTACATGCTGACTGCCCGCACATCTATTAATTACATACTATTGGAATGTACTTTTAAAATGTATCGACCCTTTAGACAGCTGAGACCCCTTCGACCTTTAAAGACCTTTTAAGACACCCAAAACTCAAAAGACCTCTAAATAACCTTAAGACTCCCAAAGCCCCAAAGACCTTTTGAAACCCAGAGACTCCCAAGACCTCTAAGACCATGAAAACAATTTTAACCCCTAACTGCTTAAGATCCCTAAACACCCTTAAGACACCTAAGACCCTTTAAGACGCCGAAGACCCCTAAGATGCTTTGGAACCCAAAGACCCGTAATACCTTTTAAGACACTTAAGACTCTTCAAGACCCCAAATACCCTCAATACCCCAAAGACTTTTAAAGACCCTTTTAAGATCCTGTTTACCCCAAAAACCCTTTAAGACCCCTAAGGCCCCCAAAGACCACACACACACACACACACACACACACACACACACACACACACACACACACACACACACACACACACACACAGTTAGTGTCTTGTGTAGGGACAACCATTATTAAAAGAAAGATGTTGGGATGTTTTCACATGATCATTTCTTGTGACCATCCTCATCTTGTTTACATACTTTTTGTACGAACATTTCGACATCCTTTTGCATTTAAAAAAACGTAATTACAAATATATATATATATATATATATATATATATATATATAAAAAATATATGTATATATATGTACATTACCTGTTTTATTTTACACCGCTAACTATTTACCCCTCTCCCCACCCCAATCCCACAATGAATGTCCTCTTTAAGGAAGTCGTGCAGATCTCTTGTCAAAAGCTCGTTTGCTTTTCCCCTTTTCTGAGCAGGAATTTCACTCCTCCATTCATTTTCAGCCAGCGATGGTGATACTTATTATGAATTGTTTAAATGAAACAGCCAAATGATAAGGAGCTCGAAGGTGGGCCTTAACAAATGGCAAACACATACAGCACTCGTTTATACATGCCTGCATCCTCATTACACGCCACCTGTGAGAGCCTCCAATATGCTTCTCGGAGACTTTCCTAATCCCTGAAGTACTTTGCAAGCCCAAAGGCAGAAGAGTTCTTAAAGGCGTGCCTAATATTCCCCTGCACTTTTTTGGGGGGGGGCCCAAGGGGCAAAATTTACAACTTAATCTTTTAAAAAGCTGTTCCATATAAACATGAGAGGAACATTTATGAAGGGGGGATAAAAAAAAAACAGATCAGGCACTCGGTGTGTGATCTTTGGATGAAGAACATTACTTTTTGACCTACCGAGAGAAATATTTGCTAATTCAACACGGGCCTTGTGCTGTAGTGTTGAAGCCACGAGTCTTCAGATCGGTGATGTCCCCTCCCCAAGAGGCCTAATTTATGTCGTGTTCCTGGGAAGTGGCAAGAGGCTTCCATCCCCCCCAACCCCACCCCCTTTCACCATTCCTTGGTTTCCAATTTACAGCGATGGGGGCATGTGAGGGTAGTCGTTCGGCCCTGCCTCGCACACTGAAATTTTGCACCATGCTCCGAAAGCTTTGGTTCAGGTGTTAGTCAGGCGGTCACAGGCCTCGAGCACACTAGGCCGTGACACTTTTATTCAAGAGGTTTCCTTTTAGAACTCATTTCCAGGTGTAAAAAAATTAAAAACAATTTCTTTTTTTTAAAAATTCTATACTACGCCCTACGTGGGATTACGACTATCTGTTTTTTCAATTTCCGTAATCTTCGTCATCGTCGTTGTTCCACATGTTGTTATGTTTGTAAATATTTTTTTTTTGGATCATTTCCAAAAAGTATTGATGAGATATACTGTATTAGGATTTTGCTTTTCATCAAACCTAACGAACAAAACTTCCCAGGCCTCAGATAATACTCTTCTGCATTTCCCTTTTATTTTATTTATTTTTTAAAGATAATACTGTACACCGTTTAAGTATCTGTTGCTTGTGATGCGGTGGGACAAAATGAACATCAAAATGAAACCACCGAGAAGTGTAAATGTTTCTGTGTTAAAGCGAAAACGACTAAAAGCAAGAAAAAGGAATAGGTTGTCGTCTCAGAGACCACCTGCATCCAGTACACGATGAAAAAAAAAACAAAAAAAACTTGGACTTATTACAAATTTGAATTGTTTTAAGGAAGTATCAAAATGTGTAGAAGAAAATAAAGAAAAACAAAGCAACGAAATGCTTGTTCTGTTTGCAAGTGGACAGCATTTGAATATATCGACACCTGCAACAACAAAAAAAAAACACTGGAGCGCATGCATACTCTCCCACGCAATGCCACTATGTCACTAGGCTGTCCACACCTTGGTGGGCTCCAGAGATATGGCTCTCAGGCCTGGGTGATGACACACAGATGACAAGCCAGGACAGTGAACTTGGCAGACTTGAAGTTTGGGTTGAGCTATTATGGAATGCTGTGCAGGAAGGCAGGGCGACAGGAAGAGTGTTTAATGTGGGGAAGCTTTGGGGTATAAAAAAAATATATATCTGGTGGTAGAGAAGGGAAGGAGAAATGTGGTTTCGAGGAGAATAAGAAAACAAGGGCGATGAGAATGATTGAGAGAAAAGAAGAGTAAAAGGTGTTGAGGTGCAGAAAGAGGGGTGAAGAGGAGGATTGTAGTGCGGCGATTATTTTTGACAGTTCTCGCAGACTCGAGAGGCGTGGGCCTGATAATTGGTTTCCAGAGTGTGGCGGAAAAAATTATGCCGCATTAACGAGCCATTTCTGCCGAAGGCTGCCAGTCCTTTCGGCTCTCTCCACGCCACTCTTTGCGGCTTGCCATAATTAAAAAGGAAGGAAGGCGGGAGGCGATGCTAAATTAGCCAGCGCCCACCATGACAGTTCCACCATCCATCGCAGGCCCTCCACACACACCCCGCACCCCGTAGCTCAACTGCTACAGCCTTATACCAGGCATAATTGTGTCCGCAGAAAAAAAGGGGGGAAAAAAAATTGCAGCTTGTGGAGCAGTTCCGACTCGCCATCGCCCTCTTAATTGGCAGACTGCTCTTTAAGTGGCATTCGGAGGGTGTAGCAGCCGCCCGTAGTTTAATAGGCCGCTCGCGCCATTCCCCGATGTGACGTCGCCGCACCGTGTTAATTGCATCGCCGGCCTCCTGCGGGTTCCCAGCACACAACTCACCCTGCCCTTCCCTCCATAAGCCACACTCACCTCCCCAATTCCTCCAAATCTCTCCACAGCCAGACTGTGTCGCCAACAATATGTGATTTTGAGATTCCACTTCGATTAAAATTTGCGAAAAGTCTTGAAAATGTTTTTAGTCGTTATTCCGGAGCGATGCTATGAGCGTCGGAAGTGAAACGGCGAATCCAGCCCAGCCATTGCACTTCCATTGATATTCCAGTTTTGATCGCTCATGTTCAACGACCCATTGAATGCCCCGCATGGTGACCAGAATTTGAAATAATTTTGATGGAATTTACGATGAACTGTTATGGGTCACGTGCTATTCATGTCACGACATATTTTGGGTTTATAAAGAGAAGCAAAACTTGAAAGTGATTTACTTCCCAACATGAAGACGACGAGGCACGAGAAATTGTGAGGGTTTGCGAAGCTTAGAGGAATATCTAGGGTTTGGGGCTGATCTGGTTCAAACTTGTGCGTTGTCAGGACATTAGCTCCTCGTTGCTTTCCAGATGTCTATTCTGAAGGAACAACTGAAATCACTGGGATGAACACGCAATGACATCATGATTGAGGCATCGGCTTAGATTTTAGTTAGCGGAGTTTCTGAGACCAAAACCATTTCAGGATTGTAGGCATTCTGCTTTTTTGTGAAAAGTCTCCTTGATCCTTAAGGAACAATGATGGAGCTCACACTGCACAATGACTTCAAAAATTGCCACCACGCGTCGAAGGATGTTCACCCAGAATTACAACTTCCCGTTGAGATGAGTGTGGTGGTGAGATTTGGGCTTTTTTTTTTTGGAGATGGCGAGTCTTTACAATATCATAACAATCATGAAATATGAGAATAAGAAACATCATTAACTCATGATGTATGAGATCATGAATGTCCTCAAGAACTGGAGACCAACACTGCAAAACTTTTGAAACGATAAAGAAGAAGTTTTTTTTTTGTTTTTTTTAATGAACCAGTAATCAGCAGAGTATTAACAAAAAACAACAACAGGTGCCAAAGAAGCCAAGGTTGTAAAACATGAACATACTAACAAGAAAGAAATATTACACAAGAGGAAGAAGAAGCTGCAGATAAATGTATGGATGGTTGAGCACACTGTCAACTGAACTCCAGCCTTGTTCTTGTGCTGCATGAGTAGAGATGGTCTGTTGTTGACAGCTTTGAGTGGAGCTGTTGGCAGAATCTGCATTAATTTGTCGAAATAAAAGATAATGTATGCAATAAGTCAGTGCCTGTCGGCATCGGAGACACAACCAGTGACGTTGCAACAGAAAAGGAAGAGTGATCGGATGTATTCATTGTTTTCAAAATTCTATGTGAAAGCGCAATCTCTTTTCTCATTTATTAATTTCCAATTATGATCTAGAACGGCTCAACCAGCCTCCTTGCTCAAGGTCATGGTTGTGCCTTGTGAAGTTAGTTTCTTGTATATTTTCCCCCATCAATCCCCTTCTCACCTCGATCGGCATCGCTGCAGACTGTTGTCGAGCTAAGAAGCAGAATGTCTCAACCCGGAGTTTGCCTCCAAATATCAGGTTCTTGCTTTGTCCTCCATCTTAGCCCCTCATACCCACTGCCTATTTAATTTTGTGTCCTTTTCACAGGAGCGGGTCCAGATTTGACCCTGTTTATGTTCTCAAATCCGACTGGTGGTCTTGCTTCTCCTCTGCATTATTCAGCCTGTCTTCATTTGACCACCTCTTGTCTGATTGAGTCAGCAAACATCTCTCCTGTCCACGATAATGGAGAAAACAGGTCCTCTCAACTACAGACCAGTGAGCCTGCTTCTAATATTGTAAGCAAAGTCACAGAAGCCATCATTACTACTGATGTCAAGTCTTCCTTCTTTTCCAATAAGCTGATCTCCGATTATTATCGCTTTGAATTATTTCTCGGTTTTTAAATTCTGGATAAACTGCTGGTTCTCTCAGAAATGGCTGCAGGTTCGAAATATTAAACACGAGGTCAGGCCTGTTTTCCTGGACATACTGTATCTCAGCCATTTGATAGTCTGGCATCCGACTCTGCTTGATCAATGGTACCCTCTCCTCTCCTCTCTGCTCCTGCTCTGCTCTACTCTCCCAAGTGTGGCTGGAATTCCTCAAGGCAGTGTTTTGGGTCCAGCCTTATTCCTCATCTATACTCGTGACATCTCTGATGCTCTGGGAAACCCACTCTTCTTGTTTGTGGTTGACGGTCCAAAGCATATTGTCCTACAGTCCTCCATCCAGTCAGACAGTAGCTGCGTCACCCTTTGCTAATCAGGAATTAATTACATGTTCATATAATAAATGGAACATGTCCTTCAATACTGGAAAATGTTTCTCTCTCACCCTGTCGCTGTGGAAGAACCATCAAACGAACCCACCTATCTATTTCCAGGGTCGGCCAATGGAAGAGGTTCAGTCTCTTTCTTTGACTTCGAGGCTTCACTATCAGCCATGACCTTACCTGGGTTGACCACATCACGTTACTAGCTGACAAAGCTAACCACAGACTGAGCTTCCTTAATTGTTTGAATTAATTCCTTGAAAAACAAGATATACTCGCATCCTGCAAGACTTTTGTGGATAGCTTAATGGAGTACTGCTCCCTCTTATGTCCTGGTTCTCCAGAATTATATCCGTCTCTTCTGGAGTCTGTGGAATCCGAAGCACTGATCATTATCCTCATCTCCTGCGATGAAGCCAAAGCATAGGGCCAATTGCTCTCACTTAACAAGTGGCTTCTCCATTCTATTTACAGCCTCTCCTCCGGTCGAGTTCCATCTGCTCTCAGCCCTTTAACCTTCCCCAGATACTCCAGGATGTACTGGTTCTTCAAGTAACTCACCCCCCTCCTGGTTAAATTTCCAAAATCCAGGTTGATTGCACACCTTGTCTCTTTTGTTCCTCTTTTCTCCCATTTGCAAAACCACCTTCATTAAGTTATCCAATCTCTTCCCTCTCGGGCTTCAAGCAGTCAATGCATGATGACCTGAGGTCTTCCCCCATCCCTACCCACAATCTTGTCTCCCCCTATTAACCATACCTAACCCAACCCTCTGACTTATCACGATTGAGTGAGTTGATCGGTCAGCCTATAAGTGCTGTTATTGCTGTAAGAGAATATTTGAATACACGAGCTCCTTACAATTAAGAATCAGTCTCCTCTGAGAGTTATTTTTGTTGAAATTCTACGTTGTTCCACAATATTATCCAAGTTCATGAGTCCCGAATGTTTTGTAAAGGCCATCTTTCTTTACAACCGACCTGCTTGTAGTTCTCACCTTGGCACAGGTTTTGAGAGGCGTTTCGGGAGCATCGCTCGACGAGCCCCCTCTTCGCTGAGCAATCTGGAAACCTTGGTACCAAATAAAGCACCAATTTGATCCTTATTGTGTCTGGATCTGCTTTCGATCCTCGTGCAGACATAAAATTCTCCCTTTTTTTTCTTTAATCTTTGGAATTAAGTTCCACTGTACTGGTTTATTGCCATATTGACAAAAAAACTAAAACATCGATAGTCACAAATTTTTTGGCCAAAAATATTAGTTGCAGCATCACATTGAGGTGAGTGGTGCTTTTATCTAACGTTCAAGGTGGATATGGATAACGAGGAGTTATAGGAGGGGTGTGTTAAGGAGGAGGTAGGGTGGGGGATGGGGAGTGGATTACAAGGGATTAAGGAGGTCACAGGGTCTTCAGAGCAATAGGTGGTGAGTGGCCTCTAAAGGTTTGTAGGAAATCATGAGACTTCACAGGGATTAAGAAACATAAGAAAAGAGAGTGGGACAAATGATTGGATACAAATAGACAGCATGAAAAAAGAGCACGTTATACAATTCGTGCATCTCAAAAGTTTACGCCTTTAATTAATCTCCAATCCTTTGTACAAGGATGCATGCTTATTAATTTTTCAGGTCGACTGAGCAGAATCGTCAGCACAATGGCCTACTTTTTAAAAGGCCACTAGTGCTCGTGCAGGGGCAGTCAAAAAGTCCCCTCCCCCATCCCCCTACCCAACCTATGAAGGAATGGGTTCTGTGCCGGTGAAACTGGGATGTTAATCCTTGTCCGTGTAGTTTGAAGACAGAGCAACATTGTCAGGGCAAAGCTTCCTGATACCATTAGAATACAAGTAGTTTTTCGTTCTGAAACTCTACGATTCACCATCGTATCTTTAACATCCATAAGCAAGCAATTTCAGACTGGACAGCCGGCTTAACGGAAACATATTCTGAAAGAACGCCATACTGAGTGATATGCAGCAACATTCTGATCAGATGATATTTTTCAGGTGGTCAAAAGCATGACACATCACAAAGGCAAGCACTACCTCTGAGAACAATCATTTTTACCCTCGCCAAAGGAGAGGGTATTGTATTTGGATCCGTTGGTTTGTAACTTGGCAAAAAATAAAATAAAAAATTGACAAGTATGTTGATCATCTCCGTTTGTTTGTGTGTTTGTCTGTCCGCTCGCCTCCAGCCCAAACCGCTCATTCTGAAATTTTCACATTCATGTCACCAGCCATGAGGCGGGCACGCGTTGATGTTTCATAACATTCGGTCGACCGAAAAGGTCTACATTGGCCAGAAGGTTTTGAACCAAATTTTCTAAAATCCTCAAATTTCATCCGATTGACTTGAAATTTGAACAGCATTTGCATATCAGATAAATTATTTCAACCACCTATGACTTTTGAGGTTATCATAGGTGAAAAGGTCAACATAGGCCATAAGGTCAACTGAAAATAGGCCGAATTTATTAATAGTTTCTAAAATTGTCAATTTTCATCCGATTGACTTGAAATTTGAAGAGCATTTGCATATCAGGTCAAATTCAACCATCTACTAATTTTGAGGTAAATATAGGCCAAAAGGTCAACTTAGACTAAAAGGTCAACATAGGCCAAATTTTCTAAAATCCTTAATTTTAATCCAATTAACTTGAAATTTGAAGAGCATTTGCATATCATGTCACTGAATTCAACAACCTACTAATTTTGAGGTAAACATGCCAAAAGGTCTACATAGTTCAATTGGCCAATTTGGGCCAAATTTTCTAAAATCCTCAATTTTCATTCGATTGACTTGAAATTTGAACAGCATTTTCATGTCAGGTCGCTGAATTCAAACACCAATTAATTTTGAAATAAACATGGGCCAGAAGGTCAAAATAGGCCAAAAGGCCAATTTGGGGCAAATTATTGAAATCCTCAATTTTCATCCGATTGAGTTGAAATTTGAAAAGGATTTACATATCAGGTTACCGAATTCAACCACCTATTAGTTTTGTGGTCACCATAGGCAAAAAGGTCAACATAGACCAAAAGATCAACATTGGCCAAATTTCTAAAATCCTCAATTTTAATCCAATTAACTTGAAATTTGAAGAGCATTTGCATCTCAGGTCACCGAGTTCAACCTGCTACAACCTCGAGGCACGTGGTTGGCCCATTGGCCTACTCCACTGACGAGGGTTCCTCGCTGAGAGAATTTGGTGAGCAGGATCAGCGCCCGAAAAACAAGCCGCAGCTGATGGTCACGGACGATGCAGGTGACAAATCTCATTTGAGTCTCTCTCAGCAACCGCTCGTTGGACAGAAAGTCCGACCAGCGATATCTAAGGATTCTCCGAAGAGACCTGGTACCAAAGGAATTAAGTCTCCATCTCAGATCCCTGATTAGAGTCCAAGTCTCACATCCATAGAGCAAGACTGGAAGCACCAAGGACCTGAAGACTCAGACTGTCGTCCTCCCGCACAGGTACTGGCAGTGCCACACTCCATGATGCAGTGAATCCATGACTCCCCAGACGTCTGTTGACCTCTGGCTCACAGCTAGCAGAGACATGAAGATCACTGCCTAGGTAAGTGTGTTTGGATTTGTACCTTCTTCTTATTAGCTTTGTTTGTTCCCAAGACTTTTACTCACTCTCCTGCAGTAGCCAAAAATATACTCCTGCTTGCTGTTCACAAAAGGAATTTAGAGCACTGTGTGTAGAGATAAGGATGTGGTCAGTAATCCACAAGAATGCTATTAGCAGCATTAGGGAGTAACTTTACTTTAAGTTATCTTGCTTGATTCACAGTTGTTGGAAGATATAAGCCAGCTACTCTCAGCTGGTCCTGGGAAAGGGGAGGACAATTGTGAAAATAGCATTTGTCAAAGATAAAACCGTGCATAAAAGGGAGTGACTCAACTGCCCTGGCAGAAGCACTCTCCGGACATCCTCAATTACCAAGTTGGTGTTCCTGCTGTTTGTTGCTCTCCGTGTACACGTATTGGTGGGCAATAAACAGTTTTCTCTCAAGTACATCGACGTCTTCATGCCTTAACTGCAAGGGTGGTCGACGATCCGACAAGTGAATCTCTCTGTGCCCTCAACATCCTTGCCACAAACAGGTGCAGACAGGATAACAGCATCCAAGATGTCATTGAAAGCCTGGATCTTTTTTTTGACCCAAGAATCCCATACTCTCAGCGGCTCCGACTCCTCATTCAGCACCTTGAGGGCCCCCAAAAGGATATCGAGAGTCTCCGCAAAGATGACTGCATCATATGTGAAATCAGTCAGAGATCTTGATATTCCCAAACGATGCACTGCAGCTTGATCTCTCTGACATCCTCCCCAGAATCCGGTCCATACAAGTATTGAAAAGTGTGGGGGCCAGTACACACCTCTGATGACCTCCAGCAACAACTGGAAATAAGTCAGAGATGGTACCACCACATCTCACAGCACTCTCAGTACCAGAGTAGAGTTCAGAGATCAGATTGATCAGTTTTGGTGGCACCCTACGAAGACCAAGAATCTGCCAGAGGGCATCCCGATTCACTGAATCAAATTCTTTCCAGAGATCAACATAGGCTACAAGCAGCTCCTGCCAAAACTCTCATCTGTGTTCGCCGAGGACCCGAAGCGCAAGGATATGATCAATCGTTGACCTCTTTGGTGTAAAGCCTGACTGCTCTGGATGTTGGTGCTCAAGCAGATGGTGGTGAATCGTATCAAGAATTATCCAAGCAAAGTCCTTGCCCGGCACTGAGAGCAGCGTCACCCCTCGGAAGTTGTTGCAGTCCTGGCAATCACCCTTCCCTTTCCAGATAGGGACAACAAGGCCCTCTTCTAGTCAGTTGGGTTGATGCCTGTGTTTCAGGCAGAGCACAGAACTGCATGCAACGACACGAGTACAGCATTTCCACCAGCCTTGAGAAGTTCAGCATGGATGCCACAGATCCCTGGAGCTTTACTCCATTTCAACCGGTTCACCACAGCCTGTGTTTCCACAAGCGAAGATTGATCACAGTTGATGGGAGGGTCAGCAATAGGGATTGTAACACCCCTGACATCAAACTCTACAACTGGTGGATCAGCCTGGTACAGCTGCTCAAAGTAACTGGCTCAGCAGGCTACAGGTACCATGTCAACCTGTGCTAACCTGTTTCATGGTCGGGTTGTCGACGACTGAACCATTTTCCCCATAGGATTACCGGGTGAGGAGTGTGTACGGATATGGACACCAAGCAGGATTAAAACCCAAACCTATCAAAGGGTGGAGGAACTCCTTGTGAGCCAACGGCCATCCATATCGAGTGCCCAACTGTGTCTGCAGAAGTTCTCCTCCAATTGGGTTACTATTTCTAAGAGGTTGGTGGCAAGATTTGCACTCCGGCCACCGTAAAACCCTTCACACCGCAAAACACAAAAAACGCAAAAGAAAGGGTCCTGACCAACAGGGGGTTCCTCACCAACAAGGGTCGGTGCTGACCAACAGGGGGTGCCTCACCAAGGGTCCTGACCAACAGGGGGTGCCTCACCAAGGGTCCTGACCAACAGGGGGTGCCTCACCAAGGGTCCTGACCAACAGGGGTGCCTCACCAAGGGTGCTGACCAGCAGGGGGTGCCTCACCAAGGGTCCTGACCAACAGGGGGTGCTTTACAGCAGGATAGATATCTAATTTTAAACATGAAATCCAGCTTAATTGCAGTCTGTGGAAAACGCTGAACCGCCCACCGCCTAAAACCTGCCACACTGCTCACCACGGCATCAGGTAGCCGACGTGGCTACAGCAGCCTTTTTTTTTTTTGGCCAAAAGGCCTAATTGTCATGAAAAGGATGTCAAACACATGTACTCTCACCCTAAAGCCAAAATGCATGTTCACACAAAATGCAACTGCTGTTTGTCTGTTGAGAAAGGCCTATTTTATGTAAAAAAATTTGTCTGAGAAAATCTAAACATTAGATGACAAACCTAAACACTTGTGTTCTAGCCCAAAGACCAACGTACAATCGCACATGGTTTAATGCTTATCCAAAGAATACACATCAACTTATTATCCTTAAAGTCAGAATTCATGGTCTCGCCAACTGAGCTTGCTGGTTCTTCCTTCAGGCTTTATCGTCCAAGCAAAAACAGCTCGAAATGCAGATCTTTAGACCAGACAGTTTGTGCAGTATTGTGACGAATCTGGCAGCCATGAGCACACAACGTTCTGGTCCTTATAGAACAGTTATATCGGTAAGTGAGTCTTTATAGTTGGGGCCCCGTCCCTTGTTTAGTGGGTAATTAAATGTACGTGCTCTACGAAGTTATTTTATAGTTAGGATTTTTACATCAACAACAACTTTTCAACGATGATGCCTGTCTTCGCTTCCTTCCACCACCCTCCACCCTCCACCGGCACCATTGCATGCGTGCGTGTCAGCACGTACGTGGGCAGAGTCTAATGCGCCAGGCGGGGTTTCATTGGGCGTTGGCGTCTTGGATTTCGCTCCAAATACGGGCATGGCGCCCCTCTCAGCCAATCGGAGGGGTGCGAGCACGTCTGTCGCCTCTCGGCCAATGGGGAGCCAGCGCATCATATTGTTGTTCGACTTCCTGGTCGAGGGGCGGAGACATGAGCAGTGAACACCTCCCCCCGACCAATCTCGGACGGCCGGGAGATCGCCCGACACGCCTGTCCAATGAGGTCGGAACGACGCGGGACGGATCCCTCCCACTTGTGAAGAGGGAGGGATAATTGTGTGGGGGGATCGGGTGAGCCGGGCGGTCTTCCTGCCTGCGAGCCGGTGGCTTCGTGCCGTGTGGATCGCCTGCTGACGAGCCAGAGGATCGCTTGCTTTGCCTGCCTCGTCGCTTGTTTCGCCGGAGGATCGTGCCAGCGCCCGCCGCTATCCTCCGTACCTGGTGCTTGGAGCGGCATCGAGTTGCGGGTTCGAGTCCCGCTGGTCCAGGACGTCGAAGACCACATGAGGTGGACAGGTCCAAGATGGCTCATTCAGGTCAGGTCAGGTATGGGAGCATGTGCCAGAACAGCGCGTCGCTGCGTCCACTTTCCGCCGGTACTCCAGGGGCCTCCGTCTGGCCATCCCCCAGGCAGATGCCAGGCCCATCCCCATCTCCTTGAGGTGATGGTCAACTTGCTGAAACCATGAGGCACGTGGTCGGCCCACTGGCCTCCTCCACTCATGAGACTCCCTCGCTGAGAGAATCTGGTGAGCAGGATCAGCGTCAGGAAAACGAGCCACATGTCCATACAGCCGCAGCTGACGCTCACGGACTATGCAGGTAACAAATCTCATCCGAGTCTCTATCAGCAACCGCTCGTTGGACACAAAATCCGACCAGCGATAGCCAAGGATTCTTCGAAGAGACCTGGTATCAAAGGAATTAAGTCTCCGTCTCAGATCCTTGGTCAAAGTCCAAGTCTCGCACCCATAGAGCAAGACTGGAAGTACCAAGGACCTGAAGACTCGGACTTTTGTCCTCCCGCACAGGTACCGGCAGCGCCACACCCCATGATCCAGTGAATCCATGACTCCCCAGGCCCGACCCAGACGTCTATTGACCTCCGGCTCACAACCTGCGGAGACATGAATATCACTGCCAAGGTAAGTGAATCTATCCACGACCTCAACATCCTCACCACAAACAGACACAGACAGGACAGCAGCATCCAAGATGTCACCGAAAGCCTGGATCTTAGTTTTGACCCAAGAAATCCGTAATCCCAACGGCTCCGACTCCTCATTCAGCACCTCGAGGGCCCCCAAGAGGATGTCTAAAGTCTCCGCAAAGATGACTGCATCATCTGCAAAATCAAGGTCCGAGATCTTGACATTGCCAAACGATGCACCGCAACTTGATCTCTCCGACATCCTCCCAAAAATCCAGTCCATACAAGTGCTGAAAAGTGTGGGGGCAAGTACACATCCCTGACGAACTCCAGTAACAACTGGAAATAAGTCAGAGATGGTACCACCACACTTCACAGCACTCTCAGTACCAGAGTAGAGTTCAGACATCAGATCGATCAGTTTCGGTGGCACCCCTCGAAGACCAAGAATCCTCCAGAGGACATCCCGATTCACTGAATCGAACGCTTTACAGAGATCAACATAGGCTGCAAGCAGCCCCTGCCGAAACTCTCATCTGCGTTCGGTGAGGACACGAAGTGCAAGGATACGGTCAATCGTTGACCTCTTTGGTGTAAAGCCTGACTGCTCTGGACGCTGGTGCTCAAGCAGATGGTGGTGAACCCTATCAAGAATTATCCGAGCAAAGACCTTGCCCGGCACTGAGAGCAGCGTCACCCCTCGGTAGTTGTTGCAGTCTTGGCGATCACCCTTTCCTTTCCAGAGAGGGACAACAAGGCCCCTCTTCCAATCAGTTGGGATGATGCCTGCGTTCCAGGCAGAGCACAAAACTGCATGCAACGACACGAGTGCAGCATTTCCACCAGCCTTGACAAGTTCAGCATGGATGCCACAGATCCCTGGAGCTTTGCCCCGTTTCAACTGGTTCACCGCAGCCCGTGTTTCCACAAGCGAAGGTGGACCACAGTTGATTTGAGGGTCGGCAACAGGGATTGTAACACCCTTGACGTCCAACTCGAGAGCTGGGGGATCAGCCTGGTACAACCGCTCAAAGTAACCGGCCCAGCGGGCCTTCACTTCAGACTCCTCTGTCAAGAGCCTCCCACTCTCTGCTCGAACTGCAGTGCTCCGAGGGATGGGCTTGGATGAACGTAATGCGCGAATTCCCCTGTAAGCGGGACGAGAATCACCTGTCCACAGGTGATGCTCTACCCCCTCACAGATTCCTCGCACATAGGCCTCCTTGTCCACCCTCAGTGCACGTACAGTTTTACGCCTCAGCTCCCTGAACAGCTCAGCTCTGCCATTCAGCCTGGCCCTGCGACTCTGGTCAATGGTATCCAGTGTCCCTTGAGAGACAAAATTCTTCTTTGCCCTGCGGTGAACTCCAAGGCATCCACCGGCAACATCAAGGACGGTGGTCTTGAAGGTGCTCCACAACTCTTCAGGACCCCCCAAAGCACCCAGACCCCCCAAGTGTCCACTCAGCCTGTTCGCAAACTCCTCAGCTACTCTCTCATCCCTGAGCTTGGCAACATCCAGCCTAGGCTGGGATTGTACCATTCTCCAGGATTTAAGGTGCAGCTTTAGAGTTGCTACAACAAGCCTGTGGTCAGTATTGAGGAACTGAGCACTCCGGTAGACCCTGCAGTTCTGGATCATCCTCCAACGACCGTCAATGAGGACATGGTCAATCTCCTTTGCCACACCGCCAGCATTGGAATATGTTACCCCGTGGTTTCCCTCCTATCAAAGATTGGGGGTCCCGAAGGCTTTGCCCCAATCCCGTCATCCGGTGAGCTGCCCTGCGAAGGGAAGCTGCACAGGAGGTACTCCCACGGAGTGGGTTTTCAGATTTTTTTGCGTTTTTGCGTTTTGCGGAATGAAGCGTTTTACGGTGGCCGGAGTGCAAATCCTGCCACCAACCTCCTAATAAGAAGTAGCCCAACTGCAGGAGGACGTCCGCAGACACAGTTGGGCACTAGATATGGATGGCCGTTGGCTCACAAGGAGCTCCTCCGCCCTTTGACAGGTTTTGTTTTTAATCCTGCTGGGTGTCCATATCCAAACACCCTCCTCACCAGAAAACCTGGTGGGGGAGACGGTTTAGTCGCCGACAACCGGACCATGGAACAGGTTAGTACAGGTTTACATGGTACCTGTAGCAGGTCACAGATCGAACCTGATCTGACAATATGGCTCATTGACCTTTGATAATAGCTTTTTCGATTGACCAATCAACAGAAACATGAAATAACCATTTAAAGCATATTTGAAACATCATATTATTTAATACGAGCAAATACAAGCTGTCGCTTCACCGACGGGTAAATAAAGGGGGGGGGAGCGACATGTCACTAAATGTTGCTATTCACTGTGAGAGGGGAGGGGGAGAGAGGAGGTGAGAGAGAGAGAGAGGGGGGATGGGGATGGGGGAGAGAGAGAGAGATAGGAGGAGAGTGCTGCATTTTATGAGGAGGGGGGGGAGGGAGCAAGGAGGGACAGAGTGAGAGAAAATGGTGGGGGAGAGGAGGAAATAAAAAAGACAGGTTCGGGATGGAGGTGTGGTTAGCAAAGAGAATGATGTGTGACGCTTAATGACTGAACATGAAAATATAAATATAAACGTGTAATAAGACAATACTAGCGATACCCATGCACATGCACGGGATAGCAGTACAACATAGCTGGTAGCAGACGACAGACCGTACACGGGGAATGACAAAAATACGCATTGTGCAAAATGCAGGTGGTACTATGGAACGCCAAGACTTCCCAAACATTGTCGGCATGTCCGCTAAGTGCCACAGCAATTTCATAGGGATCGTGTGACGGCGAGCCGAGTTTTTAGTGTGCAAGCTTGGTATTATAATAGAGATACGAGTAAGGAAAGAGAAAACAACTTTATCATGAAGAAATCATTGCGGCCTGTTCCAAGTCGAGGTAAGGTTGAGCAGGCCAAAAACATGGTGGCTGCAGACCCCAGCAAGATTACCCAGGAAACGCCTAAAGACCCCAGACAACGAGGTGGCCGAGGATCGCCTGATGAAGGGTATAATTAAATAAGGCCGTTAATTATCTTCAAAAGGGGTCTTTTAATTAACCTAAACACCCAATATCCACTCCTACACTTTCTTGGACTTCCCCAAGTATGCAAGTAAAGTTTCAGGCTGCAAGGTTTTATAGTTATGGAGGAGACACACTGACACACACACACACACACACACACACACACACACACACACACACACACACACACACACACACACACACACACACACACACGATCGAGTAAAACTGAAAATGATCGCCTGGACAGCATTTGCTTGAGCTCCACGATTGCATTGTTTCCATGGAAACTGCCATGTTATTAAGCGGTGCCAAGCACTCCGTTCCGTTGGAGAGCTTGCTTGAGCGCTTTGAATCGAGCAAGTCGCTTGGCAAGCGGCAAGCAAGAAGCTTGCAAACGAAACGCATTCTGAGGGTCATTTGGGTCAATTCCCACATAATTTGGAAAGCATCGTTGTCATGATGAACCTCATTAGCCTTGTCCGTTGTCAAAGGGACGGAGAAGGCCGATGCGGCCATTGTTTTCGCCAAGTGTGAGACTTTGGCTGCATGCAGATCTGCTTTCGTAATAGATACCGTAGTTAATTATTCGATCTACTGTAATCGACTGTCAAGGTACCCCACTGAAGCTTTGCATTGTTGAATGCTCCCTCTTGTTACCTTCTCCACCAAAGATTGACGGGGGTTATGGTTTCACCGATATCTGGCTGTGAGGACGATATCTCAAAAACTTATGTACAGATTCGGACGAAACTTGGTGGACATGTTTGGTGTCTGACAAGGACGAAACGATTCGATTTTGGTTCAGGACCGGATACAGATCTGGCCTATCAGTGGGAAACTATTCAGCTTGGTGGAGGTACTAGCAACATGGCGGCGTGTGCGTCGACACAATGGTGCATGCAACGTGAATAGCCATAATCCTTCCAGTCTTATGTACAGTTCATTTGTTATGGCATACCCTTGTCCCTGAGATGTTGAATCATCGCTTGATTATTTATGTGTGTTTAACCATGGAGGACGTCCATACTGGACCATCATACAAAAGTCTTGCACAGAGTCATCCAAGCATCATATTTGCTTTTGAGGCATACAGTGCTCACATATTTGTTGATCAAATTGAAGAATTGAATCAACGATCACACTGAGATCTTTCTGGGTTTTTTTTGTACACAGTGTCGAGGCTCGTGAAGGAGTTAGAACACAGAAAGGATCATGATGTAACAGAATGAAGAGAGCAGGAGAAAGAGGAGCAAGGGGGACACCGGCAACAGCAGGTTTGAGGGACAAAATAGAGGGAGACTTGGAGAAACAAGAGTCGTGGGAAAGAATGAGAGTGAGGAGACGACAAGTCATCTTCTCCATCCATATGCAGCACAAGGCTGCAGGGCAGCATCATTGGCTGAGGGCACAGCCATGCCACTGATGCAATGCCCTCTGTTAGTTTGAGCAGGAATTTATAATTTGTTCATGGTGCCAGCAATAGCTCACCGACTCTTTGCAAAGAACACCATGAGATCTTTAACATACACCAATGAATGCTGGCAGACGGGACAACCATCATTCATCCGAGGGATGGCACACACATTGATGAATCACACTGCCTGTGAAACACCAGGATGACAGTTTATAGCTGAGTCGGGATTTGAGCCCAGGTTAGACAGCTTATCGGCGAGTGTGCATACCTCTCAGCCATCCTGCCAGCCCCGGACACGTGGTGAACATCATGGATAAAGTTGCAAACCCCGAATCACATATTTAAATCTCTATCATGATTAATTGAAGCAAGTGGAATTCTTTGGCTTACTGATCCCATTGTATTTCTCCTGTGAAGTACATATTGTCTTACTCCTCAAGAGGCTGAAAAATGAAAATTGCATTTTACAAAGAAGGGTGGGGGTGGCGAGGCAAGGGGAGAGAGGATTAGCAAGAGTAAAACAAACACCTGATGATATATATGAGAGATAACATTAGGTGATGATGGGCTGCGATGTTGAAAGACAGGTCAGGTAAGGGTTAGAGAACTAAAGAGAGGTGAGGGTACACAAGACAATAAGGGGACAAAGTGTTGGTGTGAGTGTAGGTGAGCTGATGGGTTAGACTTGTGCAGGGTGAGAAGCTGTTGGTTCCTGGCAAACACATGTATAGACCGAAGGAACTGGAATTTGCGGAGCAAGACCGAAAGCGAAGTGTAATTGGACTGCTATGTTGTTTTTTTGAGGATTTTTCCAGCACAAGGTGGAGTAGTAATCTGAAAAGTGGTACAGAGGACTTTTCACTGAGAAGAGAAAAAGGCTTTTGATATAAATCCAAGAACATGATTGTTCATGCAAGCTATCTTTGGGGACTTCGGACTTCTGACGTAGAGCAGGAAAGAAAATGCAATCTCGAGACTCGAGCTAGAGCAACTTGCTGCTTGCATGGATGGATTAAATGTATTCGTCAATCAAAGAGTGGGTCCTGAATGCCATTGGTATAAGTTTTAGTAAGGAAGGCTGAATACCAGACAATATTGAAGGCACAGGAGATGATCAGTGATATGGTCTTGACCATTATTGAGGTTAAGAGCTTCCATCCTTTGCTGAAATCGCAGAACACATCTGGAGTAGGGTAACCAGGACGGAAACTGAACTACACATCTCAGATCAGAGTTGGAGAAGAGCTAAGACCTCAGATCTACAATGACATTACATTGCTGATGATGGGAAGAAGGCTGGATGCGTTGTCTGTAGTTGAGACGATGTCTTGGGATAGTATTAGCAATTTTAACATGATTATGGCAGACATCACTCAGTAAACTATACTCTTTACTGAAATGGTATGAAACTGTGCGAGACCTTTCTGGAAAGAGCAGCAATTGGTATCAGCAGAATAACAAATAAATACCATATATGACAAATGATCAGAAAAGAAGATCAACTTTTATTATAGATCCAACGTTTATTGCCATGACTTTTTTATATTGAGACTATTTTCCAATCAAGCAGGTAAATGCCTTCCAAGCAGCTGTAGGTTAAGTAATAACCTGGGAAATATACAGTGGATTTGTTTTTTGAAACTCGCATCCCATTACGACAGAATCTAAATCCACGGAGTAGTTGGAATTTCATGCACTAAACAATGTGGGACAGATTTCTCACTTCCATGCTGGCTGATATACAGGGTGGCCAGAAAGTCTGGAAACAAAGATAATATCGTGTCATTCTCTTACAGTTTGATGTCCTTGACGAAAGATAAACGCGTTGAAGTGATACTGCTGAGTGGATGCGAGGGTAGCATGTACCATGTGCAAACGTCAAAAACAGTCAATAAATAAAGACCCACTCACATGCTGCTGACGTTTGCACGTGGTGCATGCTTGGGAGCCTCATTGGTATGCATTGCTGTTGACGCTATTGCTGATGATTCGCCAAGTGATGAAACTGGTCCGGTAGCTCAGGGGTGTGTATTGCATTGGGATTCTTAAGTGTGTATTATGTGTGAACATCTTTGTAGTTGTTGAGGAACTCTGGGAATGGTTCGAAACAGCGTTAGCACTTACCTTGTGTAAGTCTTCTTCGGTTGCTTTGCACAGCTACTTGGGCTAGAGTGTGGGAGTGGTCAATCATTTATATAATCCTAGCCACCTGGGTGTAGTCGATAAGGTAAAAGCCGACTGGCTATTCCCTCCATTCACAGGTGAGAGATGTGGGTGGGTCTTTCTATATATTTATTTATGTATATGTATATATTGTTGCGGGCCGGGGACCGGTGGCGAGAACGACCACTAGGTGGGGGAAGTTACGTCGTCTCCCACCAGACTCCCCGGAATTGTAGGCCGTCCCTCTCAGATAACTCCATGAGGCGGCGGGTCGCTAAACCGACCGTAGACGCTAATGCATTCACCACGTAGTGTAGGATATTTTTTTGTCTCGAACCAATTTACCGAATTAACCATTCGGTGTCGTGTACCGGGAAACCACGCCCTCGGCACATCTTGCTCAAACCGGGTCACTCTACCGACTGCGGTAGAGTTCCAACTACTGACTACCAACTCCGGTTCGGGTGCAGTCGAGCAGAACTGCCAAAGCCGTGCCGGCGAGGATGAGCAGATTAACAGGAACAAAGATCCAGCTAAAACTCAGATCCGAACCATGCTGGACCAATCAAAGAAAGGACGGAAATGAACTGGGAACATTTCTACAATCATTTATTATTAACTAGGAAATTTATGTGGCACAGAAACAGCTTTATTGGGGTGTTATGCAGGGAAATACAGAAGATGTAGTGCGACAATTTACAGCAACTTACAAAAGAAGACAGAGCAGACTTACGCGGGAATACACAGGCAAGATTTACAATGATCGAAAACACTGATACAGTTTCTACTTATTAGACTGGTGCCACACACTCAGACAAAATAAACCCAGTTGAGGGCAAAGGACTTTTGCAGCCAGGGAGGGAGGCGGGCTGAGGTTGCAGTTCTTTCGAGTACCTGAGTCTCAGGGAAAGGAATGCTCCGTGGTGCGGCAACTGCCAACAGTCGTGCAGTCAGGTCCACAGCCGTCCGTGTGGAGTTCGGGTCTGTGGAGGAACTCGAGTGGGCCAGGACCAGTAGTCGGGCCATCGGGGTGAGACGTGAGCGGAGCCAAGCAGCGGGAACCCCTTCGTTTTCCAACCAACTCTGGCCTCCAAGCTCAGAACAAACGACCCCCAAAGAACTCAAGACTGAGGATGATGTCATGATTTATAGACCTCCCTCAGCAGGGCGGGGCCTTGGTCAAAACTGACGTCACTGTCCTCCCTGATTGGACGGGGTTTCCATGTGTCCGCCCTTTTTGGGCGGGGCCTCGGCCAGGCACCGGCGACGCCCACCACCCACTCCACACGTGTGGACTCGTCAAGAAAGAGTTGGAGCGTTTGAAGAAGCTGAATAGGAACTGTGACGGCGAAGATTCTGTCTCGGAAAAACGAGCCTCCAGAGACAACAGGTGGACCATGGTAAGTTGTTGCCAGCGAACCGAAGGCTGCAAGCGCTCAGGTACTGTGGATAACAATGGAGGATGGGATATAAAGATTTATTACCCTAACTAAAAAACATCGCAACGCACCCCTTCGATTTCCCATGACACACAACGAGGGGTTCTGTCTACACATATACTTAACAGCATAACTGATTTGGGACACCTGTATGTTGTATGCGTATGGTTCCTAGAACCATAACAATATAATATAATATAATATAATATTATATATATATATATATATATATATATATATATATATATATATATATATATATATATATATATATATATGTAACATATCACACTAGCAGGGATATCCAGCGCTGCCAGGCAACCACCTCCTCTCTCCTCTCTCCCTCACTCTCCTCTGTCCCTCCCCGTTTCTCCAACCTCCAACTCCTCCTTCTTCAACCTCCAACCCCCCTTCTCCCCCCCCGCCCCCACTCCCTTAATATTCCCGGCCTCAATGTAATGGCTATTCTTTTATAGATGATGACAGAGATTAGGGAGGAAAAAGCGGTGGCAGGGCATGAAGGCGAGTCAGGCTGAGCTCGATGGCAAAATTTACACTGGTCAGGCCAAGCAGGATCTCCAGTGGAGGAAGACCTGGCAGCATGCGGGACGCAGAGCACGAAATGGCAGTCACCCCCGTCAGGATGATAGAGGAGATTAGTGGCACCACACAGGGTTGCCAAGGGAGCAACAAAAGTGGGGGCAGTTAGGAGTTGAGTAAGAGAAGCAGCACCACTACAGGTAATAAATGAAAAAAACAAATTGAACTACGGGAGACGTAGATAGCGGGGAGAATCGAGATAGTGCCGGAGCAGGAGACAAGAGAAAATAAAATAAATAAATGGCAGTGCCACAGTGCAAGATATATTTGCCAGGGCCAAAAGGTTAAAAAGGGAGTTATAACAGGCCCTGGTGGAGTAGGTCGAAGGATGTGCAAGGGAAAAGATGTGCAAGGCACGCATGACCCCACAGGTGGTACACAAGCAATCCATGCCAGAACTGGCAGAGCAACATGATCATGAGGTGGAGCCAGCGATTGCTACAATAAGCAGGTAAATGGACACCAATAGGAATGGTGTGAATGGGGAGACAGGAGCCCAGCTGATGGAGTTATGGCAGGGAACTCTCTACAGTGAGGTGTACATGCCTGTGAGTCTGCAATGTGTGCGCCCCACGCACAAGTGCCCAGAAATGGCATCCGACATCACAGCATGGGTCCATGTGGTGGAAACGGAGCAGCCGGTATGCGAGCCATGCGTTCGTTGCAGCAAAGAAACCACGAAAGACTGAAATTTGCAGGGCAACACCAATATTGGGCGATTGAACAATGGAATGAGTTACTTTGGTCAGATAAATCGACATTTTAACTTTTTGGATATAATGGATGTCGGTTCGCACGCCAAAAACCTGGCGAATGTTACGAAATGCAATGTTTGCAGCCTATTGTTAAACACGGGGGAGGCTCCATGACTGTCTGGGCCTGTATCAGCTTTTGGTGTAGGAAAACTCTTTAAACTCAATGGGATGCAAACAAAAGAGAGGTACAAGCAGATACTGCGGCATCATGCATTTCCCAGTGGAAGTCATTTAATCAACAGATGATCCATTTTCCAACAACATAATGATCCAAAACACACTTCCAATAGGGTAAAATAATAGTTGAAGAATAAGGTTATAGCTGATGTGCTCCAGATTTTAGAAGGGCCACCCCAGAGTCCAGACACTAGTCCCATCGAAGCTGTGTAGGATTACCAGGAAACGGAGAAGAAATTGAGAGTTCATAGAACACATTGCCCAGGCTGTCTTGAGAAACAAGGACATGGCAGGGTCCACAAGCAGCAAATTTGATTGGTCATGATGATGTAAAATGGTTCAATATTTTGTCCAAGTACTGCTAAACGGAAGTGTTTTAAAACTGCTAAAAAGGCAATTTGTGTTCTCCATCGTTTTAGGTTTTTTTGTATACCTTGTCGAGGCTCGTATGAGAGCTAACACAACACACAGCAAGTGGGGCATGAGACAAGAGGGGCAGGAGTGGGAAGGACAAAACAGTGGGGAACAGAGACATTAGGAGATCTGTGAAAGGGAGAGGGATTGGGTGGGGAACATGGGAATACAAGATGGATATTGCAGGGACTTTCAGAAAGGAAAGCAGGGAATTTGAAGGAGGTGGGC
Source organism: Eptatretus burgeri (assembly GCF_056783735.1). Lineage (NCBI taxonomy): Eukaryota > Metazoa > Chordata > Myxini > Myxiniformes > Myxinidae > Eptatretus > Eptatretus burgeri. The sequence continues at coordinate 63,299,562 of NC_140975.1, read as the reverse complement.
TTGGGGTGGATTAACGGAGGTAGAAAAGATTGAGGATTTGGATGTTCTACAGTGTTCAAGTTTATAATTAATTTGAAATAAAATAAATATTTTAAAGGTCCAAAAAAAAAAATTAGGAAGTTCACCGATGTTTTTGCAGTGTCTTGCATTAGTTACACAACACCTTACAAAAACACGTTACGTTAGTTGTTCATGCCTGTTGTTTGTGTCCTTTATGACATCCCTAAAAACAGTAAGTTTCCTGTTTGGAATGATTGTTTGACTGTCACAGGCAGACAGACTAAAAAGATTATCTCACTCCTCTCTGCGCGTGCATGATCAGGACGATTTCAGAGCCAAAATACTGCAGATCTGCAGGTTTGTTTTCCAATTCTTGTTCAAAATATAACATTCAATTAAAAATAAGTTGTTCCTCGATCATAAACTGACGTTTGTAGACAGAAGGACAGATGACAGACAAACATAAATAAATAAGTGAGCCAATTGCTTAACACCGCTTTTTGGTTTGTGTGCATGGGTAACAATAGGAACCCATCTAACCTCATGGAACTGTGGAATGTACTATAGGATATTTTGCACAATATACCTGCAAGAGTGCTTCAGTCATATACAAGAAGCATAGGTTAAAGAGTGATGCGGGGGGGTCAAGAAGGCAAAGGGTAGACACACAAAGTATTGATTGCTACTATAAAATGACACTTATTATTTACTTGAGCAGTTTGTTTCATGCACAATTATCAAGGCTGTTAATTTATAATAATAAACATGTGACTGTTATCACTGATAATTAGATGAAATCACCTTAAAGTATGAATATCATCAGAATAACCCAAACTTTTGCACAGTACTATACATGTATCACTAATCTAATGAATAATAGATGTTGTTTTCTAGTCAAGCAGGTTGGCTATACACATATCTCGCACATCATTCGAGAGGTGCCTTCTGTTGCGACATCATTGCCGTGAATCATTACAGTTCAAACTGTTGTGGACTCAGTTGTGGGTTGAGGTGAATTTGCAATTTGAATCACGAAAGAAAAAGAGGAAGAAAGAAGGTGGTTGCAAGAAGAATGTGAGAGAGCAGAATAAGGTGCCAGCAAAGCGGAGCAGTGATGTATGAAGCCATTACGCCTGGGAGATGGGAAAACCCCGATGTGAATGGGATCATGACATTTGCAGTAACTGAACCGGTCTTGTCGTGCAAAGGGGCACTTTATGTTTCCAGGGCCCGCCAAAACTCGACTCTCAAAATGGGGGGAAAACAAAGGAACAAAACCTTTAGTAGAAGAAAACACAATTCTCAGTTCGAGTTGCAGTAACTTTACTAATTGGTGAGCAATTTGTTCACAGAAAAATCTCCCTGGGCAACGTTCCCTCTCGCTGTAGTTGCTGTGGGAGGTTCTCATCCCCTGATGGTTTGTCCCATTCATCTTGCTCTTCGCACACATCGAGGGTTCTTCGTGGCCATCTCATTCTCGTATCGCTTACGATCATCTGTGGCCTTGTCTGATTATGGAGACAACCTCTACCCTTCACCAACCCTCTCCATCTCACAATAACAATAAATTTTGTGCTTCTGGGGCATGCTGAAGATATTTAATAAGGCATATCTCGACATCGTATGTGCATTCGAGAAACACTTCGGTAGAGCCAAACACACAAAGATGGAATCTTCAAATTGATATTCACTCTCTTATTGTCTTGAAGAAGAAACATTGCCTTCTCCTGTTTAGACCCAATGAAGTAAAGCTCACTGAAAAAAATATATAAAGGATGCCATGAGGTTTTTACATTTGCAATGTGAATTGTATAAATCGTACCCACAATACTCTGTTTTGAAACAAGACACAAGAATTGGTGAAATTGATTAATCATACACATTGGGAAGAAGTAATAATGTTGTTTCTTGCTTATTAGTCAATGTTATTGAATGTTAAGAAGTACTTTAATTTAGAATAAGATAACTTTTTTGTTGGAGACATTCGGCTTGCTTTTGTTTATGTATTTATTTTAGATTAAACTATAATAAAGCACCAAATTATAACTTTTAAAAATTACATTTTATTGATGTATGTATTTTACTGTTAGATTAAACGAGAATAAAACACCAAATTAAAAATAAATTTTTAAAATCAGTATTTATTTATTTTAGATTAAAGTAGAATAAAACACCAATTTATAACATTTTAAAAAATCAGTATTTATTTTAGATTAAACTGGAACAAAACACCAAATTATAACTTTAAAAAAAATCACTATTTATTTAAGATTAAACTAGAATAAAACACCAAATTATAACTTGTTAAAAATCACTTTATTTATTTTAGATTAAACGAGAATAAAACACCAAATTATAACTTTAAAAAATAATCACTATTTATTTATTTATTTTAGATTAACCTGGAATAAAACAAATTATAACTTTAAAAAAGAATCACCATTTATTTATTTTGGATAAAACCAGAATAAAACAACAAATTATAACTGTAAAAAGAATCACTATATACAGTGATGCGCCACTTAACGACGGGGTTACGTTCTGAGAAATGCGTCGTTGACCGACGTCATCATTGTGTGAACATCATTTTTTTTTTCGTTTTCGTTTTCGAACATCGTACTTACACAAACCTAGACACCTAGGCTATATCGTATAGCCTATTGCTCCTCGGATACAAACCTGTATAGCATGTTACTGTACTGAATACTGTCGGCAATTGCAACACACATCCAAGAGAGACGGAAGACTCGTTAGTTTTACCTTTGTGCTGTTCATGATGGCCATCGATGTTGTTAGCAGCAGCTTACAATCTCCTCTCACATCTGTGCTGTGTCACGTGATTGGGTTTTCGTATATCATGCCTCGCCCGCTAGGGGTGGCAGAACTGTGCTTCCGGCTGCGCAATAAAGCAGAATAGATGGTGGCCCGCGTGCTTCTTGCGTCCCACCGCACCTAGTACACACTAGTTGGCTGACGAAGATGGGATCATACGGACTTATGCCCGTTTTCGACGGGGACGACTTCGAATCGTTTTCAGAGCAATTGGATTGCTATTTCCACGCGAACGATGTGGTCGACGAGGGCAAGCAGAAGTCAATCTTGCTCGCTTCGCTTTCGCCGGAGTATTATCGGCTGCTGGGTGATTTAGTGGCACCGAACAGGCCCCGGGATGACGGGCTGGCGTTTCGGGACATCGTGGAGAAAATGAAAGCACACATGGCGGTTGAGCAGACTCGCGGGGATGTTCGAGCCATCACCGGCCACGCGGGGTCGCGAGTACCCCGGGGCGCGCGCACGACCTTCGATGCGGGTCGGACGTCGCCGCGCGGCCACGCGTGCGGCGGGGTGACACCGCGGACATGCTTGGGATGTGGAGGTCGACACCTGTGCCGTGCATGCCCGTATAAAGGCAACGTGTGTTTGAAATGTCACAAGGTGGGTCATTTGGCGCGTGTGTGCCGTGGGGCTTCGGCCACCGTTAAAGTCGGGGACGGCGATGTGCGACGCGACTCGGGGCGGAAACAGCGGCCGGTGTTGAGCCTGGGTTCAGTTGGCCCGGCGACGGCGCGCCCGATGACGGTGGAAGTCGAAGTGAACAAAACGCCGATCACGTTCCAGGTCGATACGGGAGCAGCGGTGTCGCTCATTGGCAAACAGACCGCGCGTAGACTCAACGGCTTGAAGCTTATCAGGTCAAACCTCGCGCTGTTCACGTACACCCGCGAGAGGATAACGCCAGTCGGGATGGCAGATGTGTCGGTGCGGTACCAAGGCCAGGTCGCCACGCTTCGGGTGTACGTCGTGCGGTGGAGGGGGCCGTCTCTCCTCGGCCGAGATTGGATGGCCCGCATCAGGCTAGACTGGGCCGCAGTTAACCTTGTGCAACCCGTGCCGAGCCAGTGGGAGGATCAGTTGGAGGAGATTCTTCAAAGACATCAACGGTTGTTTAGAGGCGACCTTGGGAAACTCAAGGGCATGGAGGCGAAACTCTTCTTGAAGGAGGGGGTGGTTCCTCGGTTTTGTAAACCGCATCCGGTGCCGTATGCCCTGCGGGACAAGGTCAAGGGTGAACTGGATAGGCTGGAGGCCTGTGGAGTGATCGAACGGGTGTCGTGCTCGGATTGGGCCACCCCGGTTGTCACGGTGCTGAAACGGAATGGAGACGTCCGATTGTGCGGGGACTTCAAATCCACAGTTAACCCGGGGCTCAGCGTGGAGCAATATCCATTGCCGTCAATCGATGAAATATATGCGCGATTGGCGGGGAGTCGATACTTCACGAAGCTAGACCTGCGTGATGCATATTTTCACCTGCCGATGGATCCCGGGAGTAGCGAGCTTTTAACAATCAACACGTGTCAAGGACTCTATCGATATACCCGACTCTGTTTTGGGATTGCTTCGGCTCCAGCTTTGTGGCAGAAAGCCATGGATCAGGTTTGCATTGGCCTGCCCGCTCAGACCTACCTGGACGATGTACTCATTGCGGGGAAAACGGCGGACGAGCATCTGGCGAACATTGCCCGAGTGCTGACAAAGCTAGAAGCGTGCGGCCTGCGCTTAAACAGGGACAAGTGCGCGTTCTTCAAGCAGCGCTTAGAATACCTCGGGCACATCATCACGCCGGAGGGGCTGTTGAAAGGTCCTCGGAAGGTGGAGGCGATTCAGCGCATGCCACCACCTCGCGACAAGACGCAGCTGCGCGCGTTCATTGGCATGGCCCAGTATTACCAAAGGTTCGTGCGCGGGCTCAGCTCACAACTTGCGCCGTTGACGCGGTTACTCAGGAAGGACGAGCGCTGGGTTTGGGGGCCTGCACACCAGGTGTCGTTCGACCGCGTCAAGCGGCTGCTCACAGAGGATACGGTCCTCGTGCACTACGAGCCTGCGCGTCCGCTCCTATTGGCATGCGACAGCTCTGCATATGGCATCGGGGCAGTGCTCTCCCACAGGATGGACGATGGTTCCGAGTGGCCTGTTTGTTTTGCATCCCGGACCCTGTCCACAGCAGAGCGCGGATATGCCCAGATCGAACGGGAGGCTCTCAGCATCGTCTGGGGTGTGCGGAGGTTTCATCAATATCTGCTGGGACGGCATTTCATTTTACAGACGGATCACAAACCACTTCAATTCATCCTGAGACCCGAACGCGGAGTGCCGGTGGTAGCAGCCGCGCGAATACAGCGGTGGTGTCTGTTTCTGGGTGCTTACGATTATGATATTCAGTTCCGAAGCACCGAGAAGCATGCTAACTGCGACGGGCTCTCACGCTTGCCGTGTGCGGAGGGTCCACCTGCGTCTGAGCTGGGCGACCGGGTCGACGTGTTTGCGCTAGACCAGGTCCAGAGCGGGCCGGTCACGGCCAGACAGGTCGCGGTGGAGTCGGCTCGTGATCCGGTGCTTGCCCGTGTCGTCCAGGCGATTTCTACGGGGAATTGGAGCGATCTACCTTCGACACCGGCATTTCAACCTTTCACGTCATGCGCAGCGGAGCTGTCGTTGGTCCAACGGTGCATAATGTGGGGAATGAGGACCGTGATTCCATCGAGGTTCAGGCAGCGGTGTTTGGAAGAACTGCATGCCAGTCACCTGGGCATCGTGAAGACCAAGAGTCTTGCTCGTAGCTTGTTGTGGTGGCCGGGGTTGGACAAAGACATTGAGCAATTGGTTAAGCGTTGCACCACGTGCCAGACAGATGCTGATAACCCGCGTCGAGCTTCGGGTCTCTGGCCTGTGCCAGACCGAGCTTGGCAGAGGGTCCATGTATATTTTGCGGGGCCGGTTAATGGCAAGATGTTTTTGATTGTGATTGATGCATTCTCTAAATGGCCGGAGGTGGTAGTAATGCAGCATACTTCAGCAAGCATTACGGTAGAGAAGCTGCGGACGATCTTTGCTAATAAAGGGTTGCCGGAGATCCTGGTCTCTGATAATGGTCCGCAGTTCATCGCGGGTGTATTTGATGAGTTTATGCGCCAGAATGGTATTCGACATCTAAGGTCCGCACCTTATCATCCTGAGACGAATGGCCAAGCTGAGTCGTTTGTCAAGATGTTGAAGCGGGCTTTGCGCAGGGGGGGTGTTGCACCTGTGCAGACGGTGGTCGATGTTTTTTTGCTCCATTACAGGAACGCAGTTCATCCTGTCACGGGTGACTCACCTGCTATTCGTCTCTATGGACGGGCTTTGTGGTCCAGGCTAGATTTGCTACGACCTGGAGGGTCGGTGAGTGGGGCTATGTCGCGTCCGACGCGGCTGCGCCACTTCGAGGTGGGGCAGCGGGTGATGGTACGCGATTATTTCCACGGTTCCAAATGGGTGCCGGCGGTGGTCTCTGGGGTGCTGGGGCCGGCGAATTGCATGGTGCGGACTGATGGTGGGGGTGTGTGGAAGCGGCACGTGGACCAGATGCATGATCGCTGTTCAGCGTCACCCCCCCCCACACCTCCCCGAGCCGAACGTTGCGGGGCCCCCACCGGTAGTCTCGCCGGCACCTGACGTTGTATCGCCGGGACTGGCTGGGCCAGCGCCGAGGGGGTCTTCGCCTGATGCCGTCCTACCCGGGGACGTCGAGCAGGCTGGGCAGTTGGGGGTAGCTGGTGTTGCGGAAAGTGCGAGTCCGGCGAGGATGTCACCTCGACCGAGCCGGGAGGCGTATGAGCCTGGGCTGTCTGGTAGCGCTGCCCGTCCGAGGCGGGTCAGGGTGCGGCCGCGGTACTTGGAGGATTATGAGTGTTGATGGGTTTCTGATGGTCATGTTGTGATTATCCGTTCGTTATGTGACGGGTCATTTTACGAGGGGAGGAGTGTGCTGTGTCACGTGATTGGGTTTTCGTATATCATGCCTCGCCCGCTAGGGGTGGCAGAACTGTGCTTCCGGCTGCGCAATAAAGCAGAGTAGATGGTGGCCCGCGTGCTTCTTGCGTCCCACCGCACCTAGTACACACTAACATCGATTATAGAAAGGTGAATAAATAGCGTTTGGATTTTATAAATATTTAATCATTGCATCGATGTTATAATTTATAAATGAAGCAACGAGCACGTGTCAATTGTGTGATATATTTTCTGAACAGTGCGATTTGTTTTAACAACATAAAAAGCTTCACCAAAAATAAATTTGTGTTTTAATTTTGACTGTAACAACAACGATTTATTCGTGGAATTCTTCAATGCAAAGGTAATTTACCTGCTAGAAGGTAAATGTGCAAACATTGGTTCAGTTTGAAAGCCGATTTCCTTGAATCCCGATTTAGCATGACCCTGCTTTTTTCGCGATGACATTTTATGGACCTCAACGATCGCATTATAACGGGGCCACACTGTCGTTTATTATCATTATGAAATATTATGTACTGTACAGTGTACATAATTGTATGTGTTGTTTTTATATGACTGGCAGCGCTACGTCGGCTACATCACTCGGCGATAGGAATTTTTCAGCTCCATTATAATGGAGCTGGCAGATCCGTCGTATATGCGATCACCATCGTAAATGCGATTATGGGGCCACCGTCGTATATGCGATCCGTCGTTGCTCAAAACGTCGTTATGGGGCACATGACTGTATTTATTTAAGATAAAACACCAAATTATAACTGGTTAAAAATCACTATTTATTTATTTTAGATTAAACTAGAATAAAACACCAAATTGTAACTTTAAAAAATAATCACTATTTCAGATTACAGTCCAATAAAACACCAAATTATAACTTTTTAAAAATCACTATTTAATTATTTTTTGGGGATTAAATGACAATCAAACACCAAATTATAATTAAAAAAAAATCACTTCATTTATTTTGGATTAAACTAGAATAAAACACCAAATTATAACTTTTAAAAATGACTATTTATTTATTTCAGGTTAAGCAAAAATAAAACACCAAATTATAACTTTTTTTAAAACCACTTTATTTATTTATTATATTTCATTTATTTATTTATCTATTTAGTTTTTTTGTGTTGTGGATTTGCAGTTCCTCGAGGCTCCTTCGGCCAAATTTGAACTGACATGCTGATTTGATTCGATATTCCCAGTTGACCAAACTAACACTTTTCCCTTTTTCTAAATGGCTACACAAACAATTATTACAAAACAAAACTTTCATGCATCTGGCCTAAGATGGATCGTCAAATTTTATGTACAAAATCATCAATAATCTTATCTTCCTTCGCTGTCTTCTCCTGCAATCTTTATTCAATTTCATTTTATTTTATTTTTATTGCAACTGCTTGTTTACTGCAACCCTCCCGTGGCAATTGACAGCTTTGGTCTTCTTGGACTCATTCATGTTGCTGGTAAAAGGAGTAAACTGCAAATCCTAAAGGGAAATATACATCTTGCACCAATTCACTGTGGCTCTGTTGCTGTTATTAAACTCGAGTGTGATCAACATAACCTCAAAAACATGTGTTTACTTCAAAGTGTCTCATTAAATCCAAGTGATAGCCTTTTATCCAATGAAACCGCATCGGTACTTTTATTCTATATAGTTTAGAATTGTTTATCCTTGCCTCTTGCATATCGACCTCAGAGGGGATGCAAATTGTCCAGCTTGCTCTGCTATCCATGTCATGAAAGACTGCATACGGATTCAATGACCGGTTAATTGTTTTGTTATAAATACTGCGTTATAAAACCTGTATATTAAAATAGTTTAAGAACGAATTGTTTACTGGGGACGGGTAAACCAACTTTCAGGCCACCCTGCACATCATGGTGAACTGTGAGTCAATAACTTCGGTTCAAGATGATTCCACAAGCAGAATATCCCAGCATGGTGTGTAGCTTGTTGTAAAATAGCAATGATGGCATGGAGACTTAAAAACTTCATATTTTCACATCCCCAAACCTTAATTTTGGTGCAACATGCTTTTTTTTTGTATACAAGGTCGAAGATCGTGGAAGAGCGAGAACACTGAATGGATTGGATGCAACAGAACAACAGGAACAGTAGAGGGTGGGACACCAATAGCAGGGTTGAAGGACAAAATGAAGAGAGACTTGGACAAATAATGGATGTGGGGAGGAATGACAGGTAGGGGAGGATGCATGGGGTGGACAAGGTGGATACAGAAGCAAACTCACGAAGAAATCCTTATCAACGGTTTCATTAGAGTGCTTAAGCCACTTGGCGAGCATTCTACAAAGTTCTTGTAATGAAACATAGACTCCTCAAAATTTGGAAAGAGGTGGGCTTGGGGGTGTGGTGAGGGTATGTTCTCTATCAGAATATATAAATTCAGATCTACTCCCATGTACAGGAAAATGATGAAGTTTAATAGCTACATGAAAGACTAAGGGTGGAATTTACGAAAGGCATTTAAGAGTTAGAGGAGTGTGGAATCACTAATCATGCAAGATCATTATGTTTGAAGTTAATCTTCAATCACAAAGAGTGCCAATTGTAATCACAAAGTGATTGCCAATTAAATCACAAAGTAATGCCAATTAAAACCTAATCGCAAGTGTTTAAATAACAAGGATTTTTTTTTTACACGTTTGGTGATCGAGGACATGTTTAACAGTGCGTTTAAGGCCTTGAAGCAAGCATTGCATGCATGGCTTATTTGTAGTTTACACAGGACAGTGAATATGGACACTAATTAGGAGTACTTGAGTTAGCTAAAGAGGAGGTAGAAGAGGATAGGGGAGTTTATCGATGTGCATTGATAATCTTCATGGATAGATGCAATCCTCTGGAGAGGTATGACGATATCAAATTTGTCTGGAGTTACAGACTCTCCATGGAGTCATTTCGTATTTTGTTGGCTGCTGAATGTAGTGCAAGATGACCTGGATCAACCTCTGAAAATGAGGAGCAATGTGCTGAATCCCCTCCAACAATTATATATTCATGGTGGTGCAATTGCATAATTTCAAATGTATGTTGGAGATATGTGCGGTGTTTTTCACAGTGCAGGTTAATTGGCTATTGAGACACGTACAACTAATCAGATGTTTATCTCCCTTCATAAATTGCTTTTGAGACGAGCTATTAGCTGAGAGCATACAAAGATGTTTATATCATTGTTCAAGTGTTAGGCATGTGTTAGAAAGACGCTCGCTAAGCGCCTTTTGTAAATTCGCCAGTCAGTGTTTAGAATTTGTATTTTAACATGTGATTTGAGGTAAAATAAGAAAAATGGGGAATCCTTACAAAAATTCATGGATCGGTGATTGTTTCTGTGTTTGTTCTGTTCTGGGCCTACAGTTGTGGGCCGATTACATCCAGACTTGCTACATAGGATCAGCATGACCTCAATTCGTGTGTAGGGGTGTTTTTATCTTTGCCGGTGGTTTTGGGGATGGGAGGTGGGGACGTAACACAAACTCTCTGTAAATGTGTATCATGTAGCGCCATCCCAGGTGGGAGAGGTTATGACAAGCCCCATCCATTACATTGCAGTATTTCTGTCCCCACGTTTTCCAGTGCAGTGAGATGTTTTGAATTATAAGCAGGTAGGTATGTTTTTGCTTCATGCATGTAACCTGGGGGGGTTTTTTCAGGAGTGAATGAAGCAGCTGTCAGTTGCCTATACACCGCCTAAATAAAGGTACGAGTCAGAAGAATGCATGGCATGCTTCGAACAAGATCGCCGTAGGATGGGTACTCTACGAGTATATAGAAATCAGCCAAGCTCACAAATTGTCCTGATATAGGCCTACACCCACAATAAATATCAGTTCCTTTAAAAATTACAAGCGACTTTCAATGCACGGGGGAGGCCATTTGCAACATCAGACATAAAATCATAGGTTTGCAACAATGGTTGCAAACCTATTATTTTATGTCTGTGCTCTATTCCTTTTTAAATGCTGAGTATCAAGCAAGGAAGCAGCACGTACCATTTTAAATCTTTTGTATAACTCAGCCAGGGTCAGGTTGAAACCACCGACCTCCCAGACCCAGAGTGAATACTCCAGTCATTGCACCACCAAATCTGCTATAATCGAGAACTATAACCATTGGACTAGAGAAAATGAGGAAAATAGATTGAATTATCCATAAGCACACACATTTAATTGGCTACAACTCATGGTACCTCACGTCCTAACGACGTGGTACATTTTGGAAACAAAATTGACTTTTCCAGGATTTATTCCTTGAGATATTTCGTTATAACTTCCAGTGTATTTTTTCCTTTGCTTTTCCTCACACCATCACAAAGCTTGCCTATCTGCAAATGTGGGACACTCTTAAAAGGAGGAATCTGTGGGTGGATTTTTTAAACCCCTGAAAATGAAGGCATTTTCTTTTCACATCAATGGTGAAGAGACGGACCAAGTGTGTTACTCTCATCTGATGCCATCACATTCCGTTAATTATAATTCAAAGGAGATTAAACTTGCATTAAGTCAGCCAAATTAAACTTTTGCAGTTGCTCTTAAAGGAAACCTCAATTATACGCAAATCCTAACTTTACGCAAAGTAAACATTGGCAGTAGGGTATTTGCATGAAGGATAATTAATCTTATGAGAGAGAGACAGACAGACTCAAATGGATTTGCCAAGATCGTATAACAACTTTATATCAGGTGGTAGGAAAGAGCACAGCACTTATCCACCTTGTGTTTCACAATGTATTCCCTGGTTAGAAACTCACTGGTCAATCAAAACCAAATGTTTCATGTGAGGTGCTCATTTGCTCTATGCTACAGCCTACAAGTCAATGATAAAATTAGAATTTCCTTGACAATTGGACAACTTGACAAACTTCAAACCCATTGAAATCCAGACCACAGAAGGCCACCGAGCCATGCTTCATTCCAAACTCACCGTTCGTATTTAATCGAGGTCATGCTACAAGAATAGAGACAAGTAGGAAATTAAGTGATGTCGAAAGAAACAAAATCAAGACCCATGTGATGGGTAGAAAAAGCCAACGAGAATAAAAGATTGTTTGACCCAAAAATCCAAGTTTAATTAAAAATACATTTAAATTTTGAGGGCCGTTCAAATAAAAGGTTCTACAATCGAGATCTCACAATAGTCCAAGTCATGCCAAAGATTTTTTTTTTATTTTACAATATATAAGTATGAGAGAAACATATCTTTAATAAGAACATTTTTTCTTTCAGTATGTGTCATTCATCAGAAATTATTTTGAACTACAAGATGATGCATAGGACAAGCACTGGTATTTTTAATTGTCATGTAAATATTTTTTTTCCGTTCAATAACAAAATCTTGAAACACCAAGATGAAGATGGAGATGGGGAACAACAACAAGTAGAGTATGGGAATAAGTCGACAGGGTAAATAATACAAAAAGCTTGCAATTCGGGCTTGGTCAATGTTAGAATGGCCTAACGGTGAAAAAGATTATGCATGGTGGCATGTCACGCTGGTGGAGGGACCTTCACTTTGAACCAAAGGGTAGGGTTATGGGGCAGAGGTTTAATTGCAGAAGGGGAAATGAGGCGGTGGGGGTGAATTTGCCAATGCTGAAAATGTAATGTACCAAGTGGTTTCTGTTGTATTAAAAATGGATTGTATGTCTTTAAAACAAGAAGTTTGGCTGGTGTTCGAAAATTATAGTTTTGTTCTTTAATTAAAGCCCCCCCCCCAACCATTTCCCCATAAATTGAGCACTGCTCGCAATGAGCAGAGGGCTAATCGGGCACATAAGGCAGGTTCGGACCTGATGAGAGATGGTGGAAGGCAAGAGGCTAACAAATATCTACTATGTGAGAGCGGCAGGCCTTGTGCTTAAACCTCTGAATGGATGATTATGATGCTGCTACTCAAAGCTTTGCTATCAACTGCATCTTGGAATTAGAGAGTTCATATAACACGTTACCCCACACAGTGTTCAAGTATATACTTCAATTTAAATAAAATAATGAAATTAAAGATAGTTTTAAAAAAAATCCGGAAGTTCAGCGCAATTGATGCAGTCTTCAACAATCACCTTATACATTAGAGCATTTCAAAGTACTGCTAAACAGAAGGGTAACGAAAGTGCAAATAAGGTGATTTGTATTCTATGGTATTCAAGTAGTATATAATTCAATTTAAATAAAATAAAGATTGTAAAAGTCGAATAAAGAAATTAATTCTGGGACTTTCCACCATTGACGCAGTGTGTATTACACCACCATATCTAACACTTCATATTAGTTATGTCATATTAGTTCGTGTCTATATAACATATGTATATGTTGGAAAATTGCGCACCCCAGACCAGGAATTGAACCCAGGTCTTCTAGTGAGCTATATCAACTGAAACATAGGCTCTGGAATCCTACAGTCAGGAGAGCTAGTACGGGGATGATAGAGAACAGTGGATCCAGGAAAAGTGCCCTGATCAAACGGTTCGGACAGGATGAGACACCGAAACTCCTTTACTGCACAACAATTTAATCAAGGCAAAGATGGCGGCAACCAACTCACACACACGAGGCACCAGTAAGCCCAAAACCAGAAGTTGCCCTCCCTTTCCGGTGGAGATTATAGAAAAAAAGGTAAGAATTACAGAATCGCATTACACCGACACGGCATCAACATATTGCAAGAAAACATTCACAAGTAAAGCAGTAAAGCATTCACATATATAGCAGAGCATCAAAGACTTTCTAACACTAATGTTTGTTTCATGTTCATTATCCTGTGCTTGCAAAGTCAAAAGTGGGATTAAGCAATCGGTAGTGTGCATATGTTGTACATACGTATGGTACATTGTGTCTGCATTTTCTTAAGAGCGTACATCAAAAGCCGTTCAGCACAAGAAATTGAAACTTTACCACATGTTAAATGACCATGTGATATAGCGGTCACTCTTTTGAGGTCAACATCAGCCAAAGGTCAACGAAGGCAAAATTTCTAAACTCAGACTTGAAATTTGACCAGGATTTTCATATGAGCTCGCTGAATTCAACTACCAATTAATTTTGAGGTCAACCTTAGCCAAAAAGGTTAACATCGGCCAAATTTCTAAAATTGTCAATTTTCATCCAACAGACTTAAAATTTGACCAGGATTTTCATATGAACTCACTGAATTTAACCACCAATTATTGTGAGGTAAACATGGACCAAAAGGTCAATATAGGTGAAATTTTATCAGTCACTGGTCTAACAGCCATAATATTGGTGGCTTCACAGCCGGATTCATCAGGCACACTAGACGATTGTCCAATAGTGTCTGGAATTCTGCAGGAGGGATGAGGCACCATTCATTCTTCCACGAGAAAGTAAATCAACTCACACCTGTTTGATGGAGGTGAAAACGCTGTCTCAGGTGCCGTTCTAGAATGTATATATTACTAAAACTCTCATATTTTATGTATGTATGTATGTATGTATGTATGTATGTATGTTCCCAAAATACAACCAAAACGGTACACGATAGCACAAAAATTTTAGGGCCACCTTACTCACAATTCTCCTGCGGTGTGCAGTATCAAGATTCGTTCAAATTGGGCAACGAAAAAATTAAAAAAAAATCAATTCCCGATTCAGTCAATTACTCTTCGGGAGAATTTGATCAATGCAAACGACCTCAGTGGTATACTTCGTGAGAGCTATCTTTTTTTTTTTCTTGAAATGATTGATTAAAAAATCTCAAACATTTAGTATAGACAAAGAACGATTTATTTTTAAGCATAAGATAAACATCGCCATTTTGATCTAATACTTCCATGTTCATTAATAAATAAAATTGTGTTTAGAAGATTACGCACAATAATTTCTTCGACTTTCTTTTCTCCGTTTTTTTTTTTTCACATTGACGCGCAATATCAA
>NC_140975.1:63222811-63284311 GCF_056783735.1 Eptatretus burgeri | reverse complement strand
CACGCAGTTTCAACTACCAAGAAACCACACCCTCGGTATGCCTTGCCTGAACTGGATCACTCTACTGATTACGGTACAGTACCAACTCCCTTTCCGGATCGGATGCAGCCAAGCGGAACTGCCAAGGACGTACCAGCTCTAAGGAACGGATTATCGGGAATATAGACCCAGCTAAACTTGGATCCGAACCATGCTGGACCAATGGAGGAAAAAACATTTCTACAATGATATATTTACCTGAGGCGAGTAAAAACACGTGGCACAGGAACAAGGTTTATTGGTTATGTTATGCAGGGGGAAGATGAGATAGATGTAGTGCGACAATTATACAGCAACTTCCCAAAGTAAACGGAGCAGACTTGCGCGAGAATAATAAAAGCAAGAATTGCAATAATCAAAGATCTTATACAATTTTACTGAAAAGACAGGCGCCACACTCTCAGACACACACTCAGACAAAACAAACCCAACGAAAAGAAAAGGGGACCCTTTTGCAGCCAGGAAGGGAGGGAGTTGAGGTCGCAGTTCTCGGTCCCTGAGAGTTTCGGGGGAAGGAGTGCTCCGTGGTGCGGCACTTGACAACAGTCATACAGTTCGGACAACAGCCGCCCATGTGGAGTTCGGGTCCATGGAGGAGCTTGAGTGGAGAGCGCGGAGTCCAAGGTGGGAACGGGGCAGCAGACAGGACCCGACGAGAGATCCGGTCGAGGTCGGGTGTGCGCGGACCAGCACAACAGGCGGGCCGTCGAGGTGAGACGTGGGCAGACATTCCATATTAACGACCCCTTCAACAACTGCACACTTCCAATCCTTCTTCCGCAACCTCCTTTGACCTTCCCAATCAACCAGTGAACCCACCAAACACGAACCAGCCAAGCACCCTACTCCGAGGATCGCTTCGTTTCTTATAGATCACAGAGCTAGGGGGTGGAGCCATGGCGAAGCTGACATCATCGTCCATCCTGATTGGACCGGGCCTTCATGTGGTCCACCCACACCACGTGTCCGGGTCTGGGCAGGTTGATGTTGGTGCAGCTACCATAACCATCCTTGGGATTCTGCCTCAGAAAACCAGTCTCTGGGTAGGCACTCGTCATGCTGTGGTTCTAAGAAGAGGGGGGCATAAATTATTTATAATCCTAACTGAAAGCCCATCGCAACGCACCCCCACCCCCTCCCTCCCCCCCCCCCCCGTGTCTCCCCACTACACACAAGGAATGGATCTATCTGCACGTATACTAATGGCATAGCAAACTCGGGACAACTGTCTGTTGTATGCATATGGTTCCTCGAACCGTAACAAAATATATATATATATATATATATATATATATATATATATATATATATACATATATACATATATACATATATATATACATATATATATATATATATATATATATATATATATATATATATATATTAATATAGATATGGAAAGACCCAGCCACATCCCTCACCTGTGAAATGGAGGGAATAGCCAATCAGCTCTTACCAAATCGACTACACCCAGGTGGCTCGGATTATATAAATGATTGACCCCTCCCACACTCCTCTCGCTGAAGAAGCTGTGCAAAGCAACCCAAGAAGACTTACTTACACAAGGTTAGTGCAAACACTGTTTCGAACCGTTAAACATTTGCACTTACCTTGTGTGTGTGTGTGTGTATATATATATATATATATATATATATATATATCTATATATATATGAAATGTTTGTTTGTGAGGCTACTCTTCTGTGATACGAACATTAATCACTCCAAATCTTTTATAGAACACATTTTTTTTTACCACATAGCACTTAAGTCTGGGTTTTAAACAGTCATTTTATAAACACACGAGCTGCCACCTCGAGCCAAATCCACAACGGTGGATCCACATATACAATACTTCATATAAAACCCAAATTTCTTCGGATTTCAACCGAGCTGTTACTGATATATATATTTGGTGAGGTGGTAACCTCTGATCGTCACATGTGGTATGAAATGTGAAAAAAAATAACTGTTAATTAAGACCTTCCCATGATCGGTCAAGTCGGCGAACGAGTCACGTGACCTTTCAAATGCACAAATCATTCAAAAACCAAAAATAGTACAAACACGACCTATACATCGATGTCGAGGTAATTTTACTGCTCATCGGATGACTTAACTCGTAATGGTGAAATTAGAGGTTGTATAAAAAAAAAGGTTGCCATCTTCGCTAACTTCTCTGAATATACACCTACAAATATGGCAGTTTAAATCCTTTCGTTTAAATGAACCAAGTGAACATCGTGATTTCATTTTTGATCGTAATTTCATCCGAGATGTCTCGCCTCAAATGAGTAATTTTTTTTGAAGTGCGATATTATTAAAAATGTCAATTCAGTGAGAAGATATCGTGGTGGGTGGAACCGGTAACCTAGTATAGGCAACCGTTCATTTTTTTTTTGATTTTCAAATGGTTTCTGGTCACTCGCACAGAAATATTCAATCACAGGTGAGATGTATTTAATATCTTCCAATATTATCGATCACTCCAACCTCTTAACGACGTCTTACCTGAGGGGCCATTCAAAAATTACCCACCTAACACGTTGCGGTTGGGGTTTGATAGTGGAGTGGGTTGGGGGTGGGTGAATGTCCAAACGTGATGGAGTTTTCCAGGGGGTTGGGGGTGTTTCCAGAGCCATCACATATTAAACTGAGCTATTAAAGGATGTTTCGGACGTTCTTGAGTAAGCTTTCCCATAACCCTGAATGAGATTCTCACAGAGCTTTCCTCTATGAGCCATGGCTTTGCTGCGACATCTCACTCGCATATATAAAATAATTCCTTTTCTCCAACAGACTCATCTCAGATCATCAATTCAGATTCAGACCTTGTCACTCCACCTTGGACATGCTGCTTTTACTCTCCCACAATAGTGGAGGCGCTCAATGTCAGACATGAGATCAGTGCCATCTCTCTGATCTTGTCTCAAGCTTTTGAACACAGTCTGGCATCCTGCCTTGCTCTCCAAATTGTCTTCCTATAGAATCCAAGGCCAACTACACTCTTGGATTACTGACTTCCTCCCCTCTCGTGGCCAAAGTGTGCCTCTCAATGGAACCCTTTCATCTCCTCTCCCTGTCAAGGCTGGAATACCACAAGGCAGTGTTCTCGGCCCCATCCTATTCCTAATCTTCATCAATGATCTCACTGACTCTTTGGAAAATCCTCTTTATCTCTTTGCTGATGACTCCACTCTCTGCCGTGACATTTATCATCTCACTGACAAATAAGCAGCAGCCTCTTCCCACTCCTCAGACCTTGCCAAAAATCACAAACTGGTCAAACACTTATGACCTGTCTTTCAATCCTGAGAAATCTCTCACACTCGCTCTCTCTCCAAAAGGACAATACCGCAACCCCTTCCACCTACTTTCTCATCAACCCTCTCGAAGAAGTTCAGTCACTCAAACTCTTGGGTCTCACTCCCAGCTAGACGCCAACGAGGTATCCTCCATTGTACAAAGTCCTTCCTTGGCACACCTGAACTCCTATCTACCTACAAGGCTTTTATCCACAGCTTGATGGAGTACTGCTCTCCCCTCTTGGCTTGTTCCCATGCCTCACATCTTGCTCAGCTTGACGCCATGGAAACAACTGCCTTTAATATCATTGAAATCTCTTGCGATGAAGCTGAGTCTATCATTTGCCATTGCCGACAGGTCAGTGGTCCCTATGTCTTCTTCTGCCTCATTTCTGGATTTGCACCCTCTACACTCTCTATGCTTTGTCCCTCCCACCCCCCCCTCCCCGGAATCTACAGGATGCATGCGGTCCACCAGCAATCCCCTCCAAGTTAAAATGCCTAAATCCAAAACCACTGCTCACCTCCACCCATTTACTTCTCCTTTTTTCACACCTATGGAACCACCTTTCATGCTCTATTCAATCTTATTCTTCCTTCCACATCCTCAATTTCGCTGTTCACCACCATCTCAAGTCATTAAACCACCCCGACCAAAATTTTGCTTCTGTATCCATCTTGTCCACCTTTTGCATTCTCCCTTACCCCTCATTGTTTCCTGCATCCCTTGTTTGTTCATCACAATCTATTTTGTCCCTCCACCCTGCAGTTGGTGTCCCCCCTTTCTCTTGCTGTTCCCTTCGGTGTGTTGTGTCCTGATTTTGTTCTGTGTCATAGCTCTTCCGCGAGCCCAGACCATGTACATAAAAAAAATCCTGATAATACTTTTAGAAATGCTCATTCACGTTTTCAAAAAACGTTTTCATTTCAAAAAAAATCTTTCATCTAACTGTTCTCTTCTGCCTTGTCATAGTACCTGCATATCTGTCCTTTCCCTGTTTGACTGTGCCCCTTGTTCACGTGCTTCTTTCTTCTCCTCTGTCGGTACATTGGCCTCTCACCCTTTTTGTCAAGATCTTGTCTGAGCCTTGAAAATTCCCTTTTTAAAAATACTCAAGGAGTGTAGGTGGGGTGGAATAGACTCACCTCAAGTGTAGAAGGTGTATTCCATTTCAGGTGCAAGGTGGTAATAATGTTCCAAGAATGGAAGTTCAAGACAAGTTGAGAGAGAGAGAGAGAGAGAGAGAGAGAGAGAGAGAGAGAGAGAGAGAGAGAGAGAGAGAGAGAGAGAGAGAGAGAGAGAGAGAGAGAGAGAGAGAGAGAGAGAGAGAGAGAGAGAGAGAGAGAGAGAGAGAGAGAGAGAGAGAGAGAGAGAGAGAGAGAGAGAGAGAGAGAGAGAGAGAGAGAGAGAGAGAGAGAGAGAGAGAGAGAGAGAGAGAGAGAGAGAGAGAGAGAGAGAGAGAGAGAGAGATATATATATATATATATATATATATATATATATTTGGAGACTCCTCCAGTATTTGGCCATAAACAGACGAGGTGATGTTTTCATAGCAGTCTTGGCTGAAAGATAAAGTAAGACTTGAGGGTTAAAAGTAATATTCCAGGGGGTTTTTGGGTTATTGATCTTCTCCAGAATGGATAAGGGAGACAACCACCCTCCCACCGCCCCACAACAGATTGTATTATTGTACGACAGAGTTGAGTGCTCCGCAAAAAATACAATATTCTTTATTAAAGAAGGTGAAAAGGAGGTTATTGTAAATTAAGAACAAGATGAATCCAAGGGCACTGCCCGTGGGATAACTGCTCCCCGAGGGAGTGTGGGGGAGAAAATTCCTCTGAGTGTAACACATTGTTTCCTTCCACATACAGAGTCTTCATGCCTGTAGAGAAGTGGACCATGGATGCCAAGTGCAGATATATTTGTAAGGAAGGGGGATGGGGTGGGGAGGTGTGTGCTTCGATTGCAGAACTTTAAGTCGTCAACAGTGTAAACCACCTGTAGCCTCTGATCTGGTTTATTTTAAATGAGGAAACAAGAATATGTCCAAGATAACTGATCAAATAACCGGAAAGGATGATTGAGACCTGCAATCCAAAACTTTGCAAAAGATAACAAAAATACAAACTGCACCAGCATGGTTGCTTGTGAAGCTTCTCTTTGGGATCACAGTTCTGAGTGACAGGCTCCTGGATTTGAACCTGAGACCTTGTACATTTCTTCTGAATGTGGTTACGTCGATTGTTCCTGGAAGTTTATCGGCACATCTTGTATTTTGTATGACACTGAAGATACGTTAGTAGATCACTTCATAATCAACCAATATTTAAATAGTATTTATTTAAATTTCCTCTTATGATAACTGGACATTGCTTATCATGTGCAAACATGTAATTCAAGCACTTTTTGAAGCTGTTGAGACTTTAGTGTGTAAGTAGAGGTTTGAAGTGTGGAGACTTTTGGGAATGTGAGAGCAGTGGAAGGGATGCAAGGGAATGGAGTGTGGAGATGTGGGCATGTACTTGGAAAGGGAGGTTGGAGTGGTGGTGCAGGGAGTAGGTGTCCAGCTCAAATGATTGTCTATTCTAGGAACATGTCATACTGTGATTATGTTAATATGTAAAGCGAACATAATGGTTATTCTGTTTTATATTTAGGAAGCAATGCCATGTTCTTTCTCGACAGTAGAAGTTCAATAGATGCAAGGGAGATAATGTCTACATTTTATGTCTGGAAGTCGAGTTGTACAACTCGCTGAAGTGCCCAGCATTGCCCAGGGAAATTCCATTAAATATCTATTTCAATATTTCCTGCATGACACATTGGGGAACGTTGGCCTTATGGTTTCGTATGAATTACCGATCTTCACAAAACGGAAAACTCGATCGCGCCCGGGAAAGACCCAGGCAGGGTATAAGCAGCAAACTCGCTCGAGGCCTTAACAAGGAGGTGTTATAATAAACCTGTGTAAACCAATCTTTTTAATAACAGGCGCACGTATAAACACTAAAAGATATAAATTTGTGTTTGACAACAAATCACTGCAACCTCAACATACGATCTTCAAAATACATATTACTCGATCGCTCCTGGGGGGAAAACCCAGGCAGTGTATAAGCACAAGACCTGATTAAGGCTTGGTGGCCAATTATCTGATTTTATCTGGGGTCAATTTTTTTTTTTAATCCAAACATAGCCTTTGACCTTCCTCTGGATGAAAGAAGAAGCCACACAAAGATTGGTTGCACTGGATCCCGCAGGGTCCGAATGCATAAAGAACAAACAAACAAACTTTCTTCTTTATATATTAGTCTTTATATATTAGTTGATGGGCCCTCAAATTAATACAAGATACAATTCTTACCTCTGACACGAGCCTCGACATTGTATTAAAAAAAAGAGATGTAGATAACAATTGCTTTAGTTTATTTCTTGGTTGGGCCTATTCATCTAGAAAGCAAACCTAACCTGGAATGGTCCCTTACACACTTCCTGCCTTTATCGGTGTACTGTCCCTATTTGTTAATGATCTATAATAAGTTATGTGATTTTTGCTTTGTAATCACATTATATTTAAATTGGAATAAAGATCTGCTCTGGAATATGCTATACAGCAGACCTTCGTCGAAGAATATACCTGGATGTGGTGGTACTGGACTCATTGGTGTAATGGTTCAAGGGTCTGCCCAGAATCTGGGATGTTTGTGGCTTGATGTGAATCCTGACCAAGTCATACCAAAGAATTTTAAAATGATACGTGTTGTTTCCTTGCTTGACGTTCAGCATTTTAAAAGGGTCGAGCATGGACAAACAACCATAAGTTGGCAGCCATTGTGCAGGCTTCATGGACCAAATGGAATCCTCCTGCGTTGACGTTCCTTGCATGGGTATTATTACGATCACGAAATCATGTAGATAGATATTCGAAATGACAAGGCCCTGCCATAACACACCCTGGAAGCTAAATTACAGACACATTTATTTTGTGCAAATTATTATTCTGCACATTAAATGGGTACAATTATTATTTGCTTCAGGAGGAATTTGTCTACAAAGGAAGAAAAATTGTGTGCAATATCTTAAGGTCAGGTCAGGTATGGGAGCATGTGCCAGAACAGCGCGTCGCTGCGTCCACTTTCCGCCGGTACTCCAGGGGCCTCCGTCTGGCCATCCCCCAGGCAGAAGCCAGGCCCATCCCCTTCTCCTTGAGATGATGGTCAACCTGCTGCAACCACGAGGCACGTGGTCGGCCCACTGGCCTCCTCCACTCATGAGACTCCCTCGCTGAGAGAATCTGGTGAGCAGGATCAGCGTCAGGAAAACGAGCCACATGTCCATACAGCCACAACTGACGCTCACGGACTATGCAGGTAACAAATCTCATCCGAGTCTCTCTCAGCAACCGCTCGTTGGACACAAATTCCGACCAGCGATAGCCAAGGATTCTCCGAAGAGACCTGGTACCAAAGGAATGAAGTCTCCGTCTCAGATCCTTGGTCAGAGTCCAAGTCTCGCATCCATAGAGCAAGACTGGAAGTACCAAGGACCTGAAGACTCGGACTTTTGTCCTCCCGCACAGGTACTGGCAGCGCCACACCCCATGATCCAGTGAATCCATGACTCCCCAGGCCCGACCCAGACGTCTATTGACCTCTGACTCACAGCCAGCAGAGACATGAATATCACTGCCACGGTAAGTGAATCTCTCCACGACCTCAACATCCTCACCACAAACAGACACAGACAGGACAGCAGCATCCAAGATGTCACCGAAAGCCTGGATCTTAGTTTTGACCCAAGAAACCCGTATTCCCAGCAGCTCTGACTCCTCATTCAGCACCTCGAGGGCCCCCAAAAGGATATCTACAGTCTCCGCAAAGATGACTGCATCATCTGCAAAATCAAGGTCCGAGATCTTGACATTCCCAAACGATGCACCGCAACTTGATCTCTCCGACATCCTCCCTAAAATCCAGTCCATACAAGTGCTGAAAAGTGTGGGGGCCAGTACACACCCCTGACGAACTCCAGTCACAACTGGAAATAAGTCAGAGATGGTACCACCACACTTCACAGCACTCTCAGTACCAGAGTAGAGTTCAGACATCACATCGATCAGTTTTGGTGGCACCCCACGAAGACCAAGAATCCTCCAGAGGACATCCCGATTCACTGAATCGAACGCTTTACAGAGATCAACATAGGCTGCAAGCAGCCCCTGCCAAAACTCTCGGCTGCGTTCAGTGAGGACACTAAGAGCAAGAATACGGTCAATCGTTGACCTCTTTGGTGTAAAGCCTGACTGCTCTGGACGCTGGTGCTCAAGCAGATGGTGGCGAACCCTATCAATAATTATCCGAGCAAAGACCTTGTCTGGCACTGAGAGCAGCGTCACCCCTCGGTAGTTGTTGCAGTCTTGGCGATCACCCTTACCTTTCCAGAGAGGGACAACAAGGCCCCTCTTCCAGTCAGTTGGGATGATGCCTGTGTTCCAGGCAGAGCACAAAACTGCATGCAACGACACGAGTGCAGCATTTCCACCAGCCTTGAGAAGTTCAGCATGGATGCCACAAATCCCTGGAGCTTTGCCCCATTTCAACTGGTTCACCGCAGCCCATGTTTCCACAAGCGAAGGTGGACCACAGTTGATTTGAGGGTCAGCAACAGGGATTGTAACACCCTTGATGTCCAACTCGACAGCTGGGGGATCAGCCTGGTACAACCGCTCAAAGTAACCGGCCCAGCGGGCCTTCACTTCAGCCTCCTCTGTCAAGAGCCTACCACTCTCTGCTTGAACTGCAGTGCTCCGAGGGATGGGTTTGGATGAACACAATGCGCGAATTCCCCTGTAAGCGGGACGAGAAACACCTGTCCACAGGTGATGCTCTACCCCCTCACAGATTCCTCCAGGTGAGGAATTCCACCACATCCAGGTGAGGGGTGGGGGGCAGAAAAAAATGTGGCAACTCATCGTGAAACTATGAAGAACAAACTCCACCCCCTTCCCCCCACCACCCCAGGTCTCTGTAGGGGCCAAACGGTCTGCCAGTAACCCTCGTCTTGTTAAACTCCTCAAATCCAGGCTCACTGCTCACCTCCACCATTTCGTTCCTCTTTTATCTCACCTGTGTGACCAACTTTCCCAATCCGTTCAGTCCCATTCTTCCCTCCAGGGCTTCAAGACAGATGTTCACCACTAACTCAGGCCATCCCCCATTCATACTCATGATCCCTTCTTCTCAAAATGATCTCATTCCCAAGCATTCCCTTTTTCCAGGCTATTGTGATTTCCCTCCTCTCCCTCACCTCTTTTCGTTTGTGAGGTGTCAGTTGGTTTGTGCCTTTCCTGTTTCACCCCCACTTTCCCCTTCCTCGTCTCTCTGTGTTGTAGTTTGGTCACCCCCACGTGTCCTTCTCTCCTTCTCCAAGATCTCACTCTCAGTTCTATTCTACTGTTGGTGTTTCCCGCTTTCCATCTTGTTCCTTTACATTCTGCTCAAGCTCTTCCATGAGCCTCAATCAGGAATAAAAAATAAACTGATCCATCATAGCACAAGGAATGGAATTGCAGCGCAAGGATGGGAACAGGGATTCAACAGGTTAGCGATCGGCTCAGTCGTAGAAATGGGACAGATCACGAGGTGACTGGAGGCAGCTGACATGATTTGGAGATGGTAATAATGGAAGGGGTTTCTGGCAGATTAAGGGAGGGTTGCTAAAAGATCAGGGTACATGTTCGCATGGGGGGAGAGGAAATGGGAGAGAGGGACTCAGGACTTCCTCAATTTTGAGAATCTAACTTGTAGCGTGGTCATTATGTGTTCTAAACAGCAGTGAAGGATAAAAAATTCGTGGGGATGCAACAATTTTTACTGAGATTTTGACCATTTACATGAGGAAAGTAAGGAACGAGCAGCTGCCTTGCAAGGAGCAACTCACAACAAAAGTAAAAAAAAACCATTGTCGTTCAGTCGACAGGTGTGCCTGCATCGCTGACAGATATGGAGCTTCGGTCGGATACCTAAAGTGCGGTGTTGGGCTGAGGCATTCTCGTAGGTTAAATGGGCCATAGACAGACATGGGAGGCAGTTTTTCAGTAAAGGGTACGTTTTGAGACGTCACAGCAGCAACACCTGACAAGGTGCTCAAAAAAACAAAAAGAAAATGTGGTTGAAGGTTCAGACAGGTACAGATCAGATTTGGCCGGATCAGATGGGATACAGCCATTTATTTGGAGGGGCTGCCAAGTCTACCAAGAGTGTTTACCTCTAATTCCCACTGCGCAAGGAAGTTAAGCACCCTCCTCCCTCTATGGAGAATCTCCTCTGATTTATCATGGGATCTGGTACAAATGTTATACAGCATGCAAGAACCTCTCATCAGAGGTATTTGGAAAGGGAAGTTTTTCTTTTGGAATGTAAACTACGGTATTTGTAATGGCGACCCTGGCTAAGATTCAAGTGTTCTTGAGAGTAAAGAGGTCAGGGTAGTAAATTGAGAATTGGAAAGAAAGGGTAGAGAATATCAGTCAATAAAATAGAGTGTAAGAGTGTAAGAGGATCAGGGAAGAGGAGACAGAGAGAGAGAAGTAATGGAGGGGTATGAACGGGGGAATGTCCGGAATGTAAGTGGGGAGGGTTGTGTCAAAGATTTCTCCATTTTGGGGGACATAATATGTAGATTGTGTCTGACAAGTGTCTGCAGACTCATCTGCAGCATCGTAATCTCATCCATTATGACAGAATGTAATGCTTAAAGTGATTTTTATCTTCTTTAAAATTCGTAGGTGTTTGGTTAAGTTCATAGCTCCTCATCAGGATATAAATCAAGTTTAATAAAACGCATTTGCTTTAATTACATAATCCTCTGTTTTTCTTGCACCAGACGAGTCCACAACCACACTGTAAGAAACAAAATCATTGCCCGTGACCAGCAGAGGAACTTCTGACTGCAAACCGCCTTCGTGAACTCTCAGAAGCACCTTTTGACTGACCATCACGTCTTCACATCATCTCGCCACCAGGTACCCATGAAAGTGATGCACTCGCAGTTTCCATTTGTCTGTCCCCACTCATTTCCAGGTAGATGAGGGACTACATGTTGTATCAGATAATAAGGTAAAACACAAGTTTTTGTTATTGTGTCAATACTTGAAGGTAGAGGCTGTGATTGACTGCAGAGTGAGCTCTACAATTTAAGGCCTAAAACTTTTAAAAACCACAGTTTGCCATGGATGCTCGCTTTCCATCAACCATTCTTTTTTTCCAACTTCAGTGCCAACTCACCCCCCTCACCCCTCACTCTCACTCTCAAAGCAACCATCCTACTCTTCTCCCTCCAAGCCTCCCTCTCACCTCTCTCAAAAATTCGCCCCTCACCTTTCTCCCACCTTTCATCCCCCTCACTCTTCCTTCTCAAAGTTTCCCCCCCTCTCATCCACCAACCTGCCTCCCTCCACTGCCCTCTCACCTCCATCTCTTCACTCCACCTCATCTAATCCTCAACTGCCTTCTTCCTTGTCTCTTGTCCCCCCTCTCCCCCAGCACCACAGAGCCTTTCCTCCTCCTCATTCGGCCCCCTCCCCTCGCTATTCTGCAATACCCCACACTCCTTCAGCAACCCTCCTTACCTGCCCCCCTCGTCCCTTGCCTACCCTCCCCCTCCCCCTCCACCTCCTGCACCCAAAGCCTCCTCCCCTTCCTCTTCATTAAAAGTGTGGACCTCAAATATCCGGGGCCTTCGCTCAAACCTTTCAGATCTTTCCATACAGGTTGCCACTGACAAACCAGACATTATCTGCCTAACAGAAACTTTCCTCTCCCAAGACGTGTCTGACTCCCAAGTATCTCTCCCTGGTTACTCCCTCTTACGGTATGACAGACCTGAGCCTCGTCCTGGTGGAGGTGTTGCTCTCTTCATCAAAGACTCTATCCCTCACTCTCCATGCACTGCTCTCACTCCCCCACACCCCCAGGAATACCTCTGGCTTCGGCTTCCCCTCCACTCCCACCTCATGTTTATATGTGTACTGTACCGTCCACCGAACAGTGATGACTCCATCTACACCTCACTATTCGAAAACATGGACCATCTTCTATCTTCTCATCCAAACTCTCTCTTCCTCTTATGTGGTGACTTCAATTGTCATCACGCCAGTTGGCTAGGTGTGGGTACCTCTCTCACCTGCCATGGCACCTCAGCAAAAGCTTTCTGCGACTCATTGGGACTGACTCAATCGGTCAACTTCCCGACCCGGATCTCAACCAATGGTACTCCATCTCTTCTGGATCTGATTTTGACAAATTTCCCTGACAATATCTGCTGCTCTTCCTTCGCTCCAATTGGTTCTTCTGACCACGTCCTTGTCAAAGTGGACATCTCTCTGGCTGTTATCAGAGAACCACCTCACCGCCGTCGAGTCTGGCATTTCACTCAAGCCGACTGGCAGGGTCTCCGAGCAGCCATCAAACTTACAGACTGGTCTCCTATCACTACTTTCTCAAACATCAACTCATCCTGGGAATTCTTTCAAAGAAACTTGCTCTCCCTTGTGCACAGATTTATCCCCTCTCGTGTTCAGTTGTCCTACCCTTCCTCCCGCCCTTGGTTTACTGAAGCTTGTGGCGAGGCAGTTGTCCTGAAACAACTTGCCTTTGCCTCATGGAAAGCAAACCCAACTGAGGGCAATCTCAGTTCTTTCCACAAAGCTCGGAACAAGTGTGTATCTACCCTCAGGAGAGCCAGAAAACAACATCTTTCTCATCTCAAGTCTGAACTCTCAAACCTCTCTCCCTCCTCAAAATCCTGGTGGCGTTTAATCAAATCTGTTTCTGGTGTATGTTCCCCCTCCATCCCTCCCTTACCTCAAATGGCCGCACTGCTGATTCCACACGTGATAAAGCTGAATGTCTAAACTCGGTGTTTGCAGCTAAATCTTGTGTCCTAAACCCATTACTATCTCTACCCACTTTACCCAGTCGCACCCAACTGTCCCTGGACTCTGTGTCCTTTTCTCCTGACAAGGTGGAGAGCTTGCTTTCAAACCTCGAGTCAGATTCTGCAACCGGTCCAGACGGCATCAGCCCACGTGTCCTCAAAGCCTGCTCTTCTGCTCTTGCTCACCCTCTCTCTGTTATATTAACCCTCTCATTTGCCCAAGGTCATCTGCCATCTGCTTGGAAATCTGCTAACATCACTGCCCTGCATAAAAAGGTGCAAAAACAGATCCCTGTAACTACAGACCAATCAGCCTTCTCCCAATCATCAGCAAGGTGATGGAATCCATCATCGCTTCAGACATGAAATCCTTCCTCTTCTCCAATGGCTTGATTTCCAATCATCAATTTGGTTTCAGACCAGGTCACTCTTCCCTGGATATGCTGCTTCTGCTCTCCCATCAATGGATGGAGGTCCTCAATGCCAGACAGGAAATCCGAGCCATATCCCTGGACATATCACGTGCTTTTGACACAGTCTGGCACCCTGCCCTACTCACCAAACTCTCTTCCCATGGTATTCAAGGCCATCTCCACTCATGGCTCGCAGACTTCCTCTCCTGTCACAGTCAACCTGTGGCCCTAAATGGAGTTCTTTCATCCCCTCTTCCTGTGCAGGCTGGAGTTCCTCAAGGTAGCGTTCTGGGCCCTGTTCTTTTGCTGGTTTTCATCAATGATCTCTCGGACTCTCTGGAAAATCCTCTATTTCTCTTTGCCGACGACTCCACCCTCTGCCGTACCATCTGTCATCCCTCAGACCGGCAAGCAGCAGCTTCTTCGCTCACTGCAGATCTGGATAAAATCACAAACTGGTCCAACACGTGGAACATGTCTTTCAATCCAGACAAATCTCACACTCTCACTATGTCTCTTCGAAAGAACCATTTACAAAACCCCCCCATCCACTTTCTCAACAATCCTCTGGAAGAAGTCTTTTCTTTCAAGCTTCTAGGTCTCACTATCTGCCATGACCTTTCCTGGGAAAGTCACATTTCCAACCTCGCCTCAAAAGCCAGTCGCCGACTGGGAATCCTCTGTCGTGCAAAGTCCTTCCTCCGCCCTCTTGAGCTCCTGACCACTTACAAAGCTTTTGTCCGTAGCCTGATGGAGTACTGCTCTCCCCTCTGGGCTGGTGCTCCTGCCTCCCACCTTTCTCGGCTTCACGCTGTCGAAACCAGGGCATTTAAGATCATCGGCATCTCCCGCAATGAAGCTGAGTCTTTGGGCCTCTCACTCAATCACCGCAGGTTGGTCGGTGGTCTTTCTGTCTTCTACCGACTCCTCTCCAGCCTTGCCCCCCTGCTCTCTCTGCGATTTGTCCCCACCACATTTCCACAGGGCACTCAAGGTCCGCCAACAACCCCCTTCTGGTAAAACTACCAAAATCACGAATCACTGCTCATCTTCACTCTTTCATTCCTCTTTTTTCCCGCCTTTGGAATAAACTTCCTCACTCTATTCTTTCCCATTCTTCCCTCCAGGCTTTCAAAACAGCTGTTCACCACCACCTCTTATCTTCCCCCATCCAAATCCTCGATCTTTTCTACCCCCGATAATCCACCCAAGCCCACTTCCTTCATTTCTCCTGCTTTCCTTCCTGAAAGTCCCCGAAATGTCCATCTTCTCTTCGCCACGTTCCCCGTCCCATCCCCATCCCTCTCCCTTCTACAGTTCACCTAATGTGTCTGTTCCCCACTGTTTTGTCCCTTCCACTCCCGCCCCTCTTGTCTCATGCCTCCTTGCTGTGAGTTGTGTGTTAGCTCTCATACGAGCCTCGACCAAGGTATACAAAAAAAAAGGCAACCTACATATATTGTACCCCTCCTCCCCCACCCACATTCTCTCTCTCTCTCTCTCTCTCTCTCTCTCTCTCTCTCTCTCTCTCTCTCTCTCTCTCTCTCTCTCTCTCTCTCTCTCTCTCTCTGTCTGTCTGTCTGTCTGTCTGTCTGTTTATAGCTGGGTGTGTTTATAGCTGGGTTGGGATTCAAACCTCGGCGAGACAACTGAGAAGCCAATACGCATATGTCGAAGCTATCGTACACCTTACAATGAAAGAGGAATCGTCACAGTTACTTTTAGATGAATTCCCACGTCATGTAGTCTGCCAACTGCAAGGACGTGTGTTACACCACACTTAGTTTTTCTTGGTGGGAACTACTGCAGTCTGGAGTAAATTCCTTCAATTATTTTTAAGGTAATTTAACACTTCAAAGTAATTTTATTGAAGTTGGAATGTAAACAAAATCTCCCCACTTCTTTTGCAGCCACCTGGTGGAGCACCTTTCCTGCTCGATTCTCGGTTGAACCACAATGGGCATACTTGTACACCGGTCGGCTGTCACGAGATGTACAGTACCTGCCTTTAAAGGTACTCCAAAAGAGTTGAGCCTTCATTTGGGAGAATGAATCGCAAGGTTTGAAAATTTGCTCACGGACGCAATTACGGGATGGGAAAAATTGCATGACATTTGTCACAACCGGGATATAACTCGTGGGATTACGATCCCAAACGAACATTCAACACCTAAAATGTTGTGGATCATTTATTATGACACTTTATTAACGGGATCTCGAAGTTGAAACGGCTCGACCGTCCTCGTTTTTCTTCCACTGCTGTCCCCCGAGCTGTTCTCATTTCACCTTTCCTGTCTGGAGCTGCTTGCGACTGTCACTTGTATTTACTCCAAGCCCTTGTCCTGCCCTCTTGGTGAGCTTTGTTGCTTCATCCCACATCTACGTGACGATTTTGAGCATCTGGAACAGGTGAGAATGAGGTCATCTGTTCAATGGGTATGAAGGATATGCTAAGAAGTCTATCAATGTTGTCCAACGATACGAGTTCTCTCACAAGGAACTTCAACACAGGAGTTCATTTGGACCACCGAGCATGTGCAATGGTTGCCAACCCTATGATTGTTTTTGTCCGTGCTCTATCCTTTTAAAATGCTGGGGATCGAGCAAGTAAGCAGTTCCATTCGTTTTAAAGTCTTTGGTATGACTCAGACGGGGTTCAAACCACCGACCTCCCAGACTCAGACTCAGAGTGGATGCTCTAACATCAAACCATTAAGCAGCTGAGTCTGGTAAGCAGTAATTTTCTTCTTTCCCCTTTCTCTTTCTGGTGGATTTTTAAAAACTTATCTGGAAAAGAAGAGCATCAACGTTGTCAAAGTGCATTTTAAAGTTTGGATGCTTGTGCTGTCTGCAGCCCCAAGCTGTTATTCAAACTCGCATGAAGACCCATCACTTCGCTGATGGGAATCCCAATCTTTGCTGTGATGGCCAATCTATGGGGCAAGAACAAAAAAGGATTCCTGGGAGATCCTGCCCTCCGTGTGGGGATAACCAGTGTCCCAAGTTGGCATTTGCAGTTTCGACATGTCTGCCCATGTACCCATGCACACAAACAGACGTTTTTCTATTTTATTTTACTTTTTTTGCAGAACAAACCTTCCCGGGAGTTTCCTGAATCCACCGTCGTTGGATTTATTGAAATCTGTTGATCCATTCTCAAGTTATAGCTCGACAAACAGACAGGGCTCCTTTTATAATATAGATATTAGTCAGCCTTGTTCTCACATTCAGGTGAGATGCAGAGAATCGGGAAGTAGCATTTGGGACTTTGTCAAGGATACCAGCACTGATGGCCAACTGTTTTTGGGAGAGAGCTTGGAGTCTTTAAAGTTCACAGGGAAATATATGGTGTTCCAAGAAGAAACGGACAACTTTGGCTTTTATATTTAGATCCACAAATGATACAAACAATGATACCCTTTCGTTTATGTGATACAGAACTTCATCAAGTTTTCTTTCTTTTCAGGTCTGATGGTTTGATGTAAACGAAAATGGCGACTCCACAGGAGAAAGCTCAATGCTTCGAATGGTTCATCGAGACGAGATCCGTCACGCAAGTTCAGCGTAATTTCCGTAAAGCGTTCAGCATAAACAGCGATGTGGAAGTTGTCAGAAACAGAAAAGTATCGGTCAACCAAACACAAGTGCAGCAGACATTGACCGAGTGCATGAATCATTTCAACAAAGTCCCAGAAAATCAATTTGACATGTACCCAGAGAACTGGGATGACCAACTACCACTGTACACAGGATTTTGCATAAAAGACTGAAACTTCATGCGTATAAGGTGCAGATTCTGCAGGAACTCAAACAAAATGACGGACTCAAAACGCAAGGCGTTTGTCTTCGAAATGCTGTCGCACAGAGGATGACGAATATTTCCTGAAAAAGGTCATGTTCACCGAGAAAGTTTGCTTTCATGTATCGGGGGAGGTGAAGCAGTACAATGTGAGGATCTGGGGCTCTAAAAACCCATACATGGTCATTGAACACATCCGCGACAGTCCAAAGGTCGATGTGTGGTGTAGCCTTCACCATGACTGCTTGGTTGGTCCATTTATCTTTGCGGAGGATACAGTGACCTCAACAATTTACATGAACATGTTTGAAGGATTTGCCTTCCCACAGATTGAAGACCTGCAACTCAATATCAATTTTCAACAGGACGGTGCTCCCCCTCATTGGGCCTTGGTCGTTCGAGCCGTCCTGAATTAAAATTTTCCAGGTCACTGGAGTGGCCGAGATAGCCCAACCGCCTGGCCCCCACAATCACCAGACATAACCCCCTTGATTTTTTTTCTGTGGGTGTTTATCAAAGATGTTGTCTCCAACACCAAGGTGGCAAACCTGCAGGATCTTTGTTCTCGGATCACAGCTGCATGGTCACTGGTGGGCATGAACATGCTGAGCCGAACATGGCAAGAACTTGAGTTCCTTGTTGCGAGAAGTGTATTGTTTTTTTATGGTTTCGTACTCGCATGGGTTGATAGAAAAAAAATTAGCTTCATTGCCAGAGTGGCAACCTTGGGGAACTCCGATATATAATTTGCATAAATCCAAAATGGCCATTGCGGACGGAGGTGGAAAATAACTTTTCAACCAATCAACCTACAATCACATGTGATACATTTTTTCCGGATAATTTTGAGGTGAGGAATCTATTTCTAAGTTCAGTTGTGTGGTTCAGGGTCAAAGGTTAAGTTCAATGTCATTTTTGGACTATTGAGGGGTTTAAAACTTTTTGACCCCTGCATCAACTTTAGATCACTCCGACTCGATAGTTGATGAACGATCCCGTTGATTCTAATCTCACCTCTTCTTCTTTTCAGAGAAAAGTATGATGGCTGACTCAAGGTGTCTTCTCCCGGTGTGTCACGGAGGTGGAGAAGAAATGAAATTCACTGAGATCGGGATCAAGAAGCTCATCTCGTGAGCCAAATCCCGTGGAGATGGGCACCTGCCAGCTAAGCTACAGAACATTATTGATGTTGGTGGAGATGCGGCAAGCATAGCCTGCCACAAAGGTTGCTACTGTACTTGTACATCAAAACAGAAAATTGAGAGAGTGAGAAAGTCACAGAAAAGAAAGGCTGAAGATGAAGGTGTAAGGACAACTACAAGGCCTCATACTAAGGTGTGTTTGAGTACAAATGTGATTGTATGTTCTGTAGCGAGGAATGTTTACCCATTGATGAGAGACACCCAGAAAGATGGGACCGCGTTCGTGATTGTATGACCAAAGAACGTTTTGACACAGAACGTAACCTACTCCCAACTATGAAAGATATGCTCCTTGATGTTGCTGCGCAGCGTAATGATGATGTCGCAAGAATGGTCAAGTTGCACCTTGCTTTTGTTTGTGATCTACCTTCCGCTGAGTGCAAGTACCACGTCCACTGCTATAACAGTTTCACGAAAGTCACCACATATGCTGATTTGCCAACTGGTAGTGCAGATGAAAATGCTCTGAAGGAAGTCATCGAGTACATGAACCGAGACAGGTCCAGAATATGGAATAGTGTTGAACTGCATTCCCTGTACTCGGATCTAGATGGCAAGCTCGCTCGATGTGACATGTTTCGCAAGTTGACTGACTGCATGAGTAAGGATGTTATCGTTGTTCCGGTAGATGGCTGTGCTACCATTGTTGGTTTCCGTGAGTCCGTTGCTAAAAGTCTCAAGAGAGTTAAGGTAGATGATACGGATGAGAGGAGCATTGCTTCGGTGGTGAGGCAGAGCAAGCATGAGGCACGGTCGGTCAAGTACAACAGTGCCAATTATGACCTATCAGAGTTTACACAGGCCAACACAATCAAGGCGACCAGCCCAAGTTTGTTGAAGTTGGTTTCAGACCTGGTCTCCAGTTGTAAAGTGACCAAGAAATCTCTGAGCCTGAGCCAGTCAATTCAGAGTCACGTTGCAGGTACCAGAAATCAGATAACATTAGGACTGGCTGTCAAACTGTTGCACCGGCATGGCAGTTCCGAACTTCTCAAACTCCTTCATGAGCATGGCTTCACGACCTCATACGATGAGGCCCTGAGATTCCGAAAATCGGCCGCTCGTCTACTCTGTGAAAATGCACAGGTTCTGCACTAGTTCCTGGGGTTGTGTAGAACCATCGGCGTCATCTTCACGTGATTTGACAACTTCGATCCCCAGGTATTCACACCCAATGGTCGACGCACTACCCATGTCCTCTCACATGAATTCCAGCAACCTCATCCCGCAGGTATGCTGGAGTATGGCCATGCTAAGCCAGGGATGAGCAGCCTCATCATCCCCAGACTCTCTAAGAATGCCGCCCAGTCAAAGACCAGCAGTAGCTCATCAGGCAGCCTTCCTCTGCAACACTACACCGGGCCGACCAAGGTGAACCCACCAGCTGTAGAAGCCACTTCTGGCATCTCCTACCAATAAGTATGTGCCCGGCAGGTGAGTCTAGCTACTGCGCAGGAGAAGGACATGAAGTGGCTGAACATGCTCAACACACAGGAGAACGCAATGAAGTGGAGTGGGTTCAACAATCAGGAGGCGCACAATGATCAAGCTCAGAAGAAGCCAGTGAGTACCTACATGTTCGGACCTCTCATCGACGCCAAAGCCGCTCATCTGGACATGGTGCTAACTTCGCTGGAGTACCTCAAGAAGTCGTTGGCTGACATGGGGATGTCCTATGCCCACATCTCCGTCGACCTGCAGCTGTCCATGGTGGCCAGCCAAATCAAGTGGAATGACGTCGATCGCTTCAAAAACGTCATTCTCAGACCTGGCATCATGCACATCGTGCAGTCCTTCGGTGGCTGCATCGGCAAACTCATGCACGGGTCGTGTATTGAACCTCTCATCAGCTCAGCGTTTGGAGGGCTAACAGGAATCATGAGCGGCAAGTCTTGGGTTCAGGCCATGCGAGCGTTCCGGATGGTTTTGACTACTCTTCTGAGCAAGTTCTTCACCACTGGTCCCAAAACATTCCAGGACTTAAGCGACTACCTTGAAACGTGTCAGCAACACCTAAATGGCAGGCACTGGGTCGATAACCTGATAAAGCCTCCTCTGTTCATCCAACTGCTTCATAGCGAGAGGGAGGGAGATTTCCTGCTGCAGCAGCTAACGCTCGAGCGTATACTCCCCTACCTGCAGATCCTGGGAATGCACTATATTACTGGTTCAGATGCTACCTCATACCTGTTTGGCAAGGGGAAAGTGTCGGCCCTGAAGACCCTGAGAGCTGGCGACTTCCCAGACCTGTATTCACCCATGCACAGCTTGATGCCACCCATGCACAGCTCATGGAAATAGGACAGGTGTTCTTCTGTGCTCTATATGGTCAGCAACAGGGGACCACGATGAGTGAGGCGAGGTACCATATGTATACAAAGAAGCCTGGCAAGCTGCTCAAGATCATGTCGCTACCACCAACAGAGCAAAATCTCTTCCTGCACATCTTGCGCACTCATCTGCAGACCATACTCGCAAAATCTGCTGACCAGCAGGCTCCACCTGAACTTGACATCACGAAGTATGGGTGGGAAATAAAAGATGGCACCCCAGTACCAGCAACCTCCGATCAGCCCCCAGGACCCCAAGATCTCATGGATGTAGTGCGGTGTGGCTGGAAGGCAGCAGTGAAGGCGTGTGGCACTGAACGTTGCAGCTGTCACCATGGAAAGATATCATGCACTGTGTACTGCGCTTGTGTTTGTAGTGACGCCTGCTTGAACCCATTCAAGACAGGAGACGAAGACCAAGATGAAGTGGAAGAGGAAAGAGAAGCAGATGTGGAAGATGACGAGGAAACTGAACATCTTGATCTTGCATTCGGGTCTGATGATGAATTGGAGTGATCGCCGTTAATGAATAAATGCTTGACCACCATCGCTCTGAAAATTTCATTATTATTATATTATTTCATTTTTGGCCGAAAATGACTTTGACCTTGACCTTTGACCCCAAATCACAAAATTGACCTCAGAAATAGATTTCTCAGGTCAAAGTTATGCAGAAAAGAGGTATCACACGTGATTGTAAGTTAATTGGTTGAAAAGTTATATTCCACCCCCGTCCGTTGTGGCCATCTTGGATCTACGCAAATTAGCGGAGTTCCCCAAGGTTGCCGCTCCGGAAACCAAGCCAAATTTTCTCTATAGACCCATGTGAGTACGAAACCATCAAAAAAACAATACACTTCTCATTACAACAAGGTTTAGTACAGAACATACGGGTTGCAAACTGACTAAATTCCACGACGAATGCCAAAAAATGAATGACTTCCTTAAAGACATTCAATCGTTCAGAAGAGAACTGAATGACATTTTTGTTGGCTGGAAACAACTCCTCTCACATCCTCTGACCTTGAATGAGTCGAGTCAAAGGTGAGAAAGTGTGTGTGTGTGTGTGTGTGTGTGTGTGTGTGTGTGTGTGTGTGTGTGTGTGTGTGTGTGTGTGTGTCTTTGTCTCTCTCTGTCTCTCTCTCCCTCTGTCTCTCTCTCCCTCTATCTCTGTCTCTTTGTCTCTGTCTATATCTCTCTTGAGTGTTGACTCATTATTATTTTTATTTTTTTATTTTTCAGTTTAAACACCTGTCTGGATGCCAAACACACAACTTAATCTTCTGGAGGAATCTGACATGACACTCAATCTTCTGGAGGTAAATGTTATATTTCTAATTTTATTATTATCATAATATAATCATCTTTATATACCCTAATTGTTCTTCCCTCTTTGTTTTGAACAGAATATGTTGTCTGAGTTTCAAAACCAAAACAAACCATCAGACTGCTGCAAAAGAAGATTTTGTTCAATGTTTGTAATCTTGTTTTATTATATACTAGCCGAAACCCCGTCACAGACGGATTCCGTTCCATGAGCCCAATATGACAGCCAGTGGCGGCTCTTGTAAGAGCCGGATCCCAGTCGATGTACTCCATGGCCTTACCTAATGAGGCCTACACAACGTCCTTGTACACGACATTTTTGGTGTCCACTATTCCTTGTGAAGAAGTCCCCTGATTTGTGCACGTGTCTACTTTGACGTACACCATGTCAAAACTTCTCAGGTCACAGTACCGAGAAAAACGTGCCGCAACCGCGAGGAGGAGCACAAAATTGGTCCTTCAGTATTAATATATAGAAGATACATTGTTTCTTGTTACATTTTTTTGTGTGAAATTCACATTCTGAGGTAGTCAGCATGTGCAGAAGAGGGTTTTACATTCCAGACGCTATTTTCGAGGAGTGGAATTACACCTCTCAGTGGTGACGGTCTGTCGACGACAGATGTAATGACGTCAGCGAATGACCGATGATGTCATGACGTCCTTGCGCCTCTCAGCGGTGATGTCACACATCACCATGAAAAACGAAAAGTGTTTATTCTGCTTCAGAGTTGAAGTTTGACTGTTGCCACGATGTGCGATGCACTCTTACAGGTACGAAGTTTCTTTCAGTCCAGGTCACAGTACCGAGAAAAACGTGACGCAACCGCTATGAGGAGCACAAAATTGGTCCTTCAGTATTAATATATAGATGCTTTCCTTATAATTATCTGATTTTGAATTACAAGAAAAGAATAAAGGAGATGTAAAGGGGGGAGGGTTAGGGTTGCGGGGTAGGTGTGCTCCCCCAACAACCCACAACCCCCCTCATCCCTCTCCCCTCCCCTCCCCGTGTGTGTGTGTGTGTGTGTGTGTGTGTGTGTGTGTGTGTGTGTGTGTGTGTGTGTGTGTGTGGGGAAGGGTGGGCGGTGGGATGAGGGGGGTGGGGCATGTGTGGGTGGGGCTTGTGTGGGTGGGTAGGGCTTGTGTGCAGGGCTGGATTATTGTCTTCATAGGCCAAGGCCCTTGAGATTTCGTAGGCCAAATTCAAGAGTGACCAAAATGACGATTTTGAACATGAAATTTAATCGTAACAGACTGCGGTAAATGGCGATTTGTCTGACTTTCAAATATACAAGTGCCTGTAAAATCCAATTCAGCTTCGAAATTGAGAAACAAACGATACAGAAAACAAATTCGGAGGAATGTATGGAGTAATAATGGAGGAAAACAAATCGACACGATCACTTTGGAGAAATTGATTTGCTTCATCAGCTCAGATTCAACACAAAGCAGAGCGAGCGTGGACACGCGCACCTGCCCCACGGTCGACCGATGACAATTTTTCACGCGCTTTAGTGTACTGAAGGAGCGTTCACCTTCACAGCTCGTAGCAAACATCGAACAATATATTCGGAGGGCAACAAAAATATTGGGGAATGTCTGTCAAATTGTTGTGAATAATGTACTTGAGCATGTCCGATGCATCGATGAACTTGGAGCATTTCGAGCAAAGTTCTATTTCCTGAACAATGTCCATTTGAACGTCAGCAGGGTCCGCTGAAACCAGTTTCTCTGCTCTGCGAGAGAGTGTATCATGGTCGAGGCTGTTGGCCGTGGGGATGAATCCAAACAGATCCGTGATTTTCTGATAGCTCTCTCTTCTCCTATGGATTTCTGTCAGAACGCGATCGAGTATGGAGAAGTACGTCTCAACTCTGAACTTCTCCCTGCCAGATTTTGGGGTTTCTTCTTCCTCGTCATTTTCATTGAAGACCTTCTTTCGCTTCTTGACCCGATGATTATCATTTGCGTAAATGATGGACTCAACCATCTTTTTGGCGCGGTCCTGAAATGCATCAAATCTTTCATCATTTCGAAGCAACTCTATGTATTCATAGTGGGCATCATAATGCTGCTTAACCGCTCCGACATCTATTCCAGGTTGTTGGAGACATCTGTTTACTCGATCAATGTTGCCAAGTAGATCAGACCAGACAGCGCACATGATTGCTGTTTCGGTCAGTTCCATCTTCTCAGCCAATGCTTTGGCTTCCAGTCTCACTGACGGAGTGTCTTTAGGGCGCTCGGCTATCTTCATTAGCACCTTCTTTATGTCCTTGTAGCTTATGGAAAACGCTTTACAAGAGTCCGCTCGAGCTGACCACCTCGTATCAGACTCGGACAAACATTTGAGTTTGATGGCATGTTCATCGAGTGACTTATTTAAAATGGCCCATCTTTGGGGAGATGCTGACATAAAGTTATACACGGCTTGAATAAGTCCAAAGTATTTGACGGCTTCCAAGCAACTCTCTGCGGCAGCGACTCCTACCAGATTCAAACTGTGCGCAGCACATGGTACCCACTGGGCCAATGGATTAATTTTACAGACTCTTGCTTGTACGCCTGACTAGACACCGGACATGTTGCTTGCATTGTCGTATGACTGCCCTCGACAATCCATGAGATCAATCCCATTGGCTTCCAGTACCTCTTGCAATCTTCCAAACACATATTCACCATCGTGATGCTCAATGACGACGTACTGTAGAAACCTTTCGACGGCGCTACCATCTTGCATCACATATCAAAATATTACTGTCAACTGATCGATATGCGAAAGGGCTGGCGTCAAATCGATGGAAACACCATAATATTTAGCATCTTTTATTTCTCGCACGATGGTAGATTTAACTTTTTCGGCCAGTAGTAGGATAAACTCGACGCATATTGTTGATGACAGGTACGATACACTTCTCTTTCCCTTGTTCCCATACACTTCAAGATGCTGGGCGAGAAATGGATCGAATTTTGAGACAAGTTCAAAACAACCAAGATAGTTTCCATTGTCAGCACAACCCAGCTGCTCGGTCGTGCCCCAGAACGGAAGCCCTCTTTCGGCGAGGAACGATATTACAGCGACAATTCGCTTCAGGACATTAGTCCAGTAAGCTTCCTCGTGGAGGTACCGCTGTTCAAATGATGTGTGAATCCTGTCTGTCACCTTCATTTTGAGCGACTTTTTGATTGCGAGAATATGGGCAGTCCCACGCTCGTGCGACGCTAGACGTGCAGAGGCATTCTTCCAATCATTGAATCCGATTCGAAAATACTGTGATGGCTTTGGTGATCATCGTTGTTGGGACATAGGAGTTTGCACACGTATCAGTAAAGTTTACCGTTTGATGGAGAAAACAGCATCCAGTCCCTGTTCACCGTTTCCCCGTTTGTGAGTTTCTGCTAAAAGTGTTCGTGCCGAAAATACCGTGTTTTATCTGGATACACTCGGGCTGTATCCGAAAAATCTGCTTTCCTATCTTGGCAGGGAGGATTCTGGATGAAATTGTCCACGAGTTCTGTGGAAAGAGTCCATTCAGCAGGATCAGGATTGAAACTATGAGCCGCAGCACTGTATGCAGTTGTTCCAATGGTTCTCTCGTTGCTTGATGCGACGGTATTGGTATCATCAACTTTCGAAATGTGATGCAATGCGAGATTACTTGATCCCTCAACATTGGCATCAGAAGACTCTGCACGCGCACATTCCGTTTGCTCATCTCAACTCTGGTGAGGTGAAAAAAATTTCAAGATGGATCCAGACAGTCTTTTTGTTTCTGTTTCACGTCTCTTCTTTTTGTCGCGTTTGCAAGTACCACTGTCGTGGTTCCGAATATATCCGTCGGCCATAGTCAAGAATAAAAAGACAAATAAGAGCAAAATGAAGAACTGCAAGCGTCAGGATGCTCGATAATTCGCAGGAAAGTAAGAGGAGGCCAGGATGTTTATACTCAGCGCAAACGTGACTGCACCCGTCAGCCAGACGATAGCGGCGACGCCTGTGATTGGCTGATTGTGATGTGATCACATGGTTCCCATGCTCGCTATCGATGATCACTGTCTGGCAGCATGCCAGCCTCCTTCGCTCACGGTGTGTACAGCCTTCCTGCACATGTCGAGTCACATAATTAAGACTGAAAAGAAAAACCAAAAAAAACGTTGTCGGAAATTTTCGTAGGCCAAGGCCTGGGCCTCACGGGCCAAGTGGTTAATCCGCCCTTACTTGTGTGGGTGGGGCTTGTGTGGGTGGAGCTTGTGTGGTGGAGCAATTTTTAGATCCTCGTGGAGAATCTCTAAGTCTTCAGTTGTTGTTCTTCATCTTCTTGTGGACTTTTTTGTTTCACAACCTACAGTTTTCATCGAAACTTCCTGAAACTTGGCAAATATATGTAAAAATACCCTGCACAGACAGTAACCATCTCCCATTTTGAAAATTCCTCCGAGAAAAAAAGTTATGACGTCAAAATATCGCCGCTAATGGAAATCGCCTGTACCATTATCTCCGAAACTAGGCAAGCTATTTGAATTTTGTTTGCGGGAATCAAGCTGGGCATTAGCATAGATAACACTGGTCAACAATTTTTTACTTTCTGAATGTTGTCTAGATTTCTACAAGTGAATTAGGGTATTCTGGCACTGCTGAATCAGGAAATGGCATCCGTTTCTCTCCATCAGGTCAGGTTTTTGTGCTGTTGATTTGAAAAAATCAGATCTTGTGACAAAATCAATTACATTTTTGTGGCATTATCAGCTGATTTTTGTCAACACATATCATCCTAAACATGTTTTTAAGAAAAAAAAATGTTTTGCCAACAACATTTATTGATTACATGATAGAAACATCGATTACTGTCATCTGAATGGTGGGCATTGATAAAGGTAAGTACAAGTAAATTGCATGTTGCGTCACCACTGTTCAAACTTCAGGGCTTGAACTTCCGTTTCTTCAAACTCCTGGAATGTTCAGCAGCAGGGAGGTCTCTCTTCAGATTCCAACAGTAGTCAGCCATCATGACTGCGTCCCAGCGACCCTGATACCTGGTCTCCATCTCCTTCATGTCCTGATGGAATCTCTCCCCCTGCTCGTCACTCATTGAACCCAGGTTCTCAGGAAACCGGTTCATATGTGAAAATAGATAGTGCATCTTGATGCTCATGTTGCAGCCCAGGTTTCTGAAAGCAGTCAGCATGTTGTTGACAAGTTTTGCGTAGTTTCTGGCCTTATTGTTGCTAAGAAAGTTCTTCACTACCGAAACAAATGTCTTCCACGCTTCCAGTTCCACTTCGTTCATTGAGTTTTTGAACTCTGGATCTCTGATGAGCTGACGGATCTGAGAACCATCAAAGATGCGAGCTTTCAACTTCTCCATGGTCAATCCTGGAAAAGCCTGGCACAAGTAAGTGAAGCAGTCACCATCTTTGTCCAGAGCCTTGGTGAACTGCTTGATTAAGCCGAGCTTGATGTGCAGCGGTGGGAAGAGTATTCTGTCTCTGTCCACCAGAGGGTCGTTGATGACGTTCCTTTCTTTGCATGGCACCAATTCCTCCTGCACAGGCCAGTCCTTCTTCGTGTAATGCTGAGCACGGTCCCTACTATCCCACATGCACAGAAAACATGGGTACTTGGTGAAGCCAGACTGTTGTCCCAACAAAAAGTTTACCATCTTCAGGTCAACACAAATAAACCACTTATGCTGATCATAACCAATTTTCTCCAGCACGTACTTCACCGCTTCATACTTCTCCTTCAGTGTAGTCGAGTGAGCGATGGGTACAGAGGCAAACTGGTTGCCGTTGTGTAGCAGAACACATTTCAGTGATCGCTTGCTGCTGTCAATGAACAGTCTCCAATCTTTGGGTTCGTACTGTGGCACTCCAAGCTTGAGCAGAAGCGCATGTCATAAATTGGCGCATGTAGGTATTGTACATTCTTCAGAGTTCGTTATTTCAAGAAATACAACTTTTTGTATCACATTATTACAAAATCTGCCCCATTAACTTTAGTTTTGATCCACGAACTTTATGCTTTGCCTCACCAATTTTTGGAAGATTTTGAGGTTTTATGACTTCAAACTGATCCCTTTTCGACATAATCACCCAGAACTATCGTACCTGAATACTTCTTGTCATTAAAATAATTATTTCCAATCAAAACAATTATTTGACATGACATTTTACCCCCACCAACTTCTTCTAAAATGCTCCACACATGCGTACATGTGAACAAAAATGTAAAAAACGACATGTGGCCATATCTCAAAAACTTGACCTGATTGAACAAAACTAATGTGAGTTTTGGATTCAGCGCATCAGATTCGTCCTAAATCAGCTTAAAAAATGCAGACAACAAATTTGTTGTTGACCAGTGTAATTTATCGCAAACCTGATACATCACAATGACGTCATATTCGTTTTTAATCCTCAATAATAGGATGACGATCTCAGCTCATTTGAGCTTGTTTTAATTAAATAAACATGTTGTGTGTGGGAACCAATAAACTAATCACTAATTATGTCAATATGATGAATGTGGATGTGGCTTATGTGGGTGGGGTTTGCATGGATGTTGCTTTTGTGTGGATGGGGCTTGTGTGGATGGGGCTTGTGTGGATGGGGCTTGTGTGGGTGGGGCTTGTGTGGGTGGGGCTTGTGTGGATGGGGCTTGTGTGGGTGGGGCTTGTGTGGGTGGGGCTTGTGTGGGTGGGGCTTGTGTGGATGGGGCTTGTGTGGGTGGGGCTTGTGTGGGTGGGGCTTTTGTGAGTGGGGTTTGTGTGGATGTGGCTTGTGTGGATGTGGTTTTGTGGGTGGGGCTTGTGTGGGTGGGGCTTGTATGGGTGGAGTCAAAAGGGGGCGGAGTTAAAAAAGGGGTGGAATCAAATTTTTTTTTACAATTTATCTTTGTCTTTTGTAATTCCTGTGAATAAAATGAACCTAAAATCTCTTCCCCCTTTAAATCACATAATTTGTAAGTCTAAAGGAACTGTACCGATGATATCAACAATTTTAAAAAGTTCATTTGTCCATCGCTTGGTATAACCTTTTTCAAAATGAGATTTCCACCTGTATATTCTTATGATATCACCAACTTTGAACTTCGGCTTTCTCTGACATTAATCTCTTTTTCATATTTTAATTTTGTAAATGTTTCTGATGGCTTCGTTGTCGTTGTACTTATCTACAATGTCCTGAATTAAAGATAACCATTGTTGAGAAGCGAGTTGAGTGAATTTTTTTATATATTCTCTCTTTTAAAGTGCGATTAAAACGCTCAATAACAACTGCTTTTCCTTCATTAAAGGTGCTGTACAATGTAATGT
Organism: Eptatretus burgeri; assembly: GCF_056783735.1. Classification (NCBI taxonomy): domain Eukaryota; kingdom Metazoa; phylum Chordata; class Myxini; order Myxiniformes; family Myxinidae; genus Eptatretus; species Eptatretus burgeri. Next base: position 63,254,636 of record NC_140975.1, on the reverse strand, counting down.
TGTTATTTTAAAGAAAATTCATAAATTATTTGTTGGTGAACTCTGTACCCTCATCAGTCCGCAATCTTTGAGGTTTTCTTTTGCTTTTATTGAATATCTGTTGGAAAACTAACATAAGAGTATTACCTGTTTTGTTTTTCAAAGGGACAACCCACGCATATCTACTCCTCAAATCAATAACGGTTAAAGCATACTTGTACCCCTTATCATAATTGAGTTCCATTAATCAGCGGACCAGATATAATCAACTTCCTTGGAATAAACCTTCCTTCTATGAAACTTTGTGATTATTGGTTTATGTAATTCATCAGATAATTGCTCTTCAATCTTAATGACATCATTAGAGCTTATAAGTTTTTTTTTGAATTTCCAAGCCCAAGTTTCAATTTAGCACTGATCATCTTTACTTCTTCATGAAGAACCTATCAACTTTTTCTCTCAAGGTTGGATTTTGTATCAGAGACAAATTATACAACATTTCTCTATCGGCTTCATGTTTTTCTTCCAACGTTGTGCTATTTCCATAATATCGTGCCTCATGCACAATTCATCAACCCTATTGATAGGTTTGCTCCATGGTTTAGGATTGTCAGCCTCATCTAATCTTTTATTCAAGTTTGTTCCTGGACCTCATAAAGAATACCCTGGTAGATGTAATTCCCCTGGTATTCCAGTTGTAAATTTACTTCCTGATAAAAACTTTTGCATATCTCCCCCTTGTTTGTGTTTGGTGATGAATTCACTCTTTTTTGAGCCACACACCAAACATGCACCTTTTTGTATAACCCTATTATTTTTACTTTTTACATAAGAGATTATTTTTTTTATTTTATTTTTATTATTATTTTTTATTATTTTTACTTTTTACATTTTTTTTACTTTTTACATTTTTATTCTCGGTTTTCTTTTTACATTTGAGACAATAACTCATTTATTTATGTGAAAAATTCCTCCAGAGTGTGAAAACCTTTTTAGTTTCCAACATGCACATTTACACCATGCACAGTCAATTTCACCAACATCATCAATTATATCATCTTTTCCTTCTTTCTCTTCTTTATCTCAACTTTCTCGAAGAAATCCTCTGCCTGAAACCGATGCTTATAGTCTTGATGCATATATTTCCAATAGACTTGCCAATTCTTTGTTTTCCTCCTCGGTGCATTGAGATTTATTTATTTTCTGCAATACCTTTGTTCTTTTTATAATATCACTGGTTTCTATATTTTTATATTTATTTATTCTCTATTTCCTCCTTCTCTCTCTTCTCCCTCTCCTCCTCCCTCTCTTCTCCCTCTCCTCTCTCTCTCTCTCTCTCTCTCTCTCTCTCTCTCTCTCTCTCTCTCTCTCTCTCTCTCTCTCTCTCTCTCTCTCTCTCTCTCTCTCTCTCTCTCTCTCTCTCTCTCTCTCTTCTCCCTCTCCTCCTCTCTCTTCTCAGTTTCTTCAAATCCTTCCTCATCCCTTACTATCCTTGAACCACTTTCACCCCATAGAATATCATACATATATTCATCTGGATTCTGCAATACTCTTGAATCCACAATTATTTTTCTCATAATAGGAAACCAATAAGATTTGTTGATGATTTCCAAGAGTTTTATATTTCATCACCTTTAGAAGTTCATTTTTATTTAATATTTTAATCAAACCTCTATTTGTGGGGTTATTAGCTCGCCTATTCGAAGAACAGAGAGCTACAGCAATACCCCTGGCGTGAGCGTGAGCGTGAAAATGTTAAAGTTTTTGGTGCAAGTTATTTCCTTTATAATGTTTTTTTACCACACTATTTTTTACTAATTACAATGTACAAATATATATATATATATATATATATATATATATATATATATATATATATATATATATATATATATATATATATATATTGCTTTAAAATTATTTGGATCAGACCACTGCAATGCTTTATAAAAAATATTATTAACTACTCTTATAAAAACGATAAATGTAGAAACCGGCAAGCACTGGGTGGCTTTGACACCAACTCTGGTTAATATCAGTATAAAGCCATTTTTTAATTGAAAAATGCCTGTCTCTATGTCCCAATTCATAAGGAATGTAAAATCGAACAACCTTTTCTTGTAGGTATCCTTGAATGCAAAAATTATAATTTTCTTGAAGCCTTCTTGCTGTCATTTATGCATCAGAAATATATGACAGATTAATATGATGCCACGTAATACCACCCCATCTTCCTGTTGTTAAATCAGTTTGTATTCCTCGACTTTGTGTAATTATCCAATTTCCTCCCTTCTTTGTCATATAAACTATTGCTTCACCATCATATAATTTCCTATTCCTAAAATCGTGTATTTGTTGTTTGCTAATTGTGCTTCCACATATCTCCTGATTCTTACCAAGAGGATAATATTCTTCTTCACGAGACTGATAAAAATTGTGTATGTCTTCTCGGTTGAATGAAAAAGACCAATTATATCCTAAATCACACATATTATACCTCCATTTCTCTATTTTCATATTAACTATACTTCCTTCTTTATAAAATTCAATACGAAGCAGATAATTGAATTTAATAAGAAAAGGTATATGGTTTGTTGAACCAGGTGTTGTGGTTGTAAATTCTACTTGTTTCAACAAAACGTGCCGTTTTATTTAAGGATATATATTGTGATAAATCGCTGAATCTCACCAAGTCATTCGTGTCAGTCGGGCTTGGACAATTTATTAATTTATAAACATTTTTCATATTAATATTTTTTGCTATACTATATTTCTTCAGCCGTTCAGCCTGTGCCTTTGTGTAATAATTTGATAAATCAATATCCAGTTCTTGGGATACACCAAAGATAGAACCATCTTTACAAACATGTCATTTATATTAGATTAAAAATAATGTCATAAAAAAATTTACTTTTGTTGAGTTGAAATAACACGTATAGACATCATTGACCACAACACTTGAAATTTAATTATTGGACTTGAAATGTTTGATAAACACCATTCTGTAAGAATTTTATTACTTCAACAGGTGGTGGAAGACCATAACTATCAAAATTATATTTGTCTTGACGATTAAAAATACAAACCCAATTAGAACCGTTCCCATTATTATCTTCTAAGTTCATAATGATATTCTTTGTATGTTTAGACATGTTTGTTAATTCATCTCTCATACAAATAACCACATTATGAATTTTTAATTTCTTACAATATTTGATGTTCTTAATTTGATGTTTTATTCTTTCCAAATTCTTTAAACCACTCATCAATTCTCATTTATTTATTAGAAAGATATAATCCATTACCCCTTTTAGTTAATTTTACACCTGATTGTGCAATATAATCATGCATATCTCCAACTAACAATCTCAATTTATCAGGCAGACTTTCATGTTTTTCAGCAAAATCTACAATTATACCACTTCCACTAATTTGTTTCTCCAACGCGTTGGTATGTCTTTCCAACTCTTTTTGAGCCCGGAGTTGATCCTTCCTTTCATTGGCAGTTTTCACCGCTGTTGAAATACCACCCGTCAATGCTCCAGCTGCACTTAAACCAGCAAATAAAGGAATTAGAAATGGGAGAAATCCTCCACTCGTCTCTCTTATTGAATATTTCTTCAACATTGGTTTTGACATTTTAATTTTAAGTGAGCCAGTATCATTCAAGATTTTCACCTGTTCTCGTGTGAGCAAAACATCAATACTTACTGCTCCTTTTCTCTGAATTGTATTGACGTTAATCAGACAAGGCTTTGGATTTTGAATACAAGATGATAGTTTCTGAAGATTGATTTGATTAACATATACCCCAATTAACACTTCACTACTCATTTATTTATCAAAAAAATTATGTGAGACTAATCATAACACCATTATCTGTATTAATCTGTAATTCTGTTTCTTCCAAAAGCAAACAATATGTATCAACTTCTTCACTCTCTTCTCTTTCAATGTATAGGGAAGTATCCACTCGATTAGACTTTATAGTTTCCTTTTGAGCACTCAGGTCAATCGCATAGATTGTATACAGACTTTTAAATGCTGTCATATCCAAAATTGGGTTCTTCATTTCCATTACTTTCACACACCTTTTGGTAAGACTTGTATGCTTCAGCATAATCATTTTTTTCCCAATTAATTTCCAATCTATCTCGTGGATAAAATGTTCCATCCAGAGAACCGCGAAGTTGTTTCACCTCAGCATTATCACTCAACGCATTATTCTTATCAGTAGCAGTATCACCATCTGTTTTTTTTTAAATGAGCCACAGATGTCTGGGCTCACCTTCCACAACACTCAAATTCCACGTGTAAGTGGTTTGGTTCAGTTCAACGTGTTGGCATCTTCTTTTAAGGTATGATACATTAAGTGGTTTCTTTGAGTTAAGTCTTCTATTCAACATCTCTTGTTTTAAGATTAGGAGTGTATTCACGAATATACCAACTAATTTCATCAATTAGAAATTTATTCTGATCAGCAAAAGCATTAGCCACACCAAAAAGCAATCTATTTTCATTATCATTCCTTTGCAGTTGAAATCTAATTTTAAGACCATACAGAACTTTATCATGATCACAAATTCCAAATATACCTTTATTAATTAAGAGGAAATTAAGAGGAACTGCCACAGGAAAACTATTACCTGTTTTTGTATCATCATTATACATTCCTTTCCTTTGACTATATCCAGGGTCTGTGTTTGTTCCCATTGCCATTTCAGGAATAAAACCTTCAACAGCTCCCTTTCCCATTCTATCACTAAATTAATATAGTGTAAATTTCATCATTTCAGATAAAGCAGAGACATCATCAACCGCTTCAACTTCTTGTGTTCCAATGTACAAACGAACACTGTCAAACATTTTCCAGTAGAAATCATTTACGAGTGTAGCGTTTGTGTTATTCGCAGCCTTAGTGAATGTAAATTTACACAACAAGAAACTTTCGGCCAGATTCAAATAAGTTTGTTGATTATTTATTTCAAAACTTTTTGTTTCATTTGCATTCCAGCCTGTTCCAGTTATTGCATTTACCTTGAAGTAGTCTTCTTTTTTCGTCGAGTTTGAGATGACAATAGTATCATCCAAATCAGAGATACTATCTATTGCTTTCATACTTTTATTCATTTAGGAAAAAAGATGTTAAAACTTTTGAAACCCTGACCCAAGTATTTGAATTATTTTCTGTCGTTCTTGGGGAGACAACTGAGTTTTGCCTTTCTTAATTTCTTTTATTGCTTGCAATTCATGAGATTCCTTTTGGGCATCTTTTATACTCTTTATAGCACCTGCTACATTTCCCACAGCAGAAGCAGTTGAACCAATTAGGTCTTTATGTTGAAGAAAAGTTGAACCTATACCCATTAGAGTATCAATTATCCCATCTCCTCCAAATTGATGACCAACACCCCTTTGTCTAAGGTTTATAGTATCCTCTACCAAGATACATACCTTCACCCTTGTAGTATGGGGAAAGGAACATCCCATCCCCTGTAATTATTTTATATTTTCCCAATTCGTCTTTCCTCACAATAGCCATCGTATTTATTTCTTGGAAAACTTCACGTAGGTGAATTCCAATGGATATAATTTCTCCATTAAAAGAAACCATGTGATTATCTTGGTCGGTTATCCTAAACTTTACTCTGTATATGGTTTTTCCTGACACAGGTACATAAACCAGATTTTTGGGTTCCATATTGAATTTATAAACAATTGGAGTTGAGTATGTGCTGAATGAAAATATTGTATTTGTTCTAATTCCATCATTATAAGTGCCATCAATCAAATCACAGTGAATAAATACAAAATTTATGCCTGAGAATATTTGAACGACATTATCACTGTAAAACATCCCTTTTGTTTCAATATTTTTGGAGGAGAAACCAAATAACGCTCAATGAATTATCAATTGTGAAATCAACCTTGTAGTTATTTTAAGTTTAATCGTTGATTTTGAAGTATGTTTTTGAATATCTATTACAATATTTTTTGGTTCATCACCCTGTTCTTTCATAAGGCGAGCAATTTCCGAAGATATTTGAGAAATCTCATATGCTCGGGGTGAAACTGTTACCGTTTTGTATCCACTTCCCGGATTATAATGAAACGTCATTTTTCTCGGTGATATTAAACAAGGTATGATAAGTTCCTGTGGACAATAAAGACGCCTCATATTCTTTTGTTGCGTCAAGTTGTAGTGGGTATGGAAATGAAGATGTGTGGTCGCTTGTTGTGAAATTAAAACTTCGGATTGTGCTTCTCATCTTATTTAATATGGGATAAAATGTCTTTGTATTGACATTTATTAATTATTTTCATGTTCATCAACTGGTCTAAAATGGCTGATGCTTCATTAAAACAATTTCTATTTCCAGCCTTATTACTACCCAACAGCAATAACAGTCCATGAAATAATTGTGATGGGTCATTTGGAAGAAAACTAACAACTGAACCAAGCCTACTTAAAGCCTGAATTATGTGTTTCTCTTTCTCATTCTTCCTACTTTTACCAGATAGAATAACCCTATAATTAAGAGAGTCCAGTAGATCCATATATACTCTATCATCCTGATTTTTCATATCCAATGGTTTATCAAAATACTTTGATTCATCCCTCACAGTTGAACCTTGTTTTCCATCTTTTGTTTGAAGAAACATTAATCTCGGAGTTAGTTTAATTCAGGGAGTTGAGCAGAACTCAATAACCTTAATTCATCATTAAATATCAATCCCTTTTCTTGAACAAAATGAAATATTGCTGGTTGTTCTGTTGGAATGAGTCCTGCTTTGGTTTTTGAATCTGCTGAATATTCATTGTTTTGAGGAGCCTTCACAATATAATCAGGGGGTTGATTAATCTCTTCCAGTTGTTGAAATAATCCTTCATCATCATATTCTAATTCTCCTATATGCTCTAATTCTTCTTCCATCATTTGACTGAAATCTTTTAACATTTGAAGTTTGTTAGGAGTATATTATATTGTGGGAACTGTGGAAGCATCCATAATTTTTTGTTGGGAAGTTTTTTTAAAGTGGTTTTAAAAATTTCTCGTTTTCTTTCAAATGCTTCTTCACCTGTTAGTTTCATTCTGTGTTTCTTCTTTATGTCTTCCTCTTGTTTTTACAATTTTTGAAACCAACTCTTGATGCTCCTTCAATCTTCTTGCGCATCCATTTATTTATTGGAAAATATCATTCACTGAATTATAAAGGCCAACAGGGAAATTTTCCTTTTCTTCATCATTAAAGTAGATGTGTTCAAATAAATCATTTTCTTCAAATATTTCATCAAATTCTTTATGAACATTAATATAAGTTGTAATTTCTTCTTCACCAATACTTGTATCTCTGATTTTCATACGTTTGCGTTGAGTTTCTTCATCAAAATCAAAACCGAATAATAAAATCTTAACTCCATTACCACTCATATGTTTAATAATTTCTCATTCCTTCTGGATTAGTTTCTAATATCCCAAGACCACCAGATTTTAGGTTCTTGAACTCACTCTTACAATGTGAATATTTTGTTGTACCAAGAGAAACCTCCTCAAATATTTGACCTTCGTTCCTCAATCGCATATGTTCCTCTTCTGAAATATAGTAATAATCTTCACCTTCAGTCCGAGTCTTCAGGTCCTTGGTGCTTCCAGTCTTGCTCTATGGATGCGAGACTTGGACTCTGACCAAGGATCTGAGACGGAGACTTAATTCCTTTGGTACCAGGTCTCTTCGGAGAATCCTTGGTGATCGCTGGTCAGATTTTGTGTCCAACGAGCGGTTGCTGAGAGAGACTCGGATAAGATTTGTTACCTGCATGGTCCGTGAGCGACAGTTGCGGCTGTATGGACATGTGGCTCGTTTTCCTGACGCTGATCCTGATCACCAGATTCTCTCAGCGAGGGAGTCTCGTGAGTGGAGGAGGCCGATGGGCCGACCACGTGCCTCGTGGTTGCAGCAGGTTGACCAGCATCTCAGGGAGATGGGGACGGGCCTGGCATCTGCATGGGGGAAGGCCAGACGGAGGCCCCTGGAGTACCGGCGGAAAGTGGACGCAGCGACGCGCTGTTCTTGCACATGCTCCCATACCTGACCTGACCTTCACCTTCTACTTCTCCAGGTCTTATTGCTCAAGTTGTTGTTGATACAATACGAACTACATGGTGCTTTTTAAGCAAATTTACAATATTCTCATTTGTATTATAAAAGAACCTTAGTTTATGAAAGTTTTTTTTTTTTTCCAGAAGCAGATTTACCCACAACATTTATAATCATAGTTGCCATTTATATATGTTATTGTTTATAAAATAAAAATATATCTCTCTCAATATCTCATCTTTTTCACAACAATATATTTATATTTTGCAGTCGTGTGCTTCATATAATCCCCAAATTCCTTTTTACTACAAAATGTAAAACAATTATCTCTCCAAAAATTGTTTATATATATTGAATTTAACTTGAATAAAATAAAAGTATTAGCATTGTTTCTTATGGAATGACGAGGGAGTCGAAAGTATGATTGACTAAGATAAATACAATTACAAGAAGAATTGTCTCCCTCTTGTTTAGTAGCTATCCATTACCGTTTGGTTTCTCTCATTAACACAATCATCAAAGATTATGAAGTTCTTTTTTGATGTATCCAAATCTTGGGGAGAAGGTATATCATCCGTATTATCACTAAGAATACAAGTTATCAGCTTTGATTTCTTTTTATATCTCTGTGTATCACAAAATAGTAGTATTATATCTTCAATGTTGTAATCATTTCGTTTGTTTTGAAGTTTAAATAAACCGATTATATCTTCTATTTGAAAACCAGCGTTAAAACCTTGTGAGAGTCGTTGATAGTTGATAGTTGGTTGAAAACTCGACTTTGTGAAAATTATTAAATTATCATAATCTAAAAAGTTGGGAGTAAGGAGCATCTTTAAAAGTAAGCAGGTTGTTCCACATCCGCTTGAACCAACTATGAGACATCGTAATGATTTTGGAAGATTTTTATGTTTGTTAAATTTCATCTTATTTTCCCAAATGGGTAAAAATCATTCATTTATATATTTGGAAAACAGGTTATTTAATTTATTATTGGCTTTTTTGGAAACTCTATGTTTTATCCAAAGTTCAGGTTTAATTTCAAGATAATCCATTATTTTATTTATACAATATCTTGTGTTGATATTTCCCTGAAAATGACCATGGTTAATAATATAAATCATCAATGCATGAAACATGGTCGTCATTTGTTTAGTCTCTTCTCTTGTAAGAAAATGTGTATTATCACCCTCATACTTTACATTCATTTCTCAAATCAATCTTGTCAAGTAATTCATTTTTGGTGTAAATCTCAAAGAATTGTATTCCTTTTAATATTTTTTTATTATCATTAATTAGAGGATAATCACAGAATATACATTGTTTGTAGGCTTTTGACTCATGTGTTTAATTCCCGACTTTCACACGCAGGACAATTCTCAAATTTGTCATGTGGAGAATTAGGAAATTTAAGAGGCTCAAAATCTAGTAAACTATTCATATTTATAAAGTAAAACTTTACCCAAAATAAAATTCATCTTCGGTACTTTCATTGGTGCTTTCAGAATACTCTATAAAACTACTTTCATAACTATCGTTTGAACACAAACTCTCGGTATCATAACTGTCTTCTGTTCCAACAGAGATACTATCATCACTCATAACACTGGTCAACAACAAATTTGTTGTCTGCATTTTTTAAGCTGATTTAGGACGAATCTGATGCGCTGAATCCAAAACTCACATTAGTTTTGTTCAATCAGGTCAAGTTTTTGAGATATGGCCACATGTCGTTTTTTACATTTTTGTTCACATGTACGCATGTGTGGAGCATTTTAGAAGAAGTTGGTGGGGGTAAAATGTCATGTCAAATAATTGTTTTGATTGGAAATAATTATTTTAATGACAAGAAGTATTCAGGTACGATAGTTCTGGGTGATTATGTCGAAAAGGGATCAGTTTGAAGTCATAAAACCTCAAAATCTTCCAAAAATTGGTGAGGCAAAGCATAAAGTTCGTGGATCAAAACTAAAGTTAATGGGGCAGATTTTGTAATAATGTGATACAAAAAAGTTGTATTTCTTGAAATAACGAACTCTGAAGAATGTACAATACCTACATGCGCCAATTTATGACATGCGCTTCTGCTCAAGCTTGGAGTGCCACAGTACGAACCCAAAGATTGGAGACTGTTCATTGACAGCAGCAAGCGATCACTGAAATGTGTTCTGCTACACAACGGCACCCAGTTTGCCTCTGTACCCATCGCTCACTCGACTACACTGAAGGAGAAGTATGAAGCGGTGAAGTACGTGCTGGAGAAAATTGGTTATGATCAGCATAAGTGGTTTATTTGTGTTGACCTGAAGATGGTGAACTTTTTGTTGGGACAACAGTCTGGCTTCACCAAGTACCCATGTTTTCTGTGCATGTGGGATAGTAGGGACCGTGCTCAGCATTACACGAAGAAGGACTGGCCTGTGCGGGAGGAATTGGTGCCATGCAAAGAAAGGAACGTCATCAACGACCCTCTGGTGGACAGAGACAGAATACTCTTCCCACCGCTGCACATCAAGCTCGGCTTAATCAAGCAGTTCACCAAGGCTCTGGACAAAGATGGTGACTGCTTCACTTACTTGTGCCAGGCTTTTCCAGGATTGACCATGGAGAAGTTGAAAGCTGGCATCTTTGATGGTTCTCAGATCCGTCAGCTCATCAGAGATCCAGAGTTCAAAAACTCAATGAACGAAGTGGAACTGGAAGCGTGGAAGACATTTGTTTCGGTAGTGAAGAACTTTCTTGGCAACAATAAGGCCAGAAACTACGCAGAACTTGTCAACAACATGCTGACTGCTTTCAGAAACCTGGGCTGCAACATGAGCATCAAGATGCACTATCTATTTTCACATATGAACCGGTTTCCTGAGAACCTGGATTCAATGAGTGACGAGCAGGGGGAGAGATTCCATCAGGACATGAAGGAGATGGAGACCAGGTATCAGGGTCGCTGGGACGCAGTCATGATGGCTGACTACTGTTGGAATCTGAAGAGAGACCTCCCTGCCGCTGAACATTCCAGGAGTTCGAAGAAACGGAAGTTCAAGCCCTGAAGTTTGAACAGTGGTGACGCAACATGCAATTTACTTGTACTTACCTTTATCAATGCCCACCATTCAGATGACAGTAATCGATGTTTCTATCATGTAATCAATAAATGTTGTTGGCAAAACATTTTTTTTTCTTAAAAACATGTTTAGGATGATATGTGTTGACAAAAATCAGCTGATAATGCCACAAAAATGTAATTGATTTTGTCACAAGATCTGATTTTTTCAAATCAACTTAGCACAAAAACCTGACCTGATGGAGAGAAACGGATGCCATTTCCTGATTCAGCAGTGCCAGAATACCCTAATTCACTTGTAGAAATCTAGACAACATTCAGAAAGTAAAAAATTGTTGACCAGTGTAATCTTCAAAATCTTCAGTTGAATAATGACTCATATTTATTTAGTAGAAAAAACATTACCATCTATATCTATATACTTTTTTTCATTAACAGATTCAACTGCTACATTTTTTTATATTAAATGTAATATCAAATCACAGTGGGTGTCTTTGAAATGGACTTAAAATGGTCCTTAAGTACTATTGAACGAAATGTCATTTCACCTGATATATTAACATCTTTTGTTTCATCCGGATTTACATCTTTAGGGTTATTGTAAAAAATACAAATTTCTCCTTGCATATTACAGATGGTCTTGTCTTTTCTTTCTAAAGCTTCATCCATGAGGTTTTCCTTTTTTGATACTTTTTCTTGTTTCATTGCTTTTTCTAGTTTTGAATATATTCCCAGAAGGAGGGGAGAAACGTTTGTAAGAACTACTTTAATTGATGTTCTTCCAGATATACTAAAAGCCCTTCCAATGAAGGAAATTGAAGAACTCATATTATTCACCGAAATTGTTTTTATCCAATAGTTGTTATATTTATCTTTATTCAATTTTACATCCTCGACATATTTCTCAGTATCTTTTCCGATTGAAGAGATTGATTGAAACCTGTCTTTTGTGTCTTGATACATTATATTTATTAAGTAAAAAAAGTTGGAGGATAAAATGGTTTTATGCACAGATTCACCTAAAATGAAACAGTATTTTCATCAAGAAAATTTTATTTGAAGCAAAGTTTTGTTATTTAAATATGGTGAATACAATGGACTGCGACATTTGTAATCATGAATATAAATGTTATAAAAAATAAACACCTTCAAACCAACAAACACACATTCAATCTTTTCAGACAAATATCTCCACTTGAGCAAGAAACAAAACATTGTGATAGATGTGATAATGATATTCTTCAAAAAAATGATAATACACCTTCAATCACGCAAGCAGAAGAACAATGAAGAAAGGGAAGGTGTCACTAAATTATCCATTGAAAACACTGATGGGGCATTTAAAGGACATATAAAAATAAGATTGTTACGCTTTCAAGACCCTGGACCATCTTCAATCATTGAAGCTGTTGATATGGTTAAACAAAGTATTGAAAATATAGTAAAAAACACATTACGTGAAATAAAAACTTTTAAGTTTTATATGGGAGTAAAATTGAATATGGTAAGAGAAGGTGATGAAACTTCTCCCGAGATGAGGACAAACCCTCACTTTATCTCATCATTTCAAGATTTTGTAAGACGTGATGTTTACGATGAACTGCAGAGACAAGAACAAGATGTTGATAACAGTGTAGTAGGTGGTGGATTTGCAATTACAAAAATCATATTTTTCGATATACACATCTTAAAATAGGATCCTCTTCAAGCTTCTTCTTATATTGATTTACCAAAATAGATAAAACTTAAGAAAGCGGTTGTAAATATTCAAAAACAAAGACAAAAAATGTTTGCTATGGTTTGTTCTTGCTCACTTCCATCCTCCACAATGGAAACCTGAAAGGGTTGAACATTATAAGAAATACGAGAATACATTAAATGTTAAAGATTTATAGTTTCCAATGTCATTGAGAGATATTCCTAAATTTTAGAAAATTAATAACCTATCTGTTAATGTATATGGATTAAAGGATACAAACAAAGTTCAGATATAAAAAATTTCAAGCAACTATAAAAATGATGAAACACACATTGACCTTCTCGACTTTACTTCAAAGGAAAAATCACATTTTGCTTTCTTCAAAAATTTATCAAGATTAACCAAATCACAACTATATAAGAGAAAATGTAAAACGTATCCTTGTAAGAGATGTCTCAACTCCTTTCATACAAAAGAACGATTAAATCAAAATTCGAAATATTGCAGTTATCATAAATCAACCATAATCAATTTACCAAAAGCATGTTCAAACATATCATTCAAAGATTTTAACAAATCTATAAAACATCCGTTTGTGATATATGCTGATTTTGAAAGTATCCTTGAAAAGATAGATACTGTTTCTCCAAATCCAAATAAATCATCCACAAATAAATATCAAAAACATACTCCTTGTGGTTTCTCTTATTATATCAAATCATCTGTTGGTGATGAATACAACAAGTTAGAACTTTATAGAGGAGAAGATGCCTCAGAGGAGTTTGTAAGATGATTGGAAAATGACGATAAGATGAAGAGAAATAATAGTTAAAACCTATAAATAAATGTCTTTAACAAAGGGAGAGAAAAAGGAATTTAGAAAGAACAGTATCTGTCATATTTGTGAAGAGAAAATTGAGGGAGAGGTCAAAGTTAGGGATCATTGTCATCTCACTGGAAAACATAGAGGTCCATCTCATTCCCATTGTAATCTTAATTACAAGCCCCCAAACTTTATTCCTGTCTTTCTTCACAACAATGCTCACTATGACACCCATCTATTTATAAATGAACTTTCAAAGACATCTGAAGATATTTCTGCCATTCCTAACACAGATCTAAAATACATCTCATTCGCAAAAACAATTCATACATCTCCCATAACCCATATCAGATTTCTTGACACATACAAGTTTATGGCAAGTCCATTATCTAACAGCATCAAATATTAAAAACTTACCGAATCTTAAATCACATTTCTCAAATCAAAAAGAGATTGATCTCTTATCACAAAAGGGAATATATCCGTATGACTACATGGATTCATTTGAGAAGTTTAAAGAAACACAACTTCCCTCAAGGGAAAGTTTATATAGCAGCTTTAATAAAACTCATATTTCCGAGAGAGATTATACACAAGTTTGAAAGGTTTGGGAGAAGTTTAATATAAAGAATCTTGGAGAAAATCATGATTTGTATCTTAAAACTGATGTATTTGTTATTGGCTGATGTGTTTGAAACTTTTAGAAGTCTGTCATAATAAAAATTATTTTGGATTCGACCCCGCTCTATTACACAGCCCCAGGTTTGGCTTGGAGTGCTATGTCAAAAATGACAAAACAGAATTTGGAATTAATCAGTGATATAGATATGCTTTTAATGATGGAGAAGGCTAAAAGAGGAGGAATATCTCAAGTATGTTCCAAGAGATATGCTAATGCAAATAACAAATATCTTCCTGATTATAATAAGAATGAGGACAACTCTTTCCTGATGTATTATGATGCTAACAATTAACAACTGTTTAACCTTAAAGAAGGAAGAGTACAGAAAAATGAATACAATAATAAGTTATAAACATCGATTATATACAGAAGAGATAAATAAGAAAGCATTAAGAGCTTTTGATGATAAACATATATTTTAGAGAATGGAATCAATATTCTCCCTTATGGTTATAAGTGTAAGTGTTAAGATATTGGGTTGGGAATTTTAACAGGCTCCCACCATCTTTTTACTGATTTATAAATGATATAGCCAAACAAAAACCAAACCAAAGAGTGGAGATGCCATCAGCCTTGGTATTTTAATGGGAAACATAAAGAATGTGAGAAATACCAAATAAGTCTTATTGAAGAAATAACCGGGGTAAAAGTAGATAAAACAAATAAGCGGATAAATTTAATTACAAATAAGTTGGAGGATGTAAAGAAAAAAATTAATATCTTTGAATGGACTGAAAACTTTGATGGTTATCAATTGAACAATGGAAAAACAATTTACTGTTGTTCGTCTTTCGGCTGCTCCCGTTAGGGGTCGCCACAGCGGATCATCCGTTATGATCCGCATACTGATTTGGCATAGGTTTTGCGCCTGATGCCCTTCCTGACGCAACCCTGGTCGCCTCTTACGACACAGGGATAAGGATGGGGTTTCGCCATGATTCCGGGCTGCCCGACACCCTCTCATAGCGCGGCCCAGCGCAGAGCTCCCATCCTCAAGCGATTCTCCAACCCAAGCCTCCCAGTAGCCGGATTACAGGTACACGCCACTACGCCCAGTGGAAAAACAATTTACTGCAATGTCAAAATGATATGTGGTTCAGGAGGTGGTCAAATAAGAGCATTAAGAAAAGTTTATCATTTCATTTCTGCACAACAAAGACACTTAAACCAAGAACTAAGTTCCCAGTTATTTTTTGTGAATACACTCGATTAAAATGAATGTTATAAGAAAATTAAGTTATTCCCTAAAGTAGAACATGGGCAAATATTCATTGGTTCTCTCTTTGAGTGGAATGAAAATATAAAAGGACGATGATTATGTTGGGGGGAAGAAGTGCTTCAATCAGTAAGTCTCAATCTTTCATAATCTCAATTTTACATTTGCTTGTATGGGAGGGGATAGGTGGGGAAAAAAAGGTCTCAATTTTACATTTGCTTGTATGGGAGGGAAGGGGATAGGTGGGGAGAAAATGAGTCTCCTATTTTGAGCTTTTGGGGCTTGAGTCAGAAAGTTTTTCCCTTTCCCCCATTAATTTGAAAGGGTGTCCCAGAAACTCCATTTATCATCTACTTACATGTTACATACAGGAGGGGAGGTGAGGTGGTGGAATGGATGACGTCGGATCGACAACCAACTCTATGGATTCCGAGTAAGATTCATTTGTTGAACTTTCCCACAAATTTAGTTCTATTCTAAAGTATTTATTTCGATGAAATGTTTGTTCCCCAACTTGAGCAGCCATCGGGCTTTTGTCAGACCCTGTTGCTACCAACACCTGCTTCCCTGTTAGATTAACTTTTAATTAACTTTAAAACCATGATCAAAAATTAAATTATTGTATAAAACCATGATCAACTAGAGGGGGAGCACTCGGGATAGTGCAAAACCTCGGCCGCCAATACTGCTGGATCACTCGAGTGAACCTTATATCTTATTAATTAAATATGATGTCAACAGTGGTGACAGTTATAGTTCTTTTCTCCAACATTTTTTTTTTGGGGGGGGGTTGGAAATCACTTAAATCATGTAGAAATGCAAAAAGAAGAAATCGAAATTTTGTTTCAAAAAAGTTGCAAAAAATTTTTTTCTCTAACTTTTTTTTGGGGGGGGGGGTTGGAAATCATTTATAACATGTCGAAATGCAAAAAAAAAAAAATTTTCTCTAACAAATTTTTTTTGGGGGGGCGCGGTTGGAAATCACTGAAAACATGTAGAAATGCAAAAAAAAAAATTTTTCTCTAATTTTTTTTTTGGGGGGGGGACCAAGTCCAAAATCTAATGGCATGATCCTTGGACCATACCTAACCCCCCAAACAAATCTCGTTGAAATCCGTTGAGGAGTTTTTCCGTAATACTGTTCACAAACAAACAAACAGAAAGGGGTGAAAACAGTAACCTCCGATCTTCGATGGCGGAGGTTAAAATATACACTGTAGTACCTTTAATGAAGGTGGAGTTGAAGGCTGATGTATTTATGTCAGGTCTTCTTCGTCGACATGTTGTGGGCATTGGCGTCTTATGTTTACTGTATTTTGTTGTTTTATTTGAATGTACTGTACTCATGAACATCCAACACATAACTGGCCATATGTGAAGTGAATTGAATGCTCAGGTGCAATGTATGCTCCACACCATTCCTGGTCAAGGTAGCGATGTGCCACCATCCCAGCCAATGTGAAATGAGGGGCAGGCATTTGATGTATTACACTCACTCTCTGACAGCATCCTTATTTCTTAGCTCTCACCTAATCAATTAATCAATGACCCCACATCGCTCGGATTAGGATTATATATAAATCGATTACTCCCATTCTGTTCGCGCCAAAGAAAGTTCCATAAAGCAACCATGAAAGGCTTTGTAAGGTAAGCCCTTTGATGTTTCAAATCCTTCCCAGGTTCCTCCACAGCTGCAAGACATTCACAAGTAGTACGTACATGAGAATGCCAATGTTAAACATCCCCTCAGCTGCCAGACTGGTTTCATCACTTTTTGACAAATCATCAGCGACAGTACAGACCAAAATGCAGACCAATGAGGCTCCCTCATTGGGATTCTCATGTGTGCACTATTTATGAATGTTTTTTGCAGCTGTGGAAGAACTCTGGGAAGGGTTTGAAACACAAAAGGCTTACCTTGGTAGCCTTTCATGCTTGCTTTGTGCAGCTTCTTTGGCAAGAAGAATGTGGGAGGAGTCGATTTATTTATTAAATCCTCGCCACCTAGGTTTAATTGATTATGTGAGAGCTGATTGGTTATTCCCTCCATTTACAGGTGAGATGTGAGTGGGACTTTGTGTGTGTGTGTGTATATATGTATATGTGTATATATATATATATATATATATATATATATATATATATATATATATATATATATATATATATATATATATATATATTGATTGATTGATTGATTGATTGAAAATGAACAGGATAGAACATCATAAATATATGTGGAAAAATAACATGCCCAGACAGGGAATTTAGAAGACCCTCTCGAGAGCTGCAGGCCTTATCTGCTCCTACGGTTGGCAGCGAGTGTTGGCATCACTACAATTCGCCACTAAACAGAGGCGTGCCGCACGACTGAGGCTGTACTCGGACCACCTGATGCAGGGACGAGCAACGGATGTTAATAGCATAACCGAAACTCACCGAGAATGTCCCGGGTGAGCATGGGGGATTGATATGACCCTCGTTCAGTCACCAGAACACGGCAAGACGGGCGGCAAGGAGGGTTCGCAGGAAAGGTGATCCAGGAGTTTGGTATGGGGCCCAGGTGTGCATTTTGGCTCATGAGAGAGGGGGCCGTGGGTGGCAGGTGTGCATTGCTATTCAGACTGCACTTTGTGCACTTTCGGGACCAGGTTGCCGGCTTAGACACTATGTTGAGTCAGAGCCATGTCGTGCCTGATGTGCGAATGAGACCGCTTCCAGCCCCAGGAGCCTGACAGGGCATGGCTACGGTCACTGTGGCACATTGGAGAAGCGGGATTCGGGTCACAACGCGTCACTTCGGGTCGTCACCCCACCCTTCGCCCAGGACTCATAAAAGTAGCAGCGTGGATCCGCTCAACCTCTTCTTCACCTTCCTTCTCGCCGCCACCTTCTTTTCTGCTTGTCTCGGTTCTGTATTGGCTGTTCCTCAATGCCTCTGCCCTTCGCTGGCTCTTCAATCACGGTTGGTGTGCGACTGAGGACCAGTGTGGAGTGCACGTTGCCATGAGCCCCGGCAAACTGACGAAGTCAGAGATAACGCACCAACTCTTGAGGTGGGAACGCTCAAATAGAGCATCCCACGGAGGTACATGCTACACTAGCAGACCTATGCATGACTAGGTTAGGGATCTGTCGCCTCACGCATCTTCGCTCCTCTCTCTCCTTCCACCCCTCTATCTCGTCTCCTTTGGACGCACAAAAGAGCATCCATTACTGACTCTCAATCACATTTTCCTCTGGTACGATACCGCACCTCCCATATTGCACTACACCACACCTCCCACTCCCACACCTTAGAGACCAGCATACCTCCCCCTAAGCGTATTGGATTGCATTGGTCGGCCGACCGCGCCAGGTATTATGAGGCCGTTTATCTTAATCTGCTCTCTTTCTTTCTGGCTATCTAATATTCCTCGGGTTTGTGTGTATGTGATGGCACCTGTTGTAGCATAAATTAAGATTGCAGAAGTGATAATGGGACAAGTCTGCTCCATGTCTGCTTTTGAAAGATTGCTTGCCTTTTGTTGCACCCCACAAATTCCTTGCTGTCGTTCCTGTACATACCAATAAACCAAATTTACTGTGCCACATACCTTTCCTTGCTTGATTGCAAATAAATGCTTGAATAGAAATGTTCCCAGCTCATTTTCGTCTTTTCCTTCATTGGTCCAGCATGGTTTGTATTGTTGCTTCGCTGGGACATTATGCCCCAACGATCTGTTCCCTAGCTGGTATGTTCTTGGACAGTTACACTCAGCTGCATCTGGTTCGGTAAGGTGATCTGGTTTGAACAAGGTATACCGAGGGCATGTCCCCTGGTAATGAGATCACACGATCATTAGGTTAACGGTATTTATTAGACGGAAGACCCAAATCCACGTGGTCGAGTTATTGGCATTCATGGTCGATTAGCAACCCGCTGCATCACAAAGTTATTCGTGTGCGACGGCCTGCGATTCCAGAGAGTCTGGTGGGAACCCGCAGTAGCTTCCCCCCCCCCCCCTTCGTGGTCTTCACGCTCTGACCCCCGGGTCCGCAACAATATATATATATATATATATATATATATATATATATATATATATATACATATATATGTATTTATATGGATATATATGTATTTTTGTTTCTCGTGGAGCTGTAGGTTTCACAACATCCCTCTACCGGAAGCCCACTTTCAACGGGCAGTACACTCGCTGGGACTCCAACAGCTCCACGAGAAACAAAATTGCATTGATCAATATCCTGGTTAACAGAACATCGAGGATTTGTTCACCATGTAATGTTCCTGCTGAAATTGACAAAATCATGAATATCCTTGGTGAGAATGGTTATCCTGAGCATATAGTTAAGAGATGCATACACAAGTTTCTAAACACGACAAAAGATCGGAAGATTGGTCCGGACAAATGTCCAGTCTATATCTGGATGCCCTGGAAAGGACAATCATCACGAAAGTTTGAAGTACAAATCAAACATATTGTGTCCAACACGTTTCTGGCTGTGCAACCCCAAGTAATCTTTTCCTCTCGCCGTTTGCTGACGTCAGTCAATAAGGATGTGCTACCCACCTCACAAAACAAGCAATGTTATTGATGAGTTGAAGTGCTGATGTGAAGCTCGGTACATGGGCCGCACAACAATAAGATTGGCTGATCGGATCAAACAACACGTCCCCTTGGCGATTCGAAGAAAGATTGTGAGGGTTAGAACACAACCAGTGTGAGCATGTAGAAATATCCAGCAACCACCGGCCACTGTACCTGCTTCATCCGCCATTGCATAGCACCTGATTGCCAACCCTATCTGTGCAGACCACTACAATGCAGATATGTTCAGGATATTGAGCCGAGGTCGGAGTTCGTTTTGTTTACGTATGATGGAAGCAACCTTCATCCTTACCACCGATCCAATACTATGTCGTCAAAAGGAATTTGTACGATCTCTGTGTCTCTTTCAGCATGGAAAGATCAAGGGAAGTACGGTAACTAATGGTGAATGGACCTTCGGGGAAACCCATCCCCCCTCTCTCTCCAGGATGTGGTTGCCAACGTCAATCATCAACGAACTCTGCTCCAGCCAATGGGAGCTTGAGGTGAAGATGATGAGCCGACCAATCGGCGTTCGAATTAACCGTGACGTCATTACGGTTGAACCAATCGGTGTCTACCTATTGAGACCTGCGTATAAAGCCTGCGCCTGCACTTTCTCCTTCACTTGCTGCGATTTTTACCCTGAAGAGTGCAGCACGAAAAGCTTCGGTCACTATTATGTCATGTTTGTTTGTATCCATATTAAAGTTCTGTAGTACCAAACATCTGTTTATGTATATATATATATATATATATATATATATATATATATATATATATATATATATATATATATATATATATATATATATATATATATATATATATATATATATATATATATATATATATATATATATATATATATATATATATATATATATATATATATATATATATATATATATATATATATATATATATATATATATATATATATATATATATATATATATATATATATATATATATATATATATATATATATATATATATATATATATATATATATATATATATATATATATATATATATATATATATATATATATATATATATATATTTCGATATATATATATATATATATATATATATATATATTTCGATATATATATATATATATATATATATATATATATATATATATATATATATATATATATATATATATATATATATATATATATATATATATATATATATATATATATATATATATATATATATATATATATATATATATATATATATATATATATATATATATATATATATATATATATATATATATATATATATATATATATATATATATATATATATATATATATATATATATATATATATATATATATATATATATATATATATATATATATATATATATATATATATATATATATATATATATATATATATATATATATATATAT
The DNA here is from genome assembly GCF_056783735.1 of Eptatretus burgeri. Classification (NCBI taxonomy): domain Eukaryota; kingdom Metazoa; phylum Chordata; class Myxini; order Myxiniformes; family Myxinidae; genus Eptatretus; species Eptatretus burgeri. Next base: position 63,233,044 of record NC_140975.1, on the reverse strand, counting down.
ATATATATATATATATATATATATATATATATATATATATATATATATATATTTCGATATATATATATATATATATATATATATATATATATATATATATATATATATATATATATATATATATATATATATATATATATATATATATATATATATATATATATATATATATATATATATATATATATATATATATATATATATATATATATATATATATATATATATATATATATATATATATATATATATATATATATATATATATATATATATATATATATATATATATATATATATATATATATATATATATATATATATATATATATATATATATATATATATATATATATATATATATATATATATATATATATATATATATATATATATATATATATATATATATATATATATATATATATATATATATATATATATATATATATATATATATATATATATATATATATATATATATATATATATATATATATATATATATATATATATATATATATATATATATATATATATATATATATATATATATATATATATATATATATATATATATATATATATATATATATATATATATATATATATATATATATATATATATATATATATATATATATATATATATATATATATATATATATATATATATATATATATATATATATATATATATATATATATATATATATATATATATATATATATATATATATATATATATATATATATATATATATATATATATATATATATATTTCGATATATATATATATATATATATATATATATATATATATATATATATATATATATATATATATATATATATATATATATATATATATATATATATATATATATATATATATATATATATATATATATATATATATATATATATATATATATATATATATATATATATATATATATATATATATATATATATATATATATATATATATATATATATATATATATATATATATATATATATATATATATATATATATATATATATATATATATATATATATATATATATATATATATATATATATATATATATATATATATATATATATATATTTCGATATATATATATATATATATATTTCGATATATATATATATATATATATATATATATATATATATATATATATATATATATATATCTATATATATATATATATATATATATATATATATATATATATATATATATATATATATATATATATATATATATATATATATATATATATATATATATATATATATATATATATATATATATATATATATATATATATATATATATATATATATATATATATATATATATATATATATATATATATATATATATATATATATATATATATATATATATATTCGATATATATATATATATATTTCGATATATATATATATATATTTCGATATATATATATTTATCTATGTATATATATTTCTATGTATATATATTTCTATGTATATATATATATTTCTATATATATATTGGTGCAGCTTTCTTGTATCTCCCCTCTCCATCCTCTCAGTACCACCATTTCTTCCTTTTGTGGGGAAGTTTTTGTTGTCATCTTTGCATGTGGGGGAGGGTGAACAGTTCCTGTTTAAACTATTATATTGCAAGTGATCCTTTTTTTACTCCTCACAGTACATTTTTGGCAAGTGTTAATTAGTAGATCGCACCGTTGATAAGGTGTGCAGATGAGTAAGTTTGTCGTCCGACATATAATTCAATAAAACTTATCATTTTTGATGACTTATCCTTCAGTGGATGGTGGGAATTTTTTCCTTAGCAGCAAGACAGTTTGTTATTTCTCCTCCTCAAGCTAAAGACAAAGCTTTTATATTATATGAGCCATATCCGTGGCTTGTTGGTGTTGATACAGTACACAAATTGACATAGATATTATTGCTTGCCTGCACAAGGACTGTTTAAAGTTGTTGAAGAATTTGTAACTAATCATGTTCACATGTCCTATGGATGGAAATGGTCCATTCATGTATCATATGTGGCATGCTTTCCTGAACATTTGTGTATCATGTTATTTCCCCTGATGCTGTGCCCACTTGTCCTGTTACTGCCCATTCTGCTTCTCTTTTTTTTCAAAGTCGAGGCTCGTGGAAATGCCAGAGCACTGAATGGAACATGGCACAGCAGAACAAAAGGAATAGCAGAAATAGAGGTGGCACACCAACAGCAGGGCCGAGGAGCAAAATACATGAAGACGGACAAATAGGGGATGCGGGTAATACAATGGAATAGGGAAGAATACAGAGGGTGGACAAGATTGATACAGATGCAAACTTTCAGGAGGAAAAACTAAAAATTTGGAAGGAGGTGTGCTTGGGGGAGGGCAGGGGGGCGTGAGGAGAGGGTGTGCAGATGAGGGTAGAGTGGTTAATGAGGATAGAAAAGATCATGGTTTTGAATAGGGGATTATCTGAGATGGTGATTAACAACAAGACAGACCACCGACGGCAAAGAGATAGGTCCATAGACTCTCCTTCATCGTGGGAGATTCCATTGATCGTGAAAGCCTTGGTTTCTAAGGGGTCAAGCTGAGCAATGTGTGAGGAAGGGGTGCCAGCCCAGAGGGGAGAGCAATACTCCATTAAGCTGCAGATGAAAGCCTTGATATGTGCAGAGGAGTTCAGGTGTGCCAAGGAAGGACGTTGTATGACAGAGGTGCCTAGTCGGCAACTGGCTTTCGAGGCAACTTTGAAATGTAGTTTTATCCAAGAAAGATCATGGCTGATCGTGAGACCCAAGAGTATGAGAGACAACTTCTTCAAGAGGGTTTTTAAGAAAGTAGAATAGAAGGTTTGCCAGACAGTCCTGTTGGAGAGAGCGTGAGAGTGTGAGATTTGTGAGGATTGAAAGACATATTCATCGTGTTTGACCAGCTTGTGTCAACGTCTGAAAACATGGAAGAGGCTTCTGCCTGCCTATTTGAAGGCTGTAGGTGTAAGATGTCCTGGCAGAGGGTGGAGTCATCATCAAATAAATAAAAAGGGTTTGTCAGAGATTTTTGTGACATTTTTCGACTGAAAAACTTCTATATTTATTTTGTCTATACCCTTCATTATTTTCAACATCTCCATCAGATCACCTGGTAATAGTCTCCTTTCTAATGTGTACAATCCTGTCTCCTTCAGCCACTCCTCATAGCTGAGTCCACCTTATCCCAGGATCAATGTAGTTGCTCCATGCTGAACAATCCAAATGGAAGCTGTGCCCTTTCTCCAATATGTGACCAAAGCTGTATACAACACTCAAGGTGAGGCCTCACTTCCTTCATATGCAGTTACCACTAGTCTACCTCTTTTGATTTATAATTTATCCCCCTACGATAACAACCTAAAACCCAATCAGCTTTACATATATCTTCCTGGAACCATCCTGTGTGCTATTACCATCCCCAGATCCTTCTCTTGTGTGACATGCTCCAAAATTACCCTTTGCATCATGTAATCTCTATTTCCATTATCCCTCTCCATCCCCAACACCTTAAACTTGTTCAGGTTAAATTACATCTGCCAATCTTCTGCCCAAAATATGGTTTCCCAGCTTGACACATTAGAAACCAAGGCTTTCATGATCAATGGAATCTGTATTGATACTTTCCTGAATTTGATCACCACCCTCCCACCCCGCTCTCTGAAATCTCCCTTACCTGCAAACTTTGTGCCATCTGTAAATTTCTAAAGCTGTCCCTTATCTTCACTTTGAGTATATCATTGACGTGCCATGTATGCCGCACATACGTTAAGGCATTGCTTTATGTTTATTACCCCCACCAGAGGACAAGGTATTGTATTTAGGTCCGTTTGTGTGTTTGTTTATGGAATAATGTGAAATAAACTCATCATTACAGCTGAAAAGATGGTGTGGAGAACGAATGGAGGAAACCCCATGGAAAATGAGACATGGTGGTGGGATGAGGGAGTACAAGACATGACTAAAGGGAAGAAGATTGCATATAAAGAATGGAAAATTAAAGGAGAAGACCAAGCGAGGAAGCAGTATAAGACTATAGATGTTGAGGCAAAGAAAACAGGAGGCAAAGCAAGATGGGGGGGGCAACACATGGAAACTCCAGAGGGTGAGAAAATCATCCACAGAATATCAAGATCGAGGCAGAAGTAAAGGGAGGACTTTGGGGGGGGGCGGAGTGTGTGTCCTAATAGGTGAAGCTGGTCTAATACTACATGGAGAAGAGGAAATTAAGAGAATGTGGAAAGAGTACTTTGAAAGATTACCGAATGTGGAAAATGAGAGATAGACCCTGCCGGAGGCATGGGAAACTCAGGTCACCATAAAGGAGGTTTAAGAGTGGGAGGTTAGAAAAGTACTTGAGGAAATGACAAGAGGGAATGCCCGTGGACCATCTGAAGCAGCGTTTGAGTTCATTAAGAAGTCAGAAGTGACAGAGTTAGGTGGCTGGTTGAGTTGATTAGGAAAGTGTGGAATGAGGGTAAGACACCAGATGATTGGAGGAACAGCATAATAATACCAATTGTGAAACAGAAATAGGACGCCTTCGACTCGACATTACACAGGGATCAGATTGATGGAGCATGATATGATGATACTGGAGAGCATTGTATACCTCAGGCTCAGGGAGATTGTGAAGATAGATGAGATGCAGAATGGATTCATGCAATGAAGAGGAACAGTGGAAGGAATTTTCAATATGAAATAGATTCTGGAAGGAAATAAGAAGCTCTACTGGGCATTCATCGATCTCGAGAAGGCATCTGATAGGATTCCAAGATAAGTGGTGTATTGGTGTTTGAGGAAGAACGGTGTTCCAGAGAAGATTGTTCGGATCACGATGGAAATGTAGGTGGAAGCCAACACTATGGTCAGGACAATGAACAGGGACTCACAATATTTTAGAGTAGAGGTTGGTCTACACCACTGTTCTGCAACAAATCCTTTCCTTTTTGTAACAATGATGGATGTTCTGAGTGACAATATCAGAGATGGAGAACTGCGGGAGCTCTTGTTCGTAGATGACTTAGTCATAACAGTGGAGTCGAGGGAAGAGCTGCAGAGAAGGGTGTTGGAATGGCAAGATAGCTTAGAGAGGCAGGGCTTGAAAGTTAATGCGAGAAAGAGATATGTAATGGTGTGTGGAAAGACTGCAGTAGAGAGGGTCAAGATTGTAGATACAGTGGGTGGCGAGCCGATACAAGTGGACAAATCCAAGTACCTTGGTTCAACACCAAAGGAAAGAGGAGGGTCGTGAAGCTGAGAAATCCACGATAGAGTGAAGGCAACGTGGGGACAATGGAAGGACGTTAGTGGAGTCGTCTGTGAAAGAAGGACACTGAGAAAATTGAAGGTTAAATGTACAAGACACTCAGTAGACCGGTTATACTGTATGGTGCAGAAACATAAGGAGGAGGAGATTGGGACCATACTCTGTGCAGAGCGTTGGTGCTGCTTAAGCAGTCAACTTAAGTCCAATCAACTCATGATCAACACAATCAAAGGCTTTGCTAGTAATCTATAAAATAGAGATAGGCCTTCCTTTGATATTCCCTTGCCTTTTCCATGTTCCATCTTAGATTTGTGAATTGATCTTGAGTACCTATTCCTCTTTAGAAACCTGCTTGCTCACCAGGCATTTTCCGCTTCATGAAGTCCTCTATTCTGTGTTGAATGATCTATAGTAAAAAGTCACTTGCACGTGAAATCAAGGCCATAGTTGGGTGAGTTGAACATTCTGTTGGATCCCCTTTCTTTGGCAATGGTATGCAGGCTGACTGCTTCCACCTTCTATGCCATACAATCCTGCTCCAGATATGTGTACAGATACTTCTAAAAAAATTGATTGCCTCCTCCTCAACTGGCTTAAAGAGTTTGACAAGTCTGGAGACGGCAAGGGTTCACGAGCGGTATTTGATGATGTAGATTGTTTCAGAAGTCAAGGATGAGACAATGTGATAATTTTTGACCAAGTTATAAAAATGATCAACATGATATGGTACGAGTGACAGGTTATTAGCTGCAAAATGTCGAAAACCCGGTTTCGTTCAACAACTTTCAAAATTTGACCTTTGCATAACCTTTAAAGGTCACAAAACAATGTTGTGGACATTAAAATAAGGAAACAGGATACGTGCTATAGCTTATTGGAGTTAGTTCATCGAAGAAGGTCGAAAACCCCGTTCGATTCCCACAACTTTGAAAATTTGACCTTTGTGAACTTTAAAGGTCAAAGGTCAAGGATTATGACCTTTGGTGCAAAACTTCCTCTGGAACATTCCAGGAAAAATATAACGTCATATAGGCTATATGGCATTTCGCACTCCTCGGATTATCCATACTTTGATGAAAACAGCGAAAAACAAACTTGTAGGGGCGCCACGGGCAAGGTGTTTGAGATAGAGCAAAATGGTTTCAAGACTTTAGGTGGGGAATGACCTCAAGATTATGCATAAAAAATATTGTCATCCTCGCTCTCAAAGTTTGGGCGGTCGTATGATTTTTATGTCAAAATTCGCAATTTTCTAAGTTCGTGACCTTGTGACGAAAATGAAAAATCAAGCTCCGTGGGGCTATGCAGGTGCCATTGGGCTAACCAAACACTGAAACCCCTGCCAGATTCGACAAACCCCCTCGGAGAAGATGTAACTTGAACCCGGCTACCCCCTAAAAACACAAGTTTTTTGGCGTGGCTCCGCCCATAATGGGTGCACCATGCCCAATTCTCAGGAAAACACAACTAGATCACGATATAAACCTCCCTCCAAAATTTTATCAGGATCGGATCAAAATCCACGGAGCTATGCTCGGGACAGACAGACAGACAGACAGACACACACCAATAACGAATATTGTGGTCACTTACTGACTCGTGAACCAATTGCAATTTCATCGGCATCTGGTGCTTTTCCATCTGCCAGCTCTTTCAAGGCTGTACGTACCTCGCATTCTATCACTATTGGTTCTTGCTCATATTCTCTTTCTTTGAAGGTTGCTCTCATATTGCTCTCTCTCTCTTTTGTATCGAGTTTCAATATCGTCCTTCCATCTTCCTTTCTTCTGTCAGATATTTTCCTGTTCTACTCTTTAGGACCCCAATCCTCGACCTAAACTTTCGTGTGATCTCTCTGATCTTTTTTTTTTAAAGATCTCTTGGTTTTCCTGCTCTGTGAAATTCTATCTCTATGCATGCCTCTGAAATATTTATCTTTGTCTTTCCAAGATTGTTGTTGGAAGTTGGCATTTAGACACTTATTGGCCTCTCTTGATGTACCTTATGCCTGGTGTTGGCTTAATGGTTAGTGTGGTGGGTTTGGGATCCTCTGATCCTGTGTTCAAATCCTACTTGGCTGTTTAATTAATAACAGGTGGGTACAGATACGTGTACAGATCCTTCTGCCTGTCATCCTTCTGAGGTTGGCAAAATGAGTGCCTACTTGCTGGTATCCTGTGTTGGAGTGGTGACCAGGATTGTGCTCAATGGCCAAGGAGACTGCTTTGGCAGCACCAACGCTCTGCACAGAGTATGGTCCCAATGGATGGATGTTTATGCACCTTTGGTTTTCATCTCTCATTCTTCTGTCTGCAGTATATGCAGTGTTTCCTCTTCTGACAGCCATTTTGCATTCCTTTTTCACCTTTGTTTTTGGCTGTTGTTTTTAGCCTCTTTTTTCTACAATGTTATCAATCTCTTGCCACAATTTGTGTTAAATTCTATCATCAAAGTCCAGTTGTGCAAAACGTTTTTATTATTTTTTAACCTTTATTGAATATTGTTTAGACATGTGTGTTTCCATAATTTCAAGACAAAACAGGAATTGCATTTATAATTTTGAAATGTTTGCTGATTCTCAGGGAATTTCTCTCGAACAGCTTTAAAATGATCTACTTATTATCACCTAAAATAAAAAAAACAGCACTAATTTGAATAAAATAACTATTTAATGAACTAATTAATTACAGGCATGTCATGGAGTTGACAATTTAACACAAATGTGAACATACTACACAGTCAGAATGACCTATTCTTGCTCAGCATCTGCCACAGAATAGCCGTCGCTGACACGCTTCTCAAGACAAATATATTAAAATTATTTCACATAAAGTTTTGTCTCATTTAATTGACAATTAATAAAAACTTGTGGTGGTGATGAAACATACATTTAGGGGTATTCACTCAGCTTTTCAAAAAAAAATAATCCAGGAACTGTTGTTGCACCAGAAAAGGCCACACTATAGCTCACTGGGTGCAGATAGTTACTCCTTCAACTAAGTAAACACACATGTTGTAGAAGAGGATACACGTCTCATTATGTAGCTGACGAAACATTTTGGGAAACGCTACATAACGCTGCTGTGAGTGCTTGAAGACATAATCCCATATCTTTAATTATTGTTTTTGTTTTTTAATAGTATGTGTGTCAGTAACGGGAAGACATGTACATTTCCCACTTCAGTGTTTGAAATAAAGTAGTTTGATTTTGGGTACCCAGACATTTTTGGCAGTGTCTTGTCATTATCATACCACCATACACTATGTTTTCAAATATTTTGCCACAGAATGGCTATATTTTAAATGTAGAGAATGTATATTTAATGAAAACAGAATAGCTATAATTGCACGTATCAGTTATACTGTGCACAAAAGTCGACAATTTGACGATGGGACAACGTTTGGCCTACAATTGGCTATATTTTAAATGTAGAGAATGTATATTTAATGACAGAATAGCTATAATTGCACATATCAGTTATACTGTGCACAAAAGTCGACAATTTGACGATGGGACAACGTTAGGCCTAAATTATGGAAATACACAGATACGTTTTCAAAGTCATACATGGTCAGAGTTTTTTGATTTTTTTTTTCGCCTTTCTCAATTTGACTAATCGTTCTGCTGCAAGAAGTTCCTGATCTGTCTCACTGTCTGTGCCTGCCAGAGTGTTGTCCAATTTGACAGCACTTTTCCATCTTCCATTCATTAGATTGTACTCAATCCCATTTGGATGTTGCTCATCAGGTGGAGTCCATGTGTATGGTCTTCGTTTGGGTTGTTTGAACCATTTATTTGCCATTATGAGATCATTCACCACACAGCTCCAGCATTTGCTACCTGGGATCATTTTGGGTATCAAGTATTTCATGAAATCCCTGGTGCTCCTGCTTCTTCAATTTTTGCATTCCAGTCTCACAGAATAATTGAAACATCTCCTTTTGACACCTGTTCTACTAGTTCCTGCAACTTTCCATAAATCCTCCACATTTTCTTCATCTGCTGCAGAAGTTGGAGCATACATCTGAATGATGGTGGTGTTCTCTGAATGTCCTTTCAACCTCACTGATATCAACTTATCATTGACTGAGTTTTATCCTAGTACTGACCCTGCTGTCTTCTTAATGCAAATGACTGCCACTGTGTTTCCTTTACAGGTTTGGTGACCAGAAAAGAACACTTTGTAATTGTCAGATTGAAACTGCCCCCAAATCAGTCCGTCTAACTGCACTTGTATACAAAATTCCAGTTCTTGTCCGCTCAATCTTTCTCTTTATTACATGTAACTTCCCCTTATTCATTGACTTTATACTCCATGTCCCAATTTTTTGAACGTTTGAGAAACTCGGGGTTTGACTTTCAGTTCTGGCGACCTCAGCGAAAGGATTTCCCTGCAGGTTCTGATGTAGTCCCACCATAACTAGCAGTCATACTCATCGAAACGCTTTGCTCTAACCCAGTAGCCATTTGAGTGTCTTCAAACTTGGAATCTCCCATGTTGAAGCAGAGACTATGGCCTAATCACTTTCCCAATGCAGAAAGATTGGTGTTTTTTTCTGTCTTCCACCACTTCCTTTCTGTTCTTGCACCCTCTGCTCTTTCCTTGCTTCCCATTCCCCCTCCCCCCAACCCCAACTCCCAGGTTTGTGTAGGGCACATGTGATTCGCCATAAATTCCCTTCTGGTGAAACTCCCAAAATCCGGAATCACTGCTCACCTCCACCCATTCATTCCTCCTTTTCCCATCTGTGAAATTGACTTCCACATCCTCTTCAATCTCATTCTTCCCACCAGGTCTTCAAGACGGTTGTTCACCACCATCTCAGGTCGTCCCCCATCCAAAACCATGATCTTTTATACCCTCATTAACCTCCCCCTTACCCTCAAGCCCACCTCCTTCCAA